>NW_024467122.1:30841079-31441079 GCF_017591425.1 Ochotona curzoniae | reverse complement strand
AAGTCTTAGAGAAAATTTTGGTTCTTAGGCCCAGTGTGGTAGCCTGGTAGCTAGGGTCCTTGCCTTGCACATACTGGGATCCCATATGGACACCAGTTCGTGTCCCAGCTGCTCCACTTCCTATCTAGCTCCCTGCTTGTGACCTGGGAAAGCCGTCAAGGATGGCCCAAAGCCCTGAGACCCTGCATCCACGTGGGAGACCTAGAAAAATCTCCAGGCTCCTGACTTCGGATCAATTCAGTTCCGGCTGAATTGTGGCCACTTGGGGAATAAACCAGCAAATGGAAGATCTTCCTCTCTGTCTCTGGATATCTGACTTTACAATAAAAATAAACAAATCTTTTTTTTTAGAAAATTAGGTTCTTGAGCCCCACCTACTGATCTGAGCCTAAACCTTCTGGATTAAAGAATCTGAGAAACTGTGTTTTTTAAATTATGAATCCAAGTAGTTCTCAGATTCAACTAGGCATGAGAATCACTGGGATTTAACAATGCTCTAAGGACTGGAAATCCCAGGTAGACTCTACCAGTGCTACCACAAGTATGTTTCTTCATGTGCACAGCCCAGATCAGAGTCATCGAGGTCCTTGTATACAAAGCCAGAAATCTAGCTTACAATGAAAGGTCTGACTTGCCCAAAGATAACTTTCAGGAAGACACTCATCTTTTACTTGGAAGTCAAAGGTTTCCAGTTGTTATTAAACTATTAGGAAGCAAAACATTCAGCTCACGTTATGCAACACTAGTCGCACAGACACACAGCTCAACACAGCTAGTTAGTACATTGCAGATCAGAGTTCACAAACTCAGATGGTTACAAGCGCCTAGGTGGCATAATAAGTGCCCCAAGCAGGCTGAGAGGATTGGGGAAAAAAGTAAAGGAAATGCCCAGTAGGGGGATTCCAGTCTCACAATTATTCTGTGAACTACCCAGTGCATGAATACACTCCTTTTCTGCTTAACATCATCACAGCTGTTTTCTGGTGCTCACAGTTAAGAATCCACACCATACAGAGAGTACATGACTTTAAAAAACACATATAATGGATCTGGAGGCAGCCAACTCTGGGTTCAAAGCCAGGACCTGCCACTTTCTACCAGCTTAGCTCTGACTACATGAGTTTCGCTGAGTTTGGCTGATACAGTAATACTAACCCTAAGTAGTAAGTCAGTGAACATTAAACAAGGCTAGACAAGTTCATCCAGTACCAAGACATGGTGGTAGCTTGGTAAATAGCACTAACTCAAAAATCTTAAAGTTAAAACTTTAGCAGTAAATGTTAATTGTCTTTGGCATGCATTCTTGCCTTTTTCTTTGATAACACAATGTCCCATTCTCAGCTGGGCATGTGATGGCCTGGAACAAAGCATCTCCCTCCTCCCCTGCTGCAGGTGTTCTTTGTGACTATGTTCTGGGGAATAGGAAGACGTGGAAATGAGCAACTTCCAGGAAGTGTCTTCAAAGCCCTAAAGGATGGGGGAAGTTGTTCTAATTTGCCTCTTCCTGCTAACTGGAAGGAAAATGCAATGGCTGAAGCTTTGACAACTTTATAAAACCCCATATTGGCAGCCTTGCTGTGACCAGAGTATGGACAATAGAGGAGAAATCGCTTCAAAGCACTGAACATTCTCATACGACCTGGGTTGACTGCCTTCTGGGTTCTTCTACTTCAGAAAGAAATGAGCTCTCATAGGGTTTAAGCCTATGTTATTGGGTTTCCATCACTCACAGCTGAAGTTCATCCAAATTAATAGAGAAAAGAGCTTCAGTCCGCCATTGAAGACAGAACACTCTTATACAACACCTATGGTAACTCTAATGCTAGTCATCGCTGCCCAAGCCCTCCAAGTTATGAGGCTCTGCTATGTTACAGAAAGCAAATTTTTTTAAAAGCTTTTGGGGGAATGGATGTATGGAGTAGCAATTAAGCCAAGTCTTAGGTGCCCCAAGTCGCATATTGGAGCACCTGCATATGGAGTCAGCTCCGTTTCCTATTCCAACTTCCTGCTAATGTGCACTCTGCAAAGCAACAGGCATGTTGGGTCCCTGCCATCCACATGGGAGATCTGCATGGGGCTGCAGGCTCCCAGCTTTGGCCTGGGCCAGTCTGAGCCGTTACAAGTATTTGGGAAGTGAAGAAGTGAATGTAAGATCTCTGTCTCTCTGCTTTTCAAATAAATATAAATTTTAAAATGAGTATAAGTTGTATTATTTAGTTAATATGTAAATCCATTGTTATAGAAAATCTGTAAAACGTCCATTTTAGATTTTGAAGTCCCCATTCTCCCCTCCACTCCTGTGGACTTCCCTCCCCAGAATTATCTATGGAGGAGAGTCCAGACTTTCCAGTCTCCTCTCAACCCAATTACATTTAGACGAGTAACAGTGATAGAAAAACAAAGAAATAGCCAAATGAAAGAGAATCCACGGCACCCTATATTGATTAGATGAGGGAACATTGGGATGCTGAGACTGGAACCCACAAGGAAGCCCAGGAATCAGGACAGGGGGCAGGAAGTAGATAACGTGTCAGGGGCAGAAACAGAGGGAACAGTAGGATGAAGGTGATGATGTAAAGGAGAAAGAATAATTGAAAATCAGATCTGGGCAATTCCATCTCCAGAAGGTGGTTGAAGCGCCCGGCAGACATTGACAAAGACTGAAAATATTGGCCTGGGGCTTGAGGCTCAGGAATGTGGCTTCCTTCGAAGGTGCTCAGTAACAGAAACATGGAGGAGACCAGGAGGACCAAGGACAGACCTCTGGGCAAACACCCGCTTAAAAGGAGTGAAAAGCCAAGCCAACAGAATGGAAAGCAGGTAGATAATTAGGAAGGTAAGGGGAAATTTCCTTAAAGAAGAATCTATGACTTTTTAAAGTTGTAAATAGTGAAATGAAAGTTTAAACGAGAGAGAACAGTCCTAAACCCAGCAGGCAACTCAGTCATCTGTAAGGAAATAAGGACAAGGCCATGAATTCTTGGAGAATAGCAGTTTCCCTGAACTGTGAGGATGGACACAAGATGACACAGATTTGAGAAGCCAGGGTGAGGGTAAAGGGGAGGGAAGCAGGGAACACATCCACCATATTAGTCAGTACAGGTACCAAGCTGGTGATCCCAGATCAAAGCCCCAAATCTCGATGGCCTAACCTGGTAAAGTTTTATTTCTTGTTCACCTAAAGCCTAATGCACAACAGCAACCTATTGAGGTACCTTTTGGAACACATGGCAGAGGAAGAAGAGAAAGAAGATTGGTTCTTTACAACTCACTGGAGAAGCCACATATGTCACTTCTGCTCAGAGTTTATCTGCTGGGATGAGTTCCACATCCTCAACCCAACACAACACAGGAAAAATCACTAAGCACTATCTGCTTGCCAGCCATCTGTACCTTGTTTTACAGGTCAAGGGGTGTGGCAGAGCAGGAAAGATAGCAGGAAGGAAAAAAACCTGTGTTTGTTTAAGATGCAGGGACTTGAGCATATGGGGAGGGGGGATAGGACAAAACAGAGAGGATTCTAGTTATCCAAACCCAAAGCATCCCGAGTCTATTCCCTGATAGAACAGTTGGCTTCCTCTTCCTTACGTCATCTGCCCTTGAGAAGCTGCTTTCCCACAACCACCTCTAAGCTGTTATTAGAAGCATCGTCTAAGTCCCTTTCAACTCATAAATCAACACTGGAGACTGCTCATCTGAAAACGATACTGGAATGGATTCAAGGTCTTCTTGGCTTTAAAAAATATATCAAGTATGTGATTGAAATTGACATTCTGAGATTTAATTATTTATGTTCTTTGTCTATACTTCTGTGCAACAGTGATCTTTCTACTCATTGCCTGAATTCTTTATTTAGGGAGGGATGAAGCTTGGGATAATAAAGTAAATGGAAAGCATACATCACTAAAATTAAAAGAAAAATAAGAAAGGAAGATGGAAAAAGGGTGAGAGGGAGGGTAGAATGTATCATTATATCCTTAAAACTGCACATCTGAAATATTTCCCCTTATGTTAATTAATTTAAAAACAAAAATAATTTATTTTAAAAAATATCTTCTTGCAAAATCAGACAGCCAGGTCTTCTTTTTTTTTTTTTTAAACGATTTATGTGATTATTTAAAAGACAGAGTTACTAACAAGAAGAAAGTGATAGAGATCTTCTGTCCTTCAGTTCACTCCTCAAGCAGTCACATGGGACTGGGCCAGGATGAGGCCATGAGGCTGGAACTCTGGCTCTCCCACGTGGGTACACGGGCCTACTTGAGGCATCTGATGCTTTCTTGAATGCTTCAGCGGCAACATAAAATGGAGCTACACCCCTAACCAGCAGAAACTAACTACAGAAGAGATTATGAATCTACACCCTTGGGCAGCCCTTAGATAATGAGTTGGAAATCTTTGACAGAGGAATAAAATGTGACACGTAACTGGTTAGCTAGCTTAGGATCAAGAGCTGGCAGCCATATTCCACCTGCTCTTTGTAAATCTCATCTACCTATCTATCAATCAAATGGCCCCTCCTCCAGGGTGGTATAATAAAACCACTTCCCCTCCCAAGATCATATGAAAACTGGTAACATGGAGGGGCACACACTCCCCCTTCTGTGAACCAACAATGGAAGGCAGAAACATTTCCCTCTCTTCCATCTCTCCCCTCCCAACCCACTTTTACCTCCCAAAACATGTAATAGCCTCACATTTTAAATAAACTTTAAAAAATTTTACAAAGATATGTGGTCTTAGCTGATAGAGCATACTGTGACACTGGAACCATCCATCAAACCACTGCCATGGTAATTATCACTAATCTTATTTTATATGGAAAAAACTCAAGATGTGGAGAAAGTAAATGACCTACCCAGGTCCTCAGCTGAAGCTTGAATTTGAGTCTCCAAACTGCTTCAGGCCTATCTGTTTATGCCTCCACAGGATGCCATATTCTTCTTCCTATAAATTTGGGAGAGGAATTTTATGTTATTGATATTCCTTGTAGACAGAGTGGGCAATGGGCCCCTGACATTCCCTTAAGTTTATTTTATCTGCAATTCCTTTGTATAGACATTAAAGGAACCACCATAGCAACTTCTACTCCAACTTTGGATTCCAGTAAACGCTGCACATTTTAGTCCAAATCATTTGGGAGAAGACCTAAACTGGCATAGGAAATGGACGGCTCCATGAACCAGCTCCCTCCCACACCTCACTCACAAACCAAAGTCAAATGGTTGGTTATGCCAACCTAATGATGTATGCTCGTGCCATCCCTTTCTCTTTCCCTCCAGCAGCTTTGCTTCTCTATACAAGTCTTAAAAATACTAATCAAGGACGTGACATGAACACCATTCCTCAGGTACTAGCATATTCCATGTGCTTTGTTTTATCTGTCACCCTGTCTACACAGTGGAACCTTACAGAAACCTGGTGTAGCAGGCAGAACTCTGTTTAGAGACCAGAAGACTTAGGCAAATCTACCACAACTCTACAGCTGCAAATAGCATAACTTGGATTGAACATAAAGTTGATCTTTCTCTAAGGCCTGAGAATTCTCTACTGTTCCACTGAACCTCCTGGCTGACAGAAGTGAAAATTTAAAAAAAAAAAATTATCAATAATCTTCTCAGAGTATTGTACAATGGACTTTCTAACAGATTATATTCTCAAAGAGACCAAATACAGCTGGACAGATAGATGTCTTAGGTATTATTTGGAATACCCCATACTGGCTTCAGATCCTTGGAGATAGGTTATCCAGTGTTCTGTTACAATTTGGCAGACAGGAAAACAGAAAGCTCCCTTGTGCTATTTAACTCCCCAAACTGCTCACTCACAAAGGCTGGGGTTGGAGACAAAAACTCAATCCAAGTCTCCCGCATGTGTGGCAGGAACCTAGATACTTAAGCCATCACCACTAGCTCCCAGGGTCTGCGTTACCAGGAAGCTGGAGTCAGGAGTAGCAGCTCCTGAACCCAGACATTCGGAAGTGGAATGCAGGCATCCTAACAGCTGGCCTACAGAACCGGTCCTGGTTGTCTTGTGTTGTAAGAGCTACTGGTCAATGTCAGGCTGAGCCTGTGACACAACCCTCAGAAATGGCAGCTAAGAAATGATAGGAAAATCAGGAGCAGCAAGAGTAGGGGAGAAAGCCCTGCTGCTTTGCCCGCTGACACCACCAGTCTATGTGCCAGCTGCCTTCAGGCTTTATCTTCCTAGATGGGATTAAACATTTTAAATATTTGCAGTTTGCTACCAAAGGACAAACTTCAAAAGTTCAGCTTCAAACAAAACCAAGATGCTTGCCTTTTCATCTTCTTTCCAAAGCTTGTCCCTCACTACAGGTGGGATGACACTTGGTCACTAAGGTTCCTTGCCCCTGCTGCTCACAGCGAAGGAGGTGACAGCCCCCCACGGCAGAGGCCCACAGCTCATCTGTCTTCCCCAGTTTCAAATCACAACCATGTGTGAACTTGGCCCTGTTGCCTGGAACAACCTCTGAGCACACATTTGCGTGTCAGCATGTGTGTACGTGAGTCCTTGCTCATGCTGCGATTACCACGCAAAGCACCTGCTATTTTCAACCAGAGCAGCTGCCAGGACCTCACAGCCAACTTGGTGCAGACAGCCGTCCACGCCCAAGCTGCCTGGTGTGAAACATGAAGAGAGCATTAAAGGAGGTCAAAGTCTTCCAACTTTCTGGAAACACAGGTTTCAACACTCCACCGCAGGGACAGGCCTACGTAAACAGCCTTCCCTATTACCCAGCACCCCTAGAAGGAGGTACAGTGACAGCTTGTGTCTGCCATAAGTATTTCTGAAGCACCAGTGTAATGGAGGGACAGGGATTGGGTCTCCCCACGCCAGATCCCCTTAGCACAAGTAGGATGCTAAGTAGGGAAATCAGTAAGTAGTGTGAGGGTACTTCCAAATGTTATGGGAAAACCAAGTTAAAACTAAGTTCCTTTGGGTGAGAAAAACACTTAAAGTCCATACATAGTTTTTTTCATAATGTGCATTTTCTGTGAATCTTTTTGAAGACCCCATGAGAGTACTTTAAAAAGCTTGCGAGAGAGGGAGTTAAAAGATAAGTCTATTTGGGGCCAAAGATTTTTGAACTCCACATATTTTTATGCAAGGTCTTCAAACGTTCATGAAAAATGCATATTATGAAAAAAAAACAACATGTGGATTTCAAATTTCTGGCATCCAAAGTCAACTTGTCAATTAATTCCATTTTCCTTAGACTTTTTCAAGCTTAAGAAAACTTGATGGGCACCAGCTCAGGATCCCACCTTCACAGCCACGACCTGCTAGGGCAGGACTCGGGCTAGCCATTCAGGACCTTCCCAAGCCTGGCCTTCTGAAAGACCAGGGCTTCATGTCCTTTTGCCTTAAAATGATTCTAAAGGAAAGCAGGGAGGCCACAGGGTTCCAAGAGGCCCCTCAGAAACAAGCATGGACTCTAAGGCAGGGGCCAGCAGCATCCCATGACTGAACAATCTTGCCTTCCCCAAATCCTTGCCTGGGTCCTGCTTCCTCACCTTATACCTGGGAAGTGTGTTCCCCAGAAATGACTATGAAGGAACAGAAACCTGGGAGTTGTATGATAAAACAGAAACCTCAGGCTGGATCAGGGCCAACCTAGCCTCAAGTGATAGACAAGAGAAGCTATGGGTGGGGATAGGAGGCAGAGAGGGGTTCATTTCATTTTTTCACAAAAGAGAAAGTTGACCTTGGTCACCTGGTCATGCTGCCCCCAGCACATTCAGTGGTCCTAGGCTGGCCACAGCAATTGCCCAGTGGCCTCTTTGGCTATAAATCCTTACCTTGCTGAGCCGGGGGGCAGTCAGGAGGCATTGAGTCCTGCAGAAAACTAACCCACTGAGCTGGCCTAGAGCCTGGGTCTCCTGGCTTACAGCCCAATGCTCCCTCCTACCAGGACATACTCCGTCCAACCTGTGTCTTTATTCGCAAAAAGCCATGTTGACAAAAACATGCTCTCCCGAACCCCTCCGGGGCTCTGCAACGTGACACTTGGAGCTAACCAAGATTCTAATTCCAAATGTACCTGGTGAAATGAAAGGTTGCCCTCAGCTGCTTTTCCCCTCTGGCAGTGCAATACAGAGAAGAGGCCCCATGTCACATGGGAGAGAAGAATGAAGTAAGAGGCCTCCAGCAAGTGGGCAGGAGGTCACCAATAGGAGGTACAGGAGGTGCAAGCCAGCAAGCCACAGCTCAACCCAGCCCTCAGCCCAGCACCTGGCAGACAGTGGATACATATGGGGAAGCCCCACCTTCTCCAATGTTCTATACATCCCAGCCAAATCACCTTCCTCCTTCCCGCTCACCCAACATGAGGCAGGGAGTAAAGCTGAAGAGCAGGGAGTCAATCTTGCCTCTGCCATATGATGTGCCCTTCAAGGTGTGTTTTGCTTTTTTGCTTTTTTTCATATTATTGAAAAAAACAAAGAGAAAGAAACAGAGCAATCCATCCATCTGCTGCCCCCAAAATTCCTGCACTGGCTTGGGCTAGGCCAGACGGCAGCCAGGAGCCAGGAATTCTATCTGTAACCTGGAAGCTTTAACCCAAAGTGCACAAGCAGGAGAGGAGATGCCTGTCTCATCAATCCTGATTTCCCCACTCCCTTAAGTGTGGCTGGTCACTGGGAGCCCTTGGAAACCCTGAGCAAGATCTGCTGCTTGACACGTCCGCCCCGGCGCTTAGGCTGTTGTGCGTGCCCATGGGGCAAGCGGGCTATTTTTGACTCTATTTCATAACTGCCTTTTGTTGCTGCTGCTGATTGCACACAAGCCTCTGCTCCTGTGGGTAGAATGTTTACAGAGACAGGGGCATTGTCAGAGAATGGAGAGTCGGCAGGACTGAGAGACCAGGAGCGCAAGTCCCATGGTGAGACACAGCTCATACAACAGGTCTGCTGTCAGGACTCCTGGAATCCAGCACCTTGGCCTTATCACTCTCTGAACCATGTGTCCCACACCCTGAGACTTTGACTATAACATCTCCAATTCAGTGGTCAGGGACCCTGGCTGGGGAATGGTGGAAGGGCGCTTTTCTTCCTTCCTGAAGTCAGGGCCGATTTCTGTGACTGCTATTATAGGAAAATTGTTGACGTACTAGAATGATTGAGAATGTTCACATCTGTTTCTGCTTTTGTAATCTGAAGCCTCAAGCCTGATTCCAGCATCTGGAACGGGCACCTCTCCTTGTGTCAGCTGGTATGATCAGGCATGTCTCCAATTTGGTTGTTTACATATTGATCTCAGTCGGCCTTTTTTTTTTCTTTCGTTATCTCTCACCCCTGTCAGCCTGCTGGCAAGCTGCTCGCCTGTGTGGTTTTGAATTTGTCCTTTTGCACCACTGTGCTCAGGTGCTGTGGAAAGGTACTGTTGTTCCGTTACAGTCAGTCCCACCATGTTCAAACAACCCCCTCCAACATCCAACATTGCGGGCCTTAGATATTGTCACCTGTAGCTCTCACCCTCCTCATCTCGCCTGGCTCCTAGCATTTCCTGTGCTCAAACTGCCCATCGCAAGCTATCCTAGAGCAGGACTTTTGGCCTGACTTACTGTTGTTTCCATCACAGCACTTCTAGATAGAATTTTGATGAAAAACAATGCCATCCAACCATTAGGACCGTGTAGCAGGCACTGGACTAATAATGCTCTATGTGTATTTTTCAACCTTCACTTAATCTTCATCAAAATTTGCTTGGGAACGTTGCCTTACACATTTAAGACCCAGAGCTTGAAAGGCAATGCACCTGGCCCAGCTGACTACTTGGAGAAATGGGATTCCCATTTAGGTCTGGTCAGCTCTGAAGCCTACAGGCCTGTTAATTCCACCCTCAAGCGCATGTGGAAAGGACTCAGGGCAAACAACGAATATTCAAGATCTTACAATGAATATTCAAGATCCTACAGCTTTCTTGTCATTTTGCTTCTGGATCTCCTCCAATTTCCCTGAAAAGCAGAATACTTCCCATGCTCCTGAAACTCAAACTCCATTGCTGTCAACCCAGCACTTCCAGACTCCGATCTCGGTTCATCTTTGGAAGTTAGCACAGTGGCTCAGGGTTAGGGTGCTATGAGAAAACATCAAGTGAAACTCAAGACAACCTTGGCCTGTAGTGGATTTTTCAGGTTTCACTCGATTCAACAAGAATTGCCCCTGTTGCTTCCAACTGACCATACAAGTTCCAGTCACATCTAGGGATAGCGATGGGACATCGGAAAGGGAGGTAGAAGGTTGGTCCACAGTGTCTCTCACCCTCTGCTACTTAAAGCAAAGCCTAAATTCCCACTATCATCTCCTCCTTTCCTTCTAAAGAGGGAGAATTCTCACTTTCTGGAAAAGGAGCTGACACCCAGAGAGGAAAGAGCTGTGAATTGGTGTGTACATCATCTAGAATGGTTTCCAGAACCTGGGGGACTAGAAAGAAGAGACAAGTGAGGTTTGCATCCAGGTGACTTATGAATTAGATATTGCTTAACATTCTTCTAATATATGAAATAACTCTGAACAAAAGATTCAGCTGCATCTCTGCAGAACTGTATCTTTACACATGGTCCCATTAGAAACTGAATCGCATACCCTTCCTCCTCAAAAACAAATGGAAGTCTTATCAGTTCTCTGGTGTCTTTACCAGAGGGGATGAGCAGCAGCTTGAAGTCATGGTGCCCAGGGTCTCCAATTCAATGTTTACATACCTGTCTGCTTCTCCCTGACCCAGATAAAAAGTACAAAATCCCATTCCTTCAAGACAGAAAGAATCTCTGACCCACACTGCTGAGACCAAATGAATGTGCAAGAAATGGCTCCTGGCTGAATGAAGAATTCTAATGCATGAGGTCAGCAGGTAAAAGACCCTGCCCATAATGCCAACATCCCATATGGGCACCAGTTCATGTCCTGGCTTCTCTACTTCCAATCCAATTCCCTTATAGAGCCTAGGAAAAGCAGAGAAAGATAGCCCAAGTGCCTGGTGCTGCTATCCATATAGGATACCTGGAAGAAGCCCAGAGCTGGCCATTGCAGTCAACTGGTGAGTGAATCAGCAAATAAACTCCCTTTTTCCTCTCTCTCTAAAACTCTGTAACTCTTTCAAATAAAAAAAAGACTCTTAAAAAAAGAAATCTAGTGTCTAGAAAGACAAATTTTATGAGTAGATGTTCTTAAAATCATGTCATAAAGTAAAATGACAGTTGCATTGTGTAACTGTACCATGTAATCTCAATTTTTGAAAAACGTATCATATTCATGTATTCGCATACATACAAAAGCAGACATGACAGTAGAGTCCTAGGTACTTTTTTAGTCTATATAAGTATCAAAATTTTATGCAATAAATGGCCATTTCCCCTTAAAAAGATTTTTTTTAAGGGAAGAAAATGGTGAGGGAGCATAAGAACTGGTGTTATGGTGCAGTAGGTTAAGCTATTGCTTTCAATGCCATGATCCTGTATAAATATCAGTTCAAATCTCTATTATTCCATTTCTAGTTGAATGTAAGTGAGTTACAGCTCACTGTTAATGTGCCTAGGATGACAGTGAAAGATGCCACCCACGTGTGAGGCCTGGATAGAGTTCTAGGCTTCAGGCTTTAGCCTGGCCCAACTCCAGTTGTTGAAACCATTTGAATAGTCAATCAGTAGATAGAAGATCTCTTTTGTCTCTCTTTTATTTTCTCTGTCACTTTGCGATTCACATAACTAAATCCTTTTTTTTTTTTTTAATTAAGAGAAGGGAAACCCAATGTGATGGCTCAGTGGCTAAATTCTTGCCTTGCATGTGCCAGGATCCCAAATGGGCACCAGTTCATCATGTCCCAGCTGCTTCACTTCCCATCCAGCTCCCTGATTGTGGCCTGGGAAAGCAGTAGAGAATGGCCGAAAGCCTTGGGACCCTGCACTTGCTTGGAAGACCCAGAAGAAGTTCCTGGCTCCTGGCTTTGGATCTGCTCAGTTCCAGCAATTGCAGCCATTTGGGAAGTGAACCAATGGATGAAAGATCTTTCTGTCTCTCCTTGCCTCTTTAAATCTGCCTTTCCAATAAAAATAAATTAATCTTTAAAGAAAAAAAAGAACAGAGATGACAAGAAAGGGAAGAAAATGAAGCTCTGATAAATTTTGATTATAGAACAAGTCTTCCCAGGAGCCAGTCAAAACAGATCTGAGGTCCTGAGAAAAACTTCCCAGGGAGAAAAATCACTGCCCATACCACTCTCTGGATTTACCATGACAACCTTTCTGGCAAGGATAGAACAATCTGTGCTGGAGGGTAAACTAGTTTTTGAGAAAGTACATGTACTATTCCTTCAGTAAAGAAAACATCTTTGTTGGTAATCACACAGTCCTACAAACGTCTCCAAACTGGAAGAAAAAAATATTCTTCTTTAGAATAACCATAGCAACTTCTTGTACCTTTCTTGACATTTGCCACTCTCCATTTCACATTGCCTCAACTCACAGAGAAAGACAAGATGACTGAAATTCAAAACCGAAAATAGAAATTCAGGATCTGGTTGTACTACTTACTAGCTCAGGGGCATCCAGTAAGTCATTTATCCTTTTTAAATCTCATTTTACCTGCCATTCAAGAAATGGAGCACAGTGAAGGTAATAAAAGGGAAAGGAACTAAAGAAATAAGTGAATAAGTAAATAAATAAATAAATAACACAAGCAAGTAAGCAAGTCAAGAAAATTTAAGAAGAATAAAGGAGCTCCTTATAAAAGCTTCCATTGCTTTGAGGTTTGAGTATCATTTACTCTGCATTTCCAGGCATCTATTTTTGTTGCTATCCAGAATCCAGACACCTTTTCTTCCAGTCCACTGATGTCCCTCTTGGTGATGCCCCCATCAATCCTGAGAGGAGCTGGACCTTCCACTGGGGACATCAAAAGGACCAGCTCTTCAATCAGAAGCTTTTTCCCCCGACTTGAATCTGGTGTGAGCGACCCAACATCCCGGAGGCAGTTGAACCTTTCCCACACCCCTGCCACACAGCATGAGAAGCAGTGTCTGCAGCCTCCCTTTCTAGCATTCCATTGGTTTCTGTCTTTCCACATGCAGAATTTGAGCACTCCATCTATTTGTGAGCCCCACTCTGTACAACACTCCTTGAATGCCATGTAATGCAAAATTGGAAAAGGACAAATGCCTTGTCCAGTGCTCTCAGCAAATCAATGGTACAGTCTGGCCTGGAGTAAGTGAGAGCCCCTCAAGGAGTTCCTGAAAAAAAGGGCCAAAAGATAAAGCACATTTTCCATGAACTCTTCGTAGTAACCTTGTATATCTTCTGATGTACATATCCTTTCAACAAATTCCTTTTTTCTGCCTATGACAGCCAGACTCAATGTTTTATAAACTAGATCCCTGAATGAATCAGTATAGAAATAGAAACGTAAGTTAACACAGTTCTCATATCTAAAAATAAAAGAGGTATAGACCACTTCCTCACAAGACACAAAGTGTTGGGAAGGGGGATCATGAAATGTAAACAGTTATTTCTGAGGGGGGAAATCAACTGGGGGACTGGGCCTTAGCAGCCCAATAGATCACATCCCTGTATGAACAGAGGCTCTGAAAGCCAGAAACGCAGCATTTTATATCCTGGTTGCCTACACCTGTTTCAAAATAACACTTAGTATATTTTGACCTAGCAAAGAAACAAATAAATGGGCTCCCACACATGGACATATCTCACAGATCCAATTCATCAGCCTTCATCTCTCCCAGCAAGCACACAACCTGTCAGAACCATCCTTGGAATTTCTGCTCTTGCATTCCTTCACAGGGTTCCAAAGCCCAATCTGGAAGCTGTGCTGAGTGAGCAGGAGGCCATGAAAATTCCCCTGGGTGACTCCTGACCAGCCTTGGGAGGTTCCAAGCAGGCATAGCCAACGGGTAGCATGGGGTTGAGCAGGGCTGTGTGTTCCACCTAGGAGCTCTTTCTTGTGTGTCTGGTTGATAGAATAAGTAGACAGAGCATGACTGTGGATACTGTGAGATAACTTCCCAGGACACAAATGGCCAGCCCTGTGATATAGATGCCTAGGGACTACTGGGGCCTGCCAACTACACCTGGAGGAGACAGAGGCCCAGGTTATCACCCTGCTAAGACCTTGCCTTTTTCCCTTCTCACCATTTAAGGGTGTTTTCTCCTTTTATACTAAGTCATATCAGTAAGATTCCCAATATCTAACATTCTTTGTTTATACAGTTGAGATTGTGAATCTTAACAATTGGACTGGTAACTCAATAAAACCTTCTACAGGAGTATTTTTGCTTAGAAAAGATGGGGAGTGACAATGAACTAGTAGCTTCTATGACCCTAGACAGAGGTCCTTGCCTGGAGGCCCAGGGAATTATTAGATTCATGGGCACTACCATGAATGGCTGGGGGTGTAGAAATACAGCACCGTGGAAGTGAAGAAAATTCTTCCACCTTCTCCTTTTTAGTTTTGTCTGCACGCTGTACATAAGTAACAAGAGAACAGCTTGCTCAAATACACATGCAGAAACAAGGAACAGACCCTGGTCTCCTAACAGGACTGGAACTTGCCACACAGCAGAGTCTGCATTGAGAAATGCAAGGCCTTGGCAGTTCCTCCTCTGGCCTGAAACCAGCCCCTGTAACACAGTTAAAATGTTTCCATCACCCAGGATGGAAAGCACTAGGGTCACTGTTGCGTAGTCGGCAATGTATAGGAAGCAATATAGCTTGGAAGGACCTGCCCTTTGCAGTCTTCACATTATCCAGTAAAGTAAAAAATCTGCTCCAGCAGGAGGAGAAAGCAAGGTATCATGGGAGGTCTGAATTCAAAGCCTCAGCTCATTAGCATTTTCATGGACGGTGAGGCAGATTTCTTTACCACTTCCTCGCTGCAAGAGACTCATTGTGCTAAGCCTACTCACCAAGTCAAGGCAGGTCTTGCCAAGCTTAACCGTGGAGAGGGGGAGGCTAACCGCTGTCCCTCAGCCTCTATGGAGCCTCACGGGGCTCACCCCTTTGCTTTTCCTATGAAGCACTTATTTACACTGAAATGTACATGTTTGGCTGCAGTCCAGGGACATTTTGTGAAAGGGCACAAGCCCAGCCTATTTTGAGCATATTGTAATGAAAATGAGAGCTACTTTTTTGTCTCTGCTTATTCAATTTCCCATGAAGGGAGAGAAGAATGCACAGGAACCTACTCAGCTCCCCAACATCAGCACTCTCCCAGATTTCCAGGCCGTGCTCTCAAGGCTCTTTTGCAAAAAGCAGTGCATTAGACAGGTGGCCAGGGTGGAAGGGAGAGAGGAGAGGAGGCATGCCCTCATCTGAACAAATGATGATTTTAGAAATGTTGAGCTACATAAGCTGTCAAGTAGCTGGGAAACTGGGTAAACATGTACCTAGCACCCCATAATCATGTCACTTTTCTGTTTGAGCCAGCCGATGACAGAATCCCCTGAACAGCCTTTGTGTGGTTACTCCAATTTGCTTTCACAACGGAATTGCAATGGAAAAGCAAAATGGCCTGTGCAATGTTTGACAGGGTAGGGGAGCTGGGACAGGAATATAGGGGAGCAGCAGAGAGGAAGAAGTGCAACTGTGTAGGCGCTGCGGAGTTGGGAAGCGCCTGATCGCACAGGCTCTGCCGCACTAGCTGCTCAGTGGGCTGGGATCAAAGACAAACTCCGAGAACTTTGACCTGAGATACTTCACATAGGGATTGAGTTGTGGAGCAGCTCTGCCAGCGCACTGCCATCTTCAAAGCAGCTCGACATCATTGTCATAATCCTAAAATCAATTGGCATTTGATGCTCTCCCAGGGACGAGAAGGGAGTGCACTGCTCTGCTTGTCCTTCCCTATTGACGAAGTTTTGATTGTCAAAATACTCTCCTCTCTTGAAGAAGGATTTCAAAAAGTGTGGTTTTTTTTTTTTAATTGCAATCGTTTTCAATTCTGGTTCTCTCCCTGAAATAGTAGCAGATTGCTTACGTCTTGATCAAAGAGCAAAGTGGGAGCAAAGAGGCTGAGATCATGGGGCAGGGAGCCTTTCTTCCCAGTCTGTCTTTGCCAACCCCTTCTCTAAAAGGATAAAATCCTCAGAGTTACAAGATATGCTTTGCAGCTTCTTCCCCAAACAGTGTTAGCAACACTTGAATGCCAAAATTCCAAAATCATTGAGAAGAATGTCCTGTGAAAACTAGTATTCTGTAGCTCAAACCAAATGCTGCCCAAACCTTCAGCATTAAAATATTACAGGTGGCACTTAACGCTTTTATTATCTAACATTATGCCCAACTAAAAGATTATGAACGTCAAGCTGGGAAAGGCCCACAAACAACATATGGCAGAGCTGGGCTTGGCTGCAGGCCTTCTTCCCCCTTTTTGCCACATCACAGCTCATGCTTATGTCAGAGATGTAACAGAACCCCCAAATCTAACAAATGGTAAAAGGCAGCAAAATACCACATGCTCCTGTAAGATCCTCATCTATTTCACAGTGTGAAAACTCAAAAGCCTATGGGAATGGACTCCTAATGAAACTGCTAAATAGATCTTGAAAGTAGAATGCTGGACTCTGCCACTGTCCATGCCTACAATGTCAGGATGCACCTAAATAGCAGAATGCTGGACTTACCACTGTTTGTGAAGGAATACACTATTAGAATGATATAAGGGAAACCCAGTAGGGGTGGAGATTTGGGGAGGAGAAAGGGAAATCCCAAAGCCGATGGAACTGTATCATAAACAAAATACACACACACACACACACACACACACGCGCGTGCGCTTTAAAAAGCCTATGGAGGTCATGCCCAAGAAAGCCCTAGGGAACGAAAGAGATTCCAGTTCAGTGTGACTGAAAGGCTAGAGGAATCAGTGTCACCGGGGATTCCACTTTTCAAGAGAAGCTAAGACTCTATGAATGAGGGTTTACTCCCACAGCCCATGACAGCCGGGAGTTGGGTCAGGTTGAAACTGGGAACTTAAAAATCAATCCAGCTCTCTCACATGGGTAACAGGAGAGCAACCGTTTAAGTCACTACCACTGCCTCTCAGGTTCCGCTTTAGTAGGAAGCTGGAGTCAGGGGACAGAGGTAAACCCAGGGACTCTGACATGCAACATGGACCTTAACTGGTGGGCTACCCTGTATCTTTTAGTTTATTTGTTTATTTGAAAAGTAGAGAATCAAAGAGGCAGAGAGAAAAAGAACGAGATCTTCCATCTGCTCGCTCGCTTCTGCAATGCACACAAATGGGCCAGGCAAAACCTGGGAGCCAAGCATCCTTTGCAGGTGAGAGAGACCCAAGTGCTTGAGGCAAGATCATCTATTTCAAGGACACCTGGCAGCAAAAGTCGAACATCTCTGACTCAAACCAGAAGCAGCAGGTTCTCTGACATGGAATGCAAGTGCCCTAGAATTAAAAACAACCCCCCCAAAAATGTATTTACTTTACGTGGAAAGTTAGAGTTGCAGAGAGAGAGAGAGAGATCTTCCATCCTCTGGTTCAATCCTCAAATGATTGCAACAACCAAAGCTGGGCCTGTCCAACGCCAGGAGCCAGGAGCTTCTTCTAAATCTCCCACATGAGTGCAGGGGGCCAAGGACTTGGGCCATCCTCCACTACTTTCCTAGGCCATAAGCAGGAAGCTGGATTGGGACGTAGAATTCGGGACATAGAATAACCAGGACACAAATTGGTACCTATATGGGATGCCAGCACTGGCAGACAGAGGATTAGCCTGCCCTTAAACAGTTTTTAAACATGGAAGACAGGTGGATATACATTAAGCCATTCCACAAACCAAACCCGCATGTATTAAGTTATATGGGGCACACAGCCTTCTAATATGAAAGAATGGCAGGTATAATGTGAATGAATATCTATCCCTGGTTCAGGCCAATTACTTCCCTAACAGAATCCCACATACCCTTGCTTCACTTCCCTGTGCGAGGTGGTGCAACTGCTGTTCTCTCCTCCCAGCTCACCACTGTTTTCATTTTCTTTCAGTCAAAGGTAGACCGAGTTAGAAAAGACTGAGTTGGAAGGAAAGGACTCTGATTGGTTCTACAATTAGGGCACTGACGGGACCCCCTACTTCCATGTGATCTGACCAAGCCTCAGTTTCCTTGGCTGGCAGACTTCATATTTTAAAATTAAATTCCATAAACCAGGGGCCCAGTGTGGTCACTAGGCTAAAGTTCTCACCTTATATGCACTGGGATCCCATGTGGATACTGGTTCTAATCCTGGCTGCTCTACTTCCCTTCCAGCAACACGCTTATGACCTGGGAAAGCAGTCGAGGATGGCCCAAAGCCTTGGGACCTTGCACCCATGTGGGAGACCCAGAGGAAGCTCCTGGCTTCAGATCAGCTCTGCTCCAGTTGTTGCAGCCACTTGGGGAGTAAACCAGTGGATGGAAGATCTTCCTCTCTGTCTCTTCATCTCTCTGTATATCTGTCTTTCCAATTTAGAAAAAAAAAAAAAAAGAAAGAAATCTAAAAAAAAATCCATAAACCAAATAGCACCAGGCAAATAGAAAGTGATGCTCATTTTGATCACAAAGATAAAACTGAACCCCATGCCTATCAGGACAGTGGTGAGTGCCACAGAATACTACTCTTAGCTCTCTTGAACTGTTTAGCATGGACCATGCCATCTACTACATTATCTAGCTACAACCTATCTTTTCTGAGGTTTACTAAAGGGTGTGAGAGGGACAACAAGGGAACTGAGGCAAGTCTGATACAAAGGAAGACAACAAATTAAAGGGGTTCTCATCCTGGAAAGCCCTCTGACTGACACTGGGAAGTGACCTCTGGGGACTTAGCCAAAAATGATACAGACAGAGCAATGAAACAGCAATGAAATGGGAATTCTGAATCCAAATGAGAAGAATAAGGAATGGCTTGTGTGGCTTCTCAATACACTCCTCTCTTGCCACCACTCTCCACAAATCAGGGGAACAAAGAAACACAAGTGCACCAAAAGGAACAATGTAAGTAAGTAAATAAATAAATAAATAAATATTCAAATGGGCCAGCAATTCCAACAGAACCAGGCCGCTGTCCCATGGGTATTTTCTGCCTGTTAGCTCGAGCTTCCTGGACATGCTGGCTGGCAATCGAAGCTTCACCTCATTCCCATGTCCCAGGTCTTCTTACGCCAGATGACAGAACCCTGATGTGCTGATACAGTGCCCAGTGCAATGTGGAAAGGGCAGATCTGACCCTCACACACCCATAGTCACTGTGACAGCCTAGGAAGGGTGCCAGGTAGAACATCTTCAAATGAGTACGATGACTAAGAGTACACACCAGACAGAATTGGCTCAGCTTCCTGTTTTAACTTTATGATCTGGATAATTACCAGGTCTCAGTACGTTCTTCCTTGTTGGCTGGAGTCTCAGCTTTTCCCAGCTGAATTGCAGTTTCACCAACACTACTCAAACAAAATTTTAACAGTCTGATGAAATCCAGCCTCTGCTTCAGGTGTTTAGAAAGGTTGAGTCAAACATTCACTGCATTGCACGTACCTCTTCTTCCATCTTGTTCTTTGGCAAGAGTTCGGTTGCCTCATTCTCAGACCCTCTGTCATTCGAAGTATCTCTTCATGCATCTATGAAGAAGATTTAGATGTAGGAATCTATAATGGAAATCCTTATGTTTCACTTATCTGTGGCCTACCATTGGTAGGAAAATACTGTGGGGCTCCTCCTTCACAGCTTAGACAAATAAAAACAAATGTACAGTGCACACTGGCTGCTGGCTCCTTGTAGTTTATAGCAGCACACACCCCAGGGGAGGGAGACAGTAAACACTGGCTCTAGCTTCATAAAGGGCACTTAACTTTCAACAATTTTTTCCCCACTGAAGGAAGGTGAGCCTCAAGGACTTGATTCTAGATTCTTCCTCCTCAACCTCCTCTCCAGTCTCTCTCCTTTCATCTCAGTCACTTCCCAGGTCTTTCAAGTTTTGGTCAGTTACGTAAACAACATCAAAAATCAAATAAAATTTGTTACAGAATTTCCCCCAATGCTTTTATTTTTAGAATTTTAATGTTTGCCTTTTAATTTCATCATTCCTGTGTTTCCTCTTTGGTTCCTTTATTATTTTAACGTTCTGATTCATGGAATATTGGTGTCTTATTTTAGTTTTTAATTTCCTTTAACTCTTACTTTTTGCCCTTTAACCTCATTCATTTATTACCTCTCTCCTATTTGAAATCTCCAATGCATTACCTTGTTATCTTTAAAAAGGATAACCTTTTACCTCTATTAGACTTGTGAGCTTATATTTCACTTTCATTTCCATTTATTTTTCATGTTAGTTGAAACAAAGAGAGACAAGGTAGATCTTCTATCTGTTGGTCCGCTCTTCAAATGCCCACAATAGCCAGAGCCAGGAGTTTGGAACTCAGCCAGTTTACTGTGTGGGTGACAGGGGCTTAAGTAGTTGAGCCATCATCATCTGTGGCCTCTAAGGGTGCATATTAGCAGCAAGTTGGAATTTTAAATACAGCCAGGTCTTAAACCCAGGCACTCTGATATGAGCTGTGGGTATCACAAATAACATCTCTTTTTGCCAGATTCTCAGACCAGATTATTCTAATTTTAAAGATGATTTTAAAACATAGTTCTTGGGCCCAGCACGGTGGCCTAGCAGCTAAAGTCCTTGCCTTGAATGCGCTGGGATCCCATATGGGTACTGGTTCTAATCCCGGCAGCACCACTTCCCATCCAGCTCCCTGCTTGTGGCCTGGGAAAGCAGTCGAGGACAGCCCAAAGCCTTGGGACCCTGCGCCCGTATGGGACACCTAGAGAAAGATCCTAGTCCTGGCTTTGGATCAGCTCAGCTCTGGCTGTTACAGCTACTTGGGGAGTGAATCATCAGACGAAAGATCTTCCTCTCTGTCTCTCCTCCTCCCTGTATTTCTTACTTGCAATAAAAAATAAATAAATCTTTAAAAAAAAAAACATAGTTCTCATGAAAGAAGTTATACATACAGAAATAAGAAGACTGGAATATTATGTTGGATTAGAATCAATGGCATTATTATGTAAATATGTGTGTATATTTACAAATGTATCCATGAAGATTTATGTGCATATATAAAATATAGAATATAGATATGCACACACATACTTATACTCATCGACTAGCTCAACTCCGTCTGCTGACGTAGCAATAACGTCTCAGTAGCAGCAAATACATCTGTGGCCCAGAGTTTGGCTTCTAAATAATATTCATCCTTGAGAGAAACCATGAATCCTTGGAGCACTGGCTATTTCTAGGGCTGAGGCAGATAAAATGCAACACTGACATGAAACATTCTATTGTATCCAAAAGAAAGCTCAAGCACTACAGCAGTGATATCAAGATTTTAAAAAAATACTGGGCACAATTTGGAGGAGCGCCCACTGACCAAATTGGGACATTTTGGCTATCAAAGTAAGTACTATCCGCAATAAATTATAGACCTTTGAATAAAATAAGAATCCATACAATCATTTAGGAACAAAAAGTCAACAAATTATAGGTGGAAATCTTTTTTTCACAATAGAATGCCAACTAATACATGTAAAAGATTGACAGGGTAAGGAAATCTCATCATTTTATGCCTATCGTATTAATAAATGGTTTGGGCAACAACTATTAACAACCACCCAAACTAGTGTGTAAAAGTTTTATAAGCACAGGTTCTACCTTGAACTTAGGCAAGTGTTAACACTGGCAGGAGAAAAGCAGCCAGTAGCTGGCGGGCATTCTGAGCCTGAATAACACCAAATTTGTGTTAGCTATACCAGTACGCCAGGATAGTTGCATTTTTTTCTTTTCCCTTTTATTAAAAGTAAGTGGGGGAAGGCACCCAGACAGGATATATCACCCCAGTCCCTGGTGGAGGGGCTCAAGAATCCCTAGGGAAGAGGATCTGGGGACATGTTGGAGTGGGAGCAGCTGAGAATGTGTTTGACAGAAAAGGAAT
This sequence comes from Ochotona curzoniae, assembly GCF_017591425.1. Taxonomy (NCBI): domain Eukaryota; kingdom Metazoa; phylum Chordata; class Mammalia; order Lagomorpha; family Ochotonidae; genus Ochotona; species Ochotona curzoniae. The sequence continues at coordinate 31,419,080 of NW_024467122.1, read as the reverse complement.
GACTTCTGGTATCTTTCACAGATATAGGTCAGGTCAAGCTACTTGCCCAAATGGGAGACCTGCGCTGGGCTAAATGGTGTTACCTGTCACCCACTGGCACTCTCAAAAACTGGACTGGGGAGCATGCCTGGCTGGGCAGGGCAACAGTTCCCACCCATGAGCCTTTCAAGGAGGGCCACATCAGGCTGAGTTGGGGCACCCACCAGGATGCAAGAGAACCAGATCTGCAGGCAAATTCTGTAGGGGACTTATGGTTAACCTCTGTGGAGCTACAGAACCTGATCCTGCACTGGCTAGCACACACAGGAATCAAGTCTGAGGTCACCCAAAGCGAGATTGGGCGAGGGAGGGGGGCGCTCCCCAACTAGACCACTGGACTCAGACACTGACCACAGGGAAAATCACAGAGTGTGGAATCCAATCTAAAAGTGCATGTATCAGGACTGGGTCTCCTCCATTGCTAATGCTGGTGCAGTGGACTGCATGTCTAGTTGCACACAGAGGACATGATGGCCAGCGCATCTAGGCAAGCAGGGGATGTTACTGCTACATCAAAGGATAAAAAGCAGAATAGGTTAGAAAATTCTCCTAACTAAGCTAGCAACATGGTCCTGGGTCTGTGGATGCACTAAGGTGGACTTTCTCAACCAGTAGATCTTGGAAACATTTTCTCAAACCTGGAGCAATGAAAATGACACTGTCTCAGGGTTATCGAAACCATTCAAGTAATGCCCTCAGAACATTCTTCCCCAAAACGAGGTCTCTAATGTTCCATCAAATGGCCATCCCCCTATCTCTGGGAGCTGATGTAGTTTCACAGCAGGAAGTGACCCACTTTCCCCTCCTCCCCTGCAGACACAGGGAAAAAAAAAAACTGAAACATATGTCCCAACCACCTTCCTCCTTGTCTGAACCTCCCCACTCTAACCAGAGACCCACATGGGCATGCATCCTTCTCAACTGTGTAAATATTATTAAAAGAAAATAAAAATTTAAAAAGAGCAGGTTCCAGAAATACAAAATAGTAGATAAAACCACAGTCTGTGCAGCTGGCAACCCATATGGATGACACTTCACGTCCAGGCCGCTCCACTTCTGGCCAGGTTCCCTGCTAATGACTTGGGAAAATCAGTGGAAGATGATACAAGTGTTTGTGCCCCTGCCACCCACATTAGAGATCCAGATGAAGCTCCTGGATGCTGTGGTCACCCACATGAAAGGCCGAAATAAAACTGTGGATGTTGCAGGCATCTGGAGAGTGAAACAGTAGAAGAAAGATCCTCTCTCTGTCTCTCCTTCTTTCTCTGTAATTCTGATTTTTTTTATTTTTTATTTTTTATTACAAAGTCAGATATACAGAGAGGAGGAGAGACAGATAGGAAAATCTTCCATCCGATGATTCACTCCCCAAGTGAGTGCAATGGCCGGTACTGTACCAATCCGAAGCAGAGAGCTGGATGGGAAGTGGAGCTGCCGAGATTAGAACTGGCGCCCATATAGGATCCTGGCGCATTCAAGGCGAGGACTTTTAGCCGCTAGGCCACGCCGCCAGGCCCCTGGAAAGGCACATTTAAAGAGAGAACAGAAACAGAAAGTCTTCCACATGCTGGTTCATTCCTCAATTGGCCATAATGAACCTCTTCTGTGTCTCACACAGGATTCCAAGGCTTTGGGCAATCCTCCACTGCTTTCCCACACCATAAGCAAGATCCTGGATTAACAGTGGAGCAGCGGGCTCAGCACAGTAACCTAGATGCTAAAGTCCTCACCTTGCATCCAGAAGGATCCCATATGTGTGCCAGGTCGCTGGAAGAACCTCTTGGTTTCAGATTAGCTTAGCTCTGGCCATTTCAGCCACTTGGGGAGTGAAGCAGTGGATGGAAGATCTTCCTCTGTCTCTCCTTCTCTCTATAAATCTGACTTTCCAATAAAAGTAAAAAAAAAAGTAGAACAGCTGACATGAACTGGTGCCCATATGGGATGACAATGCTTGCAGATGGAGGATAGGCCTACTGAGCCAGCATGCCAGCACCAAGTAAATCTTTTTAAAAAGGTTTAACGAGAATACAGCCTCAAAGTCTCTCCCTAAAAATTATTTTTAAAGGGAAAAATAATTAACTTTCAATGAAATAATCTGGAGGACACAATTTAAACCATGTGCTCTATACAATATCACTTCTGTAAATTCCTACTGAAAATGCAAAATCTGACTCTAATTGTACAGTAACACCAATATCCTGCAATGGAAAGCTTTACAAACTGCCTGTCCAAACTCTCCTACTTAGACAGGAGAAAGGTCAAGTATCACAACCGAGTACTCAGTCCTGCTCTCATTATGGTAGTAATGGGAAGAACAGCTCTTAAGTCGTTATTCAGATCATTGCTACAGTTTTAACACTGACTATTGCTATGAATATGAATATGAAATACACTCAGATTACTGTGCTGTGATTTTATAAAAGTATTCATTCATTTTTAGGAAGTACACTTGGAAGTAGTTGGGAGTGAAGCTCTATAATATCTCACTAACCAAATATGGGACATCTTGAGCATCAAAATAAGTCATGGGAGTAATGAATTATAACCCATTGAATAAAGTCATCAATGTTAGGTATGTAAATAATACATGCATTACACATGCATAAAGGAGAATGGGATGCTCTTTCTTATGACAGAATTCCTCTCCAATGGTTCAGAAAGAGGATGCGTAAACTAGCACATACATGCCAACAACACAGTAAGTGGTGAAAATCACACAACCAATAAGGAATCTCAGGAAAGGAGATTTTGAATATGCCCAGAGTAAGCTGAAAGGAATGCAAATTGAGGGTGGGGAGGAGGTAGGTGATGCTGAATCTTTATTTTACTTCACTCCTTTGGGAGTAGGAAAACAGAGGACTTTTTTCTAGGCTACACCTTTTTAGGTGCTCTAATATTTCTTTCCAAGTTGTTCCACATTCTTCTTCAGCAAGATCAAAGGCAAGTGCTTGTGTAAAGCTCATGGCCTTCATTGTAAGAGTTACTGCTGGCTCAAAGGTTAGCTATTTCACCTGTTAAAAAGTATGATAGGAGTGCTATTGTCAAGGCCTACAGAGTAAAGCCACTGCCTGCTAAATCAGCATTCCATTTAGCACTACTTCATATCCTGGTTGCTCACTTCTGCTTGGGAAAAGCAGCAGAGGGGGCCCAAGTGTTAGCCAGCCTACCACCTGCATGGGACACCTGGCCCAGCACTGACCATTGTAGCCATCCGGAGAGTAAACCAATGGATAGAAGACCTCTCTCTCTCCTTCCCTTCTGTCCTCCCTTCCTCCCTCTGTAACTCTCCTAAAATAAATAAATAAATGCTAAAAAGAAAAAAATTAGCATGATCAGACCCAATATTGTAGTACAGTGATTAAACCCTCCACCAGCAAGTCCAGCATCCCATAAAATCACCAATTTGAGTCCCAGCTGCTCCACTTCCAATCTAGCTCCCTGTTAATCTGCCTGGAAACAAACAGTAGAAGATGGTCCATGTACTTGGGGCCCTGCCACACACATAGGAGATCCACATGGAGCTCCAGGCTTTTGGCTTCAGCCTGATCCAGTCCTGGCTACTGCAAGCATTTGGCAAGTGCAAATCAAAGATCTCTCTCTCTCTCTCTCTCTCTCTCTCTCTCTCTCTCTCTCTCTCTCTCTCTCTGTCAATCTTTCAAATAAACAAAATAAATATCTTTCTTAAGAAAATATTTTTAATGGAAAACTAAAAGCATAACCAGTCACACCTCTTTTGTCAGTTATACTAGGGGCAACACAGGAAAGCAGGAAGACCTGTTTTAGTCCAGATCACAGGCTATTGTATTTCCCCCACAATACTCAGCTCTTCCAGGTGCAGATGGCTGATAGCTAAGCCAAGCTATCTCAGATCTGCCGTGTGGCTTCTCCAAGAAGTCTATGTTATACGATAGAGTACTGAAGGTCACTTCAGTCCATCTTCAGAAGCCTCACTGCAGTAACCTACACCTGTTAGAGGTGGTGGAAACCTGGAGGAATTCACAGAAAGTCATTTCAGCATCTCATATTCATAGCAGAGAGTGATTCTCTTGATTCTTCTTTGGCTGAAGCAGGAGACCTTTAGAGTACCAAATCCACAGTGGCCAGACACCACAATTTCTGAAGACAATTTTTAATGACTCACTGTTGAGCCCTACCAGCATACCCTGAACCTGTTTCAGAAAGCCTAAAGTATCCCCAAATTCCAAGCATTGACTGGTGCTCCATTTTGGACTAGATGAACTTGACTTGCTAGTCTTTTTTTTTTCTTTTTCAGAATAATGCGGCAAAAGTATGGAATTTAACATTTTGTCTCTTTAAAATGAGTTCAAATATCTGCTTCAAAGAAACTTCCATTTTAAGACATAAAGCTCTCCATATCTATTACTGGAAATTGGAGAATTGTCAGGGGCAAAGCAGAAACAAGATATCCATAATCCCAAATTATTATTCTACCTCAGATTTGCTCATTACAAAGGGAGAAATAGCAACATTATAGCAGAGCTATCTAGAAAATGCCAACTCAGATTGTATGCCTCATGACATGATATACTGAGAAGAATCTTGTGGCATTCCTGTAACATTCAGAGTTAAGTAAAAGTAAGATCCTCCTTCCTCTTATCTCTGCTCTGCTGCTAGCTCCATTGCTCATAAGACTGGAAGCTTCTTTTCAGTTCTCATGAATTCCTTAAAAAGCTAAATATGATTTGTCTCTGTGTCCTTCTCAAAAGTTTTTGCTTCCTATATGGTTTCTTCATATCATTTGAAAAAGATCACAGCCCCAAGAAACTCTAGGTCTTAACCAAAGAAAAGAACTCTGTAGATACTAGTGTGACTATTTCTATTCAGTGGATTCAAAGCATAGGCCCAGCAAATCAACAGTTAACGCAAGAGGAGGGAGCCAGTAGATATACTTCTTCCACTACTAGCTATTGACAAACCCTGTCTTCACCTGCACCAAAATCTCTTAAATTGTACTTAAGATTGTACGTACACCCTTTTTAGATTTTTGTTGTTACAGGAATTCACTGTAGAGATCACAAGATCAATATACTATTGACCCTCATAATTGATGATTATTGAGAACCTGCTCATTAATCCACTGTAAGAGTTGGGAATCTATAACTGATCAAGCAGAAATTGACTGGAAGATACCACTGTTATTTTTACTTTGTATGGTGGGACCATACTTGATGAGGTTGGATACATTGCTAATCTTAAAATACAAAAGGAAAAACCATCTCACTTCCAAATTATATTATTTCATCATCTGAAAATGCAATGACTGGCTATGAAATTCTGGCCACAAAGAAGGGATACATCCGTACACACAAAGGCAATTATTCTAAAAGTAAAGTTGCTCTTCTGGGTGGCATCTCACTGACATCTGCACTCAGGATCCAGTCTACCCCTATTTTCTTCTAGCCCTGCTACCTACTAGTTGCTTGATTTGCCTGTCAGATGGGGCTGGTCACAGTGTCTGCCTCATGATCTGAAGGTTAAATATACTAACATATGTGAACTAATTAACACCAGGTAGTACACAACAAACTCCAGTTTGTTCACTACGAATATTGTTATGTGACTGGAATATAGTGTGGTTGAAGGTCCAGTACAGTAAGTTAATTCATTTGAGCACATAGACACTTTTTAAATTAGTTAATTCATTGCCAAGGTGACAGTTGAGCAATAGCTGATTTTCCCTTTCTTCTAAGGTGAAATGAGTGCAGACACTGAGCACTAAGTATTCCAGGCTGTGCACTGTGCATGCCCAAAAGAGCCCAACAGGATGCTCTCAGTCACGCCCTCCGGAACCTCTGGGCCAATCTGAAAGCAAAATGATCTTCTAGTTATGCTCCACCAGTCATTTTCTAAAAAGTATTTATTTGTTTATATGGAAGGCAAAGAGACAGAAAGAGCAGGGATGGGAGAAAGGAGCAAGGGGTCCTCCCATACTAGTTCCTCAAATGCCTACAACAGCCAGGGCTGGGCCAAGTTTAAACCAGGAACCTGAAATACAGTCTAGGTCTTCCACATGGGATGAGTCTTGACCTGTGGTCTCTCAGGATGGATAGAAACAGGAAGTTGGACAGATACGGAGACAGGACTCAATTAAACCCCAAGCACGCTGATGTAAGATGCTGGCATCCCAAGTAACATCTTAAATTCTTGCCAAATGTCTTCCCTTGCTCCTCTTGTTTCAAAAATACGTAAGTATACTGTTGTTTTCAGGTTTCACTCATGGAGTGTTACTCATATTCTTTGATCTCAAAGCTTATCAAAAGCTCGACTGGGAAGAGTATGATTTGTGAAAAGACACACAGGCCTCAAACAAAAAAAATGCAATAATTAAATCATCATGATGGTAATCCTACAAGTGTTATGTGAGGGTCATCATTTTCTTTTTTTTTTTCCTTTTTTTTTTCCTTTATTTTTGACACTTTACATAGTTAATTAGGGCACAAAGCTTCAAGGGCTACAGGAAAGTTTTCTATTATTTCCACATTTTCCCCCCCTGTATCTTTGGAAAAGGGTGAGATAAAGGGAGAAGCCTCACCCAGTCTTCCACCCATCCCAGGTCCCTGTGGGGCATGCTCCGAGGGTCTTGCTCAAGTGGTTTTGATAGTTCAACAGGTATGAATTGCTGCCTATCTCACCATTCCAAGCACGATGAAATCTATTCAGAATCCACTGATTGACATAGTCCACCTTAAGAGTCTCTGTTTACCCAGTTTTCTACTGCCAACATATGGCTGGGGTAGTTGATTGATGTGTTCTGTCCACTGTTGTGGTGCCAGGTATCCTGTGCAGGTTCCGATAGACTGCCATATCCTCCATGTGCACCTGGATATGCTCTCCACTGCTCCGTCTGAGTCTCTTAGGAGGTTGGCTCTGGTACTTGCACCCCATGGCAGACCATGGAACCTGCACTTCTCTTCATGGTTAGGGCTCTAAGTTCAGCAATTCAACTGGGGAGATCCCAAAAGAAACTTCATTTGAGGTGATCCCAGACCAGATTCTTGTGTATACTTGGCAAGTACAGGGAGGGTCATCATCTTTTTCATGAAGCAGTATTCTCTCTCAAGGAATCCAATGAGAAATTCTCTTTCTGATTTCAGTATTGGAAATGATAATAAAACGTAAAATGTTTACTTAGTGTACCAAGAATCCATTACTTTTCAAAGTATTTTACATGCCTTAATTTGTTTAATCTGTGGAACACTTCTAAAAAGTATGCAACACAATTATCTATATACAGGTAGCAAATCAAACAGAAAAAGCTGAAGTAACATCAAACTCACAGTGATGGAGAATTGTAGAAAGGATTAGAATGTAGAAAATCAATGTCCAGGAAGCAATCCAAACCACCATCCTATACCACATTGCAAAAAAAAAAAAAAAAAAAACAACTCATTCTGCCCCTGAACGGCAGAATTTGCCTCACTGAATTTGCAAATCATGAAATTGATTTATATTCATTGCTAGGAAGGTAAGAGCTAGATTGCTAAGCTTATAAAAGATCTCATCACATACATTTTGCATTCCAATCTCTATCTCAACTTCTGTCTTCTTTTATATTTACATTTTCTCTTTGTTCTATTCCCTTACATACTTAGAAAAATAATCCCAAGGGTGAGGGTAGAAGGATGAGTAGGTCAATCACAGGTGATTCTTACGGCAGCAAGCATTCTGTATCACATGAGATTTGTTGATAGGCACACAAACTCTGAAATGGCAAACTGGAATCAATCCAAAATACCTTTATCCTATGCCTTCCTTCTTAAATTCGGCCTGAATGAATGCCCAGGTGTGAAGGCTGAAACATGATCCCACTGGCATGTCACTGTCCTAAGGTCTGGCATTTGGCACAATGTTTAAAATATCATTAGAATGTACACATCCCATGTTGGAGTATCTGGCTGCTCTGCTTCTGATCCAGCTCCTTTCTAACACACAGTCTGGAAGGCATCAGAGCCTGGCTCATGTGCTTGAATCGCTGCTACTCACATGGGTGGCCTAGATTGCATTCTGAGCTCCTGGGTTTTGGCCCAGCTCCGCCCTAGCTGTTGGGGATGCTCTTTTTTCAAAAAAGAAAGAAACGCATTTCAGCAAATAACACAGGAAAAGTTGTCCGTGTGGAAAAAAATGTAAAATTGACTTCCTACCATACACAAACATCAGCTCCAGGATTGATACATGATAAAAATGTAATTTTATTTTAGGAATATATAGGCAAATACTGTATTTACCCATGGATAGAAAAGGACCTTGTAAATGAGACCAAGAGTTCAAGTAAAGGAAAACAATCAATACATTTGGATTGAAAATAAGAAATTCCACTTATAGATCTCATAAAAAGGAGAAATTATAAGTCCTAAAATTGTAGAAAATCATGGCAACTAACATCCAACTGGTTTAATTGACAAGGAGATCAGAACCAAATATTCAAATAACCAGCGTGAAAGCAAAATTTATAAAAGAGCCTTGAACAAACACTTTCAAAAATAAGGAACCTGAATGATTCAAAGGATGCTCCATTTCATTAGAGATCAAAGTACAAATTAAACCGTAACTAGTAAGAATTTTATAGACGTGACAGTGACAAGAATGTTAATCTTTAAATTCAAATTTGTAAATATGTGCTTTAGAGAACATGTGCAGCCAAAAAGCTCCTCCCTTCACTGCATGGGAGAGCTAAACTGAAGCTGTGACTTTAGAAAAATGAGTTTGACGTTATCCTAGTATGGAAGGGAGGTGAGGTCAAACAGTAAAACATCATGATGCACAAGCACAGAATCAGCTCTGTTAGGGAAACTTCCAAGCCGAGAATCCACGAAGTGTGCCAGGTTAACTCAGTCTCCCACTCACAAGGGTGAAGGACCAGGATCCTAATGCCAGGGAATACTACTCCAGAGGCAAGATCCATGAGAACAGCCTTACTAGTCTGAATTCATTTTTATAGACTCGTTTATTTGAGGGGCAGAGATAGGCAGGATGAAGAGACAAATAGAAAGACACAGATGGAGAGCTCCCATTCCCTGGCTCGTTTCTCATATGCCTGCAATGGCCCAAGCTGGAGCCTGCGCTGGAAGCCAGAAGCCACAACCTCCTTCCCAGATGCGTGGCAGAAACACAATCAGTTGAGCCATGACTACTGTTTCCTAGGCTCCTCATTAGTAGGAAGCTGGATTCAGCAACCAGAGGTGAGCACTGAATCCAGATACTTGTGTCTTGATCATTAGACCAAATGCCCACAGGAAGCAGTCTGAATTTAGATAACAACTATAACAGACCTTGCACATTGGAGAGTTGAGAGGCTCTCCTAACCCTGCACTCCCAGGGCTCAGCAGCCTGAACCCCGGGTATCAGTCACACTTGTCTTGTCTTTTCACAGGGAATAAAGTTGACCAAGTACTCTGAACTCAGCAATCACTCCTAAGCATAGGTGCTAGATAATTACATGTCTGTGCAATATTGTATATGACAAATATGAATAGCTATGTTGCTTATAATAGCAAAAATCAGAAGCAACCCAATCAATTATATAAATTATGGTTTAATCAGGTATTGGAATACTATAAAACCAAAAATGAATGAATGATAATACATCATTATTTAAAAATTTAAAATCCCAACTAATATTAAGACTAAGAATTAAATCACAGAATTCCAAAATAAGACAAAGGTCGTAAATTTTTTACCCATAAGTAGCAAAATTGCAAAGAAAGTCTGTAGAAATACTATCACAGAATGCTAACTTTTAATATTGTTTTGTAAACAAAAGAGGTTTGGTAGGGTGTGTGGCAGGAGGCTGCAAGTATAGGAAGGTACCAAATGTTTTTATAATACATTATCAACCTTTTTATCTGAACCAGAATGGTAGAGACACAGTATTTGCTTAACTGTTGGTATTATTTTAATTATATATATGTTATATTCTTCTATGAAGCACTTCACCAATAAAAACAAAGAAAATAAGTTTTAAAAATGGAAACAAAAATGCATCTTAAGAAGATTTCAATTCCTGCCCTTGGGGCACACTTCTAGAAATATCCCTGGCAAGTCACAAGAAGAATGATTTCAAAGAATTTATACACATCTTAACAGTACCCTCTTCCTTTAAGTTTTATTGCTTTGTGTGTGCAGCGATATAAATTACCAACTTTTTGAATCAAGAGAAACTTGAATGAATCAATAGTACTGAAAGAGGCAGTGCTGGATCAGGAGACAGTTTTGTAGCCCGATTAGTGTTTTTCTACAATAGGAACTTCAGTTAGATTCCAGTGCAGGAAATATATAAATGCAGTGGAGGTGTTAGTCTAGGATCAGAGAGTTGGAATCTTCTCCCTTGAACCAAAGAAAGGGATCAGGAACCTTTCTCACCTTTAGCCTGCACTCTTCTAGGTTTTTCTGCCTTTCGCTGGAGACCCTCTTAGCCCACCTTGCCTCAGCACTGCTATCCACCTGGAACTTGCTGCAGTCTTTTCCTGCATGTGTGGGATTCTTCCTTAAGTTTACTGGATGGAGGGACAGAGATATCAGAACCACTGATAGGATCAAGGTCAGCAAAGAGCCCATAGCTCCCAACAGAGACACCTAAAGCAATGCTTCCTCTTTCCAGAGGCTCAGCAAGGCATGGAAATAAACATTATTGACTGTATGCAGAAGAAAAATAAATCTCTCCCTGCTACAAAGACCACAGGAAAAGAAGCCAGAACAGCACATGCGTCCCTTGACCTTACATTAACTGAGGGCCTGGCTTAGATTGATCCCTGCAGACCTGGCTCTTCCACGCAGTTCTGATAGAGCGTTTGCTTGTGTAAAAGCAAGTGCTCACCTCTAAACCTGTCTGCCTCCCGCATTTGGCAGTGCCATGCACCCTTCCTCCTCAGCAGCCAACAGGGTAGCCAGCACTGACAACAATCTACTGCTGGGCAAAGCTTCCCTCCAACAGTAGAAAGAGGCACTTGGGATCCATTTATCCAAAGGGAAGAATGCACCCAGACTGCCCAAGGGATGAGTCCAAAGCCACAGAGAGTCTGGTGGAAGCAGCAGCATCAGTCCTCTGAATCCCATTCCTATGTAATGCCGAGGTGTAAAAGTTTCAGGGACAGCTCTATTGTATCCCAGTTCTTGCTCTCCTCCAGTCTGCATCTCTGCCCTGGCAGAAACAAAATGAGCTAATTAAACGCTTGCCACTGACTTATTTTGGAAACTTCATGGAGTGTATGAGAACCCGAATGAATTTCAGGCGTCTATTGATTACTTCAATGCAGAGGAAGTCATCCAAGCATGGGAAGAAGGTGAGGAAGCTAAACCCGTGGCTGAGGGTTATTAATATTGTAATGCTTTTGCTTATTGGCGCAGAAAAGCAACTCCTAGCTATATAAGGGACTAAAGCTCAAAGGCTATAAAGGAGGAGAGTAAATAGAATCCTTCAAGGTTGAAGAAGAGTCCAACCAAATACTCTACCTAATTGCTTTGGAATAACCAAGATCACCCTGCTTACTGTGGGAGAAAGAAAATCAATAGATTGTATTTAGAGGGGACTAAGGGTACAATTGGGTCATTCTCTGTGTGGTTAGTGGAGAGTGGGACCTTGGCACTGATCCCCAGGGGAGTGGCAATTAAGTGGAAAACAGACCACTTTGCCTAAAACAACAGCTTAAAAAATGTTATTTGATAGAGATTCAACATTTTAAATATGAAATAACTCACTGCAAAACTTCATGATTTCTGGTGGATCTGCACAACTACTCATCATTCAGAAATTTCCCCTAACACAGTGCAGTTTTCTTACCCTTGCCTCCAGCAAATACACTAACATGAGATTCAATGCTTTGGTAAAACTAATAACATTTTTGTGTAACAGCATTAGTTTCAGTCACAGAGATTTCTAGAATCCAAATTAACTCTCCCATTTCTCATGACTGCATTTTAGGCTTCTCAACTCTGAGCTGTGCATGACCTCCTTTTGAACTTTCCTATCCAAAAGCAACCAACATTGTCCATCACATGGCAGAGTCACTTGAGAGGACATAAGCTATTTGAGGAAGTAGGTGCCTTTGTTCCAGGGTTGGCATATGACTGACCCAGAGCAGACACCAACCTTCAGCCTTGATCATTCTAACCCTGCATCTCTTTGTGTTCACCTTCGGACGATAACCAACATTTGTAAAATCCTCAAGCTGGGATTCAGTGGACATCGAAACATGTGTGTTACCTTTTTTAGGCTAACTTATATTTCATACTATTTCTACTACAGTATCAAACCAAATCTAAAAATACTCTAAATATACGTTTTCTGCAATAGGGATTTTTCAGGATCAAGGTCAACTCATTGTCTTTAAGCAAACAATTTTTATCCTTTTTTATGTGATGGTGGGAGAAAGTCTAAATTGGCTTTGTGGATTACTGTAACAGCTGCTGTAACATGACTGATCTTACTCTTTAACTCCTCTAGCTCATCAGTTGTTCATCAACCCCAAATGCCCGCTGTTACCTGCTGGGCCCTGTCCCTCAGCATGCCTCTCCGTTGGCAGCTGAGAGCTTCTCCTGGGTCTCTGTGTCTAGCACACTTACTCCTCCTCTAGTCCCCACCCACCTCCACTCTGTGCTACTACTTGCCTGCACCTTACACCTCTTGCAGCTCACCCCACCACCAAGAACAAAAGTCCAAACTCAGCACCATCCTCATGACCCCTCATAAGACCCATATCTTACTTTCTATCCCCACTCCTCTCTATGAAAAAAAAAAAAATGTGTTCATTTATTTGAAAGTGCTCTGGAGATGAAGGAATGAAGGTGAGTAAGAGAGAAAAAAACAGAAAGATTCTTCCATCTGCTGTTTCACCCTCCTCAAATGGCTGCAGCAACCAGGGCTTTGTGAAGCCAAAGCCAGGAGCCAGCAACTCCATCCTAGCCTCCCACTGGGGTGGCGGGAGTCCAGTACCTGGACTGCCCGCCACTTCCCTCCCAGGCACATGGCCAGGAAGCTGATCAAAAGCAAAGTTGTCAGGACTTGGACCCACAATCTGATACAAGATGTTGGCATCCCAAACTACAACTTAACACACTGTGCTGTAATACAGACCTAATAGGGTCATATTTTCTGATTAATGACCTAAGATGAATGTGTCATGCCTGTAAGCTTTGCTCAGCAGATCTCTTTTTAACTTACACTGGATCAATTAATACACTGAATGCATTATTGATGAGCTATAACTTTTTAGCTGTTATTATCTTTCCACAAATTAGACCTTACTTATTATTCTAGAAAAAATATTTTTATAGTCACAAATTCATCTTTATCATAACTATTACATGGTTTATGAGTGGAATATGAATCCAATCAATTGTGGAATATATATTTCATTATCTCTTGCACTCTCCCTATATTGTACAATATAGTACACACAAGCCATGTGCGCTGTAAGTTCCTAAAATGTGGACAGTGCCACTTGACTTGGGCTGGAAAAGATACACCATGTTTTAAGGACTTATGTAAAATAATATTAACCATCTCATTAGCAGTTTTATACTGATTAAAGTATTATTTTACATTTTATTTCAGTATAGTTTAAAATTTATAAAACAAAAATTGCGAGGTAGAAATACAAAGAATTCCATAAACTCTATACTTCAGCTTACCATATTAGTGTATTTGTCACATTAACTACACCCAACTTTTCCTACTTTTTTATCCAATCTCCTTTTATTCCCCTCTCTCCTCCCAGATTCTAGTAATCAACATTTGGTGCTGATTGAACTGATTACACATTTAAATCATATATTGGATATACTGGGTTAAATTAAACACTAAATTAAATCAATAATTTAAATCATTAAAGTTAATTTCACCTGCTTTGTCTTCAACATAACTACTGAAAATTGGAAATTATGTATGTGATGGAAACTGTTTTTCCATTGTCTTGGTCTACTATATACACATATTTCCTACTTATAAAGAAGATATACCAGAAAGATAAAGGAAATTTCTGTTTTAGCTCCTGGAATCAAGGTTTGCCTTTCCTCTTGTTTACAAATTCAAAACCTGTTAAAATTCAGAATTCAAAAGCTAACAATGAGAAAGAGCACAAGCAGGCTACTGCAAGTAGTGTGGGTATTGTGGCTTAAAAGGTTCAGAAACAACAGGAAAGACATCACGTTCACAAACAGGTTACATCTGGAAATGCTAGGACAGGCTCCTCACTCTCCAGGAACTGGTTAATGGAGCCCAGCTAGAAGGAACAGTCACTGAAAAGTCAATCCCTGCCTTCCCCAGGTCTAAGCCTGAGAGCCGCGCTGCTCTCAGGACATCCTTTGATGCTCTCTTCATCCGGTTTCCTTTTGCTTCTTGCCGATTTCAACTTGAAACCTCAAAAGCACAGTGTTACACTCAAATGTGAAGATCTCTAGAATTTCATAAGGCCAGAATCCATATGAGTAGCTACATTTTCAGGCTTCCTTTGATAAAGTATACGAAGTAGAGTAGTCCTTGTACATCTGTGGGGGATCTAATCAAAGATGCCTACTGGATGTCTGCAGCATGGAAGGTACCAAACCCCACAGATGTGGGTGTATTTGTTCCTGTATGTACTTATCTATGCTAATATTTAATTTATAAATTAGGCAAAGCAACACTAAGAAGTTATAAAACAAAATAATATACAGTAGTAAAAGTTTAAACTTACAAATTGTTGATTCTTAGAATTCCCTCATTCTGTCTTCTAAGCATAGTAGACCCCTGGTAGCTGAAATCACAGACAACTGAGGAGTTCCATATCAGACCTCTACTTCAGTTATCAAAAGAGAGGAAGCTTCCATCTATGGAGAATATCGCTGGGCACTGAGAATACAGACGTGTGAGGCACAATCCCTGTTCTCATGATGACCTAGTGAAGTCAGGATGAGCCACCCCTCTTTTCTTCTCTCTTTCTTCAACTCCCAAAATTCCTTTTTACTTTCTTACTTTAAAAAAAAAATTCTAATTGAGATGCAGAGAGGTAGTTTGTTAGTTTATTCTCCAAATACTCACAACATTTGGGACCAGATCAGTACAAAACCAGAAGCCAGGGATTCAATCCAGATCTCCTACCCTGGTAGCGGACTCAAGCATTTTAGCCACCTCTCAGGGTGCCCAGTAGCAGGAAGCTGGGATCACAGCAGAGCTAGGACGCAAATCCAGGCACTCTGCTATGGGATGTGAGCAAGTGTCCCAAGGAGGTTCATAGCTGGCCATTGCAATGCTTGCTTTAGAGCTGACATTGTAGTGAGCGAGGCAGCTAGTTCAGGGTTACAAGCTTGGAAGTCACTCTCCCACAACACCTAGGTGTTCCCACCTGCCCACCTATGACTCTCACCGATCACCACCTGCAACCTGAGAGGGGCGGTACTGCGTTGCTGTGTAACCATCCCCCCCCACACACAAACTCCTATAAAGGCTCATGATAAGAAGGGGCTCGCTCTCTTGGTCATGTGCCTTCATCACTTTGACACTCTCGACACTTGGCCTTCCCAGTGGCTGCTTGATCTCTGGCTTCCCACTGACAGACTCTGAAGACAGGTATCCCCTGAGCAAGGCCCCTGTGTGTCTGTATTCCTCACCCTTTGTTCACTGCTATAGTGAACATATAGTGAAGATAGCAATTCTAAGATGCTTTGCATTTCTAATTTGTAAGTTCCAGGAGAGGTGAGGCCTAGCAGTAGCGGAATGTGGGCAGAGAAGACAGGGAAAAGTGAATGTCTGCAGCTTTGGAAGTGTGTCCAGGTTATTTGTTGCATGTCTCTTAGGATAACTTACACTGTTGAGGAAGCTGGGACATAGGTCTTCAGCTTAATGAATGGACTACAGGGTAATGACCATTTATTCCTCTTAAGGCTTTGACTGACTGGATTGCTACATGGATTTGTGATTTGCTATTTCTAGTGGGCCCTGTTATCACCAAGCTTGGTTAATAAAGACTCCATAATAAAACTTAGACTTGTTTGGCATGATCTCGTTCGCACCCTGCAACAACATGTGATGACCATTGATTGGTGTGCCATGTCTGATTACAGACTGTGACAATTTTTACATCAGAACTAACCCAGGATACTTTCAGGACAGTTCAGCTGCCCTTACTGGGGAAACTGCCCCTGCTAAGCTGCATTTTGTTTACACAATGGCATCTATAATTTTGAGTCAGCTCATTCAATCCAAATTCTGTGAATCTCAGGAAAATTCATCTAACCAGACATTGTTGAGGGATTTCCTTTTTACCTCAAGGGGGGTGACCAGCAAGGATAAGTGGGAGGAAGATTGTTGGATAATATTTTTCCCTTTTCAATGCCATATCCTAACATTCGGCATATTTCTTTATTACTCTTCTCTTTGGCTAGATGTAGCTTGTTAGTGCTTTGGCTCCGCTCCCTCCTTGACTCCCATTTGCTCCGTATTATTTTCTCTGTGTTAATGGTTAACAGAGCATGTACTATAAATTAGCATTTATAAAAATCAATTACATTGCTTCGTAAGACACAGCAGAAACCTAGATCGTCTTTACCAGATCATTTGTATTTATCTGTTAATTATAAACCTTAATTGTCTCTTTTTATCAAATTAATTTGCACAAATTGTACAACTTCAGAGTTTAGTCATTTCCAAGTCCTTGAAACACAATTATTCTCTTAACATTCTTTTCAGAAACATGGTATTCATTAATGATTAGGTTAGTAAAAATCAGCAGTTCCGATAATTGGCTTCGGATTCTCCTTGGTTCTTTTTTATCCTTTCTCCTCTGAAGTCCTGATTCTCACGATTTGACATGTCCATGGACTTCCTGTGCCTAAACTTTGTTTCAATTGGACTCCATGGCCCATGAGATTTCACAGGATTTTGGCTCAAAGCAAGATCTTATTGTATGCCAACAAACTGACTCTGAGTCAGCTCCTTTCCTCTCCATAGCAGAACTTAGTCTTTCCTTCCATGAACTTTGTCTACTTGCCTTACCATTTTGGTATAAAAGGATTTGCTCCAGGCAAGTCTTTAGCTTAGCCAACAGTTAAGATTCTGGTTAATATGCCCATGTTCTATATGACAATGACTGCATTTGGTGTCCCATTCCAGCTCTTGATTCCAGATCCCTGCTAATATTTGGAAGACAGCAGTAAGGGTCCACACAGTTAGGTTTGGCTACCTGTGTGGTAAACCTGGGCGCTGCTCTGACCACCAGTTTTGCCTAAACTGTAGGCATCTGGGAAGTGGGCCAGCAGATGGGGGGAATTCTCTTTATCACTTGTTCTCAAATTGAAAAACAAAATACTTTAAAAAAATGTATCTAGGAAGCAAGAGGAAAGGTTTTCCAAATTGCATGTCTATCTGGGAAACAGTAGTTTCTTGTACGCGTTACAAGTTAGCAAGCAAGCCTGATAAGGAAAGACCCTCTTAATTTTCTCAGCTAAATCTGAACTGTGGCTCCCTTGCCCCACTCAATGCAGCAACCACTTGGAAGCAGTCACATGTCACACAGCATAGAAGGAAACAGAGTGATTCACCTGAGAGGATGCACAAATCAGATACGTTAGGATGCCAGACTGAAAGACATTGTATCCTGACCAGCCTCCAGCTTTCAGGGAAGTTCTAGCTCTCTAGCACTTTCAAAGGTTTTGCATCCAACTCTAATGACAGTGGCAATCTCCATAATCCAGGTCATCTGGAACAATGAAGAGGACACACCAAGTCTCCTGATTTTTATAAGAAAGCAAAGATGAGGATTCAGTCTTACTCCACTTGGGAAATCCAGCTATACTCTCCAGAGAGGGGGTTTCATGGAATGTGGGATGGTCACCCAATGTAACAGAAAAAACACATCAGATAGAGTTTGGACTTTGGCTTCTCTGATTGGGTATCTGGAAAGACTTTGCTTGCTACAGTTCCACCCCATTTAGAAGCAATTGTTCAGTAATAAGGCCACATTTTAACATATCTTATCTGAGATGGGACCACAAATTTCCAAGTCAAGGCTTGAAAACCATGAGCTAGGGTTTCCCAGAAATTGGGTTCACTTTGTCAGGAAAAGTGAAGTGGACAAGCTGACCAGCCAGAAGGGATACTTGAGGAGAACAGTTCTCTGGGTACAGGTCACAGGTTTGTTTGTTTCATCAAAAGGGAAACACGACCCTGTGTGTTCCAGCTACAGCAACACTCTGATACTCTTCATATCAAGTTACTTTTAAGAAAAGGTTTGCTTTCTCACATGCAAAACTCTTGCCAGCTCAATCTGTTCACACTCTCCCTGAAGCCTGGCTTCCTCTAGCACTGGCTTATCTCAACTCATGACACAAAAATGCGGTCAGATTACCTGGTGACAATCTCTCCTCATCCCAGTTTCCATCCAATGAGGTATTTCAGCATCTTGTGCCAATGTCTAGTCACATGGACTGAATCTTGTGACCAAGTGGGAAGCTATTCTGGGGGGTTGACAGATGTTAGCTGAAAATAAGTCATTTCTTCAGTCATGTGGCTCCCAACTACTCCTTCAGGGAGCTGGAACACAAGATTGTTACTACAACCCAGCAATCGTCACAGAAGTGAGACTGTACCTTGCTGGTTAGCACCTTGAGATAAGAGAACAGGGAGAAGAAGAGATCTCTTTGGCGAGTAAATCTCTCTACAGAAATGACATCCAGATATTCTTGTGTCTTTGACTGTCATCATTCCATCACAAGATGCAGGGTGAACCAGCAACATTATGCCAGACTCACAGACCTATCTTTGCCAGCTGCTTGCCCTCACTCACATCCCTCTCTCTTGCCCTCCTTAGCAGGCAGTGCAAGTCTTAGCCATTTCAAGCATGACTCTCTATAGTCCTTTGGCAAAATGCAGATCCTCAAGTGACTCAGCAGACAGGTGATCTGCTAATCTCAGTCTACTAGAATGGCTATGGCTAAGCAAGAGAGCTAGAAATTCAGCCACTGGCTATCACTGAGCTCCAGTATAGGCAAAAGGAAATGGGCTGGACCAACTTGCTCTGGGTGTGATCACACAGTCAAGGCTAAAAGGACACACATAGCTTCAAACTGATGCAGAGTCAAAGATCTTAGAAGTTGACTTCAGGCCATTCTGCTGCTAGCATGAGAATCAGGAAAAGGCACCAATCTCTAGGTTTACTTTCAACCGTTAAAACAATCATAAAAACAACCACATCAAGTTATCCCTTAGATATAGAACTGGCATAGTGCACAACCTGAACAACTCCATGTAGCTGCTGTAATAAAGATAACCAGAGGTGGCTAATTTGCCCCTCAAGGAGTTACTGGGCTGAGAGCTTTATGTACACTATCTCACCTAATTTTGCTTCACATGTATTCTCTAATCCTTGCATACTTAATAATGTACTTATTGTGAGTTATTTAACGCACTTAAAGTTCTTACGTTGTTACTCACAGCTAATTCCCATGCCTGGTTCTTTTACTGTGAGCCAAAAAACACCAGACACAACAAGGTACTTTAGGAGGTAAATCCCAGCAGGGCAGGAATGGGACAGATGTGGTGGGAGAATGACGAGAAAGAGATAGAGAGAGAAAGAAAGACAGAGACAGAAACAGATAGAGGGAGCCGGCACCTGGGGGGCCCACAAGGTGTGGGGGCAAGGATTGGGAGGGATTGAGAGCAGGGCCCAGGAGATTGGTGCCTGAGACTGTCACAGATGATTGCTTAAGGGTGATTGGTCAGTAGGTGGGGTTGGGAGAGGGGTGGGGAGATTGAGGGTGGGATTCTCAGGTGAAATCCCAGGTAACATCTGATTGGTGGTTAGATGAACCGGCACAAATTTCATGAGCTATGAGGATGTTCGAATAACTCCTTATACTTATTAATCCTAAATGGTGTGATCTAGGCAGGCAATTAGATCAGGGACATGAGTTTGGAAGCCACACCTCCTCTTCCTACATAACTCTTTTTGCCCACCTGAGTCGAAAGGTGCTTACCCATCCTTACCTGGGACGTGAGTTGTATAGTTGCAACACCACTCCCCTTGAAAGCCCCCTTAAAACTAGGGAAGGACTCACTGGCTTCGTATTGTTCTGTTGATTGCGTTTTGGCTGTTTTCATCTTGCTTCCTGTGGATAGACTCCAAGAACAAAAGGTAGCAATCTCTCTTCCTTATAATTTCACTTCCTGGCTCGCACTCCCTGAACACGGCCTATGTATGTCTGTATTCCCCATCCTCTGAATAAACTTTACTGCTTGTTTAAGCTGCATCGTTGCCTATACTTAAAATGCCTTTTAAGTAAGAAGCAAGAACCCAAGAAATAAATATTAGGCCCAAACCTAGGCCACAGCATAAGTACTATTATTATTTCCATTTAGATTTTCTCAGACCAGAAACTGTAGGGAGCAGGGTCTAAATTTGGAAATAAGTGGGTGCTATTTCAGAATCTGAGCTCTAACTACTATGCTGTATGGAAATGAAGAGAGGGTCACTTGTGTGACCTCGGACACTCATGAAAACTAACAGCACTGGGCCCAGCATGGCAGCCTAGCAGCTGAAATCCTCCCTTGCCTTGTGTCAGGATCCTATATGGGCACCAGTTCCAATCCCAGTGGTCCCACTTCCCATTCAGCTCCCTGCTTGCGGCCTGGAAAAGTACTGGGAAAGAGGACGGCACCCACGTAGGAGACCCAGAAGAGGCTCCTGGCTCCTGTCTTCAGATTGGCACAACTCTGGCCATGCGGCCATTTGGGGAATGAATCAACGAATAGAAGATGTTCCTCTCTGTCTCTCCTCCTCTCTGTATACTTGACTTTCCAATAAAAATAAACTAAATCTTGGGGGAAAAAAGAAAAGAAAACTAATAGCACTGCCTTAAACCAGCATACTTTGAAGGAGCAACTTGAGAAAGAAATTTCAATGCCCGTGATCTGTTGTTGGTAGGCTCTTCGGAAGAATCCTTTAAACTCAGGAGAACAGAAAGATAAGGAAAAAGCAACATGCTAAGAAATGACCTGGTCTCAAGAAACATCCAGTGTGGATGGGTAATGAGTCATCACATGTCAACACATGGCGTCTAGTTGTTGCTCGTGGGGTTTAGGTGGTGGAATTTCATACACCTCCCAGGGAGGTGACCCCAGAAAGGTAAGGTGTTTTCTATAGCACTTGCCACAGCAGAAGAATGGGTGAACCAGTGGATCAAGGGGACTTGGGTGGAATATCAATAGCATCTGCTATAGATATTTCCCATACTTCCTGATGTCAGCAAATGAGACCTTTGTGGTACGTTTAGGGTAGCATTCCACTTGATTTGGACAATTGTAGCAGACATTTGGCCTAGCAGTTACGAGGTCTGCATTTCATAACAGATGAGCTGGGTTTGAGTGCTGGTTCTATTCCTAATTCTAGCTTCCTGTTAATGCACACCCTGAGAGGCAGTAGGTAACCACTTAGGTAGTTGCATTATTGCTAATCACTTCTGAGACCGAGACTGAATTCCCATTTCCAGACCCAACCATGACAGGTATTTGAAAAATGAACCACAAAGGGGAGCTCTCTCTAGCTTCTGCTGCCTCTCAGAAAGCTGGGTTGCAAGTAAAGTAGCCAGGAGCCAAATAGGAACTCCAATATAGGATGCAGGAATTCTAAGCACTGGCTTAACATGATGTCCCACAACATCACAACATCTGCCTTTCCCTCCTTGCTTCTGTCTGTGTCCCTCCCTCCCATGCTATAATACTCAGCAATCAGACTTACAGCATAGCAACTAAATGCAGCAGGAATACAAGTTTTTACCTTATACCCTCAGGATAATAAATAGAGAATCTTCCACCTGGAGTACTTACACTGTGTCTCAAAAAACCAGGCTCCACCCCCGTCTGCATTTCCTTGCCTCCAAGGAGCAAAATCTATCAAGGTTTAAAGGCCAACAAAAATCTGGTCCTGGACCCTCCTAATCTTCCATTTTCTTGGAATTCCTCTCCCAGGAACTCTCCCCAAAACCCCAAAAACTATTTTTTAAAAACCCCTTCTGCTAAAGGTGTGCGCCTCTGTCCCACAGTCACTCCATCTATGCCCGGACAGACGGCCACCTCTTTGAATTTATCTCTAGTAAAATTCAATTTGGCTGTGACTTCACTCCCCATTTCTTATCTCTGTTTCTGTACCTCTTTGCCAACATTTGGTGCCCTGTTTTTCTGCACTACTTTCCCAACAGTGACCAACAGACTTACAACACAGTCAAGGTCCCTACTGCTTAGCAAACCAAGACTTGCCACCTGCCGCTCAAATATCATGGTTACAGGAAACTCGGAGCAAAGGTTGGAGGTGCCCTGAGTACTTGTCTTATATGAAAGAATTTCTCATGTGAGCAAGGTCAGCGAGCACAGCAAGATGAAAGATAGAGGACTCCTGCAGCACTATCAATGAGGGGAGGAAAGAAGGTCCATGAGAGGAAAACCCTAGAAAATGGTGGAAGTGGTGTTTTAAGCACCAGCTGGATGGGGGGGGAGGGGTGGATTGAGGATAGGACTGTAGTTTACAGAGGGTGGGGACATAAAACTCAAAGGCCCAGGATTTTAATCCTATCTACCTAGCTAAAAACAAAAAAGCATCAGAAGGGTGTGAATGGTAACTTCTTATTTCTTCCCTCATGATAAACTAAAATTTGGGAAGGGTAAAATTACTGCCTCTTTGCTATTCTCATAATAAAGCCAGAAACTTGGCCATGGGATTTATATTCCAATAGGGGCATCACCCAATAGCTATTATAAATCCAGAAACCAGGAAGAGCTTGACAATTTGTCTTTCCAAACAGAAAACAGAGAAGATCTGATGCCTTTTCAAAGGGACCCCACCCCATTTTTCTCATTTCACCAGGGACCTGAGTCTCCATCACTCTGCTATTAACAAATCCCCGGCAGGCTCCCATTGCCAAAGTACTCACAGGGATGTTTCTAAGGTCAGTGTGATCACTGTTCAAGCTGAATTTCCAGCCTCATTTTCCACACCATCTTCCCGAGACCCCCAATGTGGAGAACTCATCCCAATCAACCATGAACTTTCTTATTCCTGTGCTTCTATTCATGCTGCTGCCTGGACTCGGAATGCCTTCTTTCATTCCTTCTCTGACTGCCGAAATCTTAATGAAAGCTATTAGTTGCACAAAAATAAAGTGGGATTTTCCATAAGTAATCAGACTCTCTCGGGAAGAAAGGGAAAGTCTTCACAAAAGAAATGCAAATGAAACTAGAGAGTGGGCTTTTCCCCCTGCCCCGAGGTTTTCGGGTTTTCCTGTGAAGGTACAAAGCTTTGATGGTGGCTTCAGTCAAGAATGACCTCCTGTTGCCCTCTTCAGGCAAGCATTAGCTTGGTATACAGACCTCTAAATCCTATTCCCATCTCAAGGCCAGTCATTGGGTTAGGAAGAGACATCTGATATGTCTGGAGCAATCAGGATGTAGAAGTAAGACTCAATGGGAGACACTGTATTTTCTGGTCTGGTGTTGTGAGGAGTTAAGTGGACTAACAGGGTCTCTGGTCCCTACTGAAGTCACTTTTTGAAAATATGAAATCTTGCTTCTCATCCTTTTTTTTTTTTACCCTTCCAAGGGCACATTCTAAGCCAGTTCCCTAGAAGGAAAGCAAAGGAACAAAATCAGAATATCAATCCCCATGTCTGAGTTATTGTCATGACAAAAGCAAAAGCAATGCTGCTTGATGCTGCCTAATGCTGCCTGATGCTGCAACTTGTAATGAAAACAGAAGTAGGCTGTCAGTTACACCCTGCTGCTGGCCTTTTCGTTCTTAACAAGGAACTAGATAGGATTACTGCCCATTGCGAATAAGTCCCCCCTGACCCTTTTTTTGTCCCCCTCCCTGAAGTGACCACTTCCACTGTCACTATGAAAGGAGCTCTCTTAAATAAATCTCAATTTGCACAGTGAAATTGTCCACATGAAAATTCTTTTTTCTTGTGAGACAAGAATTTGCTGTCATCTTTACTTTGAATTCCCCACAATAGTGCCTTGATAAGGGAGAGGAAAATGTGGAAATTACAGAGGTCCATCCTGGGCCAGATGGCAAAAGGACAAAGATGAAGCCAGAATGTGGTGAGAAAGAGCTCGGCAGCTTTTCCATTTCTAGTCCTGGTCCTTGCCCGAGGCAGGACACTGTTTCTGACACTGTTCTAGATTATTCCTGAGGGTGAGATCTTCATAATAAAGATTTCTCCTCACTTGAAGAAGCTTGAAAAGAATTTGGGAATTTGTAACCAAGGATTCTTAAACAATACTCCCATTGGTGTGTACCTGTTTCAGTCTTCTGAGACCTTCCTCTCCCTCCCAGTCCTCCTTTTTTTCCCCATCCTCTTTCTCCTCTTTCTTTCTCTCCTCAGGTCCTCCACCCTGGCTTTGCTTTACTACTCTATACTCAAAAACCAAACACAACTAACCAGTCTCCTCCATGTTTTCTTTTTGTCAGCAACAAAGTCACCATTCTAACTAGTATCCTTGGATAACAATTCTGGATTCTCAGAAAAATGTAATAGCCTGCTCATTGTGATAACTTCTGGTCCTATAATTTCTGACTGATGAAACCCAGGTGAAGAGCTCATGGCTGCTATGGAGAGGTATGAACTAAACATCCCAAGAACCAATTTGGCCCCAAAATGATTTCATATTTCCAAGTCAGATTTAATTGTTACTCCCTTGATGTTCCTGTCACAGTCACGTGCTGCTTGTATTTCTAATGAACCTGTCATTGTCCATTATATTAAAGCTTAATTATTTACATGTCCCTACACCAAATCTTCTTGCCACCGAAAACATGAAATTTGACTGGATCTGATCTGTGTAGATGAATGGTAGAGTGAGTACTGTTTGCAGTTTGATTTTAATAACCTATTAAAGATACATCTATTTATTTTTGTTTGAAATACAAAATGAAGAGAAGGAGAAATCTTCCATCTACCATTTTATTCCATGAATACCAAAGACAGCCATGGCAAGTTCTGCTCAAAGGAAGAGCCAGGAACTCCATCCAGGTCTCCACATATATGAGAAGAACACACAAACTTGAATCATCACTTGCTGTCTCCAAAATACATTATCAAGAAGCAGGATTGGAAATGTGGAGGACCTGAAACTTGAACTACACATTCCAATCTGGGATATAGGCATCACAAAGCTTAATCTGCTCTATCATAATGCCCACCACTATAGTTTGATGTTTGATTGGTAGTTCAAGAGATTATATCTCCAAATACTTTTTTCCTTCTATATTTCCAATTATTTTAAGCTGTCTGACCCATAACACTTGGCCCAAGTATTTCTGTAAAAACACTCATTACAATAAGTTGTCCTTATTTGTCTAAGCATCTAGTTTCTCAGCCAAACTGTGTGCTCTCTCTGAAGTCAGGAGTCAAATCTTCCATTACTTTCTATCTTAACCCAGAATCAGCACAACACACACACACAAACATGTGTACTGAATATGTTTTGTTCAATTGAATTAAATTCAAACCCATGTGAAATTTGGGTTGAGGCAATCTCCTCTATGGACCATCACTTATCTAGTCATTGGAGTCCTCTTTGAGGGTGAGTGTGCTAAAACCTCTCTCGGAAGACATAAGTTTGGCAAGACTACAACCTTCCTTTTCTGGAATGGCTTGTTTTGTTTTATTACAGTAGGAGAGCACGATAAATAATTTTCCCCCATAAGAAACATGCTTCCTCTTTCTGACAATTTTGACAGCCCATTGTTTAAGCCTGAAAAACAGAGTCCAGAAATAATTTACAGAGGAAACTTGGCTCAGGTATCTTCCCCAGATGCTATGAGTATCTTGAGACCATCCACGGAGATAATTTACACACACATAAGCATACACAACAGAATTTAAGTGGGTTTTGTGTTTCCATAAGGTGTCCAAATACTAACATTTGCCATCTGGTGTGCTCAGATGGCTGTTTCTGGGGCCCGCCCCCAATGTTTGGGTTTGCTTTCTTTATTTTTCAAAAACTGTTGGAACCTGAGCACTACACTGGGCACAAAGGATGGAAACATGGACAGTTGCCTTTTCTACTCCAAAATAGTAAATTGCAGAACCATGTCATTACACGATAATGCAATATAGTAAAACTATCATATGCTCAAGTGGAACTTAGAGTAAGATGCAAAGGGAGTATGAGAGAAGGATCCATTAAGTCTATCTGGACAAGACAAAGTCACACTGAAGATAACTCTTAAGACCCCCCCAGAGAGAGTAAAACCATAATGGGGCAAAGAAGGGAAACCAAAGGAAAAGACAAATCTAGAGGAATCATTGGGGGAAGTAGAGGAGAGGCAGTCAGAAAGGTAAGGGGAGAATTAACAGAGTAGGGGATGAAATACAAACAGAAAAGAAAGAACATGAGAGCTCATAGTACTGAACAGTCACCTAAGATGAGCATACACAGGGCCATGGGCTCTGGCATTTCAGAGAGTTTGCTGATTCTCAATGTTCTCTTTAGCATCTGCACTGAAACCTCCCGAAAGCACCAGTCTTGATTCAAAGTGTGCCCCAGAAGCACCTGCAGCACTTGAGCACTTAGAATCACAATCCCAGCCAAATCCACAAGATTCGGGAGCAGCCTGAGGTTTGGGAGGCAATCATGTAACCACACCCACTCTAGAGAAGTAGTGCTTTGGGATGAATGATCAGATTGGTGTCTTGCAAAGAACTTGCTTCACAGGGTGTCAAATTTTAAAACTCAACAGCTTCATGCAGAGTATTCTTATCCATAACCTTGATTTAAACATTGTGAATAATATGTAACATCTTATTAATCTCGTTTTACTAACCATAAAACAGGAGCGTAAGAGGTTAAATGCATTGTCAGTGACTACAGGAATAATAAAAGTCAGTGGCTGGCCTTGAACCCGAATCTTAATGTTTATTGACAGGCAGGAGGATTCTTCTGTTCACTGGAAAATGCAAGAATGGTTGTCTCAAGGTCTGGGAAAAACAGCAGTTAAAGCAGTTCTCTTTCTTTGCTCTAATTCTGGGTTTGTCCAATAGCCTCCTAACAACTCATCCACCCAACTTCATTTGAGTTAGGAACCAAGGAAACACAATAGGAAAGAAGACATACTTTTGTAAGTTAATAATCTGACATTCTTGTTCATAAATTGTTTCATTTATTGCTTTTCCCAAAGGTAGTAAAATAGACAAGTTTTTCAAGAATTGTTTGTCCCAAGTGATCTGATAAACGGAGTTTCCAAATCATCAATGCTGAGTCTATCACAGCCCATGTGGGCTTTACATTAAGACATGACACTGTGGGGCAGGCATTGTGGTGTCTTATAGTGCCTTAAGCTACAGCTTGAAGCACCGGCATCCCGTAGAGTACTCATTTGTGTCCTTGCTGCTCTGTTCCCAATTCAGTACCCTACTACTGTGCCTGAAAAAGCAGCAAAGAATGGCCCCATAAAACTTCTGGAGTGGGGCCCGGCGCCGTGGCGCAAGTGGTTAAGGTCCTCGCCTTGCACGCCTGGGATCCCATATGGGCGCCGGTTCTATCCCGGCAGCCCCGCTTCCCTTCCAGCTCCCTGCCTGTGGCCCGGGAAAGCAGTCGAGGATGGCCCAAAGCTTTGGGACCCTGCACCCGCGTGGGAGACCTGGAAGAGGCTCCTGGCTTCGGATCAGCATAGCATCGCTGGCCGTTGCGCTCACTTAGGGAGTGAATCATCAGACAGAAGATCTTCCTCTCTGTCTCTCCTCTCTGTATATCCGCCTTTCCAATAAAAAAAAATAATAATAATAAAAATAAATCTTTAAAAAAAAATTTCTGGAGTGAACTTGTGCAGTGAACAAGAGGATAATTCATCCTCTCTTTCCCTCTTCCTTTCTCTCTTTCTCTCTCTCCCCTCCTTCAACTCTGGCTTTCCAATAAATAAAATAAATCTTTTTTTTTTTCTTAAAAGACATGATACTAGTTGGGGAGACAACATATCAGGAACAAGCAAATTTGGGAATCATCTAGTCTGGAGAGGAAAACCACCTGTTTAAATCAGTGTCCCAAGAAGTTGGATCTGATCTCCCAAGAGATTTAATCTGCAGTAAGATTCAGCAGCAGCTACATCTGGGTGAATACAGTCATTTCCTCCAACAGTCATGTCAACACACCATGGAGCTATGGAGGTCTGCTTAGTTCCAAAGAGTACTTGGATAAAAGTGGCATTCCCTTTTTGGGAAAGGAGTTGTCAAGAGTTAGACAGGGGACTAACCAAGCAGCCCTGTGTTCATTCATAGATCCTGATGGGAAGTAGAGTAAAGATAAGGAATCCAGAAAAACAATTAGTAACACATCATACAATTTAAGGACTGGATTATTTAACTTCTCAAAATTGATCTGCAAGACAGGATTAGCAATAACAACCACTTCACAAGTTGTTGCAAAGATTGACATCTCTGACATCGATCCACATGGAAGACCCAGACTGAGTTCCAGTCTCCTGGCTTCTGCCTGACCCAGCCCTGGTTGTTGTACATATTTGGGAAAATTTAGGAAAAGAACCAGTGAAGGAAAGGTCTCTCTCTCTCTCACTCTGTCTCTCTCTCTCTCTCTCTCTCTCTCTCTATATATATATATATATATATATATATAAACTTCTCTTTCACTT
Organism: Ochotona curzoniae; assembly: GCF_017591425.1. Taxonomy (NCBI): domain Eukaryota; kingdom Metazoa; phylum Chordata; class Mammalia; order Lagomorpha; family Ochotonidae; genus Ochotona; species Ochotona curzoniae. Next base: position 31,390,413 of record NW_024467122.1, on the reverse strand, counting down.
TCAAATAATTTATTCAAATTCTCTTCACTATATCTTTTTTAAAAGCCTAGGTGATAAAAAATACATTAAGCACTTAGTGCAGTGTTTAAACTCCAAGAAAATATTCTAAATTAAAAGGTGTTGTTATCACTATCCAGTCTGCACATTCTCAGTGGAATTGGGTATAAAGTGGGTGGATCCTCGGTACCAGAGACATATCCTAAGCCAGCCAGGAACGAGCCAACAGGCAGAATGCATTATCTGCTAGTGGACATTGAACAGGGTCTGGTCTGAGCTGAGCCAGCTGGGAGAAGGCCCTACATGCCACATTTGCTAGGGCTCCAAAGGACTAGACACCAACAGACTTCTAGACAGAAATGTATTCCTGATGTCCAGTTCTGGCTGCTAGCCAGTCAATTCGTTTCTCTCTGTAACAACCATAAAAGCTTTGATTTTTAAAAATGCCTTAAAACTGTTGACTAAATTTATTTCTATCATTCTAGTCAGCCCTGTGATGCTGAATCCTTGTTTGGCCCGTTGTCTCTCCCAATCTGACAAATACGGAAGAGTTTATTGGAATAGTCTTGTAATTTATTCTGTGATGGAATTATTTCCCTAGAATTTAAACAAAGAGAAAGGCCTTTAGGTGATGTTAAATCAAACTGGTAGGAGAGGAGATATAAATATTCCCGCTAGCCTTGGGGCAAATTGGACAAGTAGAAGATCTCTCAGGATTTCCTTGAAGCAGATTAATACCCGGTGGGCATTGGCAGTCTTTTGGAAGTATGGAAAGCTGTTTTCAGGACTCCCAGAAGAAGCCCATTGTGACCCACAATTGTCACTTAGCCACCTGCTAGGACCAAGCAAATAAAACTCCATATTATATCACTTCGTAGAGCCAGCCAGGGTTGAATTCCCCAGACCTGTCATCTGCCCTCCAAGTTCCAGGTCTGTGCTCTCATTCTGCCAAGCAAAGAACTGAAGAAAATAAACCCTGTTCGTCAGCAGGGAATGATGAACACTTCTGCTGGTTTTTTTTTAATTTTAACTCCACAGTGTGCCCACTCTTCTGTCTCAGCAAACTCAATCTGCCCTTCCTCATTTTCTGGGGTCAAAGTTTAACCTTAGGCACCTGCTTTCTAATGTCTTCCTTCTTGCTTCAGGGACCTTCTGGTGAAATGCTAGAACTCAGAAGGCAAAATGATTAACATTGTCAAGGCTGCCTTTCCCAGGCAGAGAGTTGGGACTGTGACTGCCTAACAGGTTCAGGAAAGGCTGGCAAGAAACTCTGTGGCATGACTTGACCTCTATTCCTCCATCTCACATGTGAATAGATTTTACTTAATTAATCCTAAGTGACACACAAAAAAATGTTTGTTGACAGCACAAAAGAAAGTAAGAGTGGCAGAAGAGTGGGTGAAGGTGGAAGACAAAACTCGTGGGTTAGTGAAAGACCATGGTACATCCCACCCACCCCCAAACACTCCACCTGCCTTTTTCTTCCAAGAATTGCTAGCCATATTAACCAATTCTCATCATGCCAACTGAGAATGCATCCTACTTCGCAACTCATGTGTTTGTCATTAAAATGCAATCTGCATACACACACTTTCATTTAACCCTGTCCTGCTGCTTTCTTCTTTAAGTCTCAAGTCTCCTTTGGAGTTAGGTTTTCCCTTTAAGGTGATGTCTTATTGCTGAAGAAAGCAAGCCAACAGGTCGCTTTCATGCCTGCAAAGTTCCCAGGCCATCAGGAAATCCTAGGGGCCTGGGTAGTCATGGTCTCTTTGAAATTCTCCAAAAGTAAAAAGAAGGCAAAGGGCCACCGAGAATCCCAGCTCTCTGGGGCCAATGATTTGTAGTCATTAACCGGGTCAAGTCTCTTCCTGATGGAGCCCTTTGTTTGTCCTCTCAAATGTCAAATGGGTTGTGAGGGCAGGAAACACAAGGTCAGCTTCCACTGGGAGCGGGCCTAGGAACTGACGCACTCAGCTGGGAGGCCCTGGTATATATTTCATTTACACTTGACCTGGCCTTCCTCCACTCCCATGGATTTTCCTTATTTTCTTTCCCCTCCTCAATTCCACGGGGAGTGAGCTCAAGGCTCCAACAGCCCAGCACCTTCAAAAAAGGAAGAGCAAACTCAGATGACCACAGACCCGTTGGCACCCCTCCAGTTGCTGCAGCTTGAGGTAATCACGGTCAATGTTAGGACATGAGGGCTACTTGTAAAATATTAATCAAGCACAAAGAATTGCATGCAGAGACCATGAAGGTTTAACTTAGGGTCTATTTCCCTGAACTTCATCTCCCCAGGTTCCCAGAATGTTCTCTGAATCACAAATAAGGGGATAGACATTTGGCCAGCAGAGATCGGTGATGCACATGGCATTGGCAGGGTCATGATTAGGACCTTCAAGTACGGAAAGTTGCCTAAGCCACCAGAAAAAGTTACAGAAAAGTAATATCAAAAGGGCCTCTCTGGGTTAAGCTCTCTCGCCTTACAGGTTAAGATGCTGGACAAGATGTCTGCACCCTCATCAGAGTGTCTGGATTGGATGCCCTGCTCTGGCTCCTGATTCCAGAGTCCCACTAATACAGGTCATGCCACATATGTGGGAGATCAGGATTGGGTTCCTAGTTTCTGGCTTCAGCCAAGCCCAACACTGACCCAAGTGGGTATCTGAGATGGGAGCTCTATCTATCCTTCTCTCTTTGCCTCTATCTACTTGTCAAAATAAAACAAAATAAAAGTCTGACTTTAAGGAACAGGCTAAGAAACACAACTGTTGGCTCTTGTGGGTTATTAGTCTCCATAGTGAAGCACACTTGTGTAGTCCCCTCAGTGCAGTGGAAGTAACACCCCATGACTTCCATGATCAGGACACAGGAAGTCTTGCACCTTTTTACTTTGAAACATACTCTGCAGGACTGCATCTGTTCAGAACCTAGCTACCAGGATTCAAGAAGCCCTGGTTGTCACATGGAGAGGTTGTAATCAGGCACTTCAGCAGGAAAACCCCAATTGAGCCTTTAGCCAACGGCCAGCACCAGACTTGATGGGAGACTTCAGTATGGCCAAGCCCTTCAAATATCAAAATGCCGATAGCCATATCCAACACCCCTAGTGTAGCTGTAGAAACCACCCCCCCCCCCCCGCTGCGAAAATGGTCCAACTATGCCCAGCTAACCTAAGGAATCAGGAGAGATAGTAACTTGTTTAAGAATGGGCACTGTGGTCTGTTGGTAAAGCTGCTGCCTATGATACCAGCACCCCATATGGGCACCAGTTCATATCCCAGCTGCTCCATTCCAATCCGACTCCCTGCTATTGACCTGGGAAAATAAGTAGCTGATGGCCTAAGAGTTTGGGTCCCTGCTACCCAGGGGGAAGATCCAAATGAAGTTCCTGTCTCCTGGTTTCCACATAGCCATCTGAACGTAACCCAGAATGGAAGATTTCTCTCTGTGCGTGAGTGCATGCGTTTGCCTCCCTTTCTCTGTATAGCTCTTTCAAATAACCTATGTTTTTTTTTAAAAAAAATTAGCTTTTAAAACACTATGATTTAGGTGATTTGTTATACAATAACAGATAACTAAAACAATTCCTCCTCACAAAATGGACAATCCTGTAAGTCACCAGAAAAATACCAAATTTAACAAAGAACTTCCATGAGTCTTACAAAATATGTCACAAACAAAAAGGCAGAAGTATTCATTTTCATGGAGGAAATGCTAGCAAACTGGGAGATTTACATGAACAAATGACCAAACATACCAGACATCAAGGACACAGAAGGGAAATAGAAACTGTTCAAAGCTAAACTTAATGAATGCCCAAGAGTATTCATTATGCACGTCACCCCAGCAATAAATGCTGCAGAAGTAAATCAAATGGGGGATGATGCAGAAAAGCGAAGAAATGCAAAGAGTAATCAAGGGGAAGAAAGAGGCGTATGCTCTGCTTGGTACAAAACCATCTGGAACATACCAGAGGAGGGTTAGGCAGCTTTGAATGAGCAGAATAAAGATTGCCCAAGTTATTCAGAGGAATACCAAGCAAAGTCAAGGACAATAATGAGAGGTACATCAAATGTGTCTAGATGAAGAGGTCAAGGCAGGAGACGGGAGGCCTGGGAGTAACACAGAAGGGCTTTTGTGAATAGCAGCCGCAACCAGTGAGTAAATGGAGTGATTATCACATGCTAATGAGACTTCTGTGTTACATGGTAACTGTCACTGCCCACACAGGATTTTACAGTAATCCAGCCAGTTATAGGATCTTAGCAGGAATCCTCAAGATCTCTCCCTGGGTCCCAAAGTTCACAAAGGGCACAGCTGGAGACTTGCTTAAAAAGAGGCTTTGGATTTTATTCTTTCCTTCAATGATCACAAAGATGAGGGAGCAAGTGCCTGCATCAGAGTCATTTGCTCCAGGAGGAGAAATACAATGGGAGTTCTAACGATGTGAGGGAGTAAGGACTTCACTATAAAGGAGCAACACGGCCTTGGAGACAGTTGCAGTTCCCTGCATCCAAGCACTGTAATTACAGCATCAGGCCCATTGCAGTTTATTTCTCTTCATTGAAGTCTGCAGGACTTCAAGCATAGGAAAGTAAATCAGGTGCAGGTTATAAATCATTCATTAAAATCAGATATCTTTATGAGAGCTTTGTCTATACACAAGAAATTGCATTCGAAGTTATACATGTATTAATTGCAAGAACTCTATGAGAATATTATTGCCCACCTTGGTTTTATGGTCAGACTTAGAGACTATGGTCAGGCTAAGAGAAGCTAATTCACTGATCCAAGAGAACACTGTCAATAACAATAGGAAGAGCAATAATAAAGTAAGTTCGTGGAAAATATGTATTATGAGAAAGCTATGTGTGGATTTTTTAGAAATGTACACTAAGATAAAAAATGATTTTTAATTTATTTTCTGTGAGTTTTTTGAAGCACCCTCATTACGCATCCAAAGTTAAAAGGGGGCTGATGTGGTGGCACAGCCCCTTAAGCCACTGCTTGAGACACATCAAGTCCTGCTTCTGCTTCCAATTCAGTTTCTAGCTAATTCTCCTGGGAGGCAGCAAATAATAGCCTGAGTACTTGGACTCCTGCCATATTGGAGATCTGGATGGACTTTTGGTGCCCTGACTTTGACCTAGCCCAGCCCCAACAGATATGGGCATTTGACAAGTAAACCGGTGGATGGAAGACAACGTGTGTGTGTGTGTGTGTGTGTGTGTGTGTGTGTGTGTACGTGCACGTCAGAGAGAGAGAGAGAGAAAGAGAAAGAGGGAGAGAGAAAGTTATGCTACTTTTCAAAATAAATAAATAAATAAACTTTTACAAAATTAAACTCCTAGCATGATGTATTCTAAAACATCATCCTGAATACCACCCAGGGCCGTCACAGATGATAACACACACATGTGAACCCCCAAACTACTGCTGAGGTTCTTGTCACTGTCACTTGCTAGAAGGGAACACACTGTTGACAAGGCTGTTGTTAGGATTTGGAGTTTCCAATGGAATTTTTGCCTGTGAAAGTCAGAAGCAAGAGCATTTCATTGAATTATGGGTGATGAGAGCAGGGAGCTGCTAGCTGACAAAGCCCATGTCCTGATACAAGATACACCGTCAAGATTAGAGAGGCAAGTCATATGTTTTAGTGCAAAACAAGAAAGCTTATGCCTGTGAGGGAACAGCCATGCTGCAAAAATAGGCACAAGGAGAACAGAGAATTCAAGTTCCAAACACACACTCGCCTGTTTAGTTATCACCCAGGGAAACACAGGGGCAAGGAGACAGGTGCATGGAGCCTTTCCTCTCACAAAATGTACACTATGTGCAGAAGTAAACAGCCTTCATACTTTCATTGAAGAATTACTTTTTTGGAGAAAGCAGCATAGCATAGCAGCTTAGGTCATCACTTGGAATCCTACATCCCATACTGGAATGCCAGTCAGATCTTAACTACACCACACTTCCTAAACACCCTCCCACTAATGTGAATGGGAAAACAGAAGATGGCACAAGTCCTTGGGTCCCTGCCACCCATGTGGGAGACCCTGATGGGAGTTCCTTGCTCCTGGCTTTGACCTAACCTAGTGCTGCTGTGGGCATTTGGGAAGTGAACCAAGGAGGGTTCACGGTCATGCTGGGGACAGAAGGCAAAGAGACTCTCCTGTCCCTTAGGGAGGGCAAAGAGAACAACAGTGACTCCCACATGTTTACATTATATGTACATGTGTACACATAACCATTTCAAACTGCCCCATCCCTTCCCAGCAGTGCAATAGGACACTAGGTTAGAAGCTGAACACATCTTAAGCTGACCTCACATGAGCACTTGGCAAGAGTTCTCTCCCCACCTGTCAATGGTGTGTAGCATGACACCCAAGGTGCTTAGACCTTCATATTAGCTACCCATTGGAACACAATAAATATCCCAAAATGTACCACTGAAATCAGGAAGCATTCTATTATTTCAAAAAGTTTTCAGAGGTCAGAAACCCAGGGACACTGTTTCTGGTTAAGGATCTCTCATGAGGCTGCAGTCACCTGAAGGCTTGACTGACTAGGGCTGGAGAATCCACTTCCAAGATGGCTACAAAGATTGTGGAGTGGAGACATCAGTTCCTGGGCACATGGACCTCAGCACTGGGCTGCCTAAGTGTCCTCACAATGTGGAAGCTGGCTTCCATCAAAGTAAGAGATTCAAGAGAGAGCAAGGCAGATACTACAATATCATTTAGGACCTAGCCTCAAAAGCTATGTACCGTATTTCCACAATACTCCATTGGTTCAAACATCTCAGCTGTATTCTGTGTAAAAGAAAACTACATGAGGGCAGAGATTTCTGGTGGCAGGTATAGTCAATTTGAATACTGGCTCCCAAAGCTTTACAGCTGCACTTGCTCCCAGTGTGTGGGACCCCACCAATCCCTATTGATTCCTTAGTCTCACTCTTTACCTGGGTTGACCTCAAACTGTCAACTGAACAGTAACCACTCTAATTTAAATGCTTCTACATTGATTGACACTTTTCTAGAATGAAAATATTTTATAATGCAAAATATTTTCAAAATAATATACTGCCAATATGATCAAGTTACCCAAATTGATCTGGTCTTTCCATTGTTTTTTCAGCCATTTTCATGAAATTTCAGATCTTACTTTTTATTTATTATCAACTAAAAAATTGTCATCTATATACTATCATTTTAAAAGATTTATTTATTTTTATTGCAAAGTCAAATATACAGAGGAGAGGAGAGACAAAGAGGAAGATCTTGCATCCAATGATTCACTCTCCAAATAGCTGCAATGGCCGGAGCTGTGCCAACCCTCAGCCAGGAGCCTCTTCTGGGTCTCTCACACGGATGCAGGGTCCCAAGGCTTTGGCCCATCCTCAACTGCTTTCCCAGATCACAGGCAGGGAGCTGGTTGGGAAGTGGGGCTGCTGGCATTAGAACCAGTGCCCATGTGGGAACCCGGCACATACAAGATGAGGACTTTGGCCACTAGGCTACTGTGCCATGTCCCATTTATATACTCTTATTCAGACTTGTTAGATTGCTATATTTTAATTGGACCACAGTGACAATTATCCATGCAGGATATAGTTAGTAATTCTGAATTTCACCAACTTGTAATTATAAAAAGCTAACATTTCATTTAGCAGAGTCAATTTGATTGACTATATGTAATAGAAATCTTATGGAAAACAGCTTAACAGGAAGATTCTATTTTCCCATAGGCCATGAAGTTTCCCATCTGTTCAACATCTATGTAATTTAGCAGTTGCTTAGTGCTATGGGAGACCAGTTCCCTCTGACATTTTGCTCATCACCTTTGGCACTTTGGCAACTCCTTCTTGAAGTTATAAAATCAATTATGTCAGTTCTTTGGCTTCATATCCGTTAACAGCCACATCCAGAAGCAAGTAAAAATATTTCTCTATTTGCTCCACATGTTAAAAAAAAAAAAAAACAAGGAATTTTTCCCACACCTGATTGAGAAAGCTTTCCTGTTTTTCACCAGATAGAATTCTTAGGATGTCACTTTTTGTTTTTTGCTTTACTTGAAAGGCAGACAGACAAATATCCTCTGTCACTGACTCACCACCCAAATGCCCACAAGAACCAAGGCTGGAGCCCTGGTGCAATGGCTTGATTGGCTAATCCTCTGCCTTGCAAGGCCAAGGATCCCACACAGGTATTAGTTGGTGTCCCAGTAGCTCAACTTCTCATCCCAGTCTCTGTTTACAGCCTAGGAAAGCAGCTGAGAAAGGCCCAAAGCCTTGCAACCCTGTACCTGGATGGGAGACCTGGAAGAAGTTCCTGGTTCCTAGCTTATACAGACTCAGCTCAGCTCAGGCCATTACAGCCATTTGGGCAGTGAACCAGCAGATGGAAGATCTTTCTGTCTCTCCTCTCTGTAAATCTGCCTTTCCAATAAAAAAATAAATGTCTTTGAAATAAAAAATATATAAACAAAAGAACCAAAGCTGAGCCAAATCAATGTCAGCAACCTGAGACTCCATCTGGGTCTTCCAAGCAGGTGGCAGGTATCCAAGCATTTAAGCCATCATCTGCTGCCTCCAGCTTTTGATCAGGAAACTGGATCAGAAGAGAAAGAGCTGGAATGCAACCCACATACTCTGATGTGGAATGCAGGGATCTCAGGTGATGCCATAATCACTACACCAAATGCCTACCTCATTGGACAGAATCATACTGCATGTCCATTCATCCTTATCAACTAGTGGAATGGAATTGCCAAGCCTATTCTTCATTCCCTCAACCTGGAGAAAAGGGCCCAGCCTCCCTTGAAGATAGTCACACAATACCTGAGCTAATCAGAATTCTGTTAACAAGGAAAATGAGGGTGTTACCTATTAAAGAGGGAAAAAATCATATTGAGTCAATTGCTTCATTCCCCCTTCCCAGTATACTGCCAGACACCAACCTTCTCTTCTGAGCCACTCGGATATTTCTGAGAGATTCCCATGGAGGCTGTCCCATACATGCTCTGGAAAAGCAATGACCTGATCAAATATCCATAAAACAGATGCCCTTGGCCCTTCTTGCTCTCTTCAGAATTCGTGTTTAACCTCCACAGTGAAATCAAATAGCATAGGGCCCGGCACGATAGCATAGTGGTTAAAGTCATTGCCTTGCTCATACTAAGATCCCATATGGGCACCAGCTCTAATCCCAGCAGCCCTACTTCCCATCCAGCTCCCTGCGTGTGATCTGGGAAAGCAGTCGGCCCAAAAGCCGACTGCCCAGAGGACGGCCCAAAGCCTTGGGATCCTGCACCTGCATGGAAGACCCAGAAGAGCTCCTGGCTCCTGGCATCATATTGGCTCAGCTCCAGCCGTTGTGGCTGCTTGGGGAGTGAATCATCGGACGGAAGATCTGTCTCTCCTCCTCTCTATATATCCACCCTTCCAATAAAAAAAAATACATAAACCTTTAAAAAATGAAATCAAATAGCATAAAGGTTATACCTTAGTCTAAGGCATGCCTCTTGAATCTTCCATTCCTTTCCCAGAATTGACCTCTTTCTTCCCTGTTTGATTGATAGAGTATCTACTCTGCCCTAGGGAAATCCTACTTGCACCCGCCCACATGCCATGAAGGGAAATCCAATCACATGACTCTCATGAGCAATCACAGCAGAAAATAACGGTTCCATCTCAGCAAAGTCAGGATCATTCTGCCTGAAATAGCACCATGTGCCAGGCATTGATAGTGCAGCAAACAGTTCAATCCCAGTCATTTTCACAAAATGGGGGAAAATGTCTGTTAACTACTCATCTTATTAAAATATTAATATTTACAATATATAAGTGCAAAAAAATCAGGGAAAAAACAATCTAGCTGCTGAGTTTTTTTTTAGTTCCTTATATATTCTGGATACAAATCTTTACAGGTTATATACTAATTCTTATTTAGTAAGCTTTATATATTAAGTGAGCAAATGATAACAGGCATTTCTCAACAGAATAAATTCTAATAGCCAATGCATATAAAATGCTCAACATCATTAGCTATGGAAGAAATGCTAACCAAAACCATAAAAAGACATCATCTCACTGCAGTGAGAACAGCTATTATAAAAAACACAAAAATTTGGGACCATTGCTATGACATAGTGGACTAAGCTTCTACCTTTAGCACCAGCATCTCATATGAATGTCAGTTCATCCCTTGAAAGTTCCACCTCCAATCCAGCTCCCTGCTTGCAGCCTGGGAATGCAGTCGAGGATGGCCCAAATCCTTGGGCCTCTGCACCTGTATGGGAGACCTAGAAGAAACTCCTAGTTCCTGGCTTCAGCTTGGTTCAGCTCTGGCCATTGTGTTCATCTGGGGAATGAACCAGTGCTGGAACATCTTTCTCTCTGTCTCTCCTTCTTTTTGTGGATCTGCCTTTCCTGTGAAATTAAATAAATCTTTAAAAAGGAAAAAATTTAAATTCCAGCAAGTATAAACAGGAAAATGAATTCTTAGTTAGTACTAGAAGTTTGGAAGGATGGGGCAAGAGGAGGGGGGATTTAGAGAACAAATACCAAAACATAGATAGAAAAACAAGTCCCAGTGTTCTGTAGCACAGTGGGGTGACATACTTCACAATAACCAATTTTATATTTTATGAATAAACAGAAGAAAGGAAATGAACTCTCAAAATAAAGTAATAAGGAGACAGAAGTGTTAATTACCTTAGTTTGACTATTATAGATTAGATACATGTCTTGAATTATTACACTGCACCTTATAATAATTTTAAAAGATAAGGAAGAGATAAAGCTACATCACTTCCAATCTCCAGACACTTGCTGTGTTCAAACATCTTTTTCCACTTCACAGACTACAAACACCTACTTTAGCAAATTGATTCTCAAACTGAACCAATTTCAGAGTGGCTTATTGTACTACAGGCTTTTACTTGAAAGTCACAGATGCTCATCTCACTCCCTCCCTGGAGAAAACAGTAACTCATCCACTGCTACCAATACCACACTAGCAGGAGGATTAAGTCCAGGAAATTTTAATCTCCTCTAAAATAATGCCCATTGATTGTACATAGTAAATACTTACTGTCCTGATCCACTCTCATGTGTACTTACTGAAATTTATTTACTCTCTCATCATCAATCATGGATGCCCTGCTCAGAAAGGTACACAGGCAATCTCAGCAAGCATGCGGCTTAAAAGCTTGAAAAGGGGCTGACTTCCCACTCAGAGCTAAGACTTCTGCAGGTCATTTTCCCAGAGGCAGAGCAGGTACTAAACACCCCCAAAACATGCAGACAAAATACACACTAGGAAACAGTAGCCACTAGCCACAACTGAACACCAAGAAAATGGGCGAGTGTGAAGTTGTTGCTGTTGTTGTTGTTAAGCTTTATTTATTGCTATTTACTTGAAAGGTGGAAAGATGAGAGGAAAGAGAGAGAAATCTTCTACCTGCTGATTCACTCACCAAATGATGGTAATGACAGGAGTTCCATCTTGGTCTCCCACATAAGTGGCAGAGACCCAAGTACCTGGGGCATCACCTACTGTCTTCCCGGCACATTAGGAGGAAACTGGGTCAGAAGTGTGTCAGATGTGGAGGCAAGACTCCACCCCAGGCACCACGACGCACCACAGTATCTGTACTTATTTTTTAATATTTACATTACTGAACTATGTAAAAGGAAGAACTCACTGAATTTGTCAACTGTTCTGTATCTTTAGGAAACTAAGGCAAATCATGGCTTTCAGCCTTGATCCCTAAAAAGTGTTTGTCACTGTTTTACCTTGAGATATGTCAAGCAGCTACAGTAACATAATAAGTTGTAATGAAAAGAAACTGGGGCATTTAAAATCAAAATATCAGCACATTGACCTAGCTTTCTGCAGATTTTGAGAACATTGGCTTCAGACTTTTTGTCTGTCTTGATCTGCAGTTTCACTTACATAATCCAGGTGTTTTTTTCCAACTGAATCTATAAATATCCAAAATAGCTCCTTAGTACAGGGTTGGAGGTGAGAGGTTTCTCACCTTTTATTCTTCCACCTCCCTTTGCCAGTAAGATGGAAATGATGGAGAAACTCATTTGTTGGATGGTGTGGCAATCCAAGAAATGCATCTTCCCTCCACACCTTCTGTTGAATATAATTGACTTATGTTCACTCAACAACAGCCCCAAGACTTGACTCCATCAGACACTGACTCATGACACTAGGGTGTGGTTGTCAAATTTCAATGTGCTTAGAAACTACCTGCAGAGCCTGCTTTAACTCAGATTGCTGGGCTGCACTTTCAAGCTTTGATTCTGTTGATCTGCAACAGAATCTGAAAATTTGCAGTTCTAATACCCCCTGGGTGATGCTACTATTGCTGGTCTGAGGACCACATTTGGAAAACCATTGCTTTGAGTTCTTAGGGTGTTGTATAGACTGATAGAATCACCTGGGAATTCATGCATCTAATCAGAAAGATTATCATCCACACCTCCCTCCACCTCAGGGAGCAGGAGTCCCCTGCTACCAGATCCAGGCTTTGGAACCAGAGAGAAGTTGAGCCAAGGAAGGCTGGGGGTGTAATCATAGGTAGATAATGAAGCTTGCACAAAAACTGTGGGAGGGGATGAGCCTTGTAATCACAGCACAGTCTTGGAACCAGATCACTTGCGTTTGAATTCCCACCCTGTTCTTATATTGTGATCATGGGCAAGTGCATTCATATCTGCAAATAACAGTTTGTTCATCTGTAAAATGCTATTGGTATTCACAGGAATAGTTTCAAGGGGTTTTGTAAGGGTTAAATGAGGTGATCTGTGTAAACCATGCAAACTACATGTATGGAGGATTGTAAGGAACTTGACTGTGAATGCTAACTCAATTCCTAGAATAAGAATAAAGTCAGGACATGGGCCTTATTAGACTAAAGCACCAACAGCCAGAGACCTGGATGCAAAGCATCGCCCAAGGTTAGACATGCTATCTGTGTTGGAAAAGTGAAGATGAAATACAAGTAACACATTGGTCAGATTTGAGAGAAAAGTGTGTGGTCCATACTTCTTGTACAATCCAGGACAAGCTACCTTCAGATGCTATGGACATCTGTTATGTCCATATGAATTTCAGAGATCGGGCATCAGAAGATCCAGTGTGCTCTGAGTTTCAGTATAAGGCACTTTAAAAACTTAAAATACAAGGATCCTGTTGTGCTGCCAAAATAGAGAGCTGCTTGGATTCTGGAGTGGAGCTAATGATACAGATATAGGTGAAGGACTGTAGCTGGAACAGTTGGGAGCCGAAGTCCAAAGGGTAGAAGGTAAAGGATGAAGAATGTGCTGGGCTGCCACTCACTTCCAACTGTAAGCAATCCCCATGTCCAGTGAACAAAATAGCCATCAAGACCAAATCTCTTCCCCTTAGGGTCCTCTGGCATCCTCTTCCATATCTGACTCCCCAGCCTTTGGCTTCCACTCTCCAGGACTCTAGGACTCACCTTAGCTGGTCACCCTGGCACTGACTCCTCACAACTCTAGATGGCAAGTCTCAGCCTTCTTAGCTAGAAGTACAGTCCTTTGTCTCCTGTTCTTAAAAATCTTTTTTTTTTTTTTTAGCGAGAAACAAAGAGAAGAAGAGTGAGTCCCCATCCATTGATTCATTCCAAAATGTTTAGGATCCAGCAGTTCAATCCAGGTCCCCCACATCGGTGGCAAGTATTGGAATTACCACCTGCTGCCCACCAGGGTACAGGGTGCCTTCCCAAATGGTATCTTAATATCTATGCCACACACCAGCCCAGTCTCTTGCCTCTTGCCCTGTTCTGTCTCTTGCTGTCCACTACATCAAATCACTCAGAAGTTCATAAACCAAACAATTTGCTATGACAAACATTAATTGATAATTAATCCAACTCCACTTTACCTCTTTAAAAATAACCAGTTTTCTGACACTGTCCTAGAAATATTTTTCTACTCTTGTAATTTTCATGTTACCCAAATAAGGATAGCTGCACTTTGTTTCTCAATTTCAATTGCTTAGTAATGACTGCCTGGGGTACGCACACATTTTTAAGTATTTAATTAATGTTCTTCTTACTGGGTTTTAAAATTATTCTTAATTAGATAGACATGAGCATTTAAAGTTAATAGTCAAATAACTCTCCAGGTTTTATTACAAAAGATAGTTCTTTATCTCCCTTTGCCCCTTTGCCCTCTTTCATTAGGTAATTACTTTGTCTTTCCACTAGTACATAAAACTGGTCTCCAGGTCTCTAAATGATCCTTTTGTGTTCTACTATTTGATTGTTTTCTTTTCTTCAAGTTTCAGGTAATATTTGTTGACTTTGTCTTACAAAATCTACTCTTTTATCCTTTTTAAGGATGTTACATGTAAAATTTATATATACTGTAACCATGGACCTTTTCATCATCTCATCTTGCCAACATAATTATAACCCCACAGCCTTAGATAAATCAACATTTGGAATTTATAATATTATTATCATGTAAGCATAACTCAGATGAGCTAAGTGATAATTATAATCACCTTTCCTTTTCTTTTTTTCTTTTAAATTATATATTTTAATCTTAATGTTTACATAGTTGAGAAGAATGCACACTGATATGGGCCCCCAACCAGGGTGAGGAGGGTCAAGGCATTGAGGAAGGTGGGTGGGACAAATATTTCTTTTTTTTTCCCTTTTCTGTGTCTGCTGGAATAGAGGGAGGGGGCTGTTCCTTGCTATCAAACCATATCAGCTCCCAGGGATAGAGGATGGTCATTAATGACACCTTAGAGATCCAGATGTGGGGGAAATTGTTCTGAGTATGTTACTTGAGTGCTTTTGATAGTTCTGAGATATTATTGATTTCACTGCTCCAGGGTTGAGAAAATCTTTCCAAGATCTATTAGCTGACTAAGAGTACTTTAGTGCATCCACAAACCCAGAAATGTTGCAAAGCTTGGCCAGGAGAGTAATCCAACCTGTTCTGCTTTCCATCCCCTGAAAAGGCACTCAACATGCTCTGCTGGCCTGGATGAGTTGGCTGTCAACAGCCCCATGTGCATCTGAGCAAGCTGTCCATGGCACTGGCATCAGCACCTGAGGAGAGCCAGAACTAACTCATGCACTCCAAGGACAGATCACATATCTTGCAATTTTCCCTGTGACAGGGGTTTGAGTCCAAGAATCTAGTTGGGAAGACACCCAAGAAACCTTGCCTGGGGTGACCTCAGATTTGATTTTTGTGTGCTCAAGCTAGTGCACTGTCTGGTTCTGTCCATCACCTGCACCAGCCAATGAACAGATTTTTGGATGTATCTACCTGGCCAGTTCTGCCTCCAGCCCTATCTTTCAGGTAAACCTATGGGTGCTGCAGCCTAGCCCAGCCCAGCCCAGATTGCCACAGGCTCCATCCACGCACACATCAGTGGATGCCACAGCCTAGTCAGGGTGACCTCTAATAACTCCGCACCAACCCCACCTCCAGCCCCAATTTTTGTTTATGCCAGCATGTGCTACAGTCTAGTATGGACCATTCTAGATGGCATCTGGCTCTTGTGCCTACCCATGGGTGCTGCAAGTTAAAAACCCAGTCTTGCAGTCTAGAGACCCCCAAGTCTTGACATTTGTCCATCTTTACCGAGACTGGCCTGCCTATATGCCTACAAGTGCTGCTGCATTGTCTAGTGCAGTCCACCCCCAACCCTGGTTCTCATGCTCATCAGAGGAAGCTGCAGCATAGCAGGGGAGTACACACAGCTCCCCTACCAGGTCTGCTCCCAGCCCCAGACCTTGCACTCACCAAAAGGTGTGGCAACCTAGCCCAGCCTGGCCCACCCCCACTCCCAGCTCTCAAGCTCACCCATGAAGGCAGTGGCCCACAGAGGAATCCTTGAAGCTCTCCAATGAGGCCCACTCCCAGCCCCAAGTACTGCTCATGCCAGTGGGTGCTGTGGATCCATCTGAAATGGCCCACCCCAAGTCATCACATTTTCCAACATGTGCTGTAGCCTGGCTCAGTATGGTCCATCCCCAGCCCCATCCTTCATATGAATTGACAGGTATTGCAGCTCAACCTGGTCTCATCTGCACCCTGTCCTTGCTTTCATGCATGCCAATATGTGCTGTGAACTGCACCCAGACCCATGCCACCCATACTGACAGGTGTTACAGCCTGGCCTGGCCTAGCCTGACCTGCTCCCAGCCCGGGCCCTTGTGCTCACCAAGCATGAGCTTCTGTTTGAGAGAGAAGTTCCCCAAGTTTCCCTACCAGGCCCACTCACATCTCCGCCTTTCCTTTTCTATACTTCTTTTTTATTTCCCCCCCAAATTTGTAATTGCTATATTGCCTTAAATTCCTTTATTTTCTAAGTATTTATCATTAACTTAATGAACATTAGAATGAAATTGGACTGGAAGACAGACAAGGAACTTGAATCCAAATAATCTGATATAGGATGTAGATAGACCAAATGATGTCTTTTTTATTTTTATTTTTGATGATTTTTACATAGATGATAAGGATACAAAGGGTCAAGGGCTACAGGAAAGTGAGTGAGAACATTGCTTGCACATTCTCTTTTGTTTTCCCCCTTCCTGCATCTAGGTGAAGGAGGGAGACAAAGGGAGAAGCCACACCCAGCCTCCCAAAAGCCACTGTGCCCTGGGATGGAGGACAGCCATCCCAGAGTCCCTGATGCAGGGTGAGCTCCAAGGGTTCTGCTCAAGAAGTTTTGATAGTTCAACAGTTCTGAACTACTGCCAGTCTCACCATTCCAAGCACAATGAAATCTTTCCAGAATCCATTGGTTGACATAGTTCACCTTAGAGAATCTGTTTGCCCAGCTATTTACTGCCAACACTTGGTTGAGGTAGTTGATCAATTTGTTCCATCCTCTGTCCTCTGTTATGGCATCACGTGTCCTCTGCAGGCTCAAACGTACTGTAATATCCTCCATGTGCACCTGGATATGCTATCCACTACTCCATCTAAGCCACTGAGGAGGCTCAACTCCAACATATGCATTCCATGGTCAGAACACGGAACCTGCATTTCTCTCCATGGTTGGGTTCTGAGTCCACCTTCAACTGAGATGATCCCAGATCTGATTCTTGTGAGCGCTGGCCAAAACAAGGTTTGACACAGTCTGTTGCACACACTGGTAGCTGCAATGTCTGGGTTAGTTCTGTCTCCAGCCCTGTCTTCTATACAAAGTAATGAGTGTTGGAGACCATCCCTATCCTGCCCACCACACTTGGCCCTCATACAAATCAGTGGGAGCTACAGTTTAGTCAGAGTGACCTGCAATAACCCCCACCAGACCTGCCCCCTGCTCTGGTTCCCATGCTTGCCAGTAGGTACAGACTAGTCCAGTCTGTCCCCAAACCCATTCAACTGTCATACATATCCACAGGCACTGAAGCCCAGTTCAACTCAACCAACCCCACTATCTAGTCCACACAAATACCAGTGGGTGCCACTCTCTGTCTAGCCATGTCTGCCCCAGTCCTGGTTCTCATGCTCACCAGTCAGAGTGGCAACCCAAGAGGGAGGTGCCACTATTTCCCTAATGGGCCCACTCCAACTCCTGGACCTTGTACTGTCAGGTGGTACTGCAATTTAGTTCAACAAAATTTGCCCCCTGTGCCAGCATCTGCCAGTTAATGCTATGGCAAAGCCCAACCAACCCACACACACTCTGGTTTGTTTGCATCAGTAGGAACAGTCAACCTAACCTGGCTTTCCTCTGATCCAGTTCACATGCCGATTCAACAGGTGTTGTAGCCTTGCCTGTCCTGGTCTGCCTACATCCTAGCTTTCACTCTCTCCAGTGGGAATGGTGGCCCAGCAGGGGAGCCCCACTAGTCACCCTGCTGTGTTCACCCCCTCCCTCAAGGTTCTCACGTGTGCTGGTTGGGTGCCGTGGCACATTCTGGCACGGCCCACCTCACCTTGACGTTTGTCAGTGGGTACTTAGTCTGGGCCAGCCCAACCCAACCCACCCCCAGTTTCAGCTCACTCTGGTAGGGGCTATAGCCTAGCCTAGTCCAGCTGGCCCCCAGTCCTGGTCCTCAGATGAACTGGCTTGTGTTGTCACCTAACCCACACTTCATTTTGGTGCTCAGATTCACCAACAGGTGATAGGAACTGGCCTAGCTTGATTTGCCCCAGACCTACACCAAATGTATGCCAGTGGGTACCATTACCTGGCCTGGTCTGGGCTACCCCCGAATAGTGGCTCTTGCACTCTCCTGCAGAGACTGTGTATTGACAGAGGAGTTGCCAAGCTCTTCCATCAGATTCCCTCCCCATGCCAGATCATGCACCCACCAGTGGGTGCATGGGCAAGTCCTACTTAGACCAACTCCTGTGCTAGCAGGAATAGTAGCCTTTCATGACCGGCCCTTATCCATTCTGATTTTTACTATTGGGTGTTGCAGTCTAGCCAAGCCTGGCCCACACCCAGATACAGCTCACACATGGCTCAGCAGGGGGCAGACACTTAGCCCAGCATGCCATATACCCACCCTGGTTCTCACAAACACAAGAGCTGCTGTGGTCTGACCCAGTCTGGCACTCCCCAGATCTAGTCCACACTTGTGCCAAGGGATACTGCAGTCATGTCCAGACCAAAAAAAGCCCCCACTCTGGCCCTCACACTTCCCTAGTGAGAACCACAACCCTGCCAGGGCATCTCCTTGGCTCCCCAACCAGGCCAGTTCCCACCCATAGATTTTACATGTGCCAGTGGTTGCTCTGACTCAGCTGGGTGCAGTCCCTCACCTGTCTTGGCCTTTGCCTTGGATAGTGCATCCTGGCCTGCCCTGGCCTGCCTCCAGTCCCAACTGTCATTGGTGGGAGCTGGTACCTGGCCCTACCCAGTCTGTTCCCATCGCTGGCTCATGCAAACCAGCAGATGTGACAGCCTAGCCCGGCATAACCTTCATTCCAGACTGGTTTCTGCACTTGCCAGTAGGCTAAGGTTTGCTTGACCCTGCCTGGTCTGCCCCCGTCAAAAACCAACCCACACACTTGCCAACAGATGGAGCTACCTTGCCCAGCTTGCCTGACCCCCAGGCCTGGCCCCCAGATCACGTGCTCACCACTCGGAGCTATGACCCCATAAGGGAGCTTCCCAAGTTCCCCCACTCAGCCCATTCTCAGACCCAGTTCTCACATGCACCTCACAGCAGATGCTAGGCCTTTGCCTGGCATAGCCTGCCCCTCCTTCTTGGTCTTTATATGAGCTAGTGGATGTTGTGGCCCGGCCTGCCCCACACTCTATTGTAGGATGCACATGTGGGTGCTGCAGCTTGGACCTGCCCAACCTATTCTTGGCCCCAGTACCCGTGAATGTAGGTGTGTTCCATGTTCACACCTGGTTCAGTCCATCACCACCCCAACCCTTGAACTAATCAGTGGGACTTGTATTTCCACAGGGTTGGGCCCACTTATCCCCCACAGAATCTACCCCAAGTCTGGTTCTCTCGCATATTGATTAGTGTTTTGGCCCTGCCTAATGTAACCCATCCCATGTTCCAACAGTCAGACGGGTACTAGGATCTAGCCCTGCTAGACAGGCCCCCAGTCCTAGCTTTCCTGTGGTCTGGCATGTGGCAGTCAGTGATGTTCTGCACTAACAAGCCCATCTTAGGACTCCCATGTGGGCTGGTATTCACTCTGACCCATACAGATCATCCAATCTCTCCCCTCCAAACCACCAGATCTCAGTCCCCTAAATTACTTGCAAGTACTGTGGCCCTGTTGTTGAGTGCCCCTCAGGATTCATTCCTCACCTATATATATGGTAGCCCTATCCATGGATGTCCTTAGGCAGTAATTCCTCAACCCCTAGTCCCCAGAGCTCGTCAGTGGGTGGCCAGCAGGCAGAGCCAGGCACACTGGCCGCCCAAGCTAAGATGGAGCCGGCTCATTTTTAAGCAGTCAGGTCAGGCTGTGCTCCCTGCCCATCAGCCAAAAGCGGCTGATGAAGCAGAGGTTCTGGTTCACAAGCCTGGCCCCCCAAATGATGTCTTAACTACTGGCCAAATATACGCCTGAATTTTCCTTTTTAAACATATTCACTTCTTACGTCATAGTGGCATTATATTTCCTGGTCTCTTTACTATTATGGTTAATATTAATGTGAACATTAATAATAGACTCTGATTTTTAAATTTTTCAATCCCTGGCTTAGTCTCTGCTTCCTCACATACACACTCTCTCTCCCCAAACACAAACACACACACACACACACACACACACACACACACACACACACAAGTGCATTCATGTTGGAGGCTATTCTCACACTTTTTATAAACTTTAGTACCTTTTCATATTTGAGTGGGAACTGAAAACTCCTCATAACACAGTTTCATTCCCAAATATGACAGCATGTTCATCCTAAAGAATGATCAGCATTGCTCCTGTAGCTCATTAATAGTGTTCAACCATAGTTCCCCAGAAGGATCCAGTGAGTGTCCAAACAGTGAAGTGGTTAGCACTAAAGAGAAGAAAGGAAGCAAATGGGGAAAGTCTATAGCAGAGCAGATGTATGAAAAATCAGAAGATTTCTCTCCCAAGCTCTCCAAAACTACTGAATGCCTTTTTATTGAATTTTTCTAATAAGGCAGACAAACTGCCTTTCCAAATGACTTAAAGACTGTAGGCCAGTACTCTTTTGGAATTTGAATTAGATACTCTTCATGAGACATTCTTACCATACTACACAAAGATGTCGATAATAGCTCCTCAAACATACACCTTTCTTGGAGGACCTGTTCATGCACCTGGGATGAACAACCTTGAGCTCCTCTCTCCTCTGCTGCACATGTATGGGCCATCAATACATCTCATTCAGATTGGATTACTGAATTCTCTCCCCCAGGGAGTTGGGACCAGAACAATAACACAATAAAACAGTGGGACTTCTAAAACCAGAAGTCAATTAGAGTCAAAGAAGCTAATTAGAGTCAACCTAGGGGTTTATAACATAAGCAGAAAACCATCGAAATCCATGGACAGAGAATTCCAAAGCACAGAACACAGCAAGAGAGAAACGATGTACATAGAAAAAGCCCAGGTAAGTAGTGCCACAAGGAGCTAAAGAAACATCTTCAGACATTGACTTGGCAGATGGCCCAGCAAATGGGCTTTACCTGTCCCATATACTTTCAGCAAATCCAGTGTATAACTGTACTACTATGTGTGAGCTCCTGTTTGTCATCATTAACCCCTAAATTGCTGACTAGCAGTCAGGATCCAGTAGAAAAAAGATGACACATTTAAGCATCGTAGCAGGGTAAAGTAATTATTTACTAAGGAAGCAGAGTACAAGGAAACCAACTAGGAACAATAGAGTACTTGGGTCTATGACCACTCAGCAGCTGGAAGAGCAAGGGAAAGGGGCATCTCCCTCAGACTGGAGAGAATGGGGCTCCCTCACTGTATTGGAGGCCAGGGGGAGCTAGATAATGGTCATTCCACAATAGCCATCCTCACCTGTCTCTCCTCCTGACCTGATGACACTGCTGTCAAGCCTTGCAGACAGGGGACAAAGCAGCCACTGATACAGCCCTGAGTGGAGAAAGGTCAGAAGATCTGAAGAGGTAAATGGAAATCACTCAGCACACATGATACCTTCTGTCCACCTTTGCAGGGAAAAAGCTCTCTCTTCCTCAAGTTCCTGGGTCAGCTCTTTTAACCTCTTCAACTCATACAGGGGTGGAGGGTAGACAGCCAAAATTCAAACTTGTCCCAAGCAAATTCAGTTTACATTACAGGTGATCCACAAAGGTTCACCAGTCTGGCAGATACAGTTAGGACATGAGACCTGGATTTGCTTTAGAACTCAGAGTCAGAAAAGCTAGCTACAAATTCTTGATGGTCCACTCTTGAGAACATATGGGACACAAATACCCAGGGATCTCATTTCATTTTCCTACAGAATTTCCAAAACAGAAATCTTGCCTTGTACTTCCCTTCTGGCTCTCACGGAGCCCCTCAGCCATGACTCTCAACACATAAGAAGCAAGCATAAAGTAATCAGCGAGTAAGACCACAGGCATGGGTATGCACATACACATCTCTCTCCTTAAGAAACAGAAGCCACAAAAATGAAGGTTTTTTTTTTAAAGATGGTCAGAAAATGTAAAATTCTAATTCAAACCTATTATCTTTTCTTCCTAATTACCAACATGTCCAGTATGCTTCATCTCAAATGAGAATAAAAACTTGAATAAGAAAGTCAGACATTCCAGAACCACTCCTGAGATTCCAGAATCTCTTGGTTTCCTCAGCAGGTCCTGGAGGAGCCCTCCTGTGTCAGGCATCAGTGGTGCCCCTGGGTCTTGACTGCACCTTACTTGAGTGCTGTCTGATGAGCAGGTGGATTGCTCCTGGGGCTTTTTCTGTTTGGGATGCAGTTAGGAGGCCTGCATCACTGAGTCATAAGTAAAGCTGTTCATTCCGGAGATGGTGGGAAATGAGTGGGCGCACTCAGCCCACTGCTTCCTAGATGAAAGCTGCCTGACAAACACGACTTCAAGGCACTTGATACAAACAAATCAGGGCAGGTTCCTGTGGTCGGAGGAGGGGAGGCGAGCAAGTTGCCCAGACTCATACTGTGAATGTTAGGCTCAGTTATAAAGACAAAGAAAACAGCCTGTCAATGCTGCTTCCAAGTTGCCATTTCTAATCACAGGATCTCAAAGCAACATCCTCCCTTCATGGCTGATAACTGTTTGCAAGAAAGTGTGACATTCCTACACAAGATTATAACCTTGTCATTTTTCACTGCTCATTATGACCCAAGGCCCCGGAACCCAAAGATTTCCAATTAGCTCTATCTTTCACTTAATAATGGTTACTCACATGAATGGGGTGACATATTAGTAACAGAATATGATTCTTAGCAGTATTGATCAGCATGCCCTCCTAATGCTTGATGCCAAAGCATCACTCACATGACCCCTCTCACAGGCCCAGAGAGGGAATCTGAACAAAGCTTAGCGTAGATGAAGGATGGAGAATGGTTACTGCCAATCTGCCTGACAAGGGCAAGCCTTGGGCCACTGCAGCAATAATTTCAGACAAAACAATGGCCACCCATAGTTACAAGCAAACAAGACCCCTGTGAAATAAAGAACACAAGAATCTGTACCTTCCCTATGGATTTGTCTCATGGAAAATGAAGGAAGATTCAAACCAAAAGCATTCCCAGAACTACTACAGCAGCAGTAGACGCAGTATTTTTATCCTAGCTTTTGTTAGGGTAAATAGAAACAGAAGAGCTTCCTGGTTGGCAAATATTTTCCAAACATCAGTAATTGCACTATGTGTGTTTAGTGATGTGTTCTCTTTAGTGGGGAGAAAAGAGGAAATGGGAGAAGTGAAGAAATTGCAGAGAAGCGTAACAATTGGGTTTCAACTTGTAAAATGGGATTGTGCTGTCTAGCCTGCCTTATATTCAGAACTAAAAATGCTCACAGACTTGGCAGGAAGTATCTCCTGGCATTTGCTTTGAACTAACCTCTTACTGGGTGAAAAAAAAAAATCAGATTGCGAAGCTTTCTTTTATATAAAATCACAAATACAAATACAGATATAGATGCGTAGAGAGAGAATGTTATAGAAGCAGGCAGAAGAGTCATTTTTGTATAGCAGCTGTTCAAAAGACTTCATAATTCTCAGCATGGTTTTGACTTTCTACAAAGGGGATGTGGTTTTTTTTTTATAAAATTTTTAAAAAGCCAAAATAGTTCTTCATAGACTAGTCAGAATCCAGCAAGATTCAGAAATTTTATTATAAAAAGAACAAATATTTATTAAATGCCTCCCTTGTATTTGAACTAAATTTGGCACAAATTCTGGGAATCCTTATTTTTCTTGTTTTATAAGCAAGAAACAAAGGTGCAGAGAATTTGACTAACTTGACCAAGACGTCAGCAAGTGTTTCCCACCCCTTGAGCTAGAACTCCTAGAGCTGAGCTCCACTTACCCTCAGTTGGAGAAAGACTCATGTAAAAAGAGAAAGACCCCAGAGAATGTCTCAAAGTCCCCACTGAACTTCCTCCTCTCCTAGGGAAAAGCCAGACACTGCAGGTAGTGGCTCAGTCATACAGAGATGTTGTCACCTAACACAGATGTGGCCAAACCAAATAAGAGCAATACGCTCTGCGATCTTGGCAATGAAGGATTAGCTATGAGGAGTCATGTGCCTCCCATCACCATGTTCTGGGTAACAGTCATAGTGAAGACAATAGATCTATTTTTGAGGTCAAGTTGAAGGTCATCTCTCATCAAAAAAAAATGCTAAGAATTAGGATTCCCAAGGTCATTACTTGAGATAGCTAAGCTTCTCTAGTCCTCAATTTCCTGAGCTATATAGCTAGGAAAACTTTCAACTTCTAAAAAATCTATAATCCAAGATATAAAACCCACATTGTTTTCTCTTGGATTCATGCAACAATTGCCCTAGCATGTCCAACTGGTCTACCAGACATTGCTTCAGGGCCCAAAATTACGTGTTCTAACACAGAGATATGAACTCTCTTTTGTAATCTGCGTAGGATTTTGCTACCTACTTAGCTTTGTTTCACAACCCACAATTATCTTTGAAAACCAGATAAGTCTATTTACCCTCTTGTCTGTGTTCCTGATGATGCCAAGCTCTCCCTCCTCCTTCTTCACTGAAAAAAAAAAAATCCCCAAATCAGGAGAACTGGCAGTGCAAGCTTGGAAGCCTTC
Source organism: Ochotona curzoniae (assembly GCF_017591425.1). Taxonomy (NCBI): domain Eukaryota; kingdom Metazoa; phylum Chordata; class Mammalia; order Lagomorpha; family Ochotonidae; genus Ochotona; species Ochotona curzoniae. Next base: position 31,365,659 of record NW_024467122.1, on the reverse strand, counting down.
CCACCGGGTCCCAAATGCTTTACTTTCTAAGAGTTGCTTTTGTGAGACAGGCAAGAAAGGCTGAGCTAATAGTTAGAATTTATAAATGGTTTTTGCAAATTAAAGAGAATTTGGAATCTGAAAGGCAACCAGTAAAAGTGGTTTGTTCTCCTATATTATTTGCCTATAAGCGAAACTCAAAGTGCCACTAAAAGCTCCCTGGTGCTGTAGGTAGGCACTTTCTTATCAAAATGGTCCAGAAGAGTGAATTGAGCCACCCGGGAAATCATATATCCACCCCTTAATAATATTAACTGGGAAAATCTCAGAGACAATGATAGCATGAACAATTATAAGCACAGGCTGCAGATGGCTGAGTCACAATAGTCAAACTCAATTGCTATTTGGAAAGAATAAGCCAGAAATAAATTTTAAATTGTGGTTCAGAGGTGGCTTATTTATTTTATCCTATGCAATCTGTATCCTACTTTTGGGCTGGCAAAGACTTCAGGTCTTCCAGATGGGTGGGGGAGCAGCACCCTCTCTAGCATGAGAATTCTGAACAAACAGCATCAAGCTACTCTGCAGCCTCACAGGACGGCTCCCTTTGTGCACCATGCAGACCCTTGGACCAGGGATGGGCTCACGTCCGCCCTCTCCCAATCTTGTGTGGGATAGTGTGCACATCCCAAAGGAAATAATCAGAAAATTCGCTCTTGGTGGTCGCTAAAGTCACTGCCAGTATTTTGCCCAAGGAAAACAATTTCTGTAACCTATTTGATAGTATTGACAGAGGTTTAAAAAAAAAACTTTAGAAACTCTTTTCAAATATATTTTACACATTTCTATTGAGTCATTCACTCAACAAACCATGTGTTATCTGCCTGCTCTTTAAAATATGTTATCTTAATTGGGTCAAGGATGTGCGTATGTGTGCTGAGGGGTCCCCCCCGCATTTCTAGAGAAGTGTTATATCTGGGGTACATCTTAATCCTAGTTAATAAAAGAGCCTACTTACCCTCCCCACCTTAGTATTTCACCTCTCAAAGAGGCTAATGACTCACATCTTTGGCTGACTTTTTCTGGACTGTCAGATCTTCTCTGGGTGAGCAACTCATCGTGATCTACACAGATATTGTGCACCCGCCCACATACCCATCCCAGGTGAATGGCTATTTGTCCTGCTTCCTCTGATAGGAAAAAGGATTCAGCTTCTGTCTTCCCACTCTCTTCTTAAATTAAGGGAATAGGCAAGGTTAGAAAATTTGGCAGTAACAATTCTTAGATTAGTCCTTATCGACTTTGTTTTTAAGCATCTTACCACCAAGCACCAGAAAACACCCCTCATCCATTTCTCTTGCAACCATGGACACTTTCTTTTTTTTTTTTAATTTTTTCACATTTTATTATTGTTGTTATCATTTTACGATACAGTTCCATGTTCCCCTACCCCCTCCCCAATTCCCTCCCCCCCCCCAGTTCCTTTATATCATTATTAACATATAGTTCTTCATACTCAGTCATATGTTCATCATTGCGGGCACGGACAATGGCAGAGAGTCCATGGACACTTTCATACTTGATTTTTAAGTCCTTGCAGCATAATGCAAGGACTTAAACACTATAATATGGTAGGGAAAAGTCAGAGTAGGCAAAAGTTAAAGAACTGCATGCAGCCCTCTGTATTTCTGACTTTTGCTTGAAATACTTATCGTCTCTTTCACCCAACTAATCCTCAATTCTCTCATCCTTTAGGTGCGAACTTTATCTACTTATTCATTGAATGTGTGCGTGCACGCGTGCGTATGTGAGAGAGAGATTCTTCTACTCACTCCCTCAAATGCCTGCAATAGTTTGGCTGAGCTAAGCTGAAACCAAGAATTAGGGATTCTGTCAGGGTTTCCTATGTGGGTTGCAGGAATATAAGCAATTGAGCCATTAACTGCTGCTTCCTGGGCACAGCAACAGGATGCTGACTGAGAAAAGGAGGAGCTAGGAGTCAAACAGGCACTCGGATATAGGATTGGCATATACTAAGCAGTCATTCAACCTAATATGCCACAATCCCCGTCCCATCAATTGCATCTTTTTAAAAATATTTATTTATTATATATTTTGCATTGGAAAGGCTGATATACAGAGAGAAGGAGAGACAAAGAGAAAGATCTTCCCTCTGCTGATTTATTCTCCAAGTGGCCACAATGTCCAGAGCTGAGCAGATCTAAAGCCAGGATCCCTGAGCCTCTTCCAGGTCTCCAACAAGAGTGCAGGATTCCAAGAATTTGAGTAGTTCTCTACTCCCTTCCCAGGCCTTAGGCAGGGGGCTGGAAGGGAAGTGGAGCAGCCAGGATATGAACCAGTGCATAATGGGATCTCAGTATGTGCAAAGTGAGGACTTTAATCACTAGGCTACCATGCCGGGCCCAAATTGCATCTTTAAAAAATATATTTATTTATTACATTTGAAAGGCAGAGTTAGAGAGAGAGAAAGAAAACTTCCTGCCTTGGTTGTCTATCGTGACTCGTGAGATCTCTACCATCATGCTTACCCCAGCTCTATTACAGGGGTCTGTTTGTATGTCTACTCCTCCATGAAGACAAGCACTAGATCTTCCTCTTTGATTGCCTGTATTCAGTCCAAGCTGGCAGAGAGAAGGCATTCAGTGAGACAGAGTGGGCATCACTGTTCAAAGGCTCTCTGAGTGATTCCAGAAAATAAGAACAATGCTAGACTCAAAGATCAAAACACGGCCAAGTAGTGAGAAAATATTCGAAATCCCTGGTAAGCATTTAGGAAGGGGGAAAAAGGAGGGAGGGTTACACTTAGCCACTTGTTTTTCCACACACTGGTGCATGTATTTCACTCTGCCTTATGTTAGGGTTGGACTTTTATGTAAGCCATATGACTTCAACAAATCCACAGTTTGAGCTACAGCCACGGATATCTCCATTGTACCCTCTACCTACTTCAGTACCACTCCTACTTCCTGAACCACCTCCAATACACCATCCACCTTCATCTCCACCGTCACCAGCCCATCTAATGGCTCTAATCTGCCATAATCTCCTCAATCTTTCTGTACTACCTCTTTCATCACTATCTCCAATACTTCTCCATTACCTCCACCAACACTTACCATTTGACTTCCCTATTAACTCTCCCACCACTTCTACCACCTCCATCATAAACTCCATCATCTCTTTCACCTATTGTGATCTTTACTACCTCTATTATCATCATTATCTCCACCACTGTCTATCCCCTCCAATATTCCCACCATCATCACTCCTCCTTTCACCCTCTCTGGGTTCATCTCTACCACTTGCTCTACCTCCGCGGTCTCCTATAGTACTTCTTCGATCACTTCCTACCTGTATTCCTAACTTCTTCTCCTCTGCCACTCGCTCCTCCCCTGCATCTTCCTCAGACATATTTGGGCAACACAATGGAGATAGATTTCATAATCCTTTCTGCTTCTTCACTGTCTCTTTCTTTATTTCCTGCTCCTGCCACTTCAGCCCACTCATACAACCATACCCCACAAATGTGTTCATACTGACTTCCTACTTTCTTATAAACCTAGCAGAAAAATCTTTTGATATGTTATAAAATTATATTTCATTGACAGCACTTCCTTTCAAGTTGTGGAAGCCCAGGGCTGAGGTCAGAGGATGCTGGGAGCAATAAAATGTATTGTCTTTATCCTCTTACAGCAAGTATCTCTGTCCCCATTTCCTCAACCCATTGTCTTCAGTCATCCCCAGAAAGGACTCATCTGGTGGCCTTGGAACAGAAATGAAGGGTGATTCATTCATCTCTTCTGTGCCTCAGTAATCTACACAGGAAAAAAAAATACAGTGCAAACTACATCAGCCACCGTGAATTATTTCAGTCAAGGTAAAACAACCTCGGAAAAGCATAACATAGGAAATCTGCTTGTTCCAGAGGTAAAGCCAGGCTCTGGACTGCTGGTCTTAAAGGTTCAGTCATTCCCTAAGGACAGCATCCCTTCTGTCACAGACACATACACACCACAACAAAGAAAAGTGCTTTGCCTTCAGTTGCATGAGTTTAGGATAATGGAGAACAACAGGGTAAGAATTCAAGATAGAATGAGATAAAAGCTTACTTCAAAAGGGGAGGCTTTACCACACAAATCCAACCTAACAGGCCCTCTCTCTCCATTACAGACTGATGGAAAGGCATGGGGATTTCAGGTGTTAAAGTGGTCAACAGAGGGAGGCAAGTTGGAAAATTGAGCCCAAACTCCAGAAACTTGCAACCCCATGGAATGGACCGTATGTGAATAAAACAAGAAAATCCATAAAACTCACTGGTATGACCATTTCAAATTCTCCTCAAGTGCTTCTTTCTTCTTATTGCAGCACTGAATCTTAGCTTTTAAAACAGATGAAGAAATTAAAACAGGGTGTTTTTTCCTAATAAATACAAAAGTTTTAGGCACTGATTTCTACACCCCAAAGTAAAAACATGCAGAATGAGTCATTTGGGGCCATAGTTCCTACATTTTGGCCACTTACAAGGTGGGACAAAGAATGAATAAAGGAAAGAGAGGCTTTGTCGTGGTCATCACCAGATTCTAAGTGGCATGCTGAACACCACAACTATGCTATGGATGTGGCCAAAGTGCCCTTGGGGGAAATCTTGCTCCCAGGGACATTCCAAGTATTCCTCATCACATCACATCTGGTGACAATGACAAGAAAACCTATGTTTTCAAGACTCAGCTTAAATGAAATCCTTTCAGAAAGCCTGCCAAGAAAATTCTATCTAAAATAGCAATCCAACTGTACCTCTGTCCAGCTTTATTTTTCTCCCTTTTTCTTTATCTCGTTTTCTTGTCTATTTATCCATCTCTCTTTATTTTCCTCCGTAACATCACCCAACAAATTTTTTTTTTCTACTTATTATTTCCTCCATGACATCTTTGGCATCTATTCTTGATCATTTATGGTTGTATTCCCAGTGCCTAAGACAGTGCTTGAAAGGAAGATTTGATCAAATGTTAACTAGCTAAATACTGCAGTTGTCCCATAGTTTCCTGCAGAGGATTGGTTCCAGGACGCCCATGGATACTAAATCTGTGGTTGCTCAAATCCCAAGTATAAAATGACATAGGACTTTCGTTTAACCTATGCATATCATCTTATATACTTTAAATTATTTCTAGATTATTTATAATACCTAATATGATATAATACAATGAAACTATTCTATATTGTTATCAATCTCATTATATAGATAAGAAGACTAAGGTCTGGCGAGGCTAAATCCCTCACCAAGGCCACACGGCCAGTAGGAAGGAAAGCTGCTGGTGGTACCTGGGTAGTCCTACTCCAGAAACCATGGGCTTGTTCCCTGCTCTGGAAGGAGATAGCATGTCTGTGCTCAGGGGAGGCTGCAATGGCTGACTCCTATCCAGCCAGGCAGGGACACATCTTCAATACACATGAAAGGGAGATCAAAGCTGCATCAAGAAGGCAGCCCAAAAAGATGCCAGATACACACACCCTTCCATCCCCACTCAGAAGATCCACAGACGGTGTCTTCACTGCCTTTTTTCAGGAAATGCCACACTGCCAATCCCTAACTAGTTTCAGGAAGAAAAAAGGTCTAAAGGAGTTAAATCATATTTCAAAATTCCTTTTAAAAACGAATACATGTATATAATGTTTTATCAAGAAACACACACTATATGAAACAATTCTGCTCTTCTTCATGCTTCCACCTTCACACGGAGGAGAAAATGAAAGGCCAAGAAAGACACTTCCAGCAGTAATATCACATTCAGACAAAGCAGTCTTTAAAAAGCTTAGCGGGGGAAAAGTGTTATAGTTCCTTGTACTATGGCTTTACATAGTATTCTTTCGATCCATGTTCAAAGTGTGCCCATGCTCACAGCAGGTGCTAGATGAGGAATGATTGCACCTGCCGACTGTGTAGAGCACTTTTCCCCAACCTTTCACCTTTTTAAAACAAAGCATTATAATTTGGAACCAAAATTATATGAACCAAACCTCCATGGTCATGGACATTATGATATGGCATCCATATCCTCCTTGAGAAATGAAGGATTTATGACCTTTATGATCCATGTAGGAGTTGTCCTGGCCAAGAGCCACCACACCCTAGCGGATGTCCCATTTCCAGCACAGACCACCATTCAGCTGCTGGCAGTTGTCAGGTATAAAGCCCCAGCTCTCCTACCCCAATTCACAATAAGACCAAAGAGTTATCTCAGCTTCACAACTTCCAGAAACCTGCCTTCTCTGCAGAGGCTTCATCTCAGCCCAGCTCTATCTGCTTCTGGTAGATCCTGCTTGCTTTCTCCCTTCCTTTCCTTCCATAAATGTTGACACTAAAAACATGCACCAGCAAATCTCTGACCTGATCATCTCCATCTCAGTGTTGGCTGTCCAAGAAACTCAGCCCACTACTCGGATACCCAATACACCAACAATTGTAATCATGCCCTCATTTGCCAAGTCACATATATTTCCCCTGGCTACACCCACCTAGAAGCAACTATAGGTGACATCAGTGAGCTCCCCATCACAGAAAAGATGGCATTTCATCTCTGTCCTCTATCCTGAGTTGTCTTAAAGAACCCTGGAATGCACAAGGTGTGTCCATGGTATCATCCTCCTCCTGTCCCACTTGGTTTCTGCTGTGCACATCATGGCACAAGGCACTCTGCTCTGAATAGAACAGCCTCCTCCATCCCCATAAGAAGGCAAATCCAGTTGCTCTATATCTCTAATCATGTGCTAAAAATAGAAATAACCTTTAAAGTAAAAAGCCTCCTTTTATTTTCTACAGAGTCGTATTTTCCAAAAGTTTCTCATTTGTTATGGAAGTTATTCTAAACAGGAGAGTTCTTCCCCTAGTGATTATACTTGGCTCATTATAGAGTATCTCATTCTCTTCTTCATGAAATAAATTCACTAGAGCTTGATAAATATATATATATATATATTAAGTGACATATTTAATTTAAAAATCTTGAAAGGTTTTTAAATATAAAGCTTTCTGGAAAGATTTTAAACACAATATTTACTTTCTAGTATTCAGGTTATTTGATTAGCTAGGTAAGTAGCTTTCTTTTTGTTATTCACTTATAATCTATCATAACAGATAACTAAGATCTGTATAAAGTTGAACATTTTGGATTTTTTTTTTTACTTTCTTAAAAAATTTTATTTTTGATGATGTTTACATAATTGAGGATGTATGCCCATGCGAAACACTGATCAGGGTGGGAAGGGTTGAGGAATAGGGGAAAGTGGATGAGGTGACTGGTTTCCAACTTTTTTTTCTTCTTGTATCTGGGGAAAGTGGGGAGAGAAGGGGAGAAGCAACACCCGTCATCCTAACTGATTCAGTATCTGGGAATGGGGGACGGCCATTGTCATCCCAGGATCCCTGATGTGGAACACATGCTCTGAGAGTACTGCTCAAGTAGTTTCAATAGCTCTGAGATGCTGTTGATTTCACTGATCCAAGGATGAGGAAATTCTTCCAAGGTCCATTGGCTGACATAGCCACCCCAGAGTCTCCATTCTCCCAGATACTTGCTGTCAATACATGGCTGGGCATGCTGTCCAATTTGTTCTGCCCTTCATCCTCTGCTATGACACTAGATGTCCTCTGCAGGCTCCAATGAACTGCCACATCCTCCATGTGCATCTGGGCATGTTGTCCACTACACTGTCTTCAGCAACTGAGGATGCCCACCTCTGACACATGCACCCAAGGAGAGACCACAGATCCTACAATTCTCCCCATGGTTTGAGTTCTGAGTCCAGCTGTTTGAGGCAGCAGAGTTGGGGAAAGGGGGTTGTCTTCAAAGAAATCTCACCTGAGGTGACCACAGACCTGACTCCTATGTGTGCTAGCCAATTCAGGATCTGGCTTAGTCTGTCATCCACATCAGCCTACATATCCACTGGTGGTTGCAATTGCTGGGTCACTTCTGTCTCCAGCCCCATCTCTTAGGCAAACAAATGAATGCTGAGGCCCAGCTTAACACTGCCCACCACACACTCAGCCTTCATGTACACTAATGGGAACTGCACCCAGTTGGAGTGACCCCCAATAACCCCCATTAGCCCCAATCCCCAGCCATAGTTCATGTGCATGTCAGTATGTGACATGGACTTGTCTGGTCTGTCCCATATCCCATTCAGGTTTTGTACGTACCAATGGGTGCTGCAGCCTATCAGCCCAACCGACCCCACTATCCACACACATTTATTCTGGCAGGTGCTACTGCCTATCCACCCAGGTCAACTCCCAGTCTTACCCAGCCTGATCAACACCCAGCATTGATTCACATGCTCACCAGCAGGAGCTACAGCCCACCAAGGGAGCTCCCCAAATTTCCCCACCAGGCTCACTCCCAGACCCAGATCTTGCGTGTGCCAGCAGGTGCTTGCCCCTTATCCAGCATAGCCTGCTCCCTCTATCTCAGGGTCTGTGTGGATGTGTGGCCTGGCCCAACCTCACACCCTATTCCTGGGTACACCTACTGGTGCTACAGCCTGGACCAGCCTGTCCTATTCCAAACCCCAGTACTCATGCGTATCAGAAGGATCCATAGTCATGTCTCACTCAGCACATTACCCACCTCAGCTCTTGAGCAAACCAATGGATCTTGCAGTTATCTAGGGCTGAATCCACATATCCCCGACAGAATCTGCCCCTACACTGGGTCCCTCACATGCCCAGCCTAAAAGTGACCTGCCCCAATCACTGGTGGGTACTGTGATCTAGCCCTGCCAGGTAGGACCATATCTCTAACTTTAGTGTGTACCAAGGGGGGTGGTCAGTGGCAGTTGATGCCAACTAGCCCAGTTCAGGTCTTCCATGTGGCAGGTACATTGGTCTGATCCAGAAAGGTCTTCTAGCTTCCTTCCTCCAAACTGCTTGGCCTCAGCCCTCTCACTTACCTGCAAGTACAGTGGCCTATTTGGTGGAAGTCCCCCAAGAAGTCATTCTGCAATGTACTCTCTTAGCAGTCCTCTCTCCCTCATACCCTCATACCCCCTCCCCTGATCAATCTACAGCCCCTGCACCTGTGAGCACATGAGTTTCCCAGTTTGGTCTTCTGTCAGGGTGGTGGGCTGTCCTGGAGCCCTGTTGGGCAATCAGGGATCCCAGAGCCAGTCCTCCAGCACACATACTGGCCTGGGACCCTACCCTACTGCCTGGGCAAAACTCAAGCATATTAGCAAGTTCATAAGTCAGGTTACCCAGCACACCATGCCAGCATGCCAGCCTGGGTCCTAGCACCTCCATTCACTCTCTGGACCCCCTGAGACCCAAACACCCATGCGAGTTCCCTAACTCTACTCTGTCAGCCCCCACCTGAGTCCTTCAGTCCCCCAAGGCTGCCTAGGCCCTGCCACAGAGAAAGCAAGGGCTGAACCTTTCAAATTTATTAAGTTTCCTTTTTTTACTACAACACAACTTTAAAAATAATATATTTTACATTTTTGTTCTATAGCTTTTCTTAGTTATTGCTTTATCATGTTCTAGGAGGGTTGTTATTTGGATTACAACCATAATTATTCATTTACTTGCTTTCTCTCAAGGTATTATTGTTGGTAGCATATATGTTCCTGATTTTTGTGTTGCATCACCAAAACACAATGTCCTTTATTGAGTCTGGCACTGTGGTGCAGATGATTAAAACAACACCTGAAATGTGACAGCCCATATGGGCACAGGTTCCAGTGTTGGCTTCCTAGTTCTAATCCAGTTCCCTGCTAAGCATCCTGACAAAAAAAAAAAAAACAGTGGAAGCTGGCCCAATGCATGAGATCTGGTTGGAGTTTGAGACTTCTGGGTCCAGCCTGGCCTACCCCCAGCTGTTGTGGTTATTTGGGGAGTGAACCAGAAGATGAAAGATTGATATCTCTCTCTCTCCCTCTCCCACTCCATCACCTTTCCCACTGTTTTTCTCTTTCTCTAACTCTCCCTTTCAAGCAAACAAATCTTTGAAAACAAAATAATGCCCCTTTTTTGGTTGCTCAGCTGAGTATATGTGCTGCTGAAGCAAGCACTTCAGCTGTTCAGCTTAAATTCCTAAATTTGCTTTGATACTAGAAGTACTATGGATGGTTTCTTTATCTCAAACCTACCTGTTGTGCCTTTTTCACTCCTTTATTTTCAATATTTTTGTATCTGTTTGTTCTTAAGACACATAACTCATATAAATAACATATCTACATCATAGATCTAAACATATCTTTGAGTTCTAGTCACATTGACACTTGCCTGTGTTATTTGATGATATTTACTATGCCTCTCTTGTATTTCTTTCTTTCCTCTTTCTGAGTTTCCATTAAATGCTTTACCTTTTATTGTGCTGGTTTAAATGCTACATTTCTATGGTTTATTATTGTGGTACTTGCCTTAATTCATTAACCACTACTTACACTCATTTTCCTTAACAATGTTTAACATTTAACAAGAATCTCAATATCTTCTCATCTTCTGCTAATTTCTCCCACCCCACTTCCTAAACATCTAATAAGGTTAGTGTTCACACATGACTTACAAAGTTGATCCTGTTCAACTTTGATCACTACTCAAGCATACGTCAAGGTAGTAATTTCTGAAAATTGTAACCTTAAGCAGAATAACTCCGGCATAGAGTTCTAAGCATTCTTCTCTTGCCTAGAAATATACTCATGATCGATGTGCATCTTCCATAATCAAATCAAGCTTTTTGTTTTCTTAAATCCAATTTTAGCCCAGCAACCCTTCTACCCCTGAGATTCCCCTCAAGGGACATGTAAACAAAGGGAAGCAAAGTAATAATTCCTGAACACTGTGTAAGTTCCCTTTTCTTACTCAGACTTAATTAGGCCAAGCCCAAAATAGTTTCTTTGTGCTTCTCTGACCTTACTCTTACCACAGATAGCAAAGGAAAATCCTCCCCCCTCCAAAAAAGACCCATGACAGCCCCAAGTAAGTCAGGTGGCAACAGTGGTCTGCCTGGTGTGAAGCAGACACGGACAAGACACAGCTTGGCTAGGTCCTCATTGACCCCAGAGAGGGTTACCTCATCAGATTAAGAACTGGTGAAGGAACACTATAAACAGCTAAATACTAAAATAAAAATAGACGAGACAGCTGAACAGTAATCTATAGCCATTTTGAGGTGTATGGAATCCGGTTGAATATAAACCAAAAATTGAAATGTCTATGAAGAAGTCACAGGATATAGTTAAGAACCCGCATTTTCGTATTAATATATTGTTAATCAATACTATGTCAATTAATGCCATAAGGTTGTAAATGGTTGTTAATGTTATGTTGGGGCTTTTAATTGATTGGGATGATACTTTGCCAGCTTTACCTTTAGACCAGAGATGGTCTCACCAAGAAATGGTCAAACCCACTAGGATAATAAGATGCTGGACTTTATGCTTGGTAAATACTCCCAATGAAAGAACCTCAACTGAATTTGAACTGCAGCAAGGTGGAGAAATCCACCATGGGGAGAGGGTTCGGGGAGGGGTAGGGGGAATCCCAGTGCCTATAACACTGTGTCACATGATGCAATGCAATTAATAAAAAAAAAAAATCTTAGAATCATAGGATCCCTAAGTAGTCGTATTCTCAGAAAAAAAAAAAAAACTGGTGAAGGAGAAAGACGAAGTCAAGCCCTCTTAATATTTTTCACTGCCATCCCAAAATACCAGGAGGTGAGTAAGTTTAAAGAAAGAGATGTATTGAGTTTTGAGGCTGACTATCCAGGAGGAGGGAGCCCCACATGTTTCCCCCTGGCGAAGGCCTCGTGGCAGTTGGCATCATGATGGGAGCACATGTGCGAGGAACCACATGGTGAGATAGGGACGTCAGAGGACTTCCTCTTTTGTGACAACTCCTTCTCAAGGGAACTAGCTGGGGCCCCCATGAGAACCACATTAATCCCTCCCAGGGACATTACCCCCAGTGACCGCCCATGAGGCTCTGCTACCACCTCTCCCATCATCAGACTGAAGATCAAGCTCCTACATTGAACCTTTGGGAGATACAGGAAAGCCATATGCACACCATAACATAGGCACACTCCATATACACAAGCATATAACTCAAACCCATCTGGATCTGACCTCCTAGTTCAAAGATACAGAATTGTGATGCCTGTGCTGTAGATGCCAACTATCAATAGAAAAACAGCAAGGAATAAACACTGTGCCTATCCTACTCTCGGAATGCTTAGACAACTGGAGAAGATGTATGTATACAAGTTTGTAAAATGCACATCTGAACAACCCAAAGGTGAGCAACCCCCAAGAATAGTCACTAGGACTTGTTACTGTAAGAGTACAAAAGCTACTAGGGAGCTGAGAAAAGACAACTATTTTTCTTCCTGACCGATCCCTTAGCACAACAAATCACTAAAAATTCTTCCTTTCATCCATGTTTTTCTAATGTTCATAATTTCTTTCACTGGAGACAAAGCCTGTCTGTGTGCAATCAGAAAGCACGCTTAAAATAGGAGTGCTATGGCATGGGTAGCCTAAATGGAAATAAAGTCAACCTCAAGGGTAAAAAAGGTAATATCAGGGGCCCAGCACCGTAGCCTAGCAGGTAAAGTACTTCTCTTGCATGCACTGGGATCCCATATAGGCGCCGGTTTGTATCCTGGTGGCCCCACTTCCCATTAAGCTTCCTGCTTGTGGTCTGGGCAAACAGTAGAAGATGGCCCAAAGCCTTGGGACCCTGCACCCACATAGGAGACCAGGAAGAAGTTCCTGGCTCCTGGTTTTGGATCAGCTCAGCTCTGACTGCTGCGGCCACTTGGGGAGCAAACCAATGGACAGAAGTTCTTTCTCTCTGATTCTCCTCCTCTCTGTGCATCTGATTTTCCAATAAAAATAAATAAATCTTTTCAAAAGTAATATCAGATCAGTTCATCACTAGTTTTAACAAGAGACAACATTAGTGATTTATAAACCATGGACCCTGCAGGAAAAAAAAGGAGTTCCAAAGGATATGCAGGTATGGTTCGTATTGCCTCTCAGAGCTTACTCACTTGATTTCCCTTTATGGAAAAACAGATAGAATTGGAAGAGATAGTGATTGTCACCTCTGCTCAAGTCACTTGAGAAGGGGAGTCTGTCATGGAATCCCAGTTCCTATTTTCAGCTTCTGGCATCTGGGTACATGTACTTATATTCTGAATCCCACAAATTATAAAGACTTCTAATCTAGCTGGACCTCTGCCCAGAACTCGCCGCATCTCAGTTCCTTCATCAGCAGACTAACTTGATCGTGTTCACCGCTGATTCACATCAGGGCCCTTAAAACCTCTCCAAGGCATCTCCAGATCGCTCAAGGACGATGGCCATCCCTTGGGTCCCCCCAAGCCTGCAATGATCCCACAATTCCTTCATCAGGGGAACTTCGTTCACAACTTGCTCATTTGGCTCCCCTCATCTGTCCCTTTCTCCAAGCAATTAGATCTCGAGACAGATACACTGTCCAGATAGAAAGCTCTTTTGGGCGTGGGAGGAGGGGTAAACGGGACGCCTTTTATGTGCCTTCGGAGCTCCAGCCTGGTTTAATAATCCCCAAGCACCACTTTGTGTGTGGCAAGGTATAAATATATGCTAATAGCAGGTCTAGCTCCTTGTCACAACACATTGCAGGCTGCATTCGTGCAAGATAGAATAAAAAGATTAGATGCAATCTTGAAGTCAATCAGAAAGCAAGAGGAAACCAAAAAAACAGAGCTCAGATTGTCAACAAGGAGAGGCAGAAAAATGACTTGAATCGAATTGCAGTTTATCTCGTTAAGCGTTAAAGGAAACCAATTTCTTTCAAAAATTGGAAGGCAATTTAAACATTTCTACAGTTTTACTAAAGTCTGAAAATTTTCTAGTGAAAGAATAAGGTTTCCTTTATTTCTGCATATCTGACATTTTCCCTGTATTTGGGAGACTAGAAAGCTCTAAGATAAGAGACTATTTAAAGAAAAGAAAGCACAGTTATCAAGAAGTAGGGGGGAAATCTATTAAAGAAACAGTCACTTTAGTTTCCTCAACCCTTCCAGGTTTCATGCCAAAAGTCCTCAGGAAGCTACAACTTTGTAAGAAAAAGCCAGGCTGAAAATTATGGTCTGGCCCTGGATAAATCATCAAGCTGAGTCGATTGACAAACAATGAAGTCACCTTCAATCTGTAAAGGTCCATCAGTTATACCGGTCTCCATTCCAAGTTGCCTTCTGTTGAAGTTGACGACAACACAAGCCAAAGACGCAGCTCTTTGCTAGCCCCCTTCTGTTTCCGGAAGCGTGAATGCATTTGACAGCAGCCATCACTTTGCAATGCTGTTGCTATCGCTCCATCTCATGCTGAAATGCAAAATTCTCCCTATTTGCTATATTCAGTAGACATTTATTATTAAACCCCTTTCTCTAGAATGAAGATCAAGGCTGCCCCATGGCCCATCTGGAAATAATTTGCCAGACAAGAGATGCAGATTTTTTCCCCATGCATCCTAGACAATAAGTTCTTAGTACTGTCCAAAATACCAGGATTTAAAGGCTACATGGACTATAAATGGCTAATACCTCAACAACAGAACCAACCAGATAAACTAAAAGGGGCTCCCACATTTTACTCAGAAGACATATGTATTGTTTATATCTTTCACAGTGCAAAAGTCAAGCACTATGATTTTTCTGAAATTTTAGAAAATTCACTCTAAGACATGCTGAGATGAAGAAGTGAAGGCTTATTTTTTTCTCTTAGATTAGTGGCTCTGAAAAACTGCCAGCTCCAAACTCTTGGGCGAATTTAATGGACATTTCCTTTGTTGATATTTAGTACAGCTGGACAAAGGTTTCTCTTTAACTTGCCAAAATTGTGGCTGTGTCCTTATTCATGACTTTTCATGTACTCTCCTTCAATCCACATTTACTGAGGTCTGACTACTTCGTGGACTGTAAGAGAAAGACGGTATGAAATACAAGTTCCCCCAAAGAAGAAATAAAATAATCAACAGCATCTAGAGTGGCCACAGTTGTTCTCTATTATCCAAATCTCAGATTCATCAGAGAGAATATTCAGGAACAGCAACAAAGAAAGAAATCAGAATGCCTTCCCTGGTTTCTCACTTCCACTGACAACTTTTCCTTTCAATAAGTTGTTATGTGCCAAGAGCAAACAATATGAAATCCAATCCTAATGAGCAATAATTACAGCTTTAAGAAGCTGTACAATCAGTGTTCAGTGATTTCATTATTAGATAGCACCATAAATTATGCTAATGCTGGTAACAGTTCTGGATGAGAGAGGTCCAGATCCGGGAGACTGCACTGAAATTATTTACATCCTCTCTTTCCGAAACAATAGACCCAGCAATTTGAAAATCAGATGATCTGATTTATTCTGGCAGGACACACATGTAACAAGTTGCATCAACCATAAAATTAAACAGGCTTCTTTCTGTCTAAGTTTTTTTCTTCCATCTCTCCTTATCTTTAATATTACCAATCTCCTTTGCTAGCAGATTGCTAATTATTGTAAATCCTGCTTCTAAAATCATTTAAGGATGGGTGGTAGATGATGCCATGTGACAAGGATGGTTTCAGAATGCCTATGTCTTCATAAAAACCACACTTTGGAAGGAAGTGTCTGAAAAGTTAAAACTGCTAACCAGAAAAGGGAGATAAAGCTGCGGTATTAGGAAATTGCTTGCCTCTTCTAATCAAATACTAAATTTTTAAGGGATGGCTATGAATGGAAAGTTAGCCCAGGTCTCCCAGCTCTTCCTTCCAATGTTTAAGCCTTTCCTTGGAATTTTCTCCCTTCAGTTAATAGTAACAAAAGCCATCATACATTTGATTACTAATTATATGCCTGCCCTTGTGCAAAGAGCTTTATATACACCGTATCATTTAGTGTTCATACAAATCCTGCCGTGCAATGGTTCTGTCATTCCCCGTTCTCCAATGGAAGAGTAAAAGGCTCAGGAGACAAGACACACAAAATCAAAGTAAAACCCAGCTTACCTAAGGCTACAGCTGTTGGCAGTGAACTTCCAGAACCCAACAAAAATTCAACCCTACTGCAGGGTCCTTCCTAAAGCCTCCTAAAGGGCAATAAAGGGAAAACTGTATAATACTCAGAATGGCTTCTCTAACATTGTTGTTAAGGCTCTCCAATGATGTAGAGCAACCGGAGCACTTCATCTTGGTGTACAAGGGTTATAGAACCTTTTTTCTATCAAGGGCCATTTTGGATATTTATGATGTTATTCATGAACCATACAAAATTAGCAACTTAAAAATCAATCTGCCATAGATTGGTTAGATTTGAGGTTTTGCCTGTGGCTACCTTGGCAGAACCAGACCAAATGGCTTTGCAGGCTGTGTAACAGCTCCCAGGCTGGATGTTCCCTTTCCCTAGAGAGCACAGACTGGTACAATCACTTTGGAGAACTATTTGGCAGTAACAACTAAAGTTAAACATAACAGAAACCCTATGCCCAACAGTTGGGCTACTCAGTTTATGCTTAACAGAAATAACATATGCAGTGATGTTCACAATAGCATTATGCATAAGAGTCCCAAAATTGGAAACAACTCAAATGTTCACTAAGAGAGACCATGGGGGCGTGTCCATTAATTGTATATTTATTTAATGAGATTCTATACAAGAATTAAAACAAGAGATTGCTGATACGTGCAAGAACACATATAAATCTCTCAGATGTAAATGTCAAGTGAAAGAAGTTAGAACATAGCCTACATGATTGCCACATACATGAAGGCAAAGCTACATGAAATTACTCCATGGAACTGGAATCAGCATAATGTACACTGTTGGGCTACTGTCCGGGAGGAGCAGGCATGAAGGAGCCCTCTGGGGTGATGAAAATATTCTGTATTATATGTGGGTGGTAGTTTCAGATGTGTATTCATACATTTAAAATGCATTGAGCAGTATACTAAAAGCATTTGTGAACTATAGGTAGGTTGTACCTAAATTTTATTTTTTTTAAATAAATAAAAAATTTTGTTGGATCTCTCTCCCCCAAGTCCCAGTTATCATGGCAGTCTGTTCCTAAAACTCTTCCTTTGAGTCTTTCTTCAAATTTCAGTCTCTCATTATGTTTCTGCATTATACTTGCTAGATTCATCCTGTTCTGTTCCATTGGTATCTTCATGTTCTTTCCCACATAAATTAATTATGTCCCTTCTGGAACCTTCCATGCCTCTTCTGTATTCATTAATATCATCAGCAGAGCAAAAATCCAAGCAAACAATGTAAATGGCTCTTTTCAGACAAATGTCAGTACATCTATAGCGATGGGTTGCAATTAGTTGCTTCTACACTACCTAAGGGGAGGAATTATATATTCCTAGATGATCAGTAAATGCAGGCTTGTATTTGATGAACAGTCTTACTGGGTACTTGAGGTTATGAAACCTGTGTGGCTATCACTAAACTCCCATTACCTACGCCATCAATGGAGTAAAGCAAGAAGCAAAGATACCTCAAGTTAGAATCATAAAACGATGTTTCAGAAGAATATGAGTTGGAAGTATAAGAAAACATACAAGACGGTAGACTTTAATTATCTTGGGTAATTTGTAATTAAGTCTTTTTAGTGTTCTCTAATTTATTGAATTTTACTAAAGTCATTTGCATGCCAAAAAGGGCCAGAAAAAGATACTTGGGGGGGGGGTATAGATTAATATCCTTGGTGACCATAATGCAGAAAATCCTCCACAAAATCCTAGCAAATCAAATCCAACAACACATCAGAAAGATCACCAAGGGGCAAGTATTGTGGCACAGCAGGCAAAGCCATGGTCTATGACATTGTTAGTCCTTTTGGGCAGCTAAGCTTTTCTCAGGGTAAGTTTGCCGCAATAAACCAAAATACCAGATGCAGTGAGGCACCTAGCTCTTTTATTCCAGAAGGGCAGTGATGGCAGAGGGAGAGAGAGAAGGGGCATCACCTGCCACAGCAGCAGGAGGGGGCTGCAAGGGAAAAGGAGGGGTTGGGGGAGAGGGGCAAGACGAAGGAGGATGGGGGTAAGGGGCAGACATGAGAGAGAGAGAGCCAAGAGAAGGGGTCGCATGCATGGGAACATGCCTTTTCTGTGGCCCGGGCTAGCATCACAAGGCCATGAGGGATTGATGGATAGGACTATTGGACTGCTGGGGATTGGCAGGTGGGCGGGCATTAGGGGGCGGGGCCCCGAGGGCAGTGGAGAGGGCTGTCAGGTATGGCACCATGAGGTTACAGCAGATTGGTGGGGGCAGGGTTATGAAGTTACAGCGGATCAGCAGACAACCAAATTTGAACCTAAAAGATATACAAATCTTAAGGAAGCCAAGACCTAGTACATATTTAAAAAAACTACTGAATACAAAATGGCAGGGGGCATTAGAGCCAATGTTTGAGTCGCTCCTCAAACTACATCCCATATGACACCGATGCAAGGCCTAGCTGCTCCACTTCCACCTGCTTATGTGCTCCTAGGAAAGCAGTGGAGCTGACCTGGATGTTTGATCCTGCACCCATATGGAAGCACTAAAGAAGTTTAGGTTCCTGGCTTCAGCCTAGCTGAACCCTAGCTGTTGCAACAATTTGGAAAATGAACCAGAAGGTAACATACATTCATTCTCATTCTCATGCTTTCTCTCTCTCTCCTCTCTCTCTCTCTCTCTTCCTTCTCTCTTTCTTCTTTCTCTCTCTTCAACTCTGCCTTTAGAAATAAACAAGTAATTTTTTAAAAAGAAAAATCCTATTCACAATAGTTACCAAAAAAGTGGATATCTAGGGATAAATTTCTAAAGCTGTAATGAAAGAAATAGACAAAACACCAAAATATGGGGAAAACTCCTATATTCATGGAATGAAAGCCCTATAATTATGAAATTGTCCATACTACCCAAAGTAATTTACACATTCAACACAGCCCTCATTGAAATCCCAATGACACTCTTCACAAAGCTAAAAAGATAATGCTAAAACTCATGTGGAAACACCAAAGACCCCAAAGAGCCAAAGAAACCTTAAACAATAAAAACAAAGGTGGGTACATCTCAGTACCAGATTTCAAGCCATACTTCAGGCTTATTACAACCAAAACAGCATGATACTGGCATAAAAGTAGACAGGAAAACCAATGGAACAGAACAGAAGCCCCAGAGATAGACCCATGCATCAACAACTAACTTATCTTTGACAAATGAGCTAAAAGCATTTCCTAAGGAAAGGACAATCTTGAACAAAATTGGATTCCCTCATGCAGAAGTTTAAAACAAGACACCTATTCTATACCCTGTACTAATGCAATTCAAAATAGGCCAAGAATATAACTATAACACCCCAAGACATTGGCACAGACAATGACTTATTAGATAAGGCCCTAAAAGCACAGGCAACGAAAACTAAAACAGAGATTACATCAAACTAAGAAGTTGCTTTACAGCAAAGGAAATAATTTAACAAAATGAAGAGATAACTGACAAAAAAGAAAAAAAAAGGTTTACAAACTATGTATCTGATAAGCAAGTAATACACAGAATATATAATGGCCTGAAAAAAGTAACAGCAAAATAAATAATCTAGCTAAGCAGTGAGCAAACAATTTGAAGATATTTTTCAAAAGAAGAAATGTAAATGGCCAACAGCCACATGATAAATATACAGGATCACTACCCATCAGGGAAATGTAAATAAAAACCACAAGGTGGTATCAAGATAGTCCACTTAGAACGGCTGCCATCCTAAAGTCAAAAGTAACAAATGCTGGCAAGGATGTGAAGAAAGGGGAATCTTAATATGCTCTTTGTGGGAATCCAAATTAGTACAGCCATTTGGGGCACACTACAGAGATTTCTCCAAAGATCAAAAATAGATCCATCCATTCCTGGGAACATATTCAAAGGAAATGGAGCTGAAATGCAAAATTCCTCACTCCAAAGTTCATTGCAGGAAAACTCACAATAGCAAAGATATGTAATCTACCTGTATGTCCATCAACTGATGACTGAATAAAGAAAAAGTGGTATATAAACTCAATGGACTATTACCCAGACATTTAAAAAGGCTGACAACCTGGCATTTTTGACAAAATGGATGAAACTGGAGATTACTACGCTAAACTAAATAAGCCAGACACAGAAAGACAAATTCCATTTGTTTGTTCTCATGCATGGGAATTAATACTCAGTTATGAAAAAAAAAGAAAGAATAACAATTCCTTAAGAATTTATGTAGGAGAAAAAGACAAAAATTATAAGCACACTATTAAATTGTGCAATCTTTGAAATGTAAGAAACAAGCCAGGGTATCACACTTTCCTTGCTTTTGAACACAGCAAAGGCTACAAAAAAAATGGTTTGTTTTCATTTTGTTACATGGGTAGGAGAGTTTACCTCTGTTGCTTGAGAAGTATTCATGAGCGGGCATGTCACAGGAATAGACTTAACTTTTGAATTTGGGAAATACCAACCACCAATCATCAAGAGAACCTCAAAGTTCAAAATCTGGAGTTACAGTGGAAAAATAAATATAATAGGATGAGTTAGACCTGTTAATTATCAAGGAAGAACCAAATTGAAATGGCTGTGCCAAGCCTGATTTAAGGGTAGAAAATCTCTTCTCCAAACCCCTCACCTAAATATAACTAAACAGGATAAAAGTCATGGATCAGGCTTCAGTTGTTAGGCTGCAGGTGTCAAAAGTCTATTTGAAGTACAAGTCATTTCCCCCAAGCTTTGCTATATTATGAGTGTTTATAGAGTACCACATCACACAAAACATTTCCATGTGTAGAAAGTATGTGTGCCATTCCTTCCCAATCCCTCAGAACAACCACTTCAACTGGATGAGCTCTGTATAAATACAGAAGTTAGCGGCTAAGAAAATGTACCTTCACTTCTTAGGAAAGTATTTCTGTGTTTATCTTTTGGTAGGCCTAAGCTTGCTAGACATAAACTGTTCCTCACCAGCAACAAGTCGAGGTTTATTTTTGTCATTCATAAAATAAACCAGGCCCTAGCCAAAGGAAATGACTCCTGGAGCAGCCCTGTCACCCAAATGCCATAGGAGTTACAAACAGCTCTGTGGCCCAGGCCAACAAGTCTTGAAAAAGGCTGGTGCTGAGCTGTTGGTATTAAAAATCACCTCATTAATTGAGTTTGTAAACAATGCAGCTGTCTGTGCTTGCAAGCTGGTTCCCTCCGCATAATATTTGTAACAATAATAACCATCATTTCAAGCATAGTAATAAATAGTCAATCCAAGAACCTCACGTGAAATCACATCTGGAAGCAGCCACCTGGTCATTGAGCATACCTCCTCAGAAGCTAGGCAGAGTGCAGTGTGCTTGTTCCCTACTCTGAAGGCACTTTGTCAGGGTCAAGTATCCCACTGGGATTTTCCCCACCTCACTTTTTGCAAGGTGCAGGCCAATGGCTAGTGTAGGAGGAGTCAAACATTCAAGGAGTTGCTGAGAGACAGAAGGAGTAGAAGGGCTGGGTACAAGAGGGCAAGCAAGGGGTATTCCTGACCCAGGGATGATGGGAAAGGGGCCAAGTCCTTTCCCTGTAAAAGTGTATTGAATTTAGCATCATACCTCCAGGTACCTACTTCTAATCACACCATCTTGCCACTTAGTTATGCTTTTACCTGTACAAGGTTCTTAAACCTTTATTATGTGCTCAGTGTGCACCAGGATTGGGGAAATTTCACAAGTAAATGTCCATTCTAGACACCTGTTGGTGATCTGATTATTGCCCAGTGTGTACTGGGTACTGGGGACATTTCACAAGCAAGTCCATTCTAGATGCCTATTGGTGATTTGATTACAGCATACCTGGCAGGCAACATAATATATAATCTAAGCAGCCTGCTATTTATTTTCATAAAGCTATATCTTTAGAGAACATATTTTGGAAGTTAGCCCAGCAATTGTAAACCCTTAATACTGTTAAAAGCAATATGAAAATACATTTTCACGTAACATGGGGTAAGCTGGAATTGCTAGACCTCTTTCCACATGAGAAAAAAACAACTTCATACCACATTTATGCCTCCTCCACATGTAAATTTTAATTCTGAACTTCACCAGAGAGAGATAAATGGGGTACCCAGTTCCAAAGCATTACCCATTTTCTCTGTCTCTGTCCCTCTCTTTCCTCTCTCACCCTGTGTATATATTAATTTTATAGATCTTTTTATTGTCTGAACTACACTGGTTGCGTGAGAAGCAGAACAATAGGCCAAGAAGTTCCATTTCACACATGCCATCCTTATAATTCAAATAGGACAATAAAAAGAGAGAGAGGGGGAGATCTATAAACTGGTGATAAATCAGTGTCCTAAACCAAATTAACCATCGAAATAGATTATCATAAAAATAACGCCATGAAAAATATTCTTCGCCTTCCTGGATCAGCTGTCTGTAATAGAGAAGGGAGGGATATGTGTGTCTGAGACATACAGGCAGACATGCGCACACAGGCCACGTAGACACACATACATATACACACACATACACACACACTCTTTTTTTTTAATTACATTTTATTTTGTGACACAGTTTCATAGGCTCTGGGATTCCTCCAACCCCTCCCCATGTCCTCCCCCCATGGTGGATTCCTCCACCTTGTTGCAGCATTACAGTTCAAATCTAGTCAAGATTCTTTCATTGCCAGCATATACCAAGCACAGAGTCCAGCATCTTATTGTCCAGATACATTCAATGGTTTCTGGGGGAGACCATCTCTGGTCTGAAGGCTGAACTGGCAGAATATCATTCCGACCAATTAAAAGCTCCAACATAACATCAACAACAATTTACAACATTATGGAGTTAATTGACACAGTATTGAGTAACCAATATGTTAAAAAAAAAATGCAGGTTCTTAACCACATCCTGTGACTACTTCATTCACATTTCAATTTTAGTTTATATACAGAACTGGCTGCTATACACCTTAAAATGGCTATAGAGTACTATTCAGCTGTCACCACACACACACATTCTTGAAGAACCCCAAGGGCTATGCAGTATTCATGTAAATTGCCTATCCAGGAACAGGATAAGGTTCAGAAACCACTGGACTGATCATTTGCATTTCCATTCAAACGTGGCCAACAATAATACCAAGGCCTGAGTTTTATGATTCACCCTGAGGACACACAATGATCTAAAGTGGACACAACCCTTATCCCCATAAAACTTCCCACTGGGGCAGAAAGGATAGACATTAATCAAATAATGACACAGTTAAAACTCTTGTCACTATAAATCCTGATAAGTACCATGAAGAAAAGATACAGGCTGCTGGGAGAGCACTGAGCAAGGAAACCTGACCCAATCAGAGGTCAGGAACAAACAGATCTTTGGGCTAAAGCAACAGCAGAGGCAGAGAGAACTATATGGCCACCAACAGGCAACAACCTTCATCAGCAGAGGCAGACACAGGAGAAGGTTCGGGAAGAATGAAGAAGAAGCAGGAACAAGGGGAGGAGAGGGAGGTTTCAGACAGAGGGATCACATGCACAAAGACTGAGGACCAAAGGAGAGATGGCTCAACCCAGGAGCCAGACAGAGGCTACGGAAGACAAGAAGGTGGGATGCCAGATGGTATGGCAAGAGCCAGATCCTATTTATGCAGGGGAGTTGGGGTGGGGCTGATGGAAAAAATGTCAGATTTTCTGTTTCAAAAGCTCTTTGTCTCTATGGAAACAATGGGTGACATGAGGGAAGTTGGTTGGCATCCCTTTCACCAGTCCTCCACGAGGATCTAAACCAGATTGGACCAGGAGTCCAACACCAATTAGCTGTGTGACCCTGGATAATTTGCTTCACCCCTTTATGCCTCAAATTCCCCACCTGTAAAATGGCAATAATAATGGTTTTAGTGGGAACTAGATGAGCCCATGCCTGGGGCGCACCTACCCCACTGTAAGCCTTCAATAAATGTTAGCTGTGGTGGTGCTGCAGATGCAGAGAAATAGACAGATTAGAGAGATACAAATAGTCCTCCAGCAAGAATTCACCCCAGAGCACCACTAGGAGGAGTGAGACATTTTCTTTCATGGGAGACAGGTCAGGTTGAGTGAATGGGGAAATACAGTTGGTGTCAAATGTGAAAGACTTCCCACATTGGAAACCATTTCTTGTTCCTTACTATGAGCACCACCAGTGACAGTAATATGAAAAAGCTCCAAAATATTCACGGAAAAGACCCAGGCTCCCCTAACTCCAGTTTTCCATGAACTTTCTGAAGCTCCTTGCTGCCTACACTGTGACAGATATCCAAGATCGTTGGGAAAATGGCTTTGAAACAAAAAGTTCAATTAATATTTTCAGCAAGTTTGACAGCAACAACAAAAACACTACAGAAAGAAAAATATCTTGGCCAGGGTCCTCAAGCTGCTGACAGTCAAAGCCAGGAGCAAAACTACAGTTGAACTTCCAATGTGTTATTCTTGCCAGGCGGGGGCACAGCCTCTAGGCAAGCTCAAATCTAAGCCCTCCCCTGGGCTTTCAGGGTGAATCAGAAAAACAAACAACAAACCTCAACAAAGAAGGCCCAATTCTATAATTTATATTAAAACTGATGAGGACATAATAAATTTTTTTGGCATTTGGTAAATAGTGTCAAGCTAACTTTATAGTGTCATAAAATAGTTCTTGCCCTTGGATCTAATAATATTACTTTGAAAGCTCTGTCCAAAAGTATACAAGAAGTTAAATAAACAAAAGCAGGATTATTTGTCAAGGGCCAGAGGCAACTGTTAACTTACTTTTAAGGCAACTTGGATCACAGGTTATTTGCATATCCAGAACTCCCAGTGCATTGAGAGGGAAAAAAATTATCCTCTGTACTACCCACAGACTGGAGGACTCAGAAACTTCCTTAATTAAATCAAGTGCTTTTGCACAGAGGTGAAACCCGACTGTGAGAAGCTTAAGGTAATTGATCCTGAAATTAAACCCTTGCTCAAAATCTGGGCACTGGACTTTTGAGGCACTTCCTACAGCAACAACAAAAGCCCACTTACAGGAACTGGAACTAATTTTCCCCAGCTGGTCCTTGGGAGTGTCCCCTTTCGACTTGCCAACCTCCTCCCACAGGAGATAAAATCATGCAGGGTATGGATTAGCTATCACGCCATTCTAGCAGGCATAGATGTCTGTTACAGGTAAATTGCTAGGCAATGTAATAACAATGCCGTTTATTTACTGTGCAGGTTGCTTATCTACAGAAATGATCCTGACAAAGAAAGGCACAACTAAATGCCTTCTCTTTAGAATCGCAGATTGAAGCTACGCCAGCACCTTCACAGAATGAAAAACGCTAAATAATTCCTGGATAAACAGAATCTCTAAAAATCCCATAGTACCTCCTAACAGCGGGAACAGA
Organism: Ochotona curzoniae; assembly: GCF_017591425.1. NCBI lineage: Eukaryota > Metazoa > Chordata > Mammalia > Lagomorpha > Ochotonidae > Ochotona > Ochotona curzoniae. The sequence goes on along the minus strand of NW_024467122.1, from coordinate 31,340,234 downwards.
AACAGGCAGAGGGATGCCTGGGGACGGCCACAGGTCTTTCTCAGGCTCCCATCGCTGCGGACCAAATCACATCCCAAGGGGAGGAGGACCAGTTGGGCTCAGTTCAGGCCATAATGATTAAGTTATGATGACTATGAGGATGAAGCCAGCTGCCAGGGGTTGCCTGCTTATGCTGTGCCTCACACTTTCCAATATTGTCTCTTTTGACTCTGAAAACCATCCTATAAAGGAAGGCCTGCTACTACCTGCACGCATTTAACACATGGAAGAGCTCACAGTCAGGAATGTATCCATAAGCACAGCTCTTAACTTTTACTCCAGACTATTGATGCTCAAGGCTCTGATGGCCTCACCTGTGGTTGGACTCAGCATAAAAGATGCCAGCCTCGCCTGCAACTGGCAACCACCATATGCCCACAACCCACCAAGGCATTCACTGCACTTAACACCTAGTGTTCCACAATGCAGGCCCACAATACAGGGTGCATCATTTTACTGAAAATTTCTTGGATACCTCTTACACATGCAGCCTTCCACAAAAAGAGTAAGAGAACTAATGAAAGAAGGAGTGAAGAAATCCAATTAAGAAGTCAAGGATGCACCCAGGGAGACATGACTAGAATGTGATCACTCTAAAAAGAAAGCTATTACTTAATCGATAGGATTAACATATCTGAAGAAGGAATATGTCCACAGAAGGAAGGCATCTGCCCAGAGTTCAGAAAAATGGAGCACTATTGAACTTGGCAGTGTTTATCCAATTGTGCCCAAGGGAGAGAGGAAGTGTATTCGGTAGTCAATAGGAAGATTTATCAGGACTGTTTGGTTCCCTTTAACAGTTTTTGCAAGCCTACTGTGTGCCATGCTCTGTAACAGATACTGCAATTGAACACCCAGCATAGGGGCAACAGCACAAATGATTCTTCAGTGCTAACACAGAGGCATGTGAAAGGGACAAGTGGAGCACACAGGGAAGATAGGCTTAGTTCAAAGACTAGGGAAAACTTTGAGCTACGTTTACACAAATAAGCAGGTGTCACCTAGGCCACAAAGGATACAAAGATGTAGTCAGAAAGACCAGAAGCCACCCAACCATAGTAGGTTGGGGACAAAAGTATTCATTTACAAACAGAAAGTGATGTCTGATGAATCACCTGCGATTTATCCCGAGGGAAATCAGGAACCATTGAACGATGTTAACTGGAGAATAACAAAATCAACTTGCATTTTAGCAAGATTGTTCTTGCAAGAATATGAAAAGTGAATGTGAAAGGAGAAAAGTCACGGTGATCTAGAGACCAGTGAAGAAGCTACTGTCAGCTCCAGCACTTAGGTACAGCTGGTTAAGCCATCGCCCACAATACCAACATCCCCCATGGGCACCAATCTGAGTCCTGGTTGTTCCACTTCCAATCTAGCTCCCTACTAATGACCTGAGAAAAGCAGCAGAGAATGGTTCAAGTGCTTAGGCCTCTGTATCCATGTGGAAAACCTAGATGAAGTTCCTGGCTCCTGGCTTTGGCCACACTCGCTTCTGGTTGGTACAGCCACTTGGCAAGTGAACCAACAGATGACAAGTTCTCTCTATATATCCCTTTCTCTGTGTGTGGGGGGGGCGGGGGGAGGGTGCATGCACATGTGAGCACATGAGTGTGTAACTTTACATTTCAAATAAATACTTTTTAAGAAAACCATATGTCAAAGTCCCTGGTGAGAATCTATCCTTGGTCAAGGGTAAGCTAAAATAAAGAGGACGGAAAAAATCAAATGTTTAGAAAGTAATGGGGTCGGCTATCCAGATGCAAAGGATGAAGGAGATGTAAGGCATCTAAGATAACTGTAAGTTTCTGCGTTGGACAATGAAATTGCTGGTAATTCCACACACTGAGTGGGAAAATTAGGCATATAGAATGAGCAATACATTTCACTTTGGAAGATGGTGAAATGAGCCTAGCTTTGAACATGTTGAGATACCCATTGGACATTCAAGTGGAGCTATCTGGGGGCTAATGTGCATATTAATTCCAAAATTTAAAAGAATCATGAGGAATAAAGATGAATTTTTTTGAGCACCATGGCAAAACAGATGACCATTAAAACCCTGAGGTCAAAAGTGGAAGCCAAGTGGGACCCGGCATGGTGGCCTAGCGCCTAAAGTCCTCACTTTGAATGCACGTGCTGGGATTCCATATGGATGCCAGTTATAATCCCAGCAGCCCTGCATCCCATTCAGCTCCCTGCTTGTGGCCTGGGAAAGCAGTCAAGGATGGCCCAAAGCCTTGGGACCCTGCACCCGCATGGGAGACCTGGAGAAGTTTCTGGCTCCTGGTTTTGGATCGGCTCCGCACTGGCCATTGTGGTCACTTGGGGAGTGAATCATGGACAGAAGATCTTCCTCTCTGTCTTTCCTCCTCTCTGTATATCTGATTTATAATAAAATAAACAATTTTTTAAAACCAGTGGAAGCCAAGAAAGAATAGAAAGATAGATGGTTGGGTAGATGGATAGGAGGGAACTAGGCTAATTAAAATGAGATTTAAATTTGCATGCAGAAACCATCAAACTATTAGAGAAAAACACATGAAGCACTCTCCAAGACATAGTATTTGGGAAATACTTCTTATAAAAGTCACCACAGTCAGTCAAGGCCAAAATAAACAAATGGGACCACAACAACATGAGAAGCTTCTGTTCAGCAAAGGAGATGATCAGCAAGTAAAGCAGCAACCAACAAACTAGGCGAAAATCTTTGCACACTACACAACCAATAGGGGACTAATATCCAGGATGTATAAAGAGCCTCAGAAACTCAATGACAGCAAAACAAACAACCCTGTGAAGAAATGGGCAAAGAAAATGAACAATTTTCCAGAAACACAAAAACAAAAACAAATTTCAATGGCTAATAGACATGAAAACACTCAGGCTTCCTAGCAGTCAGGGAAATACAAATGGAAATCACATTGAGGTTCTACCCAACTCCAGAGAGATTGGCCTAAATCTAGAACTCTACTAACACTACCTGCTGGTGTGGATGTGGGGAGAGAGGTATTCTTCACCGTTGGAGGGAGTGTAGGCTAGTACAACCACTATGCACGTCAGTATGCAGAGTGCTAAGAAAACTGAAAATTGATCTGCCATATGACCTAGCTATCCCACTTCTGGGAATACATCCAAAGAAAATGAAAACTGCATATGAGAAAAGGATCTGTAATCCTATATTCACAGCAGCACAATCTACAATAGCAAAGACATGGAAATAACCCAGATGTCCATCAAAAGAGGCGTAAGTGAAGAAACTGTGGTACATCTACTCGATGGAACACTACGCAGCCATTAAAAGGGATGAAATTCTACCATCTCAAACCAAATGGTCCCAACATCGCATTCAGTGAAATAAGTCAATCCCCCCAAGGATAAGTATTATATGTTCTTTTGATATAAGACAACCTTCATGCAAAATACAAGATAAATAGCCCTTTCTGTGGGGCTCAGGAGCAAAGAGGTCGCTAAGTCAATAAGATGGCAACTAATAGTCAAGGTCACTGGCAGGCAAGATGGCGGCCAAGGACAGAGCCCTGGGTGTGAACCAGGGCAGGAGTCATGTAGCTCCAAGGAAATACTGACCGGCCAGGGCCATCTCGCTCACCTACCCCTGGCCTATGGGAGGTGGCTTCCGCATTCATTCTCCTAGTAATTGGCTCCTAGTTTCTCCCCTCCTGGAATTCCTGAAGTTCCCGGCCTGGGGCTATCTCTTACCCTATATAAGAATCTTAATTTCCCCAATAAATCGGAACTGCTTAGACAGAATCCCTGTCCATCTGTTTGTCTCATGCGGGCTGGAGGCTGGGTGGCAGGCAGAGGGCTCACCCCCTCCGGCACAGAGTACTAGAGGAATCTGTGGAGGAGACCTCGCACCTTTCAATACTGTTTTTGCTACACCTCAGGGGAGGTGATACTTTATTTTTATTAGTTAAAAAAAGTTTTTTGTTATTAATTTCTTCACTGACTTATAGGTTACGCAGTAGCATCATTTGCTTCAAGAAGGTTTTTTATTTTTCTTTTTCATTTCTTCAGCAACATACTGATCATTCAGTAGCATGTTACTTCACGTGGTTGTTAATTTTCTATTTCTTCTTCCATTTGTTGATTTTATTTATGGTTTTTCCTTTAAGAGGATGTTTAGTAACTGTGTAATAGGAACTATCACGTCCAGATGTGAAAACACACTGCAGTAGGCATCTCTACTTCCAAATCACAAATGGACTCCCAATGAAACTGTTCAATGTATCTTGACAGTAGGATGCTGGACTCTCTGCCATTGTCCATGCGTACAATGTCAGGATGCACTTAACCAGCAGAATGATGGACTTAGGACTGATTATGAAGGACCATCCCAGTGTAATGATACAGGGGAAATCAGTGTGAGGGTGGGAATTTGGGGAAGGGAAAAGGGAAATCCGAGAGCCTGTGGAACTTTATTATAAAATCACACAATAAATAAATTTTTTAACTGAGATTAAATTATTGAGCTCTAATTTGGGGAAAGTTCTAAGGCTTATTTTTACTTAAAAGAAGTTGAAGAAAGGTCACAACTAGAGACCATTATGCTCAGTAAAATAAACCAATCCCAAAAGGATAAATATCATATGTTCTCTCTGATATAAGGCAATCTTCATCTAAAATGCAAGAGCAGTAGATATATAGGCAAAAATATACATATATATGCTCTCATGGCTGAACTGCATAATGGAGTCTTAGCATACCAGGAAGAGAAGGCATGTTGTACTATGCATCTCTACTCCCAAATACAAGGAGAACTCCCAATGAAACTGTTAAATATATCTTGACAATAGGATACTAGATTATCTACCATTGTCCATACATACAATGCTATGCTACACTAAATAACAGAATATTGGACCTGCGGCTCTTGCTGAAGTACTACACCACTGTAATAAAATGGGAAGACCCCGGGCTAGGAGAGGGGTGAAACAGAGGGGCAAGGGAGGAGTCCCTGTGCTTACGGAATATCATGAAAAATAATTTTTAAAATAAGTTGAAAAAAAGTAAAGGATAGTAAACTCCAGGTAAAAGTAAAGGCAGTTTCTTTGCAATAATAGATATTATTTCTTAAAAGAACTTAAAATTACTTGAAAAAATAATAAAGCCACTGGGCATTTTTAAAGATCAGCTTCCCGCTTAAGAAAGAGGAAGAAATGTAAGCTTTCATACCTCCACCAATGTTCCCTGGTTAGAATCTTAATACACACTCCGTCTTGTTCACCACAATTTCTATTTCTGATTAGACTCAGCTCCCATATTTCAACAGATTCAAGCCTCACAACTCGTCTTTTACTGTGACTTTTCCTAGACTTTTTAATTTTGGTATGCAAGGTTGAATATTATCACTAAATTGTTTCCTCAGATATTGCTGCATAAAAATGTCTACCCACAATCTTTATATGTGACTACCATGTGACCTAAGTTAAATATTCCCTTTCTTAAAAAAAAAAAAAAGATTTATTTATTTAATTAGAGTGTCAGATCTACACAGAGAAGGAGAAGCAGAGAAAAAGATCTTCCACCTGCTGGTTTACCCTTCAAGTGGCCTCAACGGCCAGAGCTGAGCCAATCCGGAGCCAGGAACCAGGAGCTTCTTTCAGGTCTCCCACATGAATGCAGGGTCCCAAGGCTTTGGGCCATCTTCGACTGCTTTTCCAGGCTACAAGCAGGGAGCTAGGTGGGAAGTGGAGCAGACAGGACATATACAGGCACCCATATGTGATCCTGGTACATGCAAGGTGAGGATCCTTAGCCACTAGGCTACTGTGCATGGCTTGAAACAAATTTTTAAATTTTATTTTTATTTGAAAGAGAAAGCTATGGGGGAGTGCAGACAAAGAGAAATCTATCTGTTGGTTCATTCCCCAAGTGACCACAATGGTCAAGGATGGGTCAGGTTTAAACCAGGAGCCAGACATTAAGTCACTGACTTGGAGCTTTGCAAAGTCCAAGGTTAGATAGATGGTTCCTCTTATTAAGGGACTAGCAAAGCCTGTGTCTTTGGCTAGCTGATAAGGGGAACAGGAATCTCAATATGCTTGGCTCCTCCTCACTTTGATGTGGTCAGAGCTCGTCTTGGGCAGCAGCAAACACATTTTCCCTTGTTAAATCCCATCATCCTCTCCTCTCCAGGCAGAATGACTTGACACAGGTGGAGATCACTATGTGGATAATTGTAGGAATACATTTTCCTGTGGAGGTTTTTTATTAACCATTGGAAGATTCCCTCTTCACTAAAGCAGTATCCTTTAGTAGCTTGTTAGAAATTTGTTCTCAGGTACCTTAAACACAAAGTACTTCCAAAAACTCATGGAAAATGAAACTAAAGGACTAATTAAGGAGTAAGTGGTTGGCTCAGCAGTTGAGACATCGCCTCCAATTCAGCCCCCTGTTAATACACACCCCAGAGACTTGGGTCCCCAACACCCACTTCACTTCAGAGACACAAGTGGAGTTTCCAGCTCCTGGCTTGAGCCTGACTTCAGGCAGCTGGAGAGTGAAACTGTATACATGGATGGTTTCTCTCTCTCTCTCTCTCTCTCTCTCTCTCTCTCTCTCTCTTTCTGTCATTGTGCCTTTCAAGTAAGTGAAACAAGCATTTTAAAATAAATAAATAGACATTCATCCCTCGCGCTTGGTCTGTGTCCGCAGGCGCCTCATCCTCTCACCAGCCTGAGAGCCATGCTTGTTGACCTGGGTCAGGACTCTGCAAGCCCCCACCAGCGACACTTTCCCTTCCACACCTTCCTCACTGGTCAGTCCCTGAAAGGATGGTGTGTGGTCCCAAAGCTTCCATGACAACCTGTAAGTGGTGATGTTTTCTGTATTCCTTTCCTTAAAGAATTTACCTTCTTGTAGCACTAAATCCGCCCAGATTTTCTTCACTCTTATCAGGCATTACAGAGCACTAAAGTTGCATTGTAGTGCCACCTAGAGGTTACTGCTGGTACAGACCCAGCACCAACCAATTCAGGACACTTTTTACCAACAGGCTTGTTATGGAAAATATAGCCATACTGGATTCAAATGAACCTTGCCTTTGTAACAAACTGTTCAGCATAAGGTCATGAGGCCGCGCATCTGCAACTTCCACCTGGAATTATAGATTATTCAACCATTCTTTGAAATAGGATCGCCCATTTGGATTTTTACTTCACATTAGGAGTTTAATTCTGAACATAAAAACACCTTCATGACAGGAGACCCCCAACAGTGAAGGCACAGAAAGGAGGAGACAGACGCTTCTGGGCCTTTTGGTTCTGCTTCCCAGGTGAGGCTAGTTGAGGTTCAATATGTGCAGTGTGTCTTCAGCAAGCAGCAGCTGCTTTAGGAGCGAAGGGTCATTGAGTGCTTCTCAGGCAGATGAGTTCAGGCATCAAACACGTCGGCCCTTTTATGACACATAAATCACAGGGCAGTGCCATCCACGGGAACTTTTTGCTAAGTGAGCAAGTGTTCAACATCACAATACACTTAAAGAGACCCCAGCGGTGAGCAGTGGCACAGAGCAGACTCATGAACGTCTTCCTGTAATTTACTGATTCCAACCCTTCTGCTGGAGAACTAACACATTGTTGCCAACCTTCCACTGGCAGCAGGTGCACCTGGAGCTGCCCTTGATCCCAGCCTGCCTTTAACTTCCCAGATGGTTGCTTTCCACGGCCCCCACTGAAGGGCTACCAGACCTGGTCACCTTTTCCCATGCTGACTCCACAGCATCTCTCTTAACAAACTAGGCCAGGACACACAGAGACTAAGGCAGCTAAGGCAGCTGGGAATCGAGCCATGATATGAAGCTCTCCAAAGCTGGTTGTCTGAGGTCTTTGGGACCTATCGAATCTACTTTCTGTGGATTCCATAAGTCCTGTACCCAAAGCCAGTTTCACTGGCTTTCGCTCATGAGTACTGAAGTTCTAAGAAACCTTGGATGTGGAAAGAATACACACTGGACTCAGACTGGACTTCTGCTCCCCATGCTACTCCATGGAGGAGAAGCTTTCACAGTTCACATTCAGCCCACTGCTGCTCCTGTCCTACTGACACAGGTAGGGGCTGGCTACCCACCTGGGGCAGTGGCAAGAACAAGGAGAAGCGGTGGGTACCAGAGTGTGGGCCACAAACGACTCAGCAGCCACAATCTGCTTCTGTTCTCTAACAAGTAAAGCAGGAAAGTGAGACTGTTCAGGAACCACTGAAACAATTGTTCAGGGCAATTTAGCATCTACTATAATTTAAAAAAAACAGCTTACAGTTTGTATGCATTTATTTTTCCATTTAACTTTCCTAGTATTTCATTGTATTTTACTAAAATGACCAGACCACAAATGATTGGAAGTAAAGAAACAATTTAAAAAAAAAAAGGGGGGCCTGCATAGTGGCATAGCAAGCTGATCCTCCATCTGTGGCACTGGCATCTGTTATGAGTACCAGTGTCCTGGCTGCCCCAATTCCAACTCAGCTCATTGGCCTGGGAAAGCAGTAGAGGATGGCTCAAGTCCTCGGGCCCCTGCATCCATGTGGGAGACCAGAAGTGGGCCATCCAGATTTGGAGGCCTCTGAGCGCTTCTGGTCAGTATCTCCCTGCACCTTTCCCAGAGTACCCTGCGCACCTACACAGCCCACTCCTTGTCCACTGCTCTGCGTGGCCCTTACTTCCTCTTGCAGCCAGCAAAGAGGACATACAAATCCCACCATTTCTTTTTCTTTTTAAATTTATCTTCATTTGATTTGAGAGGCAGGAAAACAGAGACAGAGAAAGACACAGCGCGATCTTCCGTCTATCAGTGCACTTTCTCAAACATCTACATCAGCCGAGAGCCCACGGGAAACCAAGAGCCATGAATTCAATTCAGTCTTCTACATGGGCCGAAGGGAGCCCAGTATTGGAGTTGTTGCCTGTTGCCTGTTGGGGTGTGCATCAGCAAGAAGCTGGATGGGGAATAAAAGCACCAGAACTCCACCCCAGGCATTCCAGCAAGAGATGCCACCATCACAGGGCTCTGCCCATTTCGAGATAGAGACTTTGGGTCTCTTCCTTCTCTCCCAAGACATGAGTTCCCTGGGAACACAGAGTGGACTCGGGCTGTGCCAAAGCCTCCCAATTCTGAACTCTCTTTTTCTCTCTCAATCTCGCTCTCTTTCTCCTCTCTCTTTTTCTATGTAAGTCCAGAAACACAAAAATATTGCCTACAAAGAAAAAAAAATCACATCTCTAAAATATCAAAAATAAAATAGTAGGAGAAAAAGAAAGAAATGCAGAGTGAAATAGGACAGGCAGGCATAAAGGACGGTAAATTCCATGAGGCACAGAACAGCCCTAGACAAGAGCGTGTGGGATGAGTGAAGAAGGGAAGGGACCGCTGACACAGGAGCGAGCAGAAAGCAAACATCCAACTGTTCAGCTCCTCCTGCAGTGCCTAGGCAGAAGCAGGCAGTGGGTTGGGGGGGCGGGGGGCAAGGCAGGCTGCAAGGGTAGGAGCTGCCAGCCAGACCATGACTGCACCTGCACCCCTGGTCCAAAGCAACACTCCTTGTTGCTCTCTGCTCTTTTGTGGTTTCGCCTGAAAAACATTGTCTTGATGCAGGGAAACCTCGTTGTTGATTTCATCTGAAACCGTTTCCAAACAGGATATGGTGTCTCAAACAACCCCAGCCCTTGGCCATTGTTGCATGCAGGTGTTGCACACCAGTGCAGTGCAGCACGTAGGGCACCGGGACCTATGGCTCAGAGCACCAGGGACCTGGAGAGCAGCCCAGGTCGCAAGCAGCTGTGGCCCCAAGTCCTGGCGTATCCACTGCATTCCATTGCTGGAACCAGATTCCTTCCCACACACCTCCCCAGGCTAACCTCACTTCCTACCCTCCATGTGTAATAGAATGGGCACTGGGTTTTCTGGTTTGTTATTTCTGAAATTTGCATAAGAAAAAAAAAACGAGCCAGGGCCCAAGAGAAAGATGAACCTGTTGTGAACAAAGGAGAAAAAAAGGAGGAGGACTGCCCAATATGCAGATCAGACAAAATGGGTTATGGCTGGCTAAACTAAAACCCACTGGGGAGTGCTGATGGATAGAATGCACACACATACTTCCAACCCAAGTCTATACCATTGCAATCAAAGTTGAGTGTTAGAACATGAAACAGTATCGCTAACCCACAGACTGTTATCAGTATCCTCTAGTAGCATATGTTCCAGGAATTATATTCGTAAGTATAAACCAGAGAAGTGAAAACATATATAAACATGAAAATCTATACTTGAATGTTTAGAATAACCTTATTCAGCAGAGCTATAAAGTGGAGCCAACGTGAACAGCCATAGCTGTTAAAGGATGCAGCATGGGATGTCCACACCTTGGTAGCCTGCCCTCTCCCTCTATCTTACCACAGAGGAATGAGGAACTCATCCCTGCTGCCAAGGATGGAATGCAAAACATCATGCAAGTGAAAGAAGCCAGACACAACAGATCACCCATGGGATGACTCCATTTCTATCTAGAGTAGATAAATCTAGAGAGAGAAAATAGAATCATTTTGTGATTGCCCAGGACAAGGACAGCAATGACACAACAGAGTGGGGAGTTGGGAGGAGGTGTCAGCCAAGGGGCTCAAAATATCTCTAGGAGCAATAAAAAGCAGCTAAGCACTGACTGTTGGCAATATTGTGGCATGGTGGTAAAGGTGCCACCTGAGATACTAGCATCCTATGTGAGCACTGGTTTAAGTCCCAGCTGCTCCATTTCCAATCCAGCTCTCCAGTAATGCACCTGGGAAAGCAGTGGAAGGTGGCCCACGTGCTTTGGCTCCTGACCGATGTGGGACACCCAAATGACGCTCTGGGCTCCTGGCTTTGGTCTGGTCCAACCCTAGCCACTGTGGACATTTAGGAGTTGAAACAGCAGAAGAAAAATCTCTCTCTCCCTCCCTCCACCCCCCCCCTCCACCTCTCTGTCTTTTTCTTTCCTCCTTCGTGTGAAGTAAATGAACAACCTTTTTTAAAAAATTAAAAATAAAGTCAGGTGGCCTTCCAAGCAGAGGTCTGAAGTATGGGGCACTGCCAGTGGATCAGGTCATCTCCTCCTGGCCAGGAAGGGAACGGAAGCACATGCCCACCTCTCAGAACCAGGAGTGTGGTTCCCCTACACTCCTCTGAATCTCTTCCCTGACCTTCAAGGCTCCTTGTTCACAGCCGCACTAGGAGGGTCCTAGGAAGAAGTTACTTTCCTTCCCACCCAGATCTACACCATGTGAATGACTGGTAAGTCCAAAAGAGTGCACCTGCTCCTTTGCCATCCTGTCCTGTATGTTGGTCAGGGTCTCATCCACTAGGTGGTGTTCCCAGTGTCACCCTTCCAGATGCTCACATAGTCATGTGGCAACCACAGCAACTGGAATAGCTGAGCCTTGGAGCAATCCTTTTCCACTGCATCCCACATGCTCTCTGGAGCCCTGCGGGGAGGGCTCAGGACACAGCATACATTTCAGACACCTTCCTTCATCCACAGCTGAATGAATGCAATCAGAGCTGCATCTCCCTCCCAGGAGGGAGACCTGATGGAGGGCCACTCAGCTGGGAGGTTTCCAGATCACTGACTCTGACTGTGATTTTCCCCAATAGTAAAGGCCCCAGGAGACCCACAATTCCCCTTTGGTGGCTTCTCCACAGTTATCCCTAGGCTCCCAGCCAACACATGGGCAGCCTCCCTCTGCCTCTGGACCTTAGTCCAGCCCCAGCATGGCACCAAGGCCTCCCCCATGCTCTACAACCCTAGGCAGTGCCTGAGACACTACTGTCTATCAGGCTTTCCTACACGCCACCAAGCTCCAGAATCATCAACTTGACCAAAGTGGTCTGAGGTCAAGGAGAGCAGGTGTTTCTACTTGCAGATCCTAGTTGAAGTCCCTTCTATTCAAAGCCCAGGTAACTGCTGGGCCTTTTTCAGAGCCTGACCTACTGAGCTACTGATTTGATGCTTAATCAAGGTCTTTGTGACCCACACTTATTAAATACATTCACTGAGTAGCTTCATAATTTCAGAAATAAGACTTTTCAAATCAAGAACATTGTTTTTAGAATTCCCGCATCACCTTATTCCAGACCCTCTTCAGTGGACACAGTCCCAGCACCACAGACACCACAGTCCCAGCACCACATGACCAGGGACATGACCACTATCTTTCTTGATTCTTGCCTTTGGTACCATCCCAGGGGCCACATGTGGGATGGAAAGAAGTCCAAGGGAAAAGACATCTGAGATTCACTCCCATTTCAGCCAGTATATTAGTACAAGGGAATCTGCTTGATAAACATGTCCCAACGTTCCAGCGGCTTCACAAGCCAGGATTTGACTCTTCCCTTCCAGGGCATTTCTGTGTGGCTGTGTCTGGCCTCTGGGTGGTACTTCCTTTCATTCTGAGCTTCCTTCCACCCTGAGGTTCCCATATCCCAAAGACCCCAGCCCAGAGACAGGGGAAGTGAGACGAGAGTGCACACCTGCCTCCTTACCTCCCTGGCTTATATATTGGTCAGGGTCTTCTCAGGAAAACAAAACCAGGTCATCACAGAGGAGGCTACGCAGGGATCTGTACCACCAGGAAGAAGACCCTCACCTGCTATCTCCTGTGTCATTTTCTCCTCTGAGCAGAAGAGAAGGCTGCTGGGCAGGTGACAATAGAAGAAGGGTTTACTCTGTAAGAGCTAAGACCACAGAGATATCATCTGAGACAGAGCTCTAGAATAAAAACCCTGGCTTCTCCCTTCCTCTAATCTCCTGCCAGTGTCTCCCACTGGCCTGACCTAGCCAGAATAAAGAAAGTAAGCTTGGGAAATGGTAATTGGCAGGAATTGGTCCCCATGTAGCAGGAGTCAGACAAGAGAAGGGCAAGAAATAGATCCAGGGACAAACTAACAAGTGATTGACACAATCCATCTGTGACACACTTGACTTCAATTCACATTTCATCAGCAAGAACTCATTGCAGGGTCATATCAGGAAGCAAAGAGAGCTTGGACATGTAGTTCTTGGCTGGGCAGCTACTGGCCACCAACACAACAGGAGGAGCACAGATTTAAGCTATATTTAGGTCTGGAGAAATTTTCCATGAGGGTCATAAAGGACAGACCCAGTTGATAGACCCTGAGGACTCTCCTAAACTTAGAGAACTGGAGAGAGGAACAGCAGGAGGGGGAGCTGACAACAGCCACTTGGAGCCTCTGAGAGGAAGGGGCTCACTGGGTCCTGATTTCTTAAATGTTGATATAGAACTTCATAATGAACTCGGGACATTGAAGCATGAAACAATTGGTAAGGCAGCCAGACTTGGCTTCTGCCCTCATGGAATTTATGGCTCTGTTTATTAGCAGCTGCACAATAATTGCAATGAAGAGAGGGAACGGGGTGCTAGCATGAAGGATAACAGATCAGTTTGTTCTGGGCACTCTCAGGCACCCAGCTTAGACTTCAGCTGCAAACATGTATTTTTAGGTTAAGCTTCCTTCATCGTCCTCTCAGAGATGTGCTTACATTCTTAGTTCCTATATTTATATTCCAACCAATACAGATGACTTCCCACTCTTTAATCTTCAAACACAACAATCCATTTGCATACACTGTATTTCAGCTGCACTCCTGACCCTCGAGTAGGTAGGCTGAGGCCTCCCTCTACCCCAGTCACATCAATTGCACATGTATCTGTCAGTAGCCAGTTAGTAAATTCAAACAAAAAAGCCATAAGCTATACTGATGGTTCATTCTCCTCTTTTACATCTGAGAAAGTGGAAGTGCAGTGAGACAAGGAAGACGTGTCTGACACTGCACATCCAGTGGGGGATGGAGACAGGCCTAGAATGTAGGGTCCCAACCCAGCTCAGCAGTCTACCACTCTAGGAAATCTCTAACAAGAATGCTGTTGCTCACAAAGTGGTAAGAAATTCTCCACCCCTTTGAAGCTCACAGCCATGGGGAATATTCTGAAGAGGTGCTCATTGCCTTAGTAATTAGAATGCCTTTAACTGCAAGTAACAGCAATCCACTGAGACAACTCAGACTACCTAGAAGAGCCTTGCTTTTACAAAAGGCTCAGGGAAAGATGGGGTCCTGTCAGTTCCTGAAGCCATAAATCTGTTTTTTATTCCTAGCAATTTGACTTTTCTAGAAATTCAACATGTAGGCTGTAGTATGACTTTTCTCACTCAGTATGGTCTATAGAGAATTCATCTTGCTGTTATGGATTGTTTTAAAGATTTAATTGTTTTTATTGGAAAGGCACATCAGATTTACAGAGAGAAGGAGAAACAGAGAAAGATCTTCCATCTGCTGGTTCACTCCTCAAATGGCCACAACAGTCAGAGTTGAGTTGATCTGAAGCCAGGAGCAAGGACTTCTTTTGAGTCTCCAACATGGATGCAGGGTCCCAAGACTTTGGGCCATCCTCTACTGCTTTCCCAGAGCATAAACAGGGAGCTGGATAGAAAGTGAAGCACTTGGAACATGAACTCAGTGCCCATAAGGGATCCCAGTGCACGCAAGGTGAGGATTTAGCCATTGAGTTCTCATGACAGACCCACTGCCGTGAACACTGACAGTGAGTTAGTTTTGATCACTCTGTAAAACTACAATGTATAAATATATCATGTTTTGTTCATTCATTGCCAATGAACATTTGGTTTATTTCCAATTTGAAACTGCTGTGAAAAAAAGCATCAAGGGAACACTCAAGTGTGGACATAGGTTTATCCTCTCATTTCTTTTGGGTGAATTCTTATAGATGATATTGCTAGGTCATATGTTAAACGCATGTTTCATTTTATAAGAAACTCAACCTGTCTTCCAAAGTGGTTGTACCATCCTGTGTTTCCACTTATAATGCATCAGTATTCTTATGGGTTCATATCCTTCAAATTCTTCATTTAAAATCTTTTTTCTATTAAATCTAATAGGTTATACAGTACATCTCATTCTGGTTTTAATTTTTATTTTCTTAACAAAAAATTTGTAGCATCTTTTTGTCCATATCTCTGAAGGATTTAATTTTTGATAATTTGGGAGCATTGCTTATTATTGAATTATAAAAATTTGTATATGTTCTACACATTAATCCTCGACTAAATATACTTTGTAAGTATTTTACAACTAGACTGTGACTTGTCTTTCAATTTTCTTAACAGTATATTTCAAACAGTCACTTTAAATTTTAATGAAATCCAACATCATTTTTTTTCTCTTCTTTCTACTTCTTGAGTCCTAACAAGGCAATCTGATAACCAATACTGAATAACCAAAACTAACTGGCCATCAGTGTTCACAACGTGACAAAGATTCTTTCCTATGACTATTTCTGGAAGTTTTACAGCTTTATAGCATTGATCTACTTTTTTATCTACAGTTCTCTTTCTCTGATTCTTATTATTTCTGCCTCCCAAAACCTAATTTTCTAAATGGGACTCTGGAGAGCTTGGTGCTCATTCCTAAATCAATCCATAGAGTCAAAGTGAGGGGAACCTCTTGGGGACCCACACCTGATCACATGGCAACTCCATATAGAAAGCTCCTACACTTCATGTCAAATATGGCTGCCGCCAGTTAATTTGGAACTTCACAAGACTACTTTTATTATTGAACCAACAGATCTTTCACAAAATTCAAATTCAATTTTCCATATCATCCACAAAGTACCTGTCACCTTTCTATATCCAACCTACTAAAGCACCACCCTCCATTTTGCTGGACTCCTTCTCATTCATTCTGTATTTTTAATACTATTTACATAGTTGAGAGGAGTATATGTCCATGTGGGCCTCCGATTAGGATAGGGAAGGTAGAGTTATGGAGGAAGGTGGGTGAGATAAAAGCACTGAGAGAGAGAAATTGACTCTTTGCTGTCAAACTACATCAGCACCCAGGGTTGGGGGATGGTCGTTTGATGTCTTCTTGGAGATCTCAATGTGGGGAAGCATAGTCTGAGAGTATCACTTGAGTGGATTTAATAGTTCTGAGATGTTGGTTTCACTGTTCCAGGACTGAGAAAATCTTTCTAAGGGCTATTGGTTGACAAAGTCCGCTTTACTGAATCCACAGACCCAGACACCTGTTGCAAAGCTTGGTCAGGAGAGTTGTCTCACCTGTTCTGCTTCCCATCTTCTGTGGAGCACAGGACATCCTCTGCTGGCCTAGATGAACTGGCTGCCCTGTCCTCCATGTGCATCTGTGTGCACTCTCCCCTGCATGAGCACCAACAATTGATGCAAAAAAAAAAAATTGATGCAGCCCAGATCTGATGCATGCACTCCAAGGTCAGACAACATATTCTGTGATTTTCCATGTGGCAAGGGTTTGTGTCCAGAGATCTAGTTGGGGAGTCTCCCAAGAAACTTGCCTGGGGTGACATCAGAGCTAACTCTTGCATGCACCAGCCAATGCTGGATCAGGCTCAGTCTGTCACCTTCACCAGCTAACTGTGCTGGACTCCTATGTAGGAAGGAGTTCACACTATGATTCCTAAAATGTATTTGCCTCCTGCAACTCAGCTCCTGTGTAGACAAGAATCTTGCTTCAATGCGTCTATCTCAATAACTTAATTTTGCCACCAATGCACTTGGCATATTTTGGGGTAGTTGATAAGTGCTGAATCTGTCCTATAATATTTGTCAAATATGCAATGAGAGAAAGAAAGAAAGAACTTTGAAGAGTTTCAAGGGATAGAATTACCTTACAGAATTTTTTCACAAGAAAAAAAAAACTCACTTGAGATTAATGGCCAACCCACAGTCACTAAATAAAAAAAAAATAATAATAAAGAATCCAATATCCATCTCACTCTGACTTTTCTCCCTTGCCCAGGAGAAACATAATTCAAATGCTTCCTTGAGCCATGACATACAATATTGAAGTGAGTTCCATTTTCTTAGAAATATTTACAATCATCACTACAAAATCCTGAGATCAGTGGAGTCCCCTGCAATTATTTTCACATCACTTGGACCCAGCACAATAGCCTAGTGGCTAAAATTCTTGCTTTGCATGTGCCAGAATCCCATATGGGCACTGGTTCATGTTCTGGCTGCCACGCTTCCCATTCAGCTCCCTGCTTGTGGCCTGGGAAAGCAGTCAAGGACGGTCCAAGACCTTGGGACCCTGCACCTGTGTAGAATACCCAGAAGAAGCTCCTGGCTGCTAGCTTTGGATCAGCTCAGCTCTGGCCATTGTAGCCACTTGAGGGGTGAATCAGCAGATGGAAACTCTTCCTTTCTGTCTCTCTTTCTCTCTGTGAATTTGAATTTCCAATAAAATAAATAAATCTTTTCAAAAATTCATACCATTCTTATTAACAACACAGCCGCTCCTCTGCTGGCCCATGGACTCACAGAACAGAAAATACAGGAGGATGAAGGTATGGGTCTGAACTATGACAAATGAAACTTGGAAAATTTATAAAATGTGGCCTTCACATAATGGTTTCTGGATAGAACAAAAGCAGGAATTTCCAAAGAACAAAGTAACGACTAATCATCTGTGTAATAAGAAGTTTAAAATTAAAATGACGATTAAGGAAATTTATATGAACGTCAGTCCAGCCTGCTGATCTACCATCTCTTTACTTTTTATCTATCAAACTCTTCATTTACTAGAGCCATTAAGTCTTAGACTAAAATGCAAATTTAAAATGTTATCTCCCCGCAAATATTAAGATACTAACATGAAAAATATTAAGAGTAAACTTGAACATAAATAAAACTGCAAACCTATTCTCTATGTTAAAAATCAAATGTATCAAAGGTTTAGATGATATCCTTTAAATAA
Organism: Ochotona curzoniae; assembly: GCF_017591425.1. Classification (NCBI taxonomy): domain Eukaryota; kingdom Metazoa; phylum Chordata; class Mammalia; order Lagomorpha; family Ochotonidae; genus Ochotona; species Ochotona curzoniae. Next base: position 31,322,372 of record NW_024467122.1, on the reverse strand, counting down.
AAGAACACATAAACATGAAGAGATTTCCCAAATAAAAAATCTGAAGTGGTGGTGGAAAGTGAACATCCTGCTTCCCCCTTAAGGGTCCAAGAGGGCTCTGGGATAGAGGTGAGCATGGGATGCAGGCAGTGAAGGGCCTTCCTGCGCTCCCAGGGGTCATTCAGGCACCCATCATTCTACAGTCCCTCTGATCCCACCCAGTTGGTGCCCAGCAGCTCACATAGTTGGGCTTAAAGGCCCCTGTGCACACACATCTTTGGGAAGGGGTAAACATCAGGGGCTTCTAGATTTCTCCAGCATTTAAAGAAAACAAATCAAGAGATAACTCAGTATCCAGATAGGTGGAAGCTGACAACAAAACCCCTCTCCTTCTTGGACAGGTCCCACTCTCCAGAAAGTTCTGGATTTCTAGACTTTATGCCTCACTCTAGGGTGCAATATAAACTTGGGGATTAACTCTTTTGTCCATTTGTGTTTAGATTATGTACTTGTATTTTGTTTCCAGTGGTTTTTCTTTCAGTTCAGGGTGCAGGGAAGAGTGGAGTAAAAGGAAATAAATGCAAATTCTAAACAATTGGACTCACATAGCAAAAGTCCATGAAGCTAATTTTTCTATGCTTAGCTTTGCAACTTAGTGTCTAAGTTTTGTCTCCTTTTTGTGTTTTAGAATATAATTTCTTTATAATAATTCTTACACTGAGTTTGGAAGCTCTGGGAAATTTTTAGAAGCCAGATCCACTGAACAATTAATAGCTGTGTGATGCTGGTTTCTCTGAGCTCTCTGCCTGGATAGATGGAAAGTTCTACATCTAAACAAGAAACAGCCATCTAAACAGGTAGCTGGACTTTTCATTTTTCCAACAATCAAAGTTCTTCTCTCTGTAAAAAGCAAATACTACAACCTTAAAAGTAAAACTTGTGGGAGAGACATACAACAGCCCAAGAAGCCCTCTTGTTTATTTGTCCAAACTTTGCAGCTACCCTAGAAAACTCAACTGCAAGTAACTTAATCAAAAGGGAAAAGGTTGGCTAAAAGTAGTTTTTCAGTGAGAGAATTTAGTTGACAAAACATGTGATTGGAAAACATTGAAGCCGATTTTTTTACCCCAAACATTACTAACTTCCAAACTACACCTCATCCTGAATCTATTGAGAAATATCAAGAGGGTTTTTTTCCTACTTTAAAACACTCAGAGGCAGGCTTTTGGCCTAGAAGTTAAGACACCAGCTTGGGATGCCCACATTCCATGTTAGAGTACCCGGGCTTGAATCCTGGATCAACCCCTGATTCCAGCTTTCCGCTCATGTGTATCCCGCAAGGCAGTAGGTGAAGGTTTAAATAATTGTGTCTCTGCCATTCCTGAGGGAGACCTGAATTGAGTTTCTACCCCTAGTTGTATTGTAGGCATTTTGTGAGTAAATCAGTGGGCGGGAAATGAAAAATTACATTTTACTTTTAGTGAGACAGCATGCCTTCTCTGTGCCATTTCTGATTGTAAACCTCTACAACCACCCAGGATGTAATGATGTGATAGAGCATCCATGCTTGATCGGCTATGTGTATACTGCAAAATCAACCACCCACTCACATTCTTTTCTTTCAAGAACTATTCATCAGTTTATGTTTTTGGTGTCAAATTCTCTGGTACATATGTATTCTACATCTTGTGTCAAGCTGAGCTTGCTCTATAGCGAAGGGTTCAGCGCACTGTGGAGTTGCACCAGGCATTACTTAGAATTAAAGAGAGACAGTAGTAATTCCCTTTTCATAATGCTTCTCTCTTTACCCAAAATACTTCCTACTCTAACTTTTCTTTGAAGGTCCATAGTAGGTTCCTTTAGACATTATTGGTAGTTTGCCTCCCTCCAAGCTTCCAGTACTGTCTGTTTGCTTCCTCCAAGCTGCTTATTTCTCCATAGGAAAAAAAATCCGAAAGGCAGAGAGCAAGGGAGGTCAGTAACTAAAAGGGTTTCACCTGGAATCACTGCAGGAAAATGATCCACAGGAAGAAGAAACAAAAAACTTTCCAAAGACACCAGGACAGGCAGGCATGGGAAGCAGTGTCCATGGTGACTGTCATCCTCTCTCTCCAATCCAGGAACCCCTCATGGCCCTACACATCCTCTTGCCTCTAGCATTAAGATTGTTCTTCATGAGCCTGGTGCAAGAGCCCAGTGGCTCAATCATCACGTTGAACATGCCAGGATCCCATATGGGCTCCAGCTCTTGTCCTGGCTGCTTCATTTCCCAACCAGCTCCCTGCCTGTGGCCTGGGAAAGCAGTCGAGGACAGTCCAAAGTCTTGGGACCCTGCACCAGCATGGAAGAAACCTGGAAGAATCTCCTGTCTCCTGGCTTTGGATCAGCTCAGCTCAGCTTGACTGTTGCAACCACTAGGGAGTGAACCAGTGGTTTGGAGCTCTTCCTCTCTGTCTCTCCTTCTCTTTAAATCTGACTTTACATTGAAAATAAATAATAAATCTATTTTTAGAAAAGGAAGATTATTCTGCACTAAAATGTTTGAAAGTTCTCCTTAACTCACTGAAAACATCTCCATTGCTTTCAAACCATTCTTGTTAAAGGGGGCTTTTTTTGACCTTTTATTTTTGAGCATTTTGATAACATCTGAGCATCTCAAATTTTTCTTTTAAAAATGCAATGTTCATGAAGGAAAGAATACGGAAAAAAAATGCAATGTTCAACCAGTTGAGATTTATAACATGCTAAGACCCACTTGTCAGAAGAGAGGGGAGAGGTGGGGACAAGTTGTGATTCAGCAGGCAAGCAAAGGTGAGTGACATCCTTTCAAAGGTAAAGACAGGCTTCACCCCATGTAACAGCCACCTGTCTACAGAAGGAAAGCATGTTCCTGCCTTCTACATGCATCAGTATAAGTAATAGTGTCATTCCAGTGAACACGTTTTTCCACTTAAGCCATTCCTACAGCTTTCCTCTGAGCTCCCAGGGATTCCCTTTTGCTCCCTGGGATTACAGAATGGTGATATATATTTATACACACACACACACATAGTATGTGTGTGTATATGCTGGTTGTGCTATTCACAGAAACTGAGATATTTCCTGCCTGAAGGTCTGCTATCAGCAAGATCTCAGGCACACACAATATCTGATGGTCCAGGTCATCCTCATGCATGTCAACTCGCCTGAGTAAGAGCTGGGGGAGTACATCAAAACCCATCACTCTTGTGAAGTGACCTTCTTGGGTCACCAGCCACTGCATGACTATCCAGTTCTCACCTTAATCAACAACTACACAGCCTTAGACACAGCTGGCAACCAACCCTTTCTTGAAGCTTCCTCCATTTCTGGCTTTGCTGACAATACTTGGAAGTCAGTCCTGACCCTAAACATGGCAGAAGCCAAGAAAATACGGATGGCACTAAGTCCGAAGGTTCTGCCCATATGCGAATAAGACAGGTGTAGTTGTATCCAGATCGCCTGCTTCAGCCTCTGTTAAAAAGCAGGTCAGCATGGAGTTACGGCTTTCCTCTGAGAAGAGGGAGCAGATGGAAAGGGAAGTGTTAATATTCTCTTCCTTGGGGATGAAGGCAGAAGTCCTAGGGCATTCCAGTTTCTATGTCACCCAGGGAGTCAGGAATGGAGACTGGAAATCCAAACTCTGCATTTTCCAAGGGTTTAGTCATCTATTCCCATTCTAGGAAGCAGTGATTAGGAGTAAAATGCATGACAAAAATAAACCAACAGGATGCGTGATGACCTGGTTGTTTATCTTCAGGAGCCCAGGGAATTGGGAACATTGCATTCCTTAGGAGAGACGAAACCTCAGGGAGATCAGAGTTGGCAATGCAGGTACCCCTAAGGAGAGGGAGCAGATCAGGGCGTGCCTACCACCTGGGGCTCATCAGAAAAGGATTTATAAGAATTTATAAAAAAAAAAAATTTACAGTTGTTTTTGCCAGGTCCTTTTCCTCCTGTCTTCCCTTTTAGTGCTCATGCTTCAGAAATCAATATTCCCAGACCCACATTCCCAGGGATCTACCAGAGACCTGCACAGACACCTAGCTCTTAGCATATACAAAAGCAACCCAGCACCCTTTCCTCTCCCATCCCACTTCTCTGCTTTCTTCAACATTCTGGATCTCAGTGGAAGCAGCTGTCAACTCCCCAGATAACAAGCACCATCTCAAAGCCTCCCCTCTACCTCCAGATGCCATTGTTACAGCCTCACAGGTCCTTGAGCTCTGTTCTTTTGCTTCGCACAAACCCTGTCCTATTTCAGTCCCTATGTTCTCTTATAGGACCTTGGCCATCAGCATCTGACAGCTCTCCCTTCCTTCAACCTCCAGCAGGTGTAGGGTTCACAATGAAACTGAATTTATTTCCACACTAAACTGCAAGAAGCTCCAGAATCTTCCTTCCCACTGGTTGTGGAAAACCTTCAGCTTTGTCCAGTTTCAATGAACATCATCATTTCTGGGTTCATAGTCTTCGTAGTCCTCAGCTCCTGGGCCCTGGGATTCCTTCTGAAAATAAACTACACACTTTCAAGTGCTTGTCCTGGGCTCTGCATTCAGGGGGAAACCTAAGGCTAAGACAGTCCCTGTTCTGTAGTCTGGAAAACTTCAAAGCTGCATTTCCTTGCCCATAGTACACTGCAAGTGACCAGGCATCACTTATAACTCAGGGGTCTAAGCAGGTCCTGGGGGCTAGCAGATGCCACAAAAAGATGGGCAGTGCAGCTATGGGCACTCTGCTCTTCAGGAGACCTCACTGAGGTTCTGGTTGAGTCCCAGCTCACAGGTGTCAGATGGTGGCAAGGAGCTCTCTAGACAGGTCTCTATGAGATCCATTATCTGCTATGACCAGGGTCTCTCTAGGCTGTACTGCTGCTGGCTCAATATTCTCTGACCTTCATGGAAATTCTAAAAGCTGATAATACTCTGGAACAAACTTCTTTCTGTTCAGCTTAGTCTTCATGGTCCTGAGATTATGAATCCTGGTCCAACATAGTTATGTAAAATCTTACTTAGTGATGGAGACTTATTTCTGGTTTTTTCAAAAAAGGGAGAGGCCATCACTTTACACTTATTGTTGAGCAAAAATATCCTGTGTGTTGAAAGATATGTTTACACCAGGAGCTTTTGTTTTCAGCTCCTGCACTTGTACCTGTGAATCTGTCCAGATAGCATGAACCCATGTCTTACTGTTAATCATAAAAGAAAGAATTTTATAAACCTCAGGTGATAAAGTCCTAGTTATACCTTGGATATTTGAATGATAGCAATAGTTTCTAGTTATGTGTCATTTAATTAATATTGTGATATTTAATTAATCCTCACAGAGGCCAAAACACAAATCACAAAAATTGTTAACGGTGGCCAGCATTGTGCCACAGCGGGTTAAGCCACCACTCGTAAAGTCAGCATTCCATCTCAGGTTGCCAGTTTAAGTCCCATCTGGAAACATTCCACTCTAGCTCCTGGCTAATGTGTATTTGTTTAGCTGAAAAAGCAATAAAAAATGGCTATTGTGTTTGGGCCCCTCGCCAGAACTAAGGAGTCCACTATAGCTGGAAGGAAATCAAGGAAATATAGTCTATCCTGGATATCCATGTACCAGAACAAAAACTTGGTTTTCTGTGATTCTTAAAGAGAAGGAAGATTGGTAGCCAAGAATAACTACCAACTCTGAGATCAGAGTCTTCAACATAAATGGCTCTTTTTATTTCCTTGAATAATCTTCTTTATTTATTTATTTATTTTTTTTTGGTTGGAGATGAGACAAAGACAAGAAATCTCTGTATGTCTTCCAGAAAAAAATTTTTTTAAAGGTCAAATCTTGGAAATGACAGGGACTTCTACCTTCTACAGAAGATAGAAATCTGTAGCTTGTTTGTCACCAAATAAGTCTTCCCAAATACCTACTCATTATACTTCCATCTTTTTAGGAAATCTCCTCTTGGAAAACAACCCCACAGCTACTTCTGTGCAGGAATCAGTTGTGGCAGGAATCTCCCATGCATAGAGACAAGCAGGTTGGCCAATTCAATGACAGAAGCTGCACACAGGACAGAGGTGACAAGCATCCATCATGTCTTTGACCCATCATGCCATCTCCATAAAACAATTTACTGTGGCCTTTCCCTTTGTCGTCTCTCCACTCTATACTACATAGCATAACCACCATCTTTCAGAGCCAGTTCATCCATTAAGTAAACATTAAGCATTTGAAATTATTTCCTAGGAAAGCTCACCACCTCCTGGATGGGACAAATCCGTGAACAAATAATTGTGTGGTCAGTATTGCACATGAAATCGTTCCATGGGAACCTGGCCAATTTCTAGAAGAGGTCTCCTAAAGCAGCAATATTCAAGGTGGTTCTCGAATCATCTTTGAATCCCAGGTTCCCAGCACAGTTCAGAAAAGAGTGAATATTTGCTAAATCAAAACTTCGAATTATCCTGTGATATTCAGTTCTCACTATCTTCAGGGTCAGAATGGAATTATTCTGTTGCTCTGCAGAAGTACTAAGTCAGAAATGAAGCAGACCTTTCTGGGGACAAGCAGGCAAGTGAACAGTGGATAACCTCCCGTCCTCACACACCTACCCTCAAAAAGTGTCTTCATCCATTCTAATCAGAGATCCTATAAAATCCCCTGCTATTGTATCTGTTCATCTTTATAGTAAGAACAGCCATGTAAAATGAACTTCTACTGGAATTCAAATTCATTTCTGATTTATATTAAAATATAAAAACCAAGAAAAGTTGTAAAGATGTGTGAATTTCGTAAGTGCTTAACATAAGAGGTTTTTTTTTCCTTTTCTCAGTTAAGATAACAATTTTGTCAGCACAGAAAAAAAATCTTTCAGAAGTGAGTGCTCAATCTACATTCCATAGCAGAATACATGGGTACAATTTCTGGCTCCTACTTCCAGCTCAACTTCCCCATTAATGCATATTCTGGGAGGCAGGGGTAATGGCTCAAGTAACTGGACTCCTGGAACCCAAAAGAGAGACCTAGGTTGAGTGCTTAACTCCTGGCTCTAGATGCTGCCCAACCCTGGCCATTGCAGGCATTTAGGAACTCAAACAACAGAAAGGAGAGTCCTCATTCAATTATTTCTCTCCCTCCTTCCCTCGGTTCCTTCTCTCCACCCCCCCCTTTCTTCCTTTCCCTCTTCCTCTCAGATAAATTTATAAATGTTTGAAAATGAATAAAAACTCCACAAAAAGCATTTTTTTCCATTTTCTAGAATTCAGGGATGAGGATGTTATTTTTAATTTTAACCCTTTTTAGCCTGTTGTGTTTATTCTAAGCTGTTTATAGCAATGGTAAGTCAGATAAAAATAGATGTCCAACAATAGAGAATTCAGTAAAGAAATTATAAGTTACAAAATAGTATTATAGTATGTACAAAATCTGTACAAATATAAATCTATTACTATAAACTCAATGTTCAACCATTTCACCAAATGTTCTGTTTCATGAAAATGAAGCCAGCTTACTTAGCTAAAGAGAAATCAGGGAGACCTTTTTACCATCTCTGAACTCTCCCCAATGCCCGCACCATAGTGATTTTAGCAATGACCCTCAACTGACCCGTGGTATGGTTATCCCACACCAGCCTCCCGTTGCTGATGAACAAGCAGGTGAGCACCAATGATAGCCCATTGGGAAGATGTCCAGGATGCAACTGTGCTGCCATGAAGGATGGATGTCACCAATAACCTCCTGCTGAAGGCTGCCCAAGGTCATTTCATCAGGAACTTCTGCTGAACAGTAGCACAATGACAGAGACTACATCAAAAAATTAGGACTAAACCACTCTATCCTTAGTCTCTACTTCAGCTGTTATAACACCCAGTCTGCAGATCTGATGAAAAGCACTCACAGGCATAACCATGATCAACTAAAATATAAGTAAAAAATATAAAATACATATAATTTTTATTTTAAAAATGAGTTTTTTAAACTAAGATTTTTTTTCTTCTCTATGTTATGCTTCTTATAGAAATAACTTTAATTCTTGAAAATCTTTTTTTCATTCTCCATGAGTTCCAGTTTCATGACACGAACTTAAGTACCTCAAGTGAGAACAAAGCACAAGGCAATGTCCAGTCCACGTGGGACTGCACCGAGGTGGTGGGGACTTCCAGGACACAGTGGGCTTTCTGTCCCTCAAACCAGATAAGCCAGGCCCTCTGTCCCCCTTGTCCTCATTCTCAGCCTTTCAGGACCAGTGAGAGAGCCAAGCTTGGAAAAATAACAGGCGAGAAAACAGGTGTCTTCCGGAGAGCCGGGTGCTTCCCAGATGGGAGAAGTGATTAAAAGGACAGGAAGTGTGACCGCTCCTCAGCAAAGCCAGGCACAGATTGAGCAATGTGCTGTTCTTACAAAAGTGCCAAGGTCAGTATTAAAGGAGTGGAAACTATTGTTCACAAAAGGCTCTTGTGCCAGCATGAAGCCCAATTTATGACCCTGATTAAATTTATCTCCAAACAAAAGGCTGCCAATAAGGAATTAGCCTGCTTCCTCACTGCAGCTGTAAGCACACGCAAACACCACATAAACCTCCCAGGCGTGGTTCTGGTGGCTTCGAGTGGCAGGTGACACCTCCAGGCCCTCCTCTCTGTATGCCATCAACCTCCAGGGATCTCACTTCAAAACACCCAAAGCTAAAAAACAGGTTTCCACCTTAGAAACTCATCCCAAATTCCTCACCCAAAAGCTTTAGGAACATTGCCAATTTTCCTCAAGGATTCTGTGAGAGTTGAACCCATTTTCAAACACTGTCTGGTCACCCTCCGGCCACATACCTTTTCCAGAATGAATTCATCACCCTGACCTCATCACCCCAGGCTGGCATGAAAGCTGCCTGCATTTGCTGGGGCCCAACAATTCGGAGGGCAGGAAGTCCCACCAGGTCCTGCCTGGGTACCTGCAGCTTGGTCTGCATCACACAAACCCAGTCTTCACTGGGTTGCCTGCTAACAGGACCTGGTGCCAGAATGTAGAAACCTTTGTGACTCCCATCTCAACACCTGGGTCAGATGGGGGAGCTTACCTACAGCAGCAAGCATGAAGAGGCCAGAGTTTGTGCGTGGAAAAGGCCAAGAAGAGACCACAAAGTCCCAAAGATGGTAAAAATGAACCTAACATCAAAATTCCCTATCACCTGGCGTTGATAGTCTCCACACACCAGTAATACACTCCCACTTACAGACCTGAGTTGAATTAGCTGAGAATTCCAAAGCAACAGCTCACCAGAACACACTGCATTGCTTTTCTTGCAGCATCAATTCCCAGATCCCTTGAAGGATTTAATCTGAGCTTCCAGGAATGGGACCTGGGATTTTAATCTCTCAGAGCTCCCTGGAGAGGTGTGATTGCAAAACCGGGTGTGGAGGTGGCTCTCTACAGGACTTTCCATGCATCCTTTCACAGTCCTGGAGATACGTGCTGAGCTCCATGGTCCTAGAGATCTGCCTGAGTTATGGAGCCTCCACATACTGTGCTTTGAACAGTAATTTGGGTGTATCCCAAGGGCCTCCATCTTAAAGCCTTGGTCCCCAAAGTGGTATATTAACAGCACTGAGAAGAGAGGAACATAATTTTTTTTAGCATTTTTTAAGGAAATAGTGGTTGGAACTATTTTGTTTATTTATTTTTATTACAAAGTCAGATATACAGAGAGGAGGAGAGACATTCTAGCCCAGCCTAGCCAGCCCCCAGTTCTAGCCCTAATGTAAACTGGCTGGTGTTGTGGCACAACCTGGCCTGTCCTATACCCTATCCTGGTTCTCAGCTCTGCTAGTGGGTGTTATTATGTGTCCCAGCATGGCCTGCTACCAAACCTGACCCACATGTTGCACTCACCAGCATGAACTGGAACTGAGGGCAGACCGGGCCAGGTCAGGCTGAAGCACAGGCTGGTAAATGCTGAAGTGAGATAGGTCATGCCAGACTGGACCACAAGCACCAACCAACACAGGTATGACCTGGGAGGAAGGCAAGCCCAGTCTGGGGGGCTATGGAAGGGGTACCCTCCTAGGCCAGTGTTCCCAATGGTAAACATGAGAGCTGGGACTGGGGGCAGATCAAGCTGGGCAGGGCTATAACACCTATAGACCTGATTTGAGCTCAATTAGGAGGAGAGCCACCCTGCAATAAGAGACCATATCCACTAGTGCATGCATATGCCAGAATAAGTGCAAGCTGGTCAGGTTTTGCTGCAGCATCAGCTGGCAAGTTCTGGGACCAGTGAGGAAACAAGTCCTGTCAGGCTGGACCACAGTACAATATGGAAAGTGCAGGTTCGAGGGATGGAAATGGGCCTAATGGGATGCAACTTCCACTGGTGAACGTGAGAGCCAGGGCTGGGCATGGACCTGGCTGGACAGGTGTTAGCACCCACCAGTGTAAGTATAGCTAGATAGTGGGGTTGGTCAGGCTGAGCTAGGTTTCAGCACCCTTTGATGTGTACGAGACTCAAATGGGATGTGGGAGAGACCGGACCAGTCTGCTGCACATACCTCAGCCTGGGGGTGGGGCAGGGTTACTGGTAGTCACTCCAACTAGGCTGCAGTTCCTACTGGTGTGCATAGGGCCTTATGTGGTAGGCAGAGTCTGGCTGAGCTGCAGCACCTGTTGGTTTGCATATGAGATGGGACTACAGCCAGAACTGACCAGCAACTGCAATTGTCAGTGTGTGTGTAATCTAATGTGGGTGATGGATTGAGCCAAACCCAACACTGGCTGGTACACACAGGAGTCAAGTCTGGGGGTCACCTCAGGCAAGGTTTCTTGGGGAAACCCCCAACTAGAGCAGGGGACTCAAAACTCCAACTATAGGGACAATCACAGGATCTGTGGTCTGACCATGGCATTTAAGTGTCAGAACTGGGCCTCCTCAGTTGCTGAAGCCTGTGCAGTGAACAGCACGGGGGACATGGTAGCTCACTGAGGCCTATAGAGGATGTCTAGCACAGTACCATGGTAGAGGATGGAGGACCAAACAAATGGGACAACTCTCTGGTCAAGCTTTGACAGCAGGTGTCTGGGCAAGTGGAGACTATGTCAGCCAATGGACCCTGGAAAGGTTTCGTCAACCCTGGAGCAACAAAAAATCAGCAGCATCTCAGAACTATCAAAACCACTTGAGTAGTACCCTCAGAGCATGCTAAACATTGGGGACCCTGGGATGACGTTGGGTGGCCGTCCTCCATTCCCAGGTGCTAATGCAGTTAAGTTGCTGCAAGCAGCCCTCTCCCCTTTTGTCTCCCCTTTCCCCAGATACAAGAAGAAAAAGAAAATTGGAAACAATGGTTTCGTTCACCTTCCCCCATTCCTCAACCCTTCCCACCCTAACCAGTGGCCACCGTGGGCATACATCCATCTCAACTATGTTAACATCATCAAAAATAAAATACATTTAATTACATTTTTAAAAAGAAAGGAAAGAAACCAAGTATGACAATAAAATAAAGTTACTTTATTTAACTTGAGCAACGCAAATTAATATCCACCCTCAAAACTGATTTGGATTTAAACAAACATCTAACCATAGACCTTGGTTGATGCCATTGTTTTGTTTTTGGAAGCAACTTGAAAACCAAATCATTTTATAAGCACCTGGCTCATTATGCATTACAAATTAAATCTTCATTTATCTATATGCACTGAACACTACCTATCCATCGCCATCACTTAAAAACACATTGCCCTTCTTCCTAGCCTTGTTAATTTCCAGATGTTAATTAAATTTAAACTCATAAAAATATCTGTTTAGCATGCATGACAAGATCATCCTTCAGTATCCATTATGCACTGTACATTCCTTCCTGTTTACCCAGTATTCTCTTTGCATTTTTATCTCTATGCCTCTGTTCCAAGGGAGGCAGATTGGGGATTTAACCTGGAATTCAAGCTCTCTCCCATTTTGATTCTACCCAAGTTGTCCCCTCTGCTTGATGCCTTTGTAAGCAACTTTCTTTCAAATTTTTGCTAAGGATGTCTTCCAGCTAATGGCACTTAAATATGGAACAGCGGGATGATAAAGGAATATTGGGGGAGAGCTATATTTCAGCCCCTTTTCACCAGGCCATTACCCAGAAAGAGAAGACTTTCGATCTCCAGAGATCCACATGCGCTTATTTATTGTCTGAGGAAAGCTGACAGACATTCTGAAAAGCATGCAGATAACGAATGGCACTGCTCACGACCAGCACCTAACATAAAACATCCTTCCTCCCACAGGGCCAGCCCATTGGCCTGGGAGAGGAGTCAGCCAGCAGGAAAAATCACATTCACATGCTATTTGATCCTCACCAGTGGGCAACAAGAATGGAGAAAGGAGGAGCCCTGCCTAATGTCGGGTTGAGCTTAGCCACCTGCCTCTGCACACAGACAGAACTATTCACCTGCCTGCCTTTCACAGCAAAAGACAGGCTCCGCTGTGGAGAACATCCACAGAGCCTCCAGGTGCAGTCACACCTGTGAGGGAGGCACATGGCTCCCTGCCCGTTCCTATAGGGAAAGGCAGTGCCACACCACACACACACCAACCATTATTCTTGGCATCAGTGGATAAATGACAGTTTAAAAAGACAAAATCAGCCTGTGTCACCTGGCTCAACTTCTTGAACTTGAGACAAGAAATGGATGAGCACTTAGTCATGGTTCCACCATGCCAGAGGCCCCTCTGCCCTCCAGCCTTTGTTACAAAGTTCAACAAAGTTTTCAAGGAAAAGCCAAATAGCAAATACTTTAGGCATTCTGGACCACGTGAGATCTCTCTTGCATATTCTTTTTTTTCCTCTTCCTTGATTTCTTCCTTCGTTAATTCATTGTTGAAAAACATAAAAACCCTTCTTAGCCAACAAGCCATAGAAAAACAAGTCATGGAACAAAAGCATCTGTGAGCCACAGTTTGACAAACCCACTCTTACTACCAAGTGCAAAGAACAAACTGAGTTCTTCAAACTCATATATATTACAGGCCCCTTCAAAAGAAAAACAAAAATCTTCATGGTCCTGAACACCACAACTAAAAACTGCATTCAAATTAAATCTGTGATTTTAAGAAACTTCCTATTCTCCACTGCCATTCAATATGTAACACAGACTAGAAGTTCTTACCTATAACATAGCGGCCAGAGGATTTCAAATCATCTCACATTCATGTTTTTAGATTGGTTTTAAAATGAAAGTCAATCTCTAAAAATTAGTAGCTAAAATATAATCACACAGATATGTACAGCATGTAGTTTATAAAGGGAACCCACATTCTATCACTAGCAAAACTGGTTTGTGACCAGCTTGGTGGCATAGCATGATAAACCCTTGTCTAGGATGCCAACATCCCATATGAGTACTAGTTTGGACACCCAACTGCTCCACTTCCGATCCAGCTCCCTACAAACACGCCTGGAAAGGCAGCAAAGGATGGCCCAAGGGCTTGGTTTTATAAAAAGACAAGGTGGAATTTCTGGCTCCTGACTTTCAGTCTGCAAGCCTTGTTCATGGCAGCCATTTGGAGAGTGCCTCAGCTTATAAAAGATATCTATCTATCCATCTATCTATCCATTTATGCATCTATTTATTTCGCTGCTTTTCAAATAAAAATAAACCTATTTTTTAAAGTCACTGAGTTGTAGCACTTGAAAGGCAGCTGTTCCATAGATGTGCCCTACTCATAAGTATATGGGTGGAGGGTGGGAAAACAATAGAAACAGGCATAGGGATAAAACAGATGTTGGAATTAGCCAACAAGGACTCAAACAAGTACAATGTACATTCCAGAATCTAAAGGTGAAGATGAACATGAGTGTGCCACTAGGTAACGGCCACAAATAAACAGAAAACATTAAATAAAACAATGGAAATTGTAGAAATGGAAAAATACATTTAAAAATCACAATTTGCTAGTTGTCTTTTTCAGCATGTTGGTCACTACAGAAGAAAGGATCATGACAGATAGATGTGTCAAGTGCCCTGCTATGATCAGTATACACTATGTATTACTGAAATATCATTGTACTCCAGAAATATGCACAATTGTGTTCAAAGTAATATTTAGTGTTTATAAAATGAAAAGAATACTCTAATTTTATCATTATACAATGTATACATGTAAGGAAATGTCATACTATATCCCACAAAAACATATAATTAAAAGATATATGGATCCCAGCCCAGTAGCCTAGTGCTAAAGTCCTCACTTTGCACATGCTGGGATCCCAAATGGGCTCCTGTTCATGTCCTGGTGGCCCCGCTTCCCCTCCAACTTCTTGCTTGTGGCCCAGGAAAGCAATCAAGGACAAAGCCTCGAGACCCTACACCCATGTGGAAGAGCAGGAAGAGGTTCCTAGCTTCAGATCAGCTCAGCTCTGACCATTGTGGCCACTTGAGGAGTGATCAGTGGATGTAAGATCTTCCTCTCTGTCACTCCTCCTCTCTGTATATCTCACTTTCCAATAAAAATATAGCCTGACACAATGGCTAATGATTAAATCCTCACCTTGTAAGTCCTGGGATCCCATATGGACACTGGTTCATGTTCCAGTAGTTCTGCTCCCCACCCAGATCCCTGCTTATGGCCTGGGCTTTAAATCGGCCCAGCTTCAGCCATTGCATCCATTTGGGTAGTGAACCAGCAGATGGAAGATCTTTCTTTTTGTCTCTCCTTCTCTCTGTAAATCTGATCTGCATCTGCCTTTCCAGTAAAAATAAATAAATCTTTTGAGAAAAAGATATAAAGAATAAACAGACTTCAAAAAGGGTAAAAATCTATTAAATCTAAAAAAAAAAAATGGGAAGCCCCAATGGCCCATGGGACATTAAGCAGTCTGATTTGGAGTCAGTGAAAGAGAGGAATGAGAATGGGGATACACACACACACACACACACACACACATGATTGTGAAAACATGATAGGATCAGGCATACGTACAATACAAGTCACCACTTGGGATATCAACATTTAAAATAGAAGTGCTTCATTCAAGTCAAGCCCCTCCTCTTCTAATCCAGCTTCTTGCAAATACACACCCTGGGAGACAGCAGGCAATAGTTTAAGTGAGTTCTATGCCCATTGCAGACTCAGACTGAATTCCAGGCTCCTGGCTTTGGCCTGCCCCAGCTCCAGCTGTTGTGGACATTTGAGGAGCAAATCAACAGATAAAAGCTATTTATCTTCCTTGCAAATAAAATGGAAAAAAAAAATTTAAGTGTTTCCAACAAATAAAAAAATATATACATAATACAAAATTGGTTTTCAGTAATATACCAACCTATTGATTCAATAAACTCTATAGTCTTAAAGCAGGATAAACACAAAGAAAACTACAACTATTGGGGCTCACAATATGGCTTAGCATGTACATCTGCTGCCTGCAACATCAGCATCTCATATGGGTGCTGGTTTACATCCCTCATGCTCTACTTCCAATCCAGCTTCACTGCTAACAGCCTGGCAAAAATGTTCAAGGCCCCATCACCTACATGGGAGATCTGGAATAAGCTCTTGGCTTCTGGCTTCAGCCTTTCCCTCCACTGACCATTGCAGTCATCTGGAGAGTGCACCAGTAATTGGAAAGTCTCCCTCTCTCATAATTCTGACTTTCTAATGAATAAGCATATCTTTTTTTAAAGAAGAAAATTACAGTTATTTACATCACAGCCAACTGCTGAAAACCAAAGAAAGTTTTAAAGCACAGGAAATAAGATGCATTGCGTAGAAGAGGAAAACAGCAAAAATTATTACTGACATCATCAGAAATGAGGCAAAGCAGAACATAGCAGAGTGACAACTTTATAAACTATCCATCTAGAATTCTCTATCAGGCAAAATACTCCTTCAAAATGAAGACAAAAAAAAAAAAAATCAAGAGATTCCCTGGTTTGAGATAATTGGTCCCCAGAGTCTCTACATTGAATTTAGAAATGTTAAAAGAAAGTTCTTCAGAATGAAAGGAAAATGTACCATATAGAAACTCAGTTCTACACACAAACAAATGAGAAACTGCACACAATGAAAAACATTATTTGAATATTGGAGTATTTTTTATTTTTCCTTAAAAGGAAATCAACTGATCCATCCACAGATGAATGGACCAACAAAATCATCCATTTAGTAAAATTTTAGGCTCCAACAAGTGAAGGCAGAACAATGAACACTGAGTGTCTGCCTTAACAGACACTAGTACAGCATTTCCTAAACAGTTGAAGGAGGTATTTCTGGAGAAAAGTACTTTCCAGAACAAACTTTAACTCCCAAGAACTGGAGTTGAGTTAGAAACAGGTGTTTACTTTTTTCAAACTGTTAATATTTTTAATGACTCCTGTGATTACTCCAAGGATTGCATTACAATGCGTCTTCACTATTATTCTACTTTGCATAAATATAGAAACCTTTACAGCAGAAAGCTTCATTTTTCACCCTCTCCTTATTCTGCTGTTACATTTCACTTTTGCATAAATTCTTCACACCACAATAAATATATTGTTATTTTTGTGTAACACACTCAATTGTCCTTTTAAAAACAACTCTTCGGAACATGAATTTACCTATTACATAATTCATGTATTTAAAGTGTAAAGTTAGGAAGTGGACAATTGGTAAGCAGCCAAGATACTATTTGGAATGACCATATCCTTTATCAGAGGACCTGGTTGGAATTCTGGCTGTGCTAACAATTCCAACTTCTTTTTAATGCATATCCTGAGAGCAGCAGGTGGTGGTTCAAGTAATAGGGTCCCTGCTACTGACATGGGAGAGCCAGGTAGAATTCCTGGCTGTTGGCTTTGCCCAGCCCAGTCCTGGTTTTATGACATTTGGGGCAAGACCAGTAGATGGAATATCTGAAAAGTAGCAGATTTCCCTGGCTTTAACTACAAGAAGGACAAACAACAGGGAATTAACTTTCCAGGCTTTCTCCAGGACTAACCTGAATGTCTAGAAAAACAGTATAATGGGAGCCACAAAGAAAAGCCTCTGCCATCTTCTGAACTCCCTGTGTGCTTGGGATAGACTATCCGTAGAATTGTACCCTGTTCTCAAAATGGATTTTACTGCCACCCCTCTCTTGACACTGTGCAACTTAGAGGTAAGATTGTACAGATCCTTTCTTTTTTTTATTATTATATGAAGAGAACAGACGCCATGCATTGGTTATTAACCCCAGATATTCCTGTGCAATGAGATCCTCCAATGTAACATTCTGATGCCTCCTGTGTGAAGACACTGAAAGATTATGTTGGCCAGTAGGCAGCAGAAATTCTCTAAAATGTCCTGGGTGCTTATTGCACACAGGGAAAGAGACACTGGGGTTGGTACACTCCATCCCTCCTGAAAACAAAAGTTGCCAAACGAAGATTATCACCTCCCATAGATGCGGCTGAAGCCACAGGGGTCCCTGGGGGGTGTACAGCTGCGGCTTCCCCAGAACTGGAAGAGGAATTTGGGAAGGAATAAAAGCTGCACATTTGAAGAACCCAGGCTTTCAGATTAATAAATTTTAAAACTATGCCACATTAAATTTGAATTTCAAGTAAAAAATATTTTATTTACATATATTTTTATACATAATATATTTAAAATATTTTTAGTGTAAATATTTCCCAAATGTCACATCCCACACTGTACCTGACAGCCCTGCAAGCCATGAGAGGCAAGGAATTAAGGTTTCTCTGTTCTGTCTGCAAAGAAGGAGTTGGGATGGGGGCGGGCAGTGGGTCCTGGGGCTGCCCAAACACTTGGGACTCATTGATCATCCTTCTCTAATAGTCTCTTCCAGTGTAGGGTAACCATGTTCTGCCCTTTGTGTGGAATAAACATTTGCTATTTTATAGTCACCATGTTGCTGTGAGACTTCTGTGTCATCTGAGTAAAAGCTTGTGACCCTCAGTGTCTTAAAGAGACAGGGAAAATTAGACTGTGGTAATAAATTTCACCCTGTCTGTCCCTCTGCTACTTTGTTTTCTTTCTTTCTCATCTCATTCACTTTCTTCTCTTCTTTTCCTTTCATTCTTCCTCTCTTCTTCCCCTCTCCATTTGGGGTAAGGCCTTGAATAATTCCTGCTTAAATCTCTTTTCAGATTAAGACTTGAGGAAGATCAAAACCAGACTATCTAGCCAGCTAAATTATCTGCAATTCTCCATCAAGTTCCCAAAGGACACCAATATTCTCCAGGACTAAAATAAGAATCTTTCTTTCTTCAGCTCAGAACAACTTCTTCCCAAACTATAAATGTCCAATGACTTCGCAGTGAATGCACATTTAGCCTTCTCAATGCTGTATATTTCTGTAATTTGTGTTACTGTTTACTCTCAGACACACTACAACTCTGAGACCTTCATGTGACTTCTGGCCTTCTGGGGCAGCTCTGATAAATCAACTACTTGGCCCTGGAGCACACAGAGAAGAAGTTCTTTGTCCAAATAGGACCATTTGTTTAATTTATTTGGCTGCTAGAGAGCGATGGAAATGATGCTAATGTAGGCTGGGAGAGGGTATTCCAACCTCTTTCTGATTTTATCTCTCTTCTGATGGAACAGTCCTAATAGTCTCCCCAGTTTCCATCCTGAAAAAGCACAAGCCTTCTATTCCTTCTACCCGTGATAGGTTCATAAGGGTGATCACTGTATTAGTATCCTGTGTACCTCAACCAAAAAAATCATAAATATTATTGACATCCATTCATATCTTAATATAAAAACCTCTAAGAGCAAATCCCACATACCTGCAGACCCCCAAGCAAGAAATTAAACGCCTTTACCTTTCTTACAACTGGAAAAGTTATCACTCTACAAAAGGTAAGCCAGAGAGTATAAGACTCTCTGGGTGATAAAATTTATTGTGTATCTCAGAGACAGATCATTGCACTAGGAAACTGGAAATCTGAGTTCTAATGCCAGCCTTACCCATAGATAAGGTCATTGTCAGCCACTGAGTTCCTCAAAGAGAGAGCTTGTGTTTTATCCATTGTTGCTCTCTAATTCATCTTTTACTCCAATAAATTATACACTGAAACAGTTACCCAAAACATATAGTAGTACAGAATTGCATGACACGGAGTCAGCAGGTTTTCCTCTCACCAAACGCTATTGGAATCCCAAGAATCCTCTCCAGGCTGCTCACCTCTGCCGTAGGAAGAATATAATACCAACTTCATGTATGTATGTTCCAGGTAGATCTACATGTCCAAATTGATCTTTTTTTAAAAAAAATGATTTATTTATTTTTATTGGAAAAGCAGATTTACAAAAAGGAGAGACAAAGATCTTCCATCTGCTGGTTCACTCCCCAAGTGGCTATAACAACTGGAGCTGAGCTGATCCAAAGCCAAGAGCCAGAAGCTTCTTCTGGGTCTGCCATGTGGTTGCAGGGTCCCAAGGCTTTGGGCCGTCCTCTACTGCTTTCCCAAGCCACACGCAGAGAGCTGGATCGGAAGTAGAGCAGCCATTATATGAACTGGCGTCCATATGGGATCCCACTGAATGCAAGGTGAGGATTTAGCCACTAGGCTATCACACCTGGCCCACAACTTTGCTCTTTTTAGTTTTCAATATATTTTTTACATTAATCCAAGTAGATGTGAAGAGTTCAATTTTGATTTTGCCACATAAATATTCCACTTCCTATCCAGCCATTACCTGATAAAGATTTAGATTATTTCCAACTGTCTTGCTGCAGCCAACCACTTTTCATTCTCTCACACACATTTGCCAGGTCCTCTACATCAGAGACCTAAAGGAGCAACATGAGGCCAAAGTAATATTTTTAATAAGTAATAATAGGGCCCGGCGCAGTCGCGCAAGTGGTTAAAGGTCCTCGCCTTGCACACCCAGGATCCCATATGGGCGCCGGTTCTAATCCGGGCAGCCCCACTTCCCTTCCAGCTCCCTGCCTGTGGCCTGGGAAAGCAGTCGAGGATGGCCCAAAGCTTTGGGAACCTGCACCCGTGTGGGAGACCCGGAAGAGGCTCCTGGCTTCGGATCGGCATAGTATCGGCCCATTGCGCTCACTTGGGGAGTGAATCATCGGACGGAAGATCTTCCTCTCTGTCTCTCCTCTCTGTATATCCGCCTTTCCAATGAAAAAATAATAAAAATAAATCTTTAAAAAAAATAAGTAATAATAAGTAATTACTTTAATAAGTAATATCAGGGCTGGCACTGTGGCATAACTGGTTAAGCCACTATCTCTGGTATAACATTCTATACAACAGTCACCAGATCATGTCTTGACTGCTCCACTTCCTACCCAGCTTCCTTCTAATGTGCCTAGAAAAGCATTGAGAGATGGCTCAAATGTTTGGGCTTGAGCTACCACATAGGAGACCTGCATGAAGCTCCTGGCCTTAGCCTGCCCCAGTCCTGACTATTGCAGCCATTTGGGGAGTGAACCAACAGATGAAAGGTTTCTTCCTATATTCTGCACACACATTCTCTCTCTCTCTCTCTCTCTCTCTTTCTCTCTCTCTCTCTCTCTCTCTCTCTCTCTCTCTCTGTCCTTCTCTGTAACTCTACCTTTCAGTAAGTAATCTTTAAAAAAAAAAGGAGGTAATATCAAATTATGCCTTGCCCCTACACCAGAATCAGACTTCCTTTTACCACTTCCACTGTAAGTACAAAAATAGTAACTTTTCTACAACTTAAGTAACTTTGCATTTTTGCCACATTGTTAGGTAAAAACAAAGGGGTGATTTGAGTTCATATGTCCTCACTAGCTGAGTGGAGATAAACATCTTATCAAATAGCCTTTAATCATTTACATTTTTATCTTCTATGCATCTCATATCTGTATCTTTAATCCACTTGTCTGTTGGCTTATTCATTTTTTCCTCATGGTCCTACCTACAGAGTACTTTAATATTTTAGTTACTAGTCTCTATTACATGTGCTGCTTTTGTTCATTTTTTCAGGCATCCATTGATAGTAAAATGCCTGGTTCTTAATAGGAAGTGATAATTACTTGTTTTTATTGTTGTCTATTTGGGCAGCACTAGATTAATTGAGCATACTGAGGGACACAGGCAGCAAGCAGGACAGGAAAGGGCTGGCTACTTCTGCCAGGAGTTATTTGCTGGCTATATGAATGAATGAATTACCATAAAGCGAAGCATGGCACAATTACTCAGGCTCATAAAAGGGCTGTGGCATTTCCCCTTATCCAACTGTAAGGACCATGCAAGCAGTTTCATCTACATTTACAGTGAGACATCACTGGCCTAGCCATGATAGTTAAATGAAATGATAGTTAAAACACCCATGTTGGGGTAGGTATTCTGGCCTAGCAAGTTGAACTGATATCTGCAACACTGGCAACCTATACAGGTGATGGTTGGAGTCCAAACTGCTTTACCTCTGATCCAGTTTTCTTAGGAAGGCAGCAAAAGATGGCCCAAATGTCTGGGCCCCTGCATTCATGTGGAAGATCTGGAAGAAGCCCTGGCTCCTGATTTTGGGTTAGCTCAGCTCTGGCCACTATGGCCAGTTGGACAGTAAATCAGAGATGGAAGACTCATTCATATTTTCTCTAATTGTGTCTTTCAAATAAATAAGTAAATCTTTAAAAAAAAAAAAAAAAGACAGCCCATCCCATGTCAGAATGTCTCAGTTCAATTCCAACTCTATATGTTGATTCCATTTCTTTAAACTGCAGAACAGGGAGACAACAGTGAAGGCATAGGGTGTTGAGTTCCTATCACAATGTCAGAAACCTGGATTTAGCTCCCAGCACCTAAAGCTAAACCAGCACAGTCCTGGCCATTGCAGACACTGGGGAGTGCACCAGAGAATGGGAATTCTCTATTTCTCTCTACCTTTTAGACAAAAATAAAAATAGATTTTAAATATATAAATAAAAGCAATCCACTAAGTGATATGTCTTACTTCTGAATCCATAATTCTTAGGGCAGAGCCTGCTATGGAATAATTCAAAATTGCTGAAAGAATTCAAGATCAGCCTGGAATAAATCAAAAGGAAAACACACACACACACACACACACACACACACACACACACCTGAGATATCAATTCTCCATCCCATAATAAAATAAGTTAACAAAAAACTATAAGCCAACCTGACATGTAATGTATTCCATCCCTGCTCCACTCAAAATTTCTTGTTATCCACAGCAAAAATGGAAAAGGATAACTCACAAGAGAAGCAAATTAAAACAAAATGGATCCCCAAGCCACTAGAGCCAAGGTGTGGATCTCAAGCAATAATTTGTTGCTTCATTCTCTGTTTCTTCCACTGGATATAAGAGAAAAGACTTGGAGGTTGGGCACAGGATTGACACTCTCCCTCACATGGCACTTCCTCCCTGTTTTCCTCCCACCTGCCATCTCTCTGCTTGAGAATGTTGCTTTTTCTGTGTGTTTGCTTCTTTCCCAATTGTTCTCTTCAAGCAGGGGTTGAGCCCTGGGTTTCCCTGATTATCATGATTTCTATTGAAAGACTTACCTCAGAAATACCACCCACACTTATATGTACACAAACACATTTCTTTGCATCTGCGTTCTTGCTCCATCCGGGCTCTGTGGAGTTATTTGGTTTAATTATGTCTGGCACTTTGCCCATCAAAATGGGCAATTCTCCAAAAGGATGGAAACAACAGTAAATCTGCCTCCTCCTGAGCAATTGAGGTTTTTGTTTAAATCCAGTTGTCTTGGAAACAAGCAAATTTCATTGAATATACATTCACCTTACTGGTAAAAATATCAGCTAAAGGCACAACTCCCCCAAAACCCAGTCCCAATGCAGAGGTAGATTGGGTGCTGCAGTAGAAATAGGGTGTGATTCCAGATACCAGGATTCCAGCCTTAGCTGCAACCCAACCAAGACATATTCAGATATTCAGATCATTTTCAGCCTCTACTGCATCACAAACAAAAGGGAATAACGACACCACCTCTTTCAACTTGGACATAGTGGGAAGATCAAAGGAGCAGATAGAACCAAAGGCTCATTCTGGAACAACAAAGGGTTAAACAAATGTAACCACAAGCTTGAAGTACTGGTTTCCTCTTGTGAAAATTCAAGCCATTAGATTTTAGCTAAGATCTGAATAGATCATTTATCTGTAGAGTGTCTTCCCAATGGCAAAACAGATGACCCCCCCCCACAGACCTGAGCAAGCTTCAAGCTGAACATGATCATGGATGACCAATGATTATTTGTATATTTGTCCATTCTGCTAAAAGAAAAGAAAATCCATGCATAAACAGGCGGAGATGTGTGTGTTATCACTGACTATTCAGTGCATCACAGACAATTACTCATGTCTCATTTATCTCAAACCACCCTAAAGCTCAGTGGCTTAAAATAAGTCTTCTTTGGCTCATGATTTGACAAGTTAGAAATTCAGAAACTTCTTGTGTGGGGCAACTGAAGTGTGGCTTACAGAGACACACCTCCAAGACAGCTTCTTTACTCATATTTCTAGCTCCTCAGAACCCCCTAGCTTCTGCTTCTCTCCACATGTTGACTCAGCCTCCCCTGTTTCCCCATATGGCTGAAGTTTCTCACGGTGTGGTCTCAGAAAGGTGTCTGGCTCCGAAGGGAGAGGCAGCAAAAGCTGCCAGATCAAATGAAGATTAGGATTGACCATTCTACAGCTTCCCTTCTACCATATTCTACTGATGGAAACAGAAACAGAGTTCAAAAGCCCAGGAGAAGGACAAACAAACTTTACTTCCTGGTAGGAGCATGGCCAAGTCACTAGTGCATTGTGCACCAAAAATGATCTTAGTTTCGGGTTTGAGATTAAATTTTCTGTCATGTAAAGAAAATATCCTAAGTGCAATAAAAAATTAACTATTAATTTGCATGAAATGCCCTTATTAAATCTGTTAGGAAGAGAGTGATTTTTCCATCAGAACTCCTCATGCTGATATGAATTTAGAATTTTCTGCTAATTAATGGAATGTGTCTTTATTCAAGTGAAGAGTTTTGGATATGGAATATAGGAAACTTGGACTTTAATGTTAGCCCTATTTTATCCTCTAAATCCATGATTTAATATGATTGTATGTTACTCTTCAGTACCAAAACTGAAGAGAGGTTTTCCTTTCTGCTGTACTTCAAGGGAGGAAAGCACTAAAGGAGCAGAAGATACCATTTTAGACCTTC
Source organism: Ochotona curzoniae (assembly GCF_017591425.1). Lineage (NCBI taxonomy): Eukaryota > Metazoa > Chordata > Mammalia > Lagomorpha > Ochotonidae > Ochotona > Ochotona curzoniae. Next base: position 31,298,246 of record NW_024467122.1, on the reverse strand, counting down.
GTATAATCTATTGTGGGCTCCAAATGAAAGGTTCTCATTCTTCATTTCTAATTACTCCAGGACCCAAAGCAATTCAGTCAAGTTTTATAGCCTGCATAAAATGCTTCTAAAATTTTTATTCCTCCTTCTTCCATAGCATTTTTTAAAACTAACAGCAATTTGCATTATCCTTTTTTGCTTAACACAAGAGGCCACTCCAGCAAACATGAATGTGGACCACAGAGCTGATAGGCATTTCCTGAAAGCTGGTCCACATGAATCCATATTACAGGGCAGGTTTCCATCAGGCTGGGTTTCCCAGAAAGTCTGCTGTCTAAAATCCTGGGGTGGCTCTCTAGACAACACTCCTCAGGCTCCACCCCTGCCTCTGCCCTGTGTCCTGATCCCTCTAAGATTTCCTTAACAATTCTGGAATGTAAGAAGCTAAGAAGGCAACCTAGGCGCAAAAGCACTTGGCAAAAGCAGTACACCTGCAGATGCTCACAAGGCTATTGGTGACTTCTTGTGCAAAAAGATTTGTCACACAACCTGAGAAACAAACTTGCCAAGGAATCAGATAAGTCTATTAAATTCAATTTCTTCATTGTTCATATGCCAAGGTTTAGAATAATCTTTCATGCAATCTATCCTGCTTCTTTTTTTCCCAGGTTAAAAACATAGAGAGGATCTTAAACTGCTTAACAAAGACATTCTCAATTATAATAAGACAAACTAAGCCATGTGTCATACTGAGTTTCTGTCACATTCAGAAATAGGGAGAGAAATTATAAATCCTTAAGGAATACAGAGACCTGACTCCTGCTCTTTAATCCATATTGAACATGGTCAAAGCCTCAAAACTTGTCCCCAGGAATAATCTAGAAACAGGTACCAGGAATTTTAAGAATAAGCACATATTGCATTTCAGTGAGGGTCAAAAGCAGCAGAAGCCCCATTCAAACAGAACTACCAGTTCCCATGTCCACACCATGGAAAGCACTGCAATGCTCTTGGTCTCAGGAAGGCCCAGTTCCAGGCTCCATATGTACCTCCGCTAGTGCCAGATGCATGTCTTATCAGATTCAAGTCCAGCAGAAGAGAAAACAAGGTTTGCTTCCAACAGTTCCAAGCAAAACCTGGGATTCATCAAGACTGAGTGAAGGCACAGGTGCAAGATAACAGGACACAAATATCAGCTCTGTCACTTCCCTGCTATAAAATCCTTAAGATTGTAATTAAATGCAATTGGCATTGCACAGCTCACTAGAATCCAGTTCTGCTGGTTATTCTTCATCTGCCTGTCCCTGTCCATTCTCGGTCTCTCTCCATGCTGACCTGTGCCTGAGGAGGCTCTTTTGTACAGTTCCTGTCAGTATACACCTTGGCCCTTTGGTGTCCAGTAGGACTCAGTCCATGGGAGGCACTGGCAAGAAACCAGAATATGAGAAGAGTACCAGATCAATATTTTAAATCAGAAGAAAACCAAATAACAATAGAAAATACAGGTTTGGCTTTGTGCAGCATGAAGGAGTCCACAGAAAACTCTGTGGCCTGGACAGGCAGTGACTGCATCCTCTCTAATCAAGGACATGCCCTGTTGAAGAACCTTCTATTATGTCTGGGAACTTCCTCTGACTGATGTTAAGTCTCACTGGTTCCTTGTGGTGATTTCCCAGTACAAGCCTAGCAGTCATAAAAGCCCTTGGCAGCTGCTATCCTTAGGAAATGCCTGTTATCCTTCAGTAAATTCTCTTAAACTTGTCAACACTTTTTAGACCATTTCTTAAGCTTTCATCACTTGCCCATTCTGTTTCTATCTGACCCTGGTTTTCTACTTCCTACCACCCCTGACGGTTCAACACCCCTGGCCCTAGAAGCCAGTAAGTTGGGTTTAGCTATATGTCTTACTCATCTGTCTGAGGCTCCAGATGAAAGCATCAGAGAGCTGCTTCTTGGAGTAAACACGGCACAGCACATTAAGTCATGGTTTGAGGTACAGACATCCCTGCCATGGCAATTTGAACTGCCAGTTTAAATTCTATTTTCTCTGCTTCCAATTCAGCTCTCTCTTAATGCACCTGGGAAGCAGTAGATCATGATCCAGGTAAGCCCATGCCATTCCCATGGGAGATTAGGATGGGCTTTCCATGTCCTGACTTCGGCCTGGCCCCACACAAGCTATTGTAGCCATCTGGGGAGTGAAACAATGAAGAGGTGTAAGATCAGTCTCATTTTCTCGCTCTCACTCGCACTCTCTCTCTTTCTCTCCCTCCATCCATCCCTCCCTCCCACCCTTTCTCTCCTTTTCAAATAAATTTTTTAAAAGAGCTGATCCTTGATTCTGCACGCTGTCTGTTGTATTGCTTGGAGGTGTCATAGCACTAATCCAGGGGGGCAGATGTTTTACTTAAAAGTCTTCAAAGAGAAGACTGAAACAACCTGAAGTGCTAACCATGCATCTCCTGGAAGACAGATCCTCTAGAGTCACTTAGCATGACTAAGTCCATCACAACCCCCCGCTCTCCATGCAAACCTGTGAGTGTTGCAGTCCCACAGAGGCAAGCCCACAAGTTCCCTACAGAATCTACCCCCAGATTCAGTTCTCTTGTGTTCCAGTGAATGCTTCAGCCCAACCTGACATGGCCCACTCCTTGTTTCAACACTTGCGGGTAGGTATTATGGCTAGCCTAGCCAGGCATGCTCCCCAACCAAAGCTTTTGCGAGCACCAACAGATAGCAGGCAATTCTTTAGCAAAGCCCAGGTCTCCCATGTGGGCGAGTACCTTGGTCTGACCCAGACATAACCACAGGTTCCGCCTTTAAATAACTGTCTCTCCTCCCTCACCTACCTGCAAGCACAGTGGCCCAGTTTTTCGTGAGGACCCCAGAAGTCATTCCTTTCCAGTGAAACATGCATTCAGCCACTGCCACTCTAGTATGTCCCCAGGTCTCCTTTTCCAGGGGCAATCTGCAGCCACCCCCCTTCACCCTCTACCTGAGGCCAGGGTGGAATGTCCCAGCCCAGAGTTCACTGCCTTCCACATTTATCTTTAAAAACAAAACAAAAACGAACTAAAAACCGCATGCAACTATGCTGGCATACTGGTATACATAACATAAAAGTTGGCAATAACCAGGCCCAGGATGCCTACCAGCTCGTGGCTGCTTTTCTCCCAGCAGTATAATACTTGCCTAGGTACAAGATAACTAGGCAGTTGCCAATAGCTGGGGGTAAACTTATCTTTTAATCCAATCTTCCATAGCCCTCCCAGAGAGTTACTTATGAAAGACAAGTGAGGTATCATCTCTCTCTCTATATTCCCCAGCTTGCCAAGTAAGCCTTCCTTCACACACACTGCATTGTTGCAATCCTCTGGCTCCACCGAACAACTGAGCCGAAGAAGCCCCACATACAATCTTATACTGTGAACCCCCAAAACCATGAGTCAAACTAATCATCTCTCCTTCATAAGTAGCTTCCTTCATAAGTGCCCTATAGCAAGCATAACCTAACATTTCACTGGATAGTTTCGAGTTGGATGCCCACTCAAAATGAGAATGGATTACCAAATTGACTTGAACCCATCATCATTCACTCTTTAGAGCTTGGAAGGCTTCACCATCTCTAGGACAAACAGCCACCCAGTACCTTAGCAAAAAAGGGTTCTTCACAGGGAAGCAGTGAAGTGGCTGATGGAGGGCAACGAACAGTGTTGTCACATCTGCATCTCTGCCCTCACTCACAAAGGTCTCAGTTGCTGGCATTTAGTTGGCTGAAATTTTGTATACTGTTGATGTCTGAGATTGAGTTATGGGGGAAGAGCAAGGCTGTCTAATCCATTCCTCATAACCCACTTAATCCATTTAGGCTGCTCTCACAGGATGCCATAGGGTCAGGGGCTTAGAAACACCATTGAATTTCTCACGGCTGTAGGGGCTGGAAGTGCAAGATGAAGGCCCTGGCCAATCCACTGTCTCATGAGGGATCACTTTCAGGTTTTGGAAGTGTTCACTTTCTGTCATCAAAGGTCAAGAGAGCTCTCTAGAGTCCCTTTCACAAAAAGCACCAATTTCAGGCCTGGTGCAGTGGCCTAGTGGCTAGAGTCCTCACCTTGAACGTGCCAGGATCCCATATGGGCGCTGCTTCTAATGCTGGCAGCTCCACTTCCCATTCAGCTCCCTGCTCGTGGCCTGGGAAGGCAGTCGAGGGCAGCCCAAAGCCTTGGGACCCTGCACCTGCGTGGGAGACCCAGCAGAAGTTCCTGGTTTCTGGCTTCAGATCGGCACAGCACCAGCCGTTGTGGCTCACTTGGGGAGTGAATCATCAGATGGAAGATCTTCCCCTCTGTCTCTCCTCCTCTCTGCATATCTGACTTTGTAATGAAAAATAAAATAAATCATTTTTAAAAAGCACCAATTTCATTCCTGGGGTTCCACTCTCATGACCTAGTCACCTCCCAAAGCTACCAACTTGGAATGCCATCACATTGCTAACTAGGTTCCAATATGCAAATTTAGATGGATATAAACAGTCTACAAAATTCCACCCCCATCTCCATGAAATTCACATTCTTCTCACCTCATTCATTCCATCCTCAAAATCCAAACAAGCCTTTTTTCATTTCATCATCAAGTTTAACATCTAAAGTTCAAAGTCATAGGGTATGTATTTGGGACAGCAGTTAAGACTGCTGGTTGGGCTGGCTCACATTTCATATTAGAGTGCCTAGGTTCAACCCCCGCTCCTCTTTCCAAGTCCAGCTTCCTGCTAACGTGCATCCTGGGAACAGCAGGTGATGGGTCAATTATTCAAGCACCTAATACCCACAAGGAGGACACAGGTCTAGGTCCCAGCACTTGTTTCAGTCTGGCTCAGTCCATGACATTGCAGGATGAACCAGAAAAAGGAAATTATACTTGTTTCTGCCTCTACCCTCTACCTTTCAAATAAAATGGAAACTTTTAAGCAAATCAAGTCCAAAATATCATACAATTTATCTCAAAGTTCTCTCTAGTTGTGATCCCGTGCAACCAGAAACTTATGTGTTTCGAAAACACAAAATATAAGCATAGAATACATTCCCATTCCAAAAGGAAGAAATAGGAAAGAAAAAAGGAGTGCCAGAATCCAAATAAATCCAAAATCTTGTGGGAACCAAATCACAGTAAAATTTAAGCCTGAAGAATAACCTGTGGCTCACTTAGAATGTTCTAGCATTCTAGGTCCCTGAGATATGATATCATCCTGACAACAAGAAGACATTGCGGTGTGGAGGCCCTGCAATGGCTCTTGCCTACTCTCCAAAGCTGCAATCCTGTGTCAACGATGTTCAGAGATGACTTTTTGTACAAAATGCAGGTGGAGGCAGCCAAGCCTGCAGAACACGAAGCACAGCCCAGGCTGCAGTTCTCCAAGCAAGTGCAGAGGCAGCCTGGCTCTCTGAAAGCTCACTGCCTCCCAAGAACTTTTTGAAAAGAGTGGCTGTGCTAATCTGTGAAACAATTTGGGGAGTCACTCCTCTCTTGTCCTGACTGGTAGCACCTGGCTTTCAGGGGAGTTTGTTGAGTACTTTCCTAATCTCTTTTAGCCACACCCCAGGTATCTTCTTTCATATAATTTGCTTTCTTCTCAATTTGGACAGACTGAGAGTTTTATGAATGTTTAGGTTCCAGTTCCTTTTGGCTTTAAAACTCTATCTTTAAGTCATTTCTCTCTTTTTGCTTTTTACTCTAAGCTGCCAATAGGAGCCAGTCAACTTCTTCAACATTTTGCTTCAGACTTCTTCGCCCAAATGCCAATTTCATTGCCTTGCAAAAGTCTGGCTTACAGTAAACTTCTTAGTGCAAACAAAATTCAGTCAAGTTCTTTGCCATGGTGTTACAAGGTATAAGGAACCATATTAAGGCATAGAAGTAGACATACGAAAATAATATAGAAATAAGTGTGTACATACTCTAAAGCCTAGAAAGAAACTAAAAAATAAGGTAAACACTAGGCAGGCGGCACAGCAGAGCAAAAGCCAACCAATGAAAACCAAGCTATGCCAGAAAAACAAGATAAGTCCATGGAAGCTACATCACTCTCCTTATTTATACAGAATGAGTCTTTGACATGCTCTGAAATTCAGCCGAGGAAAGAGTCTGGCTCCTGGTTGCAAGATCAACAGCCTCAACCAACCACTCCCTTGAACTCAACATGGGACACTCTCACTCTGTCAAGCCACAGTCTGGTAAACACAGATAGCTCCACAGTTAGTTCCTCTCCTTTGGGACTAAAATGTCATGAGGCCTTGTGTGTGAGGATTGCTTCTGTTTGGTTTACTGTGTATAAAACTATCTGTGTGAATAAAGGAACATTATTTTGAAAGACAACTGTAGTCTGAATAGGAATATACCAGAGACACTAGATCACTCATAACACAAGGTTCGCTTTTTCTACTGAGTCCAATAACACGTTCTTTATTTCTGTCTGAGACCTCACCCTGAATGGCTGTTACTATTCATATTCCTATAAACATTCTTCTACAGGTCACTACTTAGATTCTCTGGGATTGAGGTTTTTCTCTACCTCTCCTCTTTTCTTTCTGGGCCCTTAACAGACTCACTCTTGACATTCCCATTTCTGCCCCATGTCTCAAAATTATCCATTGCCCCATACCAGAGCCACTTCCATATTTTTACGTGTTATTGTGTTAGGTACTTGTTATTATTATGGACAGTATTTCTTAGTATCCATTTTCACCTTAGTCCATTCCAGATGCTGAAACAGAATGCCAGGGCCAGGTGGTTTATAAAAAAACTCGCTCCTCACAATCCTGGAGACTAGGAACTCCAAGATTCAGAAGCTGATGAAGGCATTCTTCCTGATTGGGAAACAGTTACCTTCTCATTGCATCCTCACAAGGTAGAAGCTTTGAGGGGAGCTCCTTACTGTCTCTTATGGGAGGCCACCCTCATGGGAAAACCAATTACCTCCCAAGATCCCCACCTCCAAACACCATTACACTCAAAGTGGGGTTTGAGTAGGGTGCAGACATTCAGCCTAGACTAAGACCCATGCTGCTCAATCAACTAGATAATGAAGCAAGCATCAAAATCAATGGATAGGACAGGAAAATGAATGTATGCAAAGAATAATCGATTGAGGAAGTTACAAAACAGCAAGCAAAACACCACTAAGAGGAAAAGAGATTCTAAATCTAATAAAAGAAGCTGAATTTCTCACAAAGCTATGCAAACTACCTGTAGGACAGACTTAACCAAAAATATTTCTCAATACACCAGGTAGGTGTGCTTTGCACCCATAACCAGAATGAAAAAAGTAAATGAAAACAAGAATGATGTGAAGCTATTTCATCTGTATTAAAATCGCATTCTAACAGATGTAGTAAGTAATCAGCATCTACTAACTCCTTCATTACCCCAAGCAATAATATGCTATGAGCTATGGACAAGCACCAAATGTGACTAAGATAACACTGCTGCATTTAAGGGACTTACAATGAATGAACCACAGATCTATAGGAAAATTTCCTTTGGGTAAATTGGCTTCCTCAACTGACTTTTGGTGAATCTAATTGGGGTCAAGGACTTGGAGGAACTGATTTTTAGCAAATTCCTTTGCTGCCCATCTAAGTAACTAACTCCAAACGATCAGAAGTGGCACCAAAGGAATACAAATAAACTTCTCTCCAAGCTGAGAGTTTGGAGAAAAGAATTCCTACTAAGAGCATTTGAATGGGCTTTGACACATGAGTAGGAGCTGAATGGTCAGAGAAAGGAAGGTCATAACATGACACAGAAGTGCTGTAGTTCTCGACCTGTCCTCTGAGAACCAACTCCTCCCTCAAATAAACTTTAAAATACTCTAGTTTATTACCATTGTTTCAAAAATGACTCTCCTTGTCACTACAAAGTAAGCATCCAAACTGTTGCGGGGTGCGAGCAAGACCACACCACACATGTCTAAGGTTTATTAAGGAGTCTTTATTAATCAAGCTTGATGACAATAGAGCACAATAGCAAATCACAAGTCCATACAGCAATCCAACCAATCATAATCCAACCAACCACAATCCCAAAAGGAACAAATGGTCATTATCCTTAAGTCCATTCATTAAGCTGAAGACTTATGTCCCAGCTTCCCCAACAATATAAGCTATCCTAAAAGACATGCAATGAATAACCTGGACACACTTACAAAGCTGCAGACATTCACCTTTCCCTGGATTCTCTGGCCAAATTCCACTACTGCTAGGCCTCACCTCTCCTGACAGCGCACAAACCAGAAACAACATTATTATATCCATTGTCCAATCTAAGCAGTACACAGTGACCATGCTCAGGGAATTACCTGTCCTGGGTGAGCCAAGAGTTGAGATGCCAGAGTAACGGAAACACCTGGCCAGAAAGAGAGCGAGCCCCTGCTTCACAGGCCTTTTAAAGGGGCTTGTGAGGGGAGTGGTTACACAACAATGCAATACCGTCCCCTCTCAGTTGATAGGTATTCGCTCCTGTGACTCACCTAAGTGTTGTGGACCAAGGAGTTGATTAGTGCTCATGGGGATGGGCAGGAACAGGAACTGGGCTTGTAGCTAAAAACACCTAGACTAATTGGACTTCCAATATTCTGGAATATTCCAATATTCTGGAAGTCCAATTAGGATGGGGGGGGGGGGTTGAGAATGGAATTAACATTCCATTGCTGTTAAGATCTACCTTCAGGACAGAGGGTAGAGAACAGTCAATTTTCATTTGCCCACTGTCAATGGGTGCTGGCTACACTGGCTGCACCCCATAACAAAACAAGGATCACCAAATTAATCCAATCATCATGTTCTCTGTGTTTCCATCACACCTGCTCATTGTATCTTGGAAGACAGCCTATCAAGCCCCTTACCCCACACCCCATCCAACCCCTGTCCTCTCTACCTGCTCCATTCCCCACCAATATCAGAATGACACAACCAGAAGTTACAGGCACTGATCCAGAGACTGTCAATCCCCACTCTCCCTGCCCTGGCCAATCCAAAGGCAGTCAGAGACCAAGACCTTACAAGTAAGGTGATCGGTACTTCCTGATGGAAAAAGTCCCCTCAGGATGCAGATCCGGGATTCCTCTGCTCAGTTTCTTGCTGGGAAAACAGCCTGCCCTTAAAGTCATATACACAAAGTTACCTAGCAGTTTGCCCTCTTTGGTTTTTTATCAGAAGAGAATCCACAGCATCCAAATTCCTCAGCCTGATGGCTAAGGTTTCTGAACATCTGAGTAGTTTATCATGTTACTCAAGTGTATCATATTTTTTTCTAAACACTTTTTTTCTCTGTGTTTCTCTCTGCATTGGAGCCTCCACCCATGAAATTGAAAGATTTCCAGTAGAAATTCCTTTGTTGCATCAGCTTTGGAAATATGGATTACAGTATTCTGTGAAAAACATTTATTACCCTGCACTGTGACTCAGATGCTGTTGCATTTCTGGGGTTATAGATTTTCTTTCAGCTAAACTAAGGCCCTAAGTCACAGCGACAGTTGTAATGTGTGTAATACCACAGTACCAGATTCTATTACACACATATTTTTGCTAGAGGTTTACGATGTTAAAAATATTTCTTCTTTTTTCCAATACCTCTCGGTACCTGTTGTGTAAATATATTAGAAGCCATAACACCAAAGTCAATTCCCAGGTGAAATGTGCACCCCCATCACACAGTAATTTGTCCCTTAAAGAAGCAAAAATGAAGAGCAGGTGGCAGAACACGAGCTAATGATATTCAAGCGCAATATCGAATTGTAATAAAAGATGAATGAGAGAAAGTGCATGTCATTGTGAGGGATGGGGAAGGTTACAGAAAGCTGAGGCCCAGAAAGGATTTATCCTGGATGTTGCTGCAGGCATTGCATTGAAAAAAACCTACAGACTTATTTGCAAGTGTATTTTATGGGACAACAGAGCAGTCTACAGAGGAAAAAATTTCTAAAGATTATCTTTTATACAAGCTAAAGATAAAACTTGAAAAATATATGAGCGAAATCTCAAGTGATTCTCCTGAGGGTAAGACTTCACATTTGTCAGTGGGTCCTGCTGATTCCATAAATGCAGGAAGAGATCTTTGTTAAAACACAACTGACGCTGTCATTTTTCAGGGTGGCGAGAAGAGACGCCAAAGTGGACTGAATCAGCACGTCCACTTACAAAGACATAGTCCATCCTGGAGCAAATCCTCTTCCTGTTCTTTAGCATCCAAGTTTTATTTAACGCTCACAACTGTTCCCCTGAGGCTTTGGCCCTAATGCTGCTGTCTTTCTCCCAGAAGAACCCAGTGTAACGAGTGCTTTTAGGAGGGAAAGATCTAATTGCATTTGGCTAAATCATCTGAAGCACAGTGAAAAAGATAACCAGAGCAGAGAGTTTTTGAAAATGCCTTTTTTTGACTAAGTTTAAACTTCTTATACTTTCCAATCTTTTGCTTAATCAGTAATAAAAAGCAAAATTAACTGACTTTTACCTTATCTTCCCTTCCATGGCTTCCACATTCATTTGGCAGTAGGGTGAATGATAAAACAGTTGAAAGGAGACAGAATGAGAAGAACAGGGAGACAGTTCAACCCAGACAATCACTCCATATTCCTCGGGGAAAGATGATGCTCATCCACAAGTCTATTCTATAATTATTACAAGAAACCTTGAGAATAAATGGGTTTGGCCCTTTCATTGGTAGTGTTTGATTTTCATTTTGCTTGTAGAGAGAGGAATATATTGTCTCATTATGTCATATTTCAAATACAAATCTAGAATATAGTTTCAAAAAATAAAATTCTTGGAGTGGGTACTGTGGTATAGCGGGTAAAGCTAATACTTGTGGTGCCAGTATCTCGTATGTGCACCAATTTGAGTCCCAGCTGCTCCACTTCTGATCCAGATCCCTGCTAATACACCTGGGAATGCAGCAGAGGGCAGCCCTAGTGCATGGAACCCTATACCCACGTGGGAGAGCTGGAAGAAACTTCTGGCTCCAGGCATATGATTGGCTCAGCTCCAGGTATAGCAGCCATTTGGAAACTGAACCAGCAGATGGAAACTTTCTGTCACTCCCCTTCTCTCTGTGTATAACTATGCCTTTTAAATACAGTTTAAAAGCCTTTAAAATTTAAAAATTCCAGTTAGTTATAAGTATCTAATATCATAAATATTTATATATCCTAATATCATGATAATACATATATCATAAATACATACACCCTTTGATCTGGTAATTAAACTTACATGAATTCCTCCAAATACAATTATCCAAAATACCAGAACACTTAAGCATGACCTCACCAGCACCATGACCTCACTAGCACCATGATATAGTATGCTGAGTCTTATCCTGCAGCATCAGATTGCTACATGAGCATCAGTTCTAGCCTCCATTGCTCTAATTCCAATATTGCTCCCTGCTTATGGCCTGGGAAAGCAACAGAGGACAACTCAAATCTTTGGGCTCTGGCACCCATGTGGAAGTCTTAGAAAAAGCTTCTGGCTGCCAGCTTTGGATTGGCTCAGCTCTAGCCACTGTGGCCATTCGGGGAATAAATCAGCAGATTAAAGATATCTCTCTCTCTCCTTCTCTTTTTCTCCTTCTCTTTGTAACCTTGCCTTCCAAATAAAAATAAAGTAAATCCTAAAATAAAATACTTATCTGGTTGTTTTTACAAAAATAATTCTTGTTTGTGGTAAAATTTAAAGCAACACAACATATGGAACTCCCACCTGCCCAGTTCCTAGAAGTGTCCACCATTAATGAAACAGTGTTCATTTTTCCAAGCATCCTGCCACAGCATATACCAACATTTAGGTGAGCACATGCTCTTCCTATGTAAACTTAACAAAAGTTATCCTTTTCTCTTCCCTTGGCATTATAACGCAGGAATTTTTCTACATCTGTATGTGATTTCCTCATTCTTTCTAATAATAGAATAGTGTTCTACTAAATGGGCATACTACAATTTATATAATGGACTTCATAGTTATTTTAGAATTATTCTTTATTACCTAATTTTAAGGGACTATCAATAACACCCTCCATTTTCCTATTGGATTTCAAGATACAGACCTATAGGATTCAAACATTAAAAATCAAGCATCACTTTCATTACTGATGAAACTGATCCTGGAGGGTACAGCTTAGATGTGTAAGCCAAAGAAGTTTGGTAGGAAGTTCTCCACCAACACCAGAATTTAGCCTAAACCTCAGAATTTCAGCTTGCCACATAAGAGCAGACTCATCTGAGATCAAAGATAACCAAGAGTAGATGAGAATACAAGCTGCTTCCAGAAAGTTCATGGAAAATAGGTATCATGAAAGAAAATGTAAAAAAAAAAAAAAAAAGCCTAGGTATAAATTTCTATTTTTTTACACCAATATGAAAAATGTTTTAAAATGTTATTTATTTACTTACTTCTTTTAAAAGCATAATGACTGAGAATGAAGAGAGAGAGATTCCCATTCTCTAAGAGATTCCCTAAATGACCACAACAGCTGGGGCTGGTCAAAACCAAAGGCAGAAGTCAAGAACTCCAGTTGAAACTCCCACCGGGATGGCAGGAACTCCAATACTTGGAACATGCCTGCTGCCACTAGGACCACTGGCAGGAAGATGGAAAGAAAGCACAGGAAGAGGCAGGACTCTATCCCAGGAACTCTTTATGTGCTATGCCGCAATATTCATGCCAATATACACATGTGAATTCCCTTTGTTCACCAACTTCTTGAAGTATCATCAGATAATCTAATTGAAGGAAAGTAAATTCAACCAAGAGGACTGAGAAGCAACCAAGCAGAAAATATTCAGCTCTTCATCCCAAACACGAAGATAAGAAAAGCCACCCTCCCCAGGATGAAGGTGGGTAAGGGAATGAATGGGAAAGTAAGCTGGTGGAGGTACTTCCCCTTGGAGACAGAAGAAGGGGAAAGGACATCTCTGTTCTCACTATGTTAAACTATTACAACTAAAATCCTTGGAAGGAATCAAGGTGGCAGAATAGGGTACGAACATGCTTAAACAGAGAAACATTAGCCAGTGTGAAGCAGAGGGCACATTCCAGGAAATAGGACAGGACAGAATGACAGCAGAGGGGTACCTTAAGACTGACAGACACAGGAAACCAGTGGACATAATGGTGTGTTGTTTCAGTGACTGATATCCCAGTAGTATTAAGTGAGCAGTGATTCAAACTGAACCAGCACCCGGAACTCCACCAGCAACAAGGTGGGAAGCAGCATTCACCAGGAGCTCAGGAGATTAACCCAGACATAGAACTGCCCATCCTGCTGATCTGTTGGATTTAACCAGGAGTAGGTCAGAACATCAAGTCCCAGATGGGAGGTAGGGGAAAGGGTAAATTTCACAACCCAGTCCATCTCTAGAACCAAATTGGACGCCATTTTTTATAAGAAGGCAAAGGCTATGGGACAGGACAGTGCAAGCACAGAGCTTAAAGTGAACTCACTTCTGACTCAGTGAACTGCAACAATGTAGCATCCTACAGGTTCCACACAAGATAGGTCCAAGTAGCCATCAGAACTGATGATCAGCAAATCAAGAACTCCAGTAGTAGCTCATCAGGTGCCATTTTGTATGGCGTGGCAAAGGCTTTAAGACTGCAGAGACAACAGAGAGTTGTGCATGCACTGAGTTGGGAGCAAACTCACTGAGTTCAGTGTATTGTACTAGTCCTGCTGGGAAAATAATGCCAACTTTGGCATCATACAGGTCAAAACAGATCTGTGTGGCCTCAAGACCTAACGGCCAACATGTTCCAGAAGATCAATACTACCAACAACCTAGCTATATAGGACACCTGGTGTCTCCCTAATATTGGGAACTACTTAACAGAGGTGGGAGAAAGGTTGTGCAAACAATGGTGCAGCCTCAGCATGGAATCAAAGGAGGGGAGAGTGGTGAGGCAGAAGTTGGGGCTACAGAGACCATGGTGGAAGTCTAACATAGGAACCCAAATCTAGAACTTGCTGGGGGGGAAGTGGCACAAGTAACTGCAAACAAAGAGCCATGCACCAACCACAATAAATAAAATCGACTTGTAGACCTGTGGGTGACACAGCCTAGAAAGCAGGCCCAAGGAGAAGAATCTAATAACTAGAAGTACAATTACTAAGAGCAAAAGAGGAGTCAAAGGCACAATGAATATTACTGAAGACTCCCCTGCAAAGGAGCAAAATCCTTTGCTAACCTCAGAGCTCACTGAGGAAGACATCAAGAAAATGGGGGATACAAAATTCAAAACACTTGTTATAAAGCTTCTTATCAACAATGAGAAGCACGTAATAAAGGAGTTCAAGAAATTTAAGAAACTTATAATACTGGAAATACATCAGATGAAAGCTGATATATCAGAAATGAAGAATACAGTGAAGCAAATTAGAAGTACAGTGGAGACTCTTCAACATAAAAAGAAGGAGGCAAAAGAAAGAATTTCAAAATTAGAAGATATTTCCTGTCACCAGCAGGAAACAAAAAAAAAAAAAAGCTGGAAGCAGAACTGTGTCAAGCTAAAAGAAAAAGTATTCAAGATTTGAAAGACACTACTAAAGGCCAAATATGAGTTATAAGAGTTGCAGCAGGTGCAGAAAGAGAAGCTGGGACTAAAACTGTATTCAATGAAATAATAAGGGAAAATCTCCCTAATCTAGAGAAAGAATTGGGAAACAATCTCCAGGAGGGGCACAGAACTACCAACAGGGTAGACCAAAAGCAATCTTTACCACGACATGTGATATTCAAGCTCTCTTCCATCAAACATAAGGAAAAGATCCTTAGATGCACACATGAAAAAAATCAATTGACATATAAAGGAATGGTTATTAAACTCACAGGAGATCTCTCACAGGAAACTGTACAGGCCAGAAGAGAATGGAGCGACATATTCAAGACTCTAAAAGAAAAAAATTTCAGCCCAGGATAATGTGCCCAGCAAAGCTTTCCTTTGTCTTTGAAAATGAAATAAAATTCTTCCACAGTAAAGAAAAGTTAAAGGAATATGCCTCTTCCAAATCTGCCCTACAAATGATACTTAAAGATGTTCTCTTGACAGAGAAAAGGATTAGCACCCACCAAAACCAAAGGCAAATGCAAAGACAATTCCAGTGAAAAACAACAGAAGACTAAATCAATGAACAACCCATTGCTGAAATGACAGGATCAAATTATTACCACCTATACATATTAACCCTGAATGCAAATGACCTAAACTCATCAATCTAATGTTATAGATTAGTACATTGGATTAAAAACAAAAAACCCATCTGTTTGTTGCCTACAGGAGATAAATCTCATCAACAAAGATCAGCAGAATCTGTATCTCATGGATTTTTGATGGGTTTTTTTTCTTTTTAGTTTACTCTCTTCAAAACATTTCTTTCTTATTAAATTCTTCACTGACTCATAGATCAAACAGTAGCATCATTTTCTTCAAGAAGGTTCTTGATTTTCTTTTTCATTTCTTCAGCAACACCTTAGGTATTCAGTAGCATGTTATTTAACTTGATGGTGTTGTTAATTTCTCCTTTTCTTCCTGTTGTTGATTTTGTATTGTGGCTTTTCATTTAAGGGGATGTATGGTAACTGTGTGATGGAGACTGTCATATCCAGATGTGAGGATACAATGTAGTATGCATCTCTACTTCCAGACAAAGATGGACTCCCAATGAAACTGTTAAGTATATCTTGAAAATAAGGTGCTAGACTCTTTGCCATTGTCCATGCCCACAATGATGGACAGATGACTGTTTATGAAGAACTATGCTACAGCAATAATATAGGGTAAATCAGTGCAGGGGGAGGATCTTCAGGAGAGGGTATGGGAAATCCCAGGGCTTATGAACCTGTATCATAAAACAATAATTAAAAAAATACTTTGCTAAAAAATTTAAATCCTTGGACATTTAAATTGGTACTAGTTGAGCACAGCCAAAGCATAAATTCCTAGATTGCAAAGTCAAAAGGTACTTTATTTCAAATCTAGAAAAGCATTTCAAAGTATTCTCACAAAAGTAGAGCATAAGAGTATCCTATCTTGACTCCCCTAATCTGTTCATCTCAAAATGTTCATCTGGAGCCATCTACTGTAAAACAGATGGTTGTTATTCACATGCCTTTGACTCCTAATTCAGAGGACTTTCTTTGTAAACTGGGTATTTCTATTTCTTCTGTAGCTACCATCCTCAGAAACGCAAACTCCTTTACTTGCAATAACATTCCACTGATCTGCACCTTCCACTCTGTCTCACTCGGTCTCTTTGTAAACATTTGTAGAGGTTTATGGAATGATGAGGTGGGGTTAAAGGGTGAGACCTCCAGAAATGAATCAGATTTTCTCTGGATATGTAAGGCAAGCACACCCGTTTGACTTTTCTACTACTATGTTCTAGAAAGCTGTTTATCTGTATGCAAATATAATAATAAAACACCAAAACATCATTAGCAGTGAAAAGGTTAGATCTGAGATATCCTTTTGCCATTTAATAATCTGGATTATTTGGGGCAATTCACTAAATCTCTCCAAGCTCCCAGATCATCTTCTATCAAATGGCAGTTAAAGGAGATTAACTAGGTAGATAGTTTTTAAGAATCCTTTTTAGTAGCAGAAAGCTATGCAAGTACAATGCTTAAAGGGCAAAACGCTGAAGCCTGATGAAGAATCCAAGTCCCAAGCTGTAAGATCTCCAGCTTGTCCCCTGCAGCTCACCATCCCCCATACATCCTATGTAATCCTTAGGATCCCACTGGGTCCATCTTTGAAACCAGTATCTTCAAAAGAACTGTGAAGTATCTCTCAGCGCTTCTTCAGACAGCTAGGATTTAAATAGATGGAAATTCTAAACCAGCCTAGTCTATAAGCAAATCCTTTTATATGTACGAACGGCCTATTTATCTTGAGCGTGCTTCTGAACTTGAGGACATAAAAAAAAAAAAAAAAAAGCTTGTTAACATCTGGATGATTCAGGGTTAAAATAAACTCTAGCTCTACTTGAACCCTTAGAATACTGATTTGGAATGAATGTTTAGTACAACGATAAAGATGCGGCTTGGCATGCCTGCAGCCCATATAAGAGTGCCTGATTCAAATCCTGGCTATACTTCTTATCAAGCTTTCTCCTAAAGAGTGGCCTGGATGGGGGCCCGGCGCGATGGCGCAATGGTTAAGGTCCTCGACTTGCACAGGCTGGGATCCCATACGGGCACCGGTTCTAATCCCGGCGGCCCCACTTCCCATCCAGCTCCCTGCCTGTGACCCGGGAAAGCAGTCGAGGACGGCCCAAAGCTTTGGGACCCTGCACCCGCGTGGGAGACCCGGAAGAGGCTCCTGGCTTGGATCGGCATCGAATCGGCATAGCATCGGCCATTGCGCTCACTTGGGAAGTGAATCATTGGACGGAAGATCTTCCTCTCTGTCTCTCCTCTCTGTATATCTGCCTTTCCAATAAAAAAATAAAATAAATCTTAAAAAAAAAAGAGTGCCCTGGATGGCAGCAGGTAATTAATCAAGCCATTGGATCCTTGCCATTGTCAAGGAGGACCTGGACTGAGTTGTAGGCTCCTGGCTTTGACATGGCTCAGCAGTGGCTGTTATGGGTATTTAGCAAAGTGAACCAAAGGATGAAAGATCTTCATCTCTTTCTACCTTCCAAATAAAATGAAAAGTAACTTTTAATGAGGTAAGGAAGCAACATCCTTATGGTGGTACATTGTTGGTGGGGCCCAGGTAGAATGGAAAGATGGGAATAATGCTCAAGAATTAAAGATTTTTGGCCTGGCAAAGTAGTCTAGTGGCTAAAGTCCTCACATTACATGCACCAGAATCTCATATTGGCATCGATTCATGTCCCAGCTGTTCTACTTCCCATCCAGCTCTCTGCTTATGGCCTGGGAAAACAGTCAAGGACATCCCAAGACCTTGGGACCCTGCACCCGCATGGGACCTAGAAGAAGCTCCTGATTTCTGGCTTCAGATTGGCTCAGCTCTGGCCAACGCTGCCACTTGGGAAATGAGGGGACATGGGAGACCTTTCCTTCTGTGTCTCCTCTCTGTAGATCTGAGAATCCATTATAAATAAATAAATGGGGCCCGGCGCGGTGGCGCAAGTGGTTAAAGGTCCTCACCTTGCACGCCCGGGATCCCATATGGGCGCCGGTTCTAATCCCGGCAGCCCCGCTTCCCTTCCAGCTCCCTGCCTGTGGCCTGGGAAAGCAGTCGAGGACGGCCCAAAGCTTTGGGAACCTGCACCCGCGTGGGAGACCTGGAAGAGGCTCCTGGCTTCGGATCGGCATCGTATCGGCCCGTTGCGCTCACTTGGGGAGTGAATCATCGGACGGAAGATCTTCCTCTCTGTCTCTCTCCTCTCTGTATATCTGCCTTTCCAATGAAAAAATAATAAAAATAAATCTTTAAAAAAAATAAATAAATAAATAAAAAATAAAAATAAATAAATAAATGAATGGATGGATAGATGGATGGATGGATGAATAAATAAATTAATAAATTAAATATTTCAATTTGGGGAGGACATTGTGTTTCTATGGGTTAAGTCACAGCTTTTAGGGTCCACATCCCATATCAGAGGTCCTGATGAGTACAAGCTGCTCTGCTTTTCCTGTTTCCTGTTAATATTCCAGGGAGGAGGTCGATAATGGTTCAAGTGCATGAGTCCCTGCCACACACACACACATAGGAGACGTGGATGGAGTCCCTGGCTCCTAACCTTGATCTGACCTAGCCCTGACTACAGGGGACAGTGGGAGAATGAATCAGTGGATGGATGACAACTCTCTCTGCATTGCAAATAAACCTTTCAAAAGAATGTCAATTAAATGCAGGGTGGTCCTAGAATAGGTATTTGGGGTACAAGCATGTTACCTGCCCAGGAACCTGGCCTGAATATGTAGTATTTCATTTTGTGTTCCAGACTCGGGGTAGATTTGCCCTGTTTTTGAAGAATTGCACTGTATGAAATGTTCAGTGATAGCCTAAGAGGGTATTAAATGGAAGATGCATGAGGGAAAATTAAGTAGACCTTGGCCACAAAAGAAGCTAGGATCCAGGCCATAGACCATAGGAAACCTCAATCTTGCCCTGTTGTGTAGGTAAGTTCATTGTTCTGTGTATGCCCCACCTTTTCATTGTCCAAGAACCTTCAGTGAATTAGAAAAAACTTCAAAGCACAACAAAAGGATGGCACCGCCTCCTGCCCAGGGGTCACCCGTGGATCACCAAAAGGGGACAGCTGTGCCGAAACAGAAGAGAGTCACAACAGGGCGATCACCCAAAGAGGGCATGATGAGAGCTGGGTTCAGCAAATGCTCATGAAGTAGTGATGCTTGGCACTTGGGGCTTGGTCAGGGGAGAGTGCCAGGAGAGGGAACATCTGAACAACCCTCAAAGGAAGTACATGGGGACAAGTACATTGTGATCACCAGTGTGCTCCACCATGACCAGTGCTGCAAGGCATTTTGAAACTACCCAATAATGGTAGTAGATCCTATTTTGATGGGGGGGGGGGGTGTTCCTTCAGTACAGCTTTAAGTAATCACTCATTAACTAGCCAGTGGTGAATTAATGGAACCATACATTTTTAGCCTTCTTTGGGAACCTTTTTTCAGCATTCATCTTAGATAACCACGAAAACCAAAAAATGTCCCAAACAAGGCTACTATGACAAATGGCTTCACCTTCAGTGGTCCTGGAACAATTCCACTGACATAATCTCACTGAATTTCTAAAACTCCACCAGAGACTATGGGCAATTGAAATGGATCAAGCACTCACAGTACTGTAGCATCTGTATGACTAATGTCAGCCATGACCTTGCCTTTTATTCCTGAGTCTGTCTCAGGAGCCTCTGTTTTCATCCACGCACAACTGGACAAGAAGCAGATCTGTTTGAATCATCACTACAGAATACACACAGAACAAGTGAGCAATACAGGCCTGGCAGACACACTGGGGCAGGGAAGATGGCAAAGGAATTCTATCATGCATTTCAAAACAGACCAAGTCCAACCTTTCTTTTTCCCAAGTTCTTTTGTCTGCTTTGGCCAGCTCTAAGAGTTTTGTTTGCTGCCTTGCCACATTGCACCCCTTTTCCCAGTTCTGCAGTTGGAAGAAATGTCAATAACTATTTACAAAAAAGAACACCCTAGAGAACAGCTGTTACACATCTACTTAGAACCCATCAGTGTGCAAAGCGTCTACAGATAAACACAGCATCCCATTTACTTCTCATAACTATCCTACAAGATGTTCCCAACCTACGGATTAGAAAAGTAAGAACCTAAGAGGGTATTAAATAACATATACAGGTGTTGATGCTGGCAAATGTTCATGGTTAAGGTGAGAGCCCAGCCCACTGATCCCCCAGCTGCTTCCCTTGACAATCTCTTTCTTTCAGTTGGACCACTAGGCAATAGCTATGGATTGCCTCATATTATAGGGGTGTGTGTGTGTGTGTGTGTGTGTGTGTGTGTGTGTGTGTGTGTTGCATTTTGGAGATTTTCAGACTAGTACAGAATCCTGCATGTAATGATTAATGTATTGGGGCCGATACAGTGGCATAGTAGGTTAAGATTCTGCATTTGGCACTGGCATCCCATATGGACACCAATTCTAGACCTGGCTGCTCCACTTCCCATCCAGCACCCCACAAATGCACCTGTAAAAGCAGTGGAAGACAGGCCCAAGTCCTTGGAATCCTGAAGCTACATGGGAAATTCAAAAGTTCCTGGTTCCTGGCATCTGATTGGGCCATTGTGGCCATTTGGGGAGTGGACCAGCGGACGAAAAATTCTCCATCTTTTCATCGTTCTGTGACTCTACCGTTCAAATAAAAAAAAATAAATTTTTTTAAAAGTACTGATTTTTTTTTCTAGATTTGAAAACCGAGGCCCAGAGAGATGAAGCCACATGCACAGTGTCTCACAGCCACTCAGTGTCAAAGATGGAATTCCACATTAGCAAGTCCTCAGTGAGCCCTGGTTCCTTTTCACACACATATTGTCAGGGCTTAAACACACATTTATCAAGTGAACTTAGTTTTAGGGTCTTCTCAATAAGATCCCCTCCAGGCATGCAATTGCATCATAATTACAGACCAATATGAATGTTAACAATAATTAGAAATCTAGGGGCCAGTGCCATGTTTATCAGACTAAGACTTTGCCTACTGTGCTGGCATCCCTGTGGGCAACAGTTCAACTCCTAGTTGTTCCATTTCCAATCCAACTCCCTGCCAATGTGCCTGGAAAGACAGCAGAGCAGGGCCCAAGTCCTTGGGCTGCACCCACATGGGAGACATGAAGGAAGCTCCTGGCTCTTGGCTTTGGACCAATGAATGGAACATCTCTCTGATTCTCCTCTTTCTGTAACTCTGCTTTTCAGATAAAAATAAACAGATATTTTTGAAAAATAAAACAGAAGTCTAAATTATACTTTGATAGCAGTTTGCCAAGTAGGTTGAGTTAAATAAGAATAAACACTAATATGATACAATTTTCTACAAATGTTTATTAATGCAAAATCATGCTAAAGCACTGTAAAAAAAATACTAACTGTATTAGTCAGAGCTATTATGTGAAGGTTTGCTTTATTAAATTATCAGGTTTTATTAGCATGTAGATGCTTATTCACCAAAAAATACTTAAATT
The DNA here is from genome assembly GCF_017591425.1 of Ochotona curzoniae. Classification (NCBI taxonomy): domain Eukaryota; kingdom Metazoa; phylum Chordata; class Mammalia; order Lagomorpha; family Ochotonidae; genus Ochotona; species Ochotona curzoniae. The sequence goes on along the minus strand of NW_024467122.1, from coordinate 31,276,567 downwards.
TAAAGTAGTTCTTATATGTACATAAACTTAATGACTGTATTTTTAAGTTATTCACACCCAGGAAAATATGGTTAATGGAGTAATTCTGCCTGCCACAAAATTCATGGCTTAACCTCCTTTACTGCAAATAGCTGGAAAACCTGACTCCAGATTGTGTGTCCTTCCAAATCTTAAACACAGATTTACTACCAAAGTTACCAGGACGATGCAGGAGATCCCCTGGGGGACAATTTTGTGAGTGAATAGAAAGGGAACCTAGAAGGTTAGAAACCTTTAAAAGGTTAGAAACCTTTAAAAAGATCACGCAAATTATACCTGTCCATCATTTTGAACAATTTAAAACAAAGAGTAAGGGTAAATATCATTACAATCCTATCACCAAGAGATAATCATCACATACTTTATATTACATATATTTTTTTATACATAGAACATACACTTGTCACAAAAAAAAGCTATTATACTTTATGCAGTTGACAGCTGCCTTGTTTTACTTATCATTATTACCTCTCTACAACAGTAAGTTTACAGATGCATTACTGTTTCATTTCCATGTAATCTACTTGCATTAGCATTTGAAATGGATGTAGACACCTGAATGCAAGACATGTAAGATGGTACATCCGGGAGCTTTCAGTTTCAGTGTCAAGATCAGATATTGAGGCAGGTGCACTTCCTGTCCACCTTCTTGGGACCCACATCCCTGTGCTTCAACAGCTGCAGGAGATGCTTCCTCTATCTGAAACCTCAGCAAGGTCGCATTAGGAGACACACCGGTTGTCCACAGCTGACGATGCTCCGGATCTTCTGGAGGTTTCATTCATAGTTGCCATAACTCACACCATGTTATTCCTGTTCCCTGCCTCCCACATAGAGAACAAACCATATCTACAGTGTTACCCTCCTTATCCCATTACCTCTAAATTCACCTAGCTTTCATCTTGGACAGCAGAAGCTGTGTCTTCTCTGGTCTACATCCCCCTTCTCCTCCCATGTGCATCCCGTCAGGATGTCTGTTCTACCCCCACCAATCCAGAGCCCAACTTGCTCCAGACCAAGGCTGTGAGCAGGCTCCAGATCCTGTGCAGGCTAGGCACAGGGGTCCTGAGGAAGGTGCAGATCTTCTGAGATCTTTAGAATAGAACAAAACAAACCTTTCTATTACTACTACAGGCCACATCTGCTACTGCCCTCTATTCCATACATCAGTCTCACTCCTTGCCTTATTTTTTCCCAAGCATTCTGTTAATATTTCTATTTAACTCACTCTTTAAAACTTAAAGAAATGAGGCTGCATCATAAGCAACAATTTCTATAAAATCACAGATTTGGTATGCTGATTATTAAAACAAACATACTGCTATTAAGATAAGAAATGCTCACCCACGTCCCGCTGAAATCATCCCAGCAGTACCTAGGCTACAATTTGGAAAATGCTGCGTTGTGTAAATCAGGACCACAGCCTCAAAGTTTTGAATAAGGTTTGTTGTTTTCTAACATCTGTGGGAAGAGGAGGAATGAATACACACACAGCAGTGTCTGCCCCACACAGGCTCTCTTCTAAGGAGCTTGAAATCACAAATAGTCTCTTATGTCTTCGAGTGGAACAAACCAGCAGAAGTAGCTCAGCAGCTTGAGCAAGCTGCAGAAGTGTCTTCAAGAAGTGCTGCCGTTGGCAGTCAGCGGCCGCAGTTCAAGGGGCCTATGGGGACGAGCAGCTCAGGACCAGATTTCCTGGGTCTTTCAAGCACATGTCACGAAGTAGAACTTCTTCAAGTCACAGCTTTACCTTGTCATGACATTAATTATAACCAACATCTCTGTATTCTCTATTCCTCTGTCTCGCTCAAGACCTTGTCCCTGCTGGGTGTAGGGGAGGAGGTGGGACCAAGCAGGAAAAGTAAAGGATGAGGGAATCTGACCCTGCTATGTAGAAACTGCATGGTCTCAGTTGCCCCTGTAACTTGCCACTTCCTGGTTGGCAGAACAGCCAATGGCCACCCCATGCAACCAGGTGGAAACCACACAGAACCCAACAGCAGCCTTTGGAAGGTACCCAATGCCTCTCACATTAACTGACATGGGATGGAAAATAAGTGACTGAGCCAAGTGTAGGCATCGTCCTGGGATGCTCTACCACGTTAGAAAGCAACACGTTCCCCCCACTGCTTCTGGCTCCAAGGCCTCAATCCATTACCTCGCTCTCACACGTGCTTCTCACATTCCAGATGCATTGGCCAGACATAAAGTAAAAAAAAAATCTATTTTTCACATAAGAATGTCAAGTCATCTCAAATTTGTGTGGGTGATTAGTAATTACAAATGTAGTAAGTGCTTATTGTAGAAGTATTTTTAAATATATATATTTAAATATATTTTTAAGAATATATAAAATATCTTTTTAAATACATATGTGTGTATGTGTGCATGTGTGTGTGTTTAAAAGACAGAGTGACACAGAGATTTTCCATCCACTAGTTCACTTCCCACATGCTTACAATAACTGGGAACAGGCCAGGCCAAAACCAAGGAACAAAAACTGATTCTCCCAGGTAGGCAGAAAGGTCCTAAAAACTTGACCCAAATTCTGCTACTTCCCAGGCCCACTTAGCATGAACCTGAAAGGCAGAGGCAGGACTCAACCCCAGGTGCACCAACATGAGATTAAGGTATCTCAAGCAGGCACTTATACTACTGAGCTATAATACCCATCCTAGAAGTATTTTCAAATATTTTATTTCTAGATTTTTCCAACTATAAGAGGTATAACAATGCCCAAAGTTAATATCATTGTTGTTGTTGTAATGTTCTTTTCTGGTTTTTTTTCTGTATATTTTCACACCCTTAAAAGCATACCAGATTTTTCATAAATTTTTTAATACAAATATTAAATTTTCCTAGATCCAGAAGCATGATGTGTTTGCTAGAAAGGACACAGAAAATACAAATAAAAGCAACCATTCATGGGCTCTACCACAAAAAGGCAATAGTCATTAATATTTGCATTAATTTAAGTAGACTGTGGGGTTTTTTTTTTTATCCTGACTCATTTACTTTCCAGCAAGCATTAAAAGTTTTTTTTTTTTTTCAAACAAGGGAGTGGCATTGTGTAGCAGTGAGTTAAGTCACTCAGAATGGCAGCACCCCATTCAGGAGTGCCAGTTTGAGTCCCCAGGCTGCTCCACTAAATGTACTTGGGAAGGCAGCAGCAGGTGACCGTGTACTTGGGCCTCTGTCACCCATATGTGAGACCAGGATGAAGCTTCAAGCTCCCAGTTCTTGGGTTTGTCCTGGCCCACAGTCTCTACTGCTATGGGCATTTGGGAATGAATGAGCAAACAGAAAATCTCTCTCAGTTATTCTCTCTCTCTCTCTTTCCATATGTGTGAGAGAGAGACAGAGACTCTGCCTTTCCAATATGTGTGTGTGTGTGTGTGTGTGTGTATATATGTTTTCTAAGAAGTTTGTACACATCCACCATCAATATATGCAGGGATTGATTCATGACATCTTGGCTATATAGAATATACTCATTCAAAATTCTTTCCCAATATGTTACAAATGTGCCAAAATGGCACTGAATACATTAAATTGCTTTTATCAGGGAAGTTTTTTATTATTTTTTTAATCGGGTTGCTTTTATCAGGGAAGTTAAACATATTTAAAGGTTTGCTAGCCATTTGTGGATTATTTGTATCATTGCTCTGGCTAGTAGTCTTTTTTAAGATTTAGTTATAGGGGCTGGCATCATGACCCAGCAAATTAAACCTTAGCCTATAGTGCCAGCATCCCATTTGGGCACCAGTTCAAGTCTTGGCTGCTCCACTTCCTATCTAGCTCCCTGCTAATGGCCTGGGAAAGCAGTGGAGGATAACCCAAGTGCTTGGGCTACTGAGCCCACATGACACACCTGGATAAAGTTTTTGGCTTCTGGCTTCAGAATAGTCCACCTCCAGGTGTTGTGGTTCATTTGGGCAATGAACCTGAAGATGGGAGACCTTTCTGTCTCTCTTTCTCTCTTTGTAACTCTGCCTTACAAATAAAAACTGTTCTACTTGAAAAACAGAGAGTGTGTGTGCTTCCATCTGTTGGTTTACTCTCGAACTGGTTACAATGGCCAGGGCTGGGCCACACCAAATGTAGGCTCCTGGAACTCCATCTGGGTCTCCCATGTGGGAGCAAGGCCCCAAGAACTTGGGCCATTTTCTGCTACAACAGAGAGCAAGGTCAGAAGCAGAGTAGCTAGGACTCGAACAAGCACTAAAACAGGATATCGGTACCACAGATGGCCACTTAATTCACTGCACCACAAAGCCAGTCCTTGATGGTAGTCTTAATCTTCAATTACTGTCTTTTAAGAGCTTTATATACATTGAGAATATCACCTCTATTCCTTTACATATGCACTGAAAGCTTCTTCAGAAAGTCATGTCCTTCAAACTTCAATTTTATTTTTAAGCATCAAAGAGAAAAATCATTGCTCCTTTGTGATTAAGAAATTAAATTCACTGCTTCTCAGCCTTTTGGCTAAGATCAAGTGTAAGAAATTAAATTCAAGGTAGGCATTTGGCTTAGCACTTAAGATGCCACATCCAAAATCAGAGTGCCTGATTTTGAATCCCAGCTTCCTGTAAATGTGCACCCTGGAAGGCAGCAGACAGTAACCCAGGTATTAGAGTACCTGCTGCTCACATGAGAACCCTGGACTGAGTTCCACGCCCCGGGTTTGGCCTTGTCCAGCCCCAGTGGTCACTGGCATTTGGGGAGAAAAAAACAGTATGTGAGAGGACTACCCAGATATCTATCTCGCTATGTCTCTCTTAAATAAATAAAAATTAATAAATCAAGTTCCTATGTTTATTATACAATCCTATGACAATCAAGAGGATATAGGACAGAATTTTTCAGTTCCGCTGAAATTGATTCTTTTCAAAAGCAGCAATTTCTTAAAGGTTTATCAACACATGACATGAGTTTTACATCCCCATAAGACATTTAGGAATAAGTTAACAAATCAGAAGGGAATGTTTCTCCTCCAACTCCAACCATCCAAGCAAAGGGATCCCTAGTATGCCACCACATGACTTATTTGGAACTAAGGTCCTTGCAAATGTAGTTAGTTAAGATGAGGTCACGCTGGAGTATTGAGGGCAGATATCCTTGTTAGTAAACAACCATATTAAAAAAAAACTTCGTAAGAACATAACGTAAAGACAGAGACACAGACAAGACACAAACCAAGGAACCTCAACAATTAGAAGCTTAAAAAAGGCAAGGAAGAATCCTCCACTCCAGACAGACTAGACCCTTCTGTGAGAAAAAAAAAAAAATTGTGTTGGTTAAAGCCACTTGGTTCATGCTATTTTGTTAAAGAAGCCCTGAGAAACAGACCCAATATGTTTAAATGTTCTTACTTCTCTACCTCGTGCCTCCCAAGGTTGGCAGATGCTGGAGTCGGCCGTCAAATCCCATCCTTTGGAATCAATACAGCCGCATATTCATAAGATGGTTAGGGAACACTTGGTGCCAATGACAAGAGTGATTTTCTTTTCCTTTGTTGTTTCCAATACACAAAAGGCAAGTCTCTGCTGAATACCAGAAATCTTTCCAATTAATGCTAATGGGTGACCAGCCTCTGGCTCACTCTATGGAAAATGAGGCCACTAAGAGGAAGTTATCAGTAAGGGATTTATGTTTTAGTAGCACATTTAATTATGATACAACCACAAATGTCTCTTGCACAGAAATTCAGCATGCAAGATTTACAGCTCTTAGCACAATTTCTGCCTTTGTTGTCTCAAAGAGCCTTGTTTCTGATGTTTTATTAGACTATCAGCCTTTGTTCAATTGTGTCAGACTGCCCCCTACAGGCCTCATAATCTCATCCTGGCCGCTTCTAGTTTGGAGCTGGTTTTCAGAAAGCATATATTTCTGCCCACTCTCACACCCAAACAGCGCAGAACACTGGGCAGTAGGGAGAACAACTTTTTTTTTTTTTTCTCTAACACAACCACCGAAGAATCACAAAAATATAGTGTGCTTTCCAAAACACATCACCACCTGACTGGCTTCAGCTTACCAGAGAAATTAAATTTTCAGAATAAGATCAGGTCAGATTCTTTTCTTTCTTACTTGGAGGTGGCAAATACCTTCAAGAAACATCCTCTCCTTTCATGAGATGACAACAGGGAAAAATTTTTTAAAGAAGCTGATGAAATTTTAACACACTAGCCAGAGGAAAGCAATATTACAAAGAATGAGTTGGATCTCTTTCCTGCTTCAAAGACACTGACTTGAGGTGCTACTGAAGGGCACCTAGGGGAGGGGCAGGGCACTCCTGTTGCCCACACAGGCATACCAGCCCTGGCTCCCTCCAACTGACCTGCCTTGGCCTGTGCCCTGCTCCAAATCTGGATGAGCCATCTGGAACAATGACAGAGAGTGTGAAAGGGCATAAACGCATACAAGGGAGAAAACAGAATTAAAGTCAAAATGTGTTATGATGGTACCAAAAAAAATCTTTTGATATGTGTTTTGTTTTGCTTTTGGAAAGGCATAGTTACAGAAAGAGAGAGAGTTTCCCCATTGGTATATTCACTCCCCAGCAATGGCTGGGATAGGCAGAAGCCAGGAACCTGGAATACCAGCCCAATCTCCCATATGAGTGATGGGAGCCCAAGTACTTGGCGCCTCTTCTGCTGCATTCCCAGGCACATTAGCAGGGAACTGACTTAGCAGTAGGGTAGCCAGGACTTGAATCTGCACCCATCTGAGATGTAAGTACTTCCAACAGCAGCTTTATCCATGACACCATGCCAGCCCCAGTCCTATAAGATTTTTTAATACAAAACAAAATGGGGCCAGTGCATTGGCTCAACTGGCTAATCCTCCACCATCCCATATGAGTGCCAGTTTATGTCCCAGCTGTCCACATTTCCCATCCAGCTCCCTGCTTGTGGCCTGGGAAAGCAATCAAGGATGACCCAAAGCCTTGGAACCCTGAACTCAATTGGAAGATCCAGAAGCAGCTCCTGGCTCCTGGCTTTAGATCAGTTCAGTTTCCACAATTGTGGCCACTTGGGGAGTGATCCAGCAGATGGAAGATCTTCCTCTCTATCTCTCTTCCTCTCTGTATCTGACTTCCAATAAAAATAAAAATAAAATACATCTTTACAAAAAAGTCACAGAACTCCTGGCCTCGCTGTAAGGCAGCTTTTCTAACATCCTATCTTTCCTTGCTATCTCCTAACCCAAACCACTCCAGTGGTATCCCACCCGTCACTACCCACCAAAATTGACAAGTAATCTGGATCACCTGAACTGTTCCCCTTTGGCCCCTTGCACACCTGACCTGTAGCCAGCTACCAGGAGAATCTGGCTTCCTATGACCAAATGGGGCCATAGGTGACAAAGACACACACTTTTGTTCCCTGTGTAGCTGCCGTGCACCCTGCCTTGTGTGGGCTGGCATCCTCTGGAGGGGTTGGGGGGGAGCTTGGTGTTTCTCTGCCTGTCCTCTTGCCTCTTGGTCTGTGCTTGGGGCTCTGCTCTGTTCGCGCCAGGCTTGCCAAGCTGAGCAGGGATTCAGCGGGGGTGGGAATGGTGCTGGAGAACATGTACCCTTGTTGTTCTGTGCCAGACAGACTCAAAACCTATTCCTTCAAAGAGTTTCTGTTTTGCATGATCCAAGAGAATAGCCCAGCTGCTCTCTTTGGCTCGCCTCCATGTCTCTCTCCCATTCATAAAATCTTTAGAGAAAGGCTGTGTGCTGCTTTCTCACAGAGTACATCAAGTTGTGCTGCAGTCCAGAAGGAAGTTGGATATAGATGCAGGTGACTGGACGGGCCTTGATCAGTCTGTCTTTCTAACTGGTCTGTCAGCTTCCATTCTTCCTGAGTAAGCATCTCCCACCATGAAACAAATCAAGTGCTAAGCTTTCTAAAATTCCAACATTTTGCCAGAAGCTGAGTGATCGGAAAGCTCACAAAATCTCAGATATTCTCGAGTTTAACATACTCAGAAGGCCCAGAGAACCCTCGCCTCTCGCAATTTTTCTTATCCTGAGACCCAAATTTATTTATTTATTGTGTATATTTGAAAGGCAGAGACAGAGACAGATCAAGAGACATCTTCCACTCGCTGAGTTACTTTTCAAATGCCTGCAACAGAGAGGGCTGGGCCAGACTGAACCCAGGAGCCAGGAACTTAATCTGGGTTTCTCCCATGGGTGGCAGTGATCCAGAGTCTTGAGCCATCACTGCTTCCGCCCAGGTGCATTAGCAGAAAGCTGGAATGGAGAGTGGTGCTGAGATCTGCAGCAAGCACTCTGCTGTGGTTTGTGGGCACTCTGGGGGTGCAAATCTCCAAGTTGAACACCATGACATCACTGACAGACAGGCACTCAGTAAGCCTAGTTGTCCTAGTTAGCTATTCTAAAATCACAATATTATTAGTACTTTCCTAATTTGCCATCATACTAGATACTATGCCCATTACTTTCTCTATATTATCTCACTTAACTATGAACATAACGAATTTCTCACCGCCTTATAAATGAGAAAACAGACTCAGAGGTTGAGAAATTTGTTCAAGCTCACCTAACTGGTCTGTGTCGTTGAGCAGGACCTCAGAGTCCCCAGCTGTGAGATGGTCACATGGTTAGGGCAGGATTACAGAACCCATTTGTATGATTAAGAAGCACGGAGCTAGTTAGTGTGATTTGAGCTAGACTGTACAGCTACTTAGTGGGATGTGAGCAGTATCACAAAGCTGGCTGGTGTGATTAGGTACTCACAAAGCTAATTACAGCAATTTGAGCAAGATGCCAGAGCTGGTGTGATTAAGCAATCACGGACTTAGTGTGACTCAAGCAAAATCACAGAGCTGGTTAGCGTGATGTGAGCAAGATCAGAAGGCTGGTTGGTGTGATTAAGCAATCACAGAGCTAGTTAGTGTGGTAAAGCAATCACAGAGCTAGTATGATTGGAACTAGCTGAGCAGGGATTTCACCTTACATTAGCCCTACCCTGAGGTTCATACAGTTTCTTCCCTCAACCGTGCCTGTCTTGTCACTCTCTCCTCACTCTTGGCAGATGGCAGTGACCACGAAGCCATCAAAATCTTGTTAGTATCTGGGAAATGGCACTGAGCGCAAGACTGTCCATGAACATCGAAAAGGTTATCTGTTTGTGATGTGAGACTGCCAGAAGATTAAGATCCTGAACAAAAATAGCTATATGCTTATGAATGTGGAAATATTTGAAAGATCTCTGATGTCAAGGGTTTTATACAGAGAAACAGACGTCCCTCTAAAGTGCTGTGCTCATGAAAACCAATGCAGACACAGAGAAGACATCTCCTAACCTCCAGAAGAGCACACTGCTGGCTCACTAAGAAAGGGGACAATCTGAAGATGAGTGACTGCACACGGAAGGTGACCAGGCTGGCATGCCTTGAGCCATTTGGAATATGCCTAAAGACTCGGGCCTTGGAGGATGGACACAGCTGAGTAGGATGAGAGGAGGAAAGGAGAAACTCCAGGCAGATAAAACAGACCTAGGAAGACTCAAGTGTACATGAGCATTGCAGACACAGGGAATTTTAGATCATTAACTTCAAGGGCAGGTGGGAACAGTTGCTCACCTTCCGCACAGTGTGTTTGCAGAGTCTGGAACATAGGAGGTACTCAGGAACCATGTGGCTGCTAAAATAAAGAAAGGAGAAGGGAAGAGAGGAAGGAGAAGGGTGAAGGGAAAAAGAACTCAGAAGGCTGAGATGTGTGCAAGGTGTGTGAGGCTGAAAGAGAATACAGTAGGAAGATTGCATGGAGCAAAGGTAGGAAGGACCTTGATCATAGTCAGAGCCAAGAGTCTTTTCAAAGCAGTAGACAAGGCAGGGTAGGTAGCGTGTCCACCAGTTCTTGAGCTAGACAGAAGTGTGAAGAAAGGCATGGAAGGAGTCATGAGCAGTGCAAAGGCTACATGGCAGAGGACACAGACTGTAGGGTGAGGGAATCTCCAGAAAGCCAGCGTGGCAGCCCAGGCCCAAGATGATGAGAGTTTGGTTTCTGAGGACTGGCAGAAGAGATGAGGGGAGGAACAAAAAAAATCAAATATTGACAATAGTTAAGATAGTAAAAATTGCAGGTCAAAATGTCTCGCAGGAAGCCTGCAAAAATGATGGTAGCATATTTAGAAGTGGAGAAGGTAGAATGCCTTAGGCTGAGGTAGAGGCTCAGGATATTTCACTTTAGAAAGCTCAAATATAGATCTAAATCGACAGACAACCCTCTGCATGACAGTGAGTTTATTCATAGTTCATTCACACTTGTGCGTCTGTGGCATCTACAGTCACGCTATAACCGTTAAGCAATTTTAATTGAATCACAAATTTTCAAAATTGAAAAAACAAAAACATTAGATCGTCTAACACTTATTTGACGTGGGATACAAGTGTTCAGAATTGCCAAGGACTCATCGCTGTTTCTCAACTGTCTATCCGAATCACTTGTAGCAAAGCTAGGCCATTCATTTTTTATGGTTAGACAGCTCTGTTTATTAGACGTTTTTCCTAATGACACCTTTGGAGAAAAATCAAACTCACTTATTCTCTAAAAGAGCAATTATGTAAATAATCACACGAGGTAATTCCAAGAAGCCATAGAAAATAGAGTGAAAAGAAAACTTTATTTGGGTACAAAATAATTTTGAAATTCATGCATTATTTTTTATAACATATACTCTGTGAATTTTCAGAAGATTGTATGCATAGATTTCAAATTTTTTACACTAAAATAAAGTGTTCATAAACTTTTTGAAATGCCATTGTATGCGTGGATACCTTCTTAGCCTCAGACTTGAATTACCTTCCATTTGTAGTTTTTTGAAGCTGTTTTATTGGTTCCCATGATACCAACATGAGTTCTAATCTTTGCCTCTGTCATCACTACCAAATGACTTCACTTCTCTGGGCCTCAGTTCGTCCATCTCTACTATTTCGTCTACTCTATGGAATTGCATGAGATATTTTTAAATACATGTGGTACAGTAAATATTCAATAAGCTATAGGTGTTGTTATTACTACTATTTACTTATAACGAAAATCAGCTATGTTGAAAACAAGTTCATCCAATGAGAATTCCTTGAAGTCATTTTTCTAAAGCTCTTTACTGCACTTTAATATAAAAGTTAAGGATTTGCTTATTAATCAGAATGACCCTGACATAAAATAGATACTGTCAGTTCATAATCAAGAGGCACAGAAAGTTATAGAAACTAGCTTAGAGCAATGCAAGAAGTGAATGGAAGTTTTTGAACTACTTTTGTATGCTTTTCCCCCCACCCTCATGAAGGTCAATAATTTGAGAAGCAAACAATAGGCAGGTGTATGTGCGTATGTGTGCACCCCTCCTGTTGTCCAGGAATCTCCGTCTTTCCAATCCCAGAGGTCAGCACGACTTACCAGGATCCTTGTAAGCATGTGGCAAGTCTCTTGCTGATTGAGGAAGTATGAGAGAGTGTCTAGATGCCCAGGGCTTAGGTCAGCCTGAGTCGTTGCCCTTACCGTCTTTCTCAAAACCCCCATCTTTCAAGTTTCCTCTTTATCTTTTCTCCATATAGCCCAAGTCTTAGTGCAGAGCGAGCTACCTTGAGAACATTACCAAAAAGTTGCTTTGATGTAGGCTGTAAAAAGTATCGAAAGCCATGCAACATTTAATATTTGATATTGGTAAATTGGAGAGGTGGAAAGAAAGGCAACTTAAGCCAATGAAAATATAGCCTTAAAATTGACCATATCATTGGACGGAATCAAGAAAGGGTTCTGATATGGGAAAAGAGGCATGAAAAACACAGTTAAGTTTTCAAAAGGTGAACTGGGTCCCAAAGGGAGCTAATTTACACAACTAATGCATTCTCATCACAAAACAAATCCATATTTCATAAAGAAATGAAGAAATAAGCCCCCTTCCTTTGGACTCCCTAGAAGTAACCATACCTCATACTTTCTTTCCTGTCCAATTGAAAATCGCCCTGCATATCCACAAATACAAATAATAGATTTATAAACATAGCAATAAATTTACATATATTTTCCTTATGCTTTATTTTTGAAACACTCAACAAAAAATAGCTGTTTTTAAAATTCTGATTCTTAAAACGTCCCATTAACAAGAAATAAAAACCTCCTTAAGCACAACAATCCTGATGTTCCTAAGAGTCAGCCGAAGTCCAGGTACTGTGTAAAATAATCAAATGCCTCAACATATTTAATTTTCTATTCCAGGAATGTGAAACAGGTGTAATTAAAATAACACTTTTTTAATTAAGTGACCTCTCTTGACCAACCATCTGTGAATAATTCAGATTTTCCCCCTTATTATTACTGTAAAATTAAAACGAGGTCATATAAACAGGAAGATCCTCTTTAACTATCTTTAAGCACCAGCAATATATATTTTCCACCAGTTAAAATCCTTAATGATACAAAAAAAAATCTGTCAAGCATAACTCCCCCAATTCATTTGCCTGAAACCATCAATATTTTATCATGCACTTGCAGTTGGCTTTAATTTAACAGTCCAGGTTACTAATCAAACAAAACACCCAAGTCATTAAAAGTTAGCGTGCCATTTAGAAAGTGCATTTCACGTTTATTAAAATATCTTTCATGCAGCCATTAGAATCCTAAAGTTTTAATTACAATCAGATATTTAGTTCTACTCCAGTTATGCATTTGGCACTCGCTTGCCACTGCCCTGATTAATCTTCCAGACCAAGTTCATCCATTACCTCCTGAAATTATTTTCCTCTCAACTTCTTCAGAATTCATCTTTCTACCCCACCCACCACAAATAAGTGAAATGCATTTTAAAGGTGTGCCAAATAACTAACCCAAAAGATAACTCATTTGAAAGATTTCATTTCAAATGTAATTTACCCTTCATAAAATACCAAAGAGGCATCATTCAGAAAGACAAATTGAAATTGAAAATAAGCTCTTTCGTGTCTTTATTGTCAACTTTTACTATTTACTTCTCTTTCTAATGATGGAGAAAATTCAATGAGCATTTTCCTACAATTTTCTAACTGGGTAATTCAAGTAAGTGTTCCTTTTGTTTAGCTTTCCAGTTTTCCCTACACCTGCTCCTACCCTGGGTCCCTAAGGTTCCAGGAAGGGGATTACATTACATGTGAAATCTGACTCCTCTAAACCACTGACATTGGAGCATCTATCCATCATATTTACTGTGCAGGAAGATATATTTTGCGTGTTTTGCGTGGGATTTAGCGCTGATGGTAGGCAGGAGATCACTTTTATTTTCAGACCCAGTAAGTATTGATTCTTTGTATTTCCTTTAAAAACTGTTTACAGTGCAGATTTCTTTTTTAAAATCATTTATCTTTCTGGGCCCAGCATGATAGCTCAGTGGCTAAATCCTTGCCTTTCACATGCAGGGATCCCATACAGGAGTTGATTCATACCCTGGCTATTCCACTTCCCATCCAGCTCCCTGCTTGTGGCCTGGGGAAGCAGTTGAGGACAGCCCAAACTGTACCCACATGGGAGACCCAGAAGAAGCTCCTGGCTCCTGGCTTTGGATCAGCTCAACTTTGGCATTTTGCGTTTGCTTGGGGAGTGAGCCAACAGATGGGAGATCTTTCTCTCTGTAAATCTGCCATTCCAATAAAAATAAATCTTTTTTTAAAAAAAAAAAAAAATGCACATCAGGCTCAGCGCAGCAGCGCAGTGGTTAAAGTCCTCGCCTTGCACGCCCGGGATCCCATATGGGCGCCAGTTCTATCCCGGCAGCCCCGCTTCCCTTCCAGCTCCCTGCCTGTGGCCCGGGAAAGCAGTCGAGGACGGCCCAAAGCTTTGGGAACCTGCACCCGCGTGGGAAACCCGGAAGAGGCTCCTGGCTTCGGATTGGCATAGCTTTTGAGTGTTGCGCTCACTTGGGGAGTGAATCACCGAACGGAAGATCTTCCACTCTGTCTCTCCTCTCTGTATATCCACCTTTCCAATAAAAATAATAATAATAATAAAAATAAATCTTTTTTAAAAAATGCACATCTTTCTATTCATAGCTTATCGTGCTGCCTCAAAGAGAGCAAGCAGTTGGCACCTTCAACATTTTACCAGAGAATCTCTGGTTATGTTTGTTTTCTACTTTCCACTGGCAAACAAGGATAACCAATTTTCTCCATTACATAACAAGAATCTCTTTTGGATATCGTTTTTTTTTTTTCACAGCTCCAAATCCAAGCCCCCATACCCCTCTGCCATACTCCACAATCTCTTCTAAGCTTTCACTCAGGCTCCTCAAAGCTTTCCATCTTGCCCTCACGTCAGTAGCATATGTGTTAGATTTCATTGGAGCAGTAACCCTCTTCCAGATTAAAAATTCTGTTCTAGTCATCTATGGCATTTTCAAACCATAGTCATGGTGTCTCAGTTCAGACTCAGCTGGGTCACATCTTCCCTCCCCAGGGCATCAGCTGCTATCTAAGAGGTCAGTTGCAGGCTTTCAGCATTCCGGTGGGCTGCCTGCAGGGCCCACATGGCTTCATCTGTCTGTTTGTCACCTTGGTGGTAATGGCTGGGATGCTGAAACTCTCCAAGATCCTATAGCAGGGTGGTCTCAGGATATTCGGACTTCTTACATGGGAGCTTATTACATGAATGACTTAAGATCCTTAGTTTTAAGATTTCCAAGGAAGGAGAAATAGAAGCTGCTAGCTTGGTATGCTCCGAGCTCAGAGCAGGTATCTCCAATTCCACCACATTCTACCAATCAACCAATCATAGAGCCATGATTTCAGGAGTAGAGATATAAGCTCTGCCTGTTAGTGGGCAAGTGTCAGAAAGCCATGCCAGCACCTTAAATTTACCACAAACTCTCTCTCTGGATAGATTGTCCCTATTCTTACTTCACTAACGAGGAAGCCAAAAATTATGGAGAAAGTAATTTGTCCAAATTCACATACTTAGAGCCAGAATTCTAACTTAATCATCCATCTGCATGGGAAAGTAGGTAAACAAGCTGACTACTCCCCAAAAAATCATAATGAAAGTGACATCATTTTATAGAGAAAGCAAGGATGTGCCTATGTGGCTGTTTTCCATCAGCTCAGAATACATGCTTCCTCCTTCCCTTTCATCCCCGCTCTCAGGTGGATTTCTGCAAGTTGTACTTCATGAATGTTTATAAAAGAACAAATGATCACACACTACAAAGGTCTTATAAAGACAATGCCCTATTCCCACTATGAAAGTGCATCTGACAAATTCAGCCTGACAATGCGATCTCTTGGGGATGGAGGAAATAATGAGGCAAACTGCTCTTCTGGACCAAAGCGGAGAAATGTTTGCTGAAGATGAAGTGACAGGAACCTTGGGGAACAAAGAGGCTTTGTCATCCTAGAGTGATGACCATTAGGGAAAGGAAAGCTGTAGTCACAGGTAAGCTCTTGCTGGCTCTTGTTCTCTCTCTCTCTCTCTCTCTCTCTCTCTCTCTCTCTCTCTCTCTCTCTCTCTCAGCAGGAAGAGAGCTATGGGGCTTTGGACTATGATCTCTATTATGTAGGAGGGGTAGGGCTTTCAAAAGCAAAGCCCTGGTCTAGTTCCTGGAAATTAGTCCCGGGGAGAAAAAAAAAAAGGCAGAGTGGTGGGAAAAGCACTGCTGTGTCCCCCCAGAAAGTGTCTTGGCAAGGTTAGAAAAGACACACAAACCACAGGGGGGGTCCGAAGATCCAGAATCAAGATGAAATGCAAAAGCTAGGGCAAGCCATGGGAATTGTGACAAGTTAAGGTCCAGGGTGTATAAGTGCTGTTAGGAACAGGGTGGAAAAATAAAAAGGGTTTTACGGTTTCATTTGGAGAGAGAGCAAGAAAAACATTAGTCTGCCAAGCAGATATTAACAGTACAATGTTAACAGACCACAGAGAAAAAAGAACTGTTAACTCTTATTTGCCTCCTTTTTCTTTGAGGGGACAATCATTTGAAGGAAAGATAATAGCATGGATATTCAAGAAACTGAAGCTGCAGTAGAGAGAGGCAATAAGGAAAAGCCCCCTGCTATTGCAAATTGTTTCATCACCCCTCAAGAATTTACTGTACTCCAGATACCAGCAACTACCTAGGTTGCTCCATACCTCAGCAGGTGTTACTTTGCTGGGAGAAAAGTAGCCAATAGCTGATGGGCATTCTGGGCCTGGTTAATGCCAAATCCATGTTTACTATAGCAGTGTGCTAGCATAATTGCCTATTCTACTTTTTAAAAAGATTTCTGGGGAAGGCAAAGGATGCCAGGCCAGGGCATGCCATCCCAGGTATAGTGAGATGACTTCACATTGCCCAGGGAAGGGGGGTCTGGAGACATACTGGAGTGAGGGCTGCTAAGGGCATGTTTGGCAGGGGAGGAGTGGTTTCTGGAGGCTTCCATGGACTGAGCCACTGTTCTCCAGATAGGCAAGGGAGAGGAGATGGAGTGGTTTAGAGGGGCAAACCAGAGCACATGTCTGAGTCAGGCCAAGCTACTTGACCACATGGGAAACCTGGACCAGGCTAACAAGCATCATCCACAGCCCACTACCCACTGGTGAATGTGAAAGCTGAACCTAGGGACCATGCTTGGCTAAGCTAGGCCATTGTGCCTGCTGCTAAGTACCTGGACTGGGGTGGACCATATTATACTGGGCCACAGCACCCACCAGCAGGCACAAGATCCAGTGCTGCAAGCATGTCTGGTAGGGGAACTCTCTTGGTAGACCACAGTTCCTGATGGTGAGTGTGAGAGCTGGAGCTGGAGACAGGCCAATCCTGGCTGGACTGTAACATCCACCAGCATTCATGTGGGCCAGGTCTAGGGGTGAGCTGGGTTGGACTGAGTCAGCTGTGAACGTTGGCATGAGCAAAAGACAAGCTGCGATACAGGCCAAACTGGGTTGTGCTCCAACACCCACCAGTTCACATGACGGCTGGGGCTAGGGGTGGACCAGACTGAGCTACGCTAATGCATCTTCTGGTGAAGGTCAGGACTGGCAGCAAGCTATCAAAACTGGGACATAGCACCTGCTTGCACATGCAAGACCCATGACTGGGAGTAGGCCTGTTAGGGAAACTTTGGGAACTTCCCTGATGCACCACTGCTTTCATTGGTGAACATAAGAGCTACAACTAGAGGTGATCCAGTCCAAGCAGGGCTACCACAACTGTGAGCCAACATGTGGGTTAGGTCTGGGGTTGGGCCAGGCTGAGCTAGCATGGAAGCCTAGCTGCATGCTTGAGAACCAGAATGCATATGGATCTGCTGGACTAGGCCGCAACATCCACTGGCAAGTGTTAGGACTAGGTACGAGTCATGTCAGGCTGAACTGCAATACCCATTGGCAAGCACCAGATCCAGGGCTGGGAGCAGGCCTTGAAAGGGAAGTGTGGGCACGCCCTTCTTGGCTGCAGTCCCCACCAGTGGGCATGAGAGCCAGGGTTAGATGAGGACCATGCTGGACAGAGGGGCAGCACCCATTGGCATGTGTGAGCTGGGTCTGGAGGCAGGTCAGGCTGAGCTAAGCTGCAGCATCCATGGGTGTGCACAAGAACCAGATGGGATGTCAGACAAGACAGGCAAGGCACATGCAAAACCTAGAGCTCGGAGCGGGCCTGTTGGGGATTAATGGAGATTGCCCCCATTAGGCTGTGCCATCTGCTGGCATGCCAAACAGGTGGACCTGTGGTGGGCTGGGCTGAACTAAGCCACAGTACCCATCAGTTCTTATGAGAAATAGGTCTGGGGGTGGACATGATCAGGCAGCTCATCCACTAGTATATGCACTGGCTGGTGCAGGTGACAGACTGAATCAGACGCTGCACTGGCTGGCACACATAAGAGTCAAGTCTGAGGTCACTGCAAGTGCGGTTTCTTGGAGAACTCCCCAACTAGACCACTGGACTCAGACCCTGGCCACAGGATAAATCACAAAATATGTGATCCAACACTGGAGTGCTTATGTCAGGACTGAGCCTCCTCAGTTGCTGATGCCTGTGCTGTAGACAACACGCCCAGATGCACATGGGAAACATTAGAGCCAACACATCTAAGTCAGTGGAGGAGGTTGAGTGCCTCATCAGAGGATACAAAGCAGAAGGCTGGATCACTCTCCTGGCCAAGCTTTGCAACATGTTCCTGGGCCTGTGGATACACCAAGGTAGACTCGATCAGCCAAGAGATCTCAAAGTTTTCTCAACCATGGTGCAATGAAGCCGATGATGTCTCAGAGCTACCAAAACCACTCAAGTAATACTCTCAGAACACTCTTCCCCACAACAGGGTCCCTAGGACACCATCAAAGGACCATCTCCCATCCCTGAGAGCTGATACAGCTTGACAGTAAAGAACAGCCCTTATTCTTTATTCCTACAGATACTGGAGGGGGAAAGAAAAAGCTGAGACATCTGTCCCAGTCACCTTCTGCCACATTTCAACCTTCCCCACCCTAATGTCCCACATCAATGGGTATCCCTCTCAACTACATAAACAATATAAAAAATAAAATAAAATTTTTTAAATAATCCACTGAAATTTAGAAGATAGAGATATCAAAACTCTATAAGTGCAAGATTTTCCCCCTGCATTTTTAGGCCATAAACCCAAACAGACTGTGAAAAAAAATAAATTTGTGCCAGCAGCCCATACAGTGAGTGGCACAAGTATCCACATCAAAGCAATGGCACAGGTCAGAGGTCTGAGGGCAGGCATTGGGACGTGGTTGAGATACCACTCAAGATGCCCACTGTGTCTCAGAGCCCCCGTGGCCAAGGCTCGCTTCTGCACCAGAATGCAGCATCCTGTTAATACAAATCCTTGGAGGCAGCATGGATCACTCCAGCAGGATCCCCATCACCCACACGGGAGACCTGGACTGGGTACCCAGTTCCCAGCAGGCAGGTATTTGTGGGGTAGACCAGTTGACAGGAGCACTCTGTCTCTTACTTTGACTCTCTGTTTCTCAATAAACAAATATCATTTAAAGGAAATCCAAATGTGACTTTGGTCATAGTGAAAATATTAGAGTTGCAAAGTGGTGAAGGTTTCACAACCTTGTAAATGTACTTTTAAAAAGTGAATAATATACCTTTTTAGTGATGTACTTTTTTAAATTTTACTTATTACTATTATTATCATTTTATGATATAGTTCCATAGGTCCTGGGATTTCCCATTCCCCTTCCCCAATCTCCTCCTCTCACACATGGTTCCCCCCATATTATTGCTATAGTATAGTTCTTCATAAACAGTCATATGTCCATCATTGTGGGCATGGACAATGGCAAAGAGTCTAGCACCTTATTTTCAAGATATACTTAACAGTTTCATTGGGAGTCCATCTTTGTCTGGAAGTAGAGATGCATACTACATTGTATCCTCACATCTGGATATGACAGTCTCCATCACACAGTTACCATACATCCCCTTAAATGAAAAGCCACAATACAAAATCAACAACAGGAAGAAAAGAAGAAATTAACAACACCATCAAGTTAAATAACATGCTACTGAATAACTAAGGTGTCACTGAAGGAATGAAAAAAGAAAAGAACCTTCTTGAAGAAAATGATGCTACTGTTTGATCTATGACTCACAGAAAAATTTAATGAGAAAGTGCTTTGAAGGGAGCAAACTAAGAAGAAAAAAAATCAAAATCCATGGTATAGTTTCCCCGATCTTTGTTTTGGTGAAATGTGTCTCCTGTAGGCAACAAACAGATGGGTTTTGTTTTTAATCCAGTGTATTAATCTATGACATTTGATTGATGAGTTTAGGTCATTTGCATTCAGGGTTAATATGTATAGGTGGTAATTTGGTCCTGTCATTTTAGCAATGGATTGTTCATTGATTTAATCTTCTGTTGTTATTTTATTGGGATTGTCTTTGCATTTGCCTTTGGTTTTGGTGGGTGCTATTCCTCTTCTCTGTCAAGAGAACCTCTTTAAGTATCATTTGTAAGGCAGGTTTGGAAGAGACATATTCCTTTAACTTTTCTTTACTGTGGAAGAATTTTATTTCATTTTCAAAGACAAAGGAAAGCTTTGCTGGGCACATTATCCTGGGCTGAAAATTTTTTCTTCTGGAGTCTTGAATATGTCGCTCCATTCTCTTCTGGCCTGTACAGTTTCCTGAGATCTCCTGTGAGTTTAATAACCATTCCTTTATATGTCAATTGATTTTTTTTTCACATGCACATTTAAGGATTTTTTTTTTCCTTATATTCAGTTGAAGAGAGCTTGAATATCACATGTCGTGGTAAAGATTGCTTTTGGTCTATCCTGTTGGTAGTTCTGTGCCCCTCCTGGAGATTGTTTCCCAATTCTTTCTCTAGATTAGGGAGATTTTCCCTTATTATTTCATTGAATACATTTATTTATCTGAAAGGCAGAGCAACAGAGACAGAGAGACAAACAGATCTTCCATCTCCTGTTTCACTCACTAAATGATAAAACAGCCTGGGCTGGGCCAGACGAAACCCAGGAGTTAGGAACTCTATCCAAGTTTCCCATGTGGGTGGCAGGAGCCCAGGGATGTGGGCCAACATCTGCTGCCTTCCCAGGCACGTTAGCAGGAAGCTGGATTGGAAGTGGAGCAGCTAGGGCATGAACCAGAACTCTGATGAGCAGCTTAATCTACCATGCCCCAATACTCCTAAGCAATACAATAGTAAAAGGATATATTTTCTGCTTTGATTTATATCTTAATTTTTTTGAGACACGTTTTATTTTTATTTGAAAGTCATATTTTAGGGAGTGAAGAAGAAACAGAGTTCCTTCCATCTGCTGGTTCACTCCCCAAATGGCCACAATGGCCAGAGTTGAGCTGAACTAACGCCAGGAGCTTCTTTCTGAGTACAAGGACCCAAAGACTTGGGTCATCCTCTACTACTTTCCCAGGTCATAAGCAGAGAGCTGGTTTGGAAGTGCAATAGTTAGAACTTGAACCAGTGCTCACATGGGATGCTGGCACCATAGGTGGAAAATTAGCCTTTTATGCCACTACATGGATCCCAATTTCTTAACTTTTAAAAAATAAAAAGATACATGATGACACTTTATCTCTCTCCTAGATATCAATTTTCTTCCTCAGTTTTACCCATCTGAAAATACTAGTGACTAAGGCATATATCCACCAGTTAGAGAACAAATCCAAATTCCACAGTGGAAGTTCCTTCTTTGTGACTGATGACAAGAAATGTAAAAAAAAAAAAAAAAAAAGCATTTTGTTTGTTTTATTTTTATAAGAAGTAGCACATAAGGAAAACAAAAACAAATACTGGCTTATACCATCGCCAAAGAGGAAAGGAGGCCAGCCTTCAGGCACAGCAGGTAAAGCCACTGCTTTTGCTATACCAGCATCCTATGACCAGATGCTGGTACAAGTCCCTGCTGCTCCACTTCCCATCCAGCTCCCTGCTAATGCACCTGGGAAAGCAGCTGACCCAAGTGCCTGAGTCTCTATCACTCCTGTAGGAGTCTGGGCGTAGATCCAGGTCCTTGGTTTCAGCCTGCCCAGATCTGGCCTTTGTGAGCATCAGGCAAATAAAATAGCCAATGGAAAAATCAATCAATCAATCAATCAATCAACCTCTCTCTCTCTCTCTCTCTCTCTCTCTCTCTCACCACCTCTTGTTGTCATCCCTTTCAAATAAATAAATCTGGAAAGGGAAAAAATGATACAAAGAGAAAAATGGATGGAATTAGAACTACACCAATACAGGACTAAATTTCACATCACAAGAAAGATGGATGGAATAATAAATCGGCTATGGTAGTAAATTCAGTCCCTCAATCATTCCCTATGAACTAGCAGCAGGTGCAATTGATGAAGCAGGTTTGACAGGGAGCAAGAATAGAAGAGGCCAACAGACGTTAGCGTCCACAAGAAACAATAATGTGAAGGGGCTTCCAGACCATCAATGAACATAAGCTACGAGATCCGGTGTCCAGGGTGTGACAGGTGGGAGCGAGGATCCTGCTCTGGTTTAAATGGACCTGAATGCTTTGTGGAGTACTGCATGCCATTCCAAGTGCCATAGCCTGAGAAAGTCACGGGTCGACTAGTATCTGCCACAACACTGAAGACCAGATACATGACACAACCAGGACTGCTGAAAGGACACCCTTTCTGCCTTTATGACAAAAGTTCTAATTAATTACTTATTTAATAATACAGGAATTTCTCTCGATACTTAAGATACCCAAGCCCATGTAGAAGTGCCTGAGTTCAATTTCTGCCTCCATCCCAGATTCTTGTTTCCCACTAATAAACACCTGGGAGCCAACAGGTGATAAGTCCAAGTAGCTGAGTCACCCAGCCACCCTGCCACCCTGTCACCTGTCATCCTGTCACCGTGTCACCCTGTCACCCATACAGGAGGCTGGGGTGAAGTCCTGGCTCCTAACCCAACCCTAGGTTTTATAGGCATTTGGGGAGTGAGCTAGTAAGTGGGTGCTATTCTCTCTCACACACACACTCTTTCCCTCAGAAATGAATTTTTTAAGTTTTTTTAATTGCAAAGTCAGAATATATAAAGAGTAGGAGAGACAGAAAGATCTTCCATCTATTGATTCACCCCCCAAGTGACTGGAATGACCAGAGCTGAGCCAATCTAAAGCCCAGAGTCAGGAGCTCTTCCAGGTCTCCCACACAGGTACAGGATCCTAAGGCTTTGGGCTGTCCCTGACTGCTTTCCCAGGCCACAAGCAGGGAGCTGGATGGGAAGTGGAGCTGCTGGGATTAGAACCAGCGCCGATATGGGATCCCGGCACATGCAAGGCAAGGAATTCAGCCACTAGGCTACTGCACTAGGCCCACAAATGAATTTTTAAAAGCCAAAGCATTAAAAAACAACTTACACTATTTAACTTAGAAAAGGAAAAAAATACATAAAAATGACCTATGAAAGGCTTATCAGGAAGACTCCATTTCTTTTTGGATTCCGATAAGAAGAAAATCTTCTCCATGAAGCTAAGCAGCAAGATCTCTGAGATGAAAACATGCAAAAAAAAAAAAAAAAAAGAAAGAAAGAAAATTTTGAGTGAAGTAACTGCTGACAAAAACAGCTGCCAGAGCCAGAAGTGCCCATGAACTGACGTCAGGAATGAAAGTCAGCACAAGCAGCGGGGGCATCCATTGACACAGAAAAGGATCCGGGCAGACAGGGACAAGGGGCAAGGCGATGCGCAGAGGTGGACGCTCACTGCACGCCCACACCATGGCCCAGCCATCTGTGCTTCTGCAATGTCCTCAGTCAAGTCTTAAGCAGCCCGCTTGGCACCTGTTTGCTATTCAGCATTTGGAAAACACCAGATCTTAAACTTTTTGTTTTTTTTTTTTTCCTTCCAGATGAAGCAATATTCTAACAGAATACCCGTCTTCTTTTCATTCCTAAGGATCCTATGATCAGTTCATCTCTGGCGGGAAACCCCGCAGGCCGAACCATTCCACTGCAGCACACCCTCCCATGCGTCACCGTCAGGCTTGCTGAGGTTCCAGTGAACTGCAACTAACTGGTCTTTGGGAAGCAGCCTGTTGAGGTCTCCCCAGAAACCTGTGGGGACCAAGCACCTGCGGACGCCTACCCACTGTCAGCCAGCACAGCTCGGAGGGAAAGAATAGGAAAAAACAAAACCAGGAGAAACTCCTTCCTGCCCGCCTGCATTCCAGCCCCCTCTAACAGTCACGGCTAACACTGCACTAGATGGCTGAGAAGAAACAATAACCGAATCCAGCTCCAACAGCAAAACAAAGCAGAAAAGAAACGGGCTGTTAGAGCTGAGACGCAGTATGCCACTGTCGCAGAGACTCACTCTGCCGAGAGCCTGGTCCCCTGGCTCGACACCATGCCAAGGCCTCTTGACCTCCTTCAGCCGAGCTGTCAGCTCCCCTGGGGTTCCAGGAGCCAGCCAGCAGCCTGCCAGCAGCCTCCCCCAGCCCCTGCCTGCTGCTGAACCGGGATGCTCAGGAGGATGAATTCACGTTAACATGCTTTCACCTTCTCTCAGTCCACCCTCCCAGCCCACCACTCTCAAGCTCCATCCTTGTATTCACCACTTCCTGGTGTCTGACCCAAATCCTTAGTCTGGCAGTTAGGAAGAGAGCTGAGGACACAGCACAGTGTGTACAGAGAGAGAGTAATTCAGTCCACTTCACAGCCCCAGGGGACCCAGGTGACCTGGGAACTCCATGCTCTCTAGGCTACCCAACTGCCCCCATGTGCAAGCGTAGGGTACCCATCCTCTCCCATCAGCCTCAAGCATGCTCTGCTTTGGCAGGGGCAGCAGAGGCCCTTGGGCTTTCACAGTGCGCCCTCTGGTGGGGACAGCGGAGGCCTTCAGGCTTTCACAGTGCGCCCTCTGGTGGGGACAGCGGAAGCCTTCAGGCTTTCACAGTGCGCCCTCTGGTGGGGACAGCGGAGGTCTTCAGGCTTTCACAGTGCGCCCTCTGGTGGGGACAGCGGAGGTCTTCAGGCTTTCACAGTGCGCCCTCTGGTGGGGACAGCGGAGGTCTTCAGGCTTTCACAGTGCGCTTCATTTTCTTAACGAGCTTCTCATTCTCCCTCTTCAGTACCTCACCAAGCCCTTAAAACCAACCCATTCATCCCACCCTTCTTTTAATTGCCAGTTCCCTCGAATCTCCTAACTACTACAGAGAACACAAGAAGTAAAAATCCCCTTCCCCCGTCTCTCCAAACCAATTTGCCTCAAATGAAAGTCACAGTACTTGAAGGCTTTAATGAGCCGGTCTCATTCCACTAACTGCGGTAACGGTCCTGTTGCCATCTGGCGACTGAGTTACCCATCCTTACACTCTGTCCCAGGAACACCTGCCTTAGCGAAGGTTCATGTGTAAGAGATGTATTAAGGAAGGAGCCCCCAACCATCCAGAAAAACTTTTATAAGCATGTGGTAGCAAAATAGGTCACAGGACTGGCTTAGTAATAACTTGGCCCTCACATTTGACATTCATCAATGATACACACTCATTAACTTGCAATTTTTAAGATTTTTTTCTTACAGATTTGTGTTTTATTAGAAAGGCAGATATACAGAGAGGAGGAGAGACAGACAGGAAGATCTTCTGTCCAATGGTTCACTCCCCAAGTGAGCACAATGGCTGGAGCTGTGCCAATCCAAAGCCAAAGCCAGGAGCTCTTCAGGGCCTCCCATGCAGGTGCAGGGTCCCAAGGATTTAGGCCATCCTCTACTGCTGTCCCAGGCTACAAGCAGGGAGCTGGATGGGAAATGGAGCTACCAGGATTAGAACCGGCACCCATATGGGATCCCAGCCTGTGCAAGGTGAGGATTTTAACCACCACGCTATCACACCAGGCCCCTTAAGAATTATTTTTATTGGAAAGGCCAATTCACAGAGAGAAAGACAGATCTTCCATCTACTGGTTCACTCCCCAAATGGCTACAACAGCCAGGGCTGAGCCAATCCAAAGCCAGGAGCTCTTGTGGATCTCCCACGTGGGTGCAGGTTCCCAAAGCTTTGGCCCATCCTCCACTGCTTTTCCTGGCCACCAGTGGGAAGCTGGATGGGCAGTGAGCAGCTGGGACATGAACCAGCACCCATATGGGACGCTGGCACTTGAAGGATTAGCTGGTTGAGCCAAAGTGCCATCCCAGATCTTGCAATTTCTGTGGCTCAGGAATCCAGGTACTGCTTGTCCCAGTGCTCAACTTCATGATCTGTCACAAAGCCACGCTCCGGTGTTGGTGCGAGGGCTGAAGTGTCAACTGAGAGCACCCCCTGGGAAGCACCGACATAGAGACTCACTGAATGGCTCCTGGCAGCCTGAAGCTCCTCCATGGTTAGACCGAGAGCCTCTGCCACTTGCTGACTGTCTCAATTTCCAGGGCAGGCAGCTGCCCAGCAAAATGTACAAGCTGAGAGAGGGACAATCACTCACAACACTTCATTATCTTTGTCACCTTCTGCTGTTCAAAGCAAGCTGCTGTGCCTCTTGAATGTGGGAACAACATTCTGCTTGAATGTGGGAACAACAAGGTTGTGAACAACACGAAGCAGGTGTCACCAGGGCCATCACAGAAGCCATCAATGGCAAGCTCAGCATCAAGCAATGTGCCTGAGAGAGAGCAGCTTCAGTAAGACCCCACAGGGCAACTCTGCACAGTGAGACCTCAGAGTTGCTCCAAGACTGGAGAACAGGACTGGGGCTGGATGCTCCCACACCCACGTGAACATACAAGGTGGGTTCCAGCCAGCAGACGATGACCTCCAACCAAGCTGACTGCAGGTGCCCGTTGTTGGACACGGAAGCAGAGCCTCAGGCTCTTGGCATTGCAAGAGTCCCTGGACCGAGCACCTGCCCTCCTACAGCCAGTGAGAGAACGACAAGGGATGTGTCCACATGTGTGTCACAGCACATCATGACAACACCCTTTACTTTGTGGGCTGCTCGAGTCCACGTCTTTGGTTCTACGTTCCGGGAGTCACCTCCCTGCGCCGTTCAAGGGCCCAAGGGGCCAGGCCTGCGACAGGAGCAGGCCAGGAAGCCCAGAGAGCTGCTCCTACTGTCTGTAGCTCTTGGGCCAGGAGTCTTTCACTTCTTTTTCTTCCCAAGTTCCTGCTCGGCTCCACTCTCCTCTCTGAGAACAGCCTTTCGTTACCCCTGGATCCATGTGCACATGAGTTATTTCTGCTCTTGAATTCGCCTTGTAGCCCCTCACTCATCGAGTTGGCTGAGTTTCTCCAAATTTCCATAACCACATAGAAAGAAGCAATTAAAAACATTAACCAAAGCAGCCTGTAAGTAGGAGAACTGTAAAGCTTGTTTTTTTATGCCACTGTTTTTTTCAAACTTTTCTTTTTAGTTCTAAATCTTCTATAATAAGCATGAATCACATTTCTAGTCAGCGCGGGAAATAACCAGCTGAAGTGAATTTTCTTCACCTTATCCCGACTGTCCAGCGCTAACATCTTCCTTAGCTCTTCATCTCTCACCTTCCTAGCAGACGTCTTTGGCAAGTTGGAGGTTGTTTCCACCCTGCAGCCAACAGCAGCAATGAGCGGCTATCATTCCAAGCCAGGGAATGTTTTGTGGCCACAGGTTGTTGGCTCCGAGGAATAAAGACTATGAAAAGTCTTTATGTGCCAGGATGAAGCTGAGGCCTGGGCTAGGGGTAAGACTCTGGATCTGTGGGGCGGGAGAGGAAGACAGGACACAGATCCAAAGCTGACTCTGAGATAAGTTGTGTTTGGCGCCCTCGTGTGGACTTTGCATGTTACCTGCCTGGTCTAGCACGTTACAGATATAAACAGGAGGCACAAACAGAATCCAGTCACTGTCTGGGAGATTTATGGGATGCCAAACATAACAGGCCCACTCCTTAGAGCTTGGCCCTTGGATACAGGTCAAGAAATGAAGGGGAAAAAATGCTAGTGATTCCTTTATGTCTGTAATATCATGAAAAATCACCACAACAGGGCATTTTGAAAACACTGCCAATCTGGTCGTTGTATCCAGCCCTGGCAGAGCTGTAAGATCATTGCCCTATGTGATGCCAAGCTTTTACAAATAAGCAGAGAGACATGTCTCTTTTCCAGTAGGATGACAAGCAATTCCACCAGGACATGTTGACAACTTACCTAATCTGTCTTTAATATGAATAGAAACTTGGTTTCCTTCACAATAGTACATGCGCGTGATTCCAGCAATTCTGTGTTGTAACTAACCTGTTTCCTCCGGTCCATTTCTCTTGCATTAGTTCTTTTTGTAGTAGCAGAGAGGAACCTCCGCTCATCATCATTTTCACAGTTACAACCCTCCAAGACAGTGTCTGTCCATTCTTTCATTTTTATTTTATTAGTTTTTAAAGATTTATTTGAAAGGCAGAGTTATGGAGAGACAGAGCAATCTTCCATCCACTGATTCACTCCTTCCAATGGCTGCAATGGCCAGGCCGGGGCCGGCCCAGAGTCGAGAGCTTCTTTCTGGTCTTTTATCTGAGAGCAGGAGCCCTAAATACGTAGGTCGCCTTCTGCTGCTCCCCCAGGCCATTAACAGGCAGCTGAATCTGAAAGCAGCAGCTAGGACACAAACTGCCATCACAGGCAGAAGCTTTCTAGACTATGCCACACCAGCCCCCTTTCTTTTTTTTTTTTTTTTCCATGAGAGATAGACAAGAGAGAGCACCAGGCTTTGGTCCATTCTCCCAAAAGCCCAGGAGCCAAGAATTCAGTCTAGGTTTCCCACATGGTCAGATGGCAGGGACCAAACCACTCAAGCCATTCACCTGCTCTGTCTCCAGGTCTGCATCTGCAGGAAGCTGGGAATACAGGATAAACATCCCAAAAGAATTAAAACTGCTGATCCTGGCACAAAAGCATAGTGGTTAAAGTCCTCACCTTGCATGTGCCGGAATCCCATATGGGCGCCAGTTCTAATCCTAGAGGCCCTGCTTCCCATCCAGCTGCCTGCTTGTGGCCTGGGAAAGCAGTCAAGGATGGCCCAAAGCACCCGCGTGGGAGACCCGGAAAAGGCTCCTGGCTCCTGGCTTTGGATTGGTGCAGCTCCAGATGCTGCGGCCACTTAGGGAGTGAACCATCAGACAGAAGATCTTCCTCTCTGTCTCTCCACTCTGTATATCTGCCTTTCCAATAAAAATAAATAAATCTTTTTTTAAAAAAAAGAATTAAAACTATTGCATTAATGTCCAACCCATCCAGTCTTCACATTTTAATCTACTCCATGTTGCCCCTTCCCTCGGCCCTGACACTAAGCTAAATTTGTGAACTTCTGGTTGATCTCAAAAGGCATGGTGTCCCTATTTTAAATGAAACAAACACAAAAATGTAAAGGTGTTTCTTTGATGTGCTAGAATACACACCTAGGGCTATGCTGACACCTGTGATATTTCAAGTGCAGGACCAAGGCTTCAGCAATGAATCACTTATACTTAATAAAATGGCGCCATCTAGTGCTCTAGATTAGCAACAACAGCTGCAAGAGAACCCCCTACATCAGTAACAAGAGCAAAGTGACAAGTGCAGAAACTAGCAGGGCCTGAGCAATAACAGTAACAATAGATGGGCTGGGGAGACTATTACTCTCAGGCTCCCAGCTGGGCCAGAGGGCCAACTTAACAAATAGTAAAACCTTTCTTCCAGCGAGAAACTGGCACTGTTTTGAGAGCCGGAGTCCCTGCAGAAGGTTTGGGAGGGTGAGAGGGAAAGCAAAGCGAGCCCTGGCTTCAGGCCAGGCCCCGCCCCCAGGACTTTGCACGCCTGTTTTCACTCTCCCATCACATCTAAGAGTTAGGAAGGGTCTGCATTTTACAGACGAAACACTAAAACCCAGAGACTAAAATCTTCCCCTTAGATGATACAGCAGAGGGTAACTGTGGCTCTCAAATTCACATTTTCCCAGACTTGGAGCTGTGCTGTCGGCTCTGCTGGAGACCCCCAAAAGGGAAACGGGCAAGTCCTGCAACACGGGGAGATGGGGTAGTAAGAGACATTCCTGTGTTGCAGCGTGAACATTTTTTTTTTTTGTCTTCCCATTTTTATGTTCCCAGATAAAGTGCCCAGATACAAGGCACTCTGAGCTGTCGCAGCAGAGCTAAATAAATATCATCCAATTGGTCAAATTAAAAACACGAGGCAAGTTTCAGATGCACACCCGTCACCCCTTTGCCGCGACATAGTCCCCGGCAATGACCCAGACAAATCCAAAGAGGGAAACTGCAGAAAGGACCCAGAAGCTCAATTTAAAAAACAAGGAAAAGCTGCCAGGAAAAGTTCCATTCACATTCAGACTCACTACCGCCCCCTGGCTAAGGGGATGGCTCTCTGCTTAATAAGCCACAGGTGTCTTCAGGAGGCAGGGAACTCAGACAGGCGTACACAGCGGCTACTTCTCTTAAAATAAGCAGAACCTTGACTGGCTACTAGGCCCTGGCAACCACCTTGTAGGAAATAGAGGATTTGTAAGACGTAATATTTCTATTTCTGCAATTATTCTTAATTCAGCCCTTAGTCTATTGAATAAATAAATCCATGAACCCAACAATAACAATGATATTATTACAAAACAGAGTCGTGACAAACTCCTATTTTTATAAAAAGTATAGAAAGACATGAAAAACGAAATTTCTAAGAATGGACAAGTGGACAGTTTGGGCACATCCTACAGGTAATTTCCTTAAAGGAACTGTCTCCTGAAGTATGATTCTGTCTGGGGGAGGTGTGTGAGGATTTCATTCTGATTGAGAAAAACTGGCTCCCCCCAAAAAGACACGAAAGACA
This sequence comes from Ochotona curzoniae, assembly GCF_017591425.1. NCBI lineage: Eukaryota > Metazoa > Chordata > Mammalia > Lagomorpha > Ochotonidae > Ochotona > Ochotona curzoniae. The sequence goes on along the minus strand of NW_024467122.1, from coordinate 31,246,247 downwards.
AGTTTATATTTTTTTTAACACACACAATATCCCCCCCCCTCCTCAACTTTGGTGATTCGTGGACAACTGTGAGACACATTACAGATTCCGGCTTCAGTTTAAAAAGCAACTAGTGTTCTTGAAGTGGAGTGGCAGGAGGCTTCCCAAGGTGACAATAACAGCCTGATTACATCTTCAAGGAGAATGCCAGCCACCTAGCTCCGGCGGTGCCCTGGAATCCGGTTCCAGCAAGAACTCATTAGAACCCCGTGGGCGCCTGGCTCCCGGTGGCACTGGATGTGGGGGATGGGCAGACTCTAGAATCTGGGGTCGCGCCTTTCAAAAGCGAAGGTGAGCTCAGTGTCTCCCCTCTGCTCACCAGGTCTGAGAGCTACCAGAGGGGACTCCCCATGTGTGCTTGCCCTTTCCGTGTCTGTCCAGGGCTCTGCATAGAAATCAGGAACCCAAACAACTCCTACCTGGGCTGAGGGGGTGCACTCGGCCCTGGGCCACAGCTTTGGCAAGCAGCCGAAAGCACACGGGCCACATACACCTAACGCTGTTGGTCCAGCCTAGCCAAGCTTTAGCATGTCTACCAGCCTCCAGCCAGGCAAACTGTAAGGCCTATTCAACGAGAGAACCGATGAATATCTCATGCAGCTTTGGGCTATTGTGCTGGGAGTAAAAAAACAGAACAATAGGGGGTTACTCACCACTTAAGATGCCCCAGGTTATTTTTGGAGACTTTGCCGGACTCGAATTCCCAAGACGCATTATTTAAAACGTGCTGGCTACACAGTACACACACCGCAGATGGGCAGTGGCGTCCCCTCGTGAGCCCAGGGCCACCGGGCCACACTGCATAGCACTAGTGCCTCGGGAAAAACGGAATTCAAAATTCAAAACACAGTTACCATAGAATGTGCGCCAGGTTCAAACATCAAGTTTCCGCGTAGTCAAGGGATCCCTGTGAGTCAGGGGCTGTTGATGTTCCACGTCTGGTCTTGTTTCCATCCCAAAGTCGCTAGCCCTTCACCTTCACCTTCCCCCACTTCCTTTCCACAGCCAGAGATCCCACGAAGTGGCGAGAACGCTGCTCCAGCCAGGTGAACGTAGCCACTCGCTGCGCGCTCACTGTTGAGAGCCTGGTCTGGGAACCCGCAGAAGCGGCGCCTCCTGGAAGCCTGTGCGGCCTCATCTCAGCACCTGCCAGTACAGGTGCTTGCACAGGTCTCCAGGTGATTCCCATTCACAGCAAAGGTCTAGGCAGGAGGTAGGGCAGCGGGCTACGAGGAACGTGGCTGCTCAGCCACATACCAGCTCAGATTTCAGTAAAGGAAAGTTAGGCTTTCTGGGTTTGTTTAAGTTGCCTTTTCTTTTTGAAGATTTGTTTGTTTGCTTTTTTCTTTGAAAGTCAGAATTACAGGAGGAGAGAGGAGAGGGAGAAGGGGAAGGAGAAAGAGAGAGGAGCAAGTAAGAGAGAGAGAGCTTTCTTCCATCCAAATGGACACAACAGCAAAGGCTATGCCACGTGGAAGCAAGAACCCGGGAGCCTGGATCTCCATCCGGGATTCCCACCTGGGTTAAAGGTCCCAAGCACTCAAGCCATCATCCCCTGCTTTCCCTAACACATTTTACAGGGAGCAAGATCAGAAGCCGAGGAGCCGGGCTCAACTAGTGCCCATATGGGATACCGACATTAAAGGGCTTAACGCATTCCTCTGCCGTGCTTGCCCCAAGTCACCTTTAATGGTTTACCCCTGTCTGATCCAATATACTAGCTACAATTAACACGGATAAAACAACACAGGCTATCCATCCTCCTCCTTGCAGCTTTTTCTTTCACTAGGATGTGGCCGTGGCCCTAGCCTTTATCCAGCAGCCCACCACTAGGAGATCACACATACCAAGGTGGTCTTATTAAGGAGTTACACTGACTACACTGGCCCACACCATAAAATTAAAACAGATGCATGGGTGAAGTAAAAACAAAACTATATAACAAATAAAAATCTAGAACAATTGTTTTAATGTAATGAGTGATGTTTTTCTGCCCATACAAAATGTCTACAATGTGACCATGGAACTAACATTCCTGGGCAAAGGCTTTGAGCTAGGCACATTTATTCTACCGTGTCTTTGTGATGGCTGGATCCTCTTCCCCACTACCCCTAGAAGTTCCACTGCTACCAAAAGCCAACGTGCCGTTGACTTCACTTGGCCTACCTGCCTCACTCTTAGATTCCTTCTACTCTGTTCTCAGTCACTCAGGAAGCATTCCTGAACCCCAACAACTTCATAAATACAACTGCAAACACAGTTTCTACCGTAAGGTGGTCACCTGGAGATCTAACAAATGGATCTGACATTCACACAACCAAATCGGTAAGCTCATAAGAGCTTTATTGGTGATGGCCAAAAAAAAAAAAAAAAAGGATGTGATCCTAGCATCCTTTAACTGGTGAATGAAATACAACATAATTCAGCACCAAAAAGAAACGCTGATATGAACATCTGGGCGTGTCTCCAGTGTAGTATGCCGAGTGAAGCCAGTCTCAAAAGTTTTCTTACCATGTGACTTCATTCCCAACATGACAAGATCATGCTGACAAAGAACAACTCCTAGCTGTGGAAGCTTAGATGAGAGCAAGGCCATGACTGTACAGTGATAACACTTCAGAGTTACCCTGGTGATGGATTCATCTCTATCCTAGAGGTGGTGGTGTTTACCCAAATCTACACATATGATGATTCCCATCCCAGGCAAGATGGAGCAAAACAGCATGAGATTTTATCACAGCTCTCAGCACAATGTACAAGTTTAAATTTATGAATTATGTATTTCCAGAATTTTCCATGTAATATTTTCAATTAACGGTAAGTAACCAGAACTACAGAAAAATGAAACTGTACATAAGGAGAGATGAACAAAGACTTAAAAAGAAGGTGTACAATATTATTCAGGGTCCAAAGCTGACATTAGTCTGTTCCTGGTCAGAAAGAAGCCATTTCCTCAGCTGTTGCGATCACAAAACTTTTGCCATACTAACTCCTGACATTAACATAGTGAAAATTGCAGATAAAATTGGTTTGAGGGAAACCCAAGTGTACAAGAAATATTCATATTTTACTGTTTGGCGAATCAGACCAGGGTACAAAGTTTATTTATATTTTTGTTGTTTGCCGTGGTGGGTGAAATGTTCACACACACTGGAAACAGCAGGCTTTGCTTCCAGGCAGGACACCTGTGACATGCCAAGAGCACCCACACTGCAGCCCCTGCAGTATGGGATCTCAGATGATTTTTTTCCCTGCCATGACCTCACAGTGTGACCCCACTGGCTGGAGGCTGTATCTGCTGTTTCCCAGACAATGTCACCCACTTGGCTTAGGATGATGAACAATGCAGTCAGCAAACTAGAGGACTGGGTGACCACTCCAAACAACGCCGTGAATGAATTGGGAGGCTCGCGAAACAGTGAAGCGGCTCACACTGCTTAGGTTATATGTTAGATGGCATGCAGGGTGCTTTGCCAAGGTCATCTCCCTTCATCACAAGATAAGGCAGGCATTGCCCTCCTTCTCGGGTGAGAAGGCTTAAGGTCAGGCAGCACTGGCTCCAAGTGCATTCTTACCCAGAACATCATGCCTCTTCTCAGAAAAAGTGAGCACAAGGCTCCACTTGAGACAAGCCATGCCTAATGGTATTACCTCTCTAAATGGGACATCCAAACCATCACATCCAACAAACAGGAAAAACCTGATTTCAGCCAGAGATTGACATGACTTTCTCATCATTATCATCATCTTCATTAGTATTATCATTATTATCATTATCATTATTATTATGGAGAATATTTGCTTTGAGACCTTCCGAGATCTTGAAGCAAGGTCACCAAGTCAGCATGTGGAAAGCAGACGAAGAGGCTACACTGTGTGGATGTTTCCATAGCGCCTCCACGAATCATTGTGTTTTTCTCCATATGTGACTCTAACCAGTGAGAATCTCCTTTGTGTCCAGACCCCAGTTCACACTGCTCCCAAGTAGCAGTGTTGTCCTGTGTGTAGGTGGTCCTAACCAACAGTGTGAGAATTTTTTCCCAGGGGGCAGCAGAGAGCGGTAGAACATTCCAGACTTCAAAGCTGTTACCTGGAACCAGCTCAGCCCTTAGTGTTCAAAAATGCCCTAGCCTGGGCTCAGCCTCTCAGAGCACAGAGCTCCATACGCTGCCGCTTCTCAACCTCACTTGCCTCACAGCTACAAAGCATACTTCCCGGGCACAAGGCACGAGGAAGAGGAAGCAGAGATGGGAAATTTCACACACCCTCTTTGGAGAAGAAGGGGGAGACTCATCTGTTTTTATACAACTCGTTTTTCCAGTTTGGAGAAGCCGCATCATCTGCAGCTTTGCTTCATGTCAGTGACCAAATGGTAATGGGGGGAAAAAAACTACCATGGGAGTGCTGAGTTAAAGCAGCAAGAGACCCCTGCCTGGAGCTGCCAAGGCGCTTCAAGTTCCTAGGTGATGAAATGCAGCCTCACTTAGTAATAAATCAGCTAAACATGGAACTTGGGAGTGTAAGAAGTAGCCATCCACAAGCAGCCAAAATCAGTCAGGACCAGGCTGCCACCAGCCCGGAGCGTGTCCACTCAGAGCAAACGCTGAGCTGTCAGCGGAGAGCCTGCGCTAGTCTTTGGGCTCCAGCCTCAGTCTTCCAGAGCCCACTGCCCACTTGGGGCCAGAGAACTGTTTGAACCTTTACTGAGTGTTGCCTGACTCATGAATTGTCCCTTGCTCAGATAATCTCCGCTTAATTTAAAATGTCTAGGGGTCAGCACCATGGCATATCAAGCTAAGCCTCTGCCTGCAGCATTGGCATCTTGTGTGGGTGTTGGTTTGTGGGCTAGCTGCTCCATTTCTAATCCAACTCTGCTTATGGCCTCATAAAGCACCAAGGGTGGCCTGAGTCCTTGGAACTCTATACCCGCGTGGGGGCACATCAATATAACTTTATCTTTTAGTTCCATTTTCTCTTTCTTTTTTTTTTTTTTTCAGTGAAAGGCAGAGTTATGGAGAAAGAGGGAGAGACAGAAAGATTTTCCATCTGCTAGTTCACTCCCCAAATAGCCGCAACCGCAATGGCTGAGCCAAGCTGAAACCAAGAGTTTCATCCTGATTTACCATGCGGTTAGCAGGGGCCCACGTGTTTGGACCATCCTCTGCTGCTCTCACAGGTGCAATGACAGGGAGCTGGATTGGAGCTGAAGCAGCCAGGACTCAAACCAGCACCATACAGTATGTCGGCACTGTAGGCAATAGTTTAACATACTGTGCTATAATGCCATCCCCTCTCCGCCCCCCAAAAATTTTGTACGTACCCTTATGTAACTCTCAGATCAAGGGCTCTGACTTTTTGGGAGCACAGATTTGAATTAATAAATGACCTCATTTTTGCAAGAAAATGTCCTTTGATCAGGGAGTAATAAGGCACCCCTTCAGACTCCACCATGAAGGTTAGACATGAGTTCCCTGAGACCATAGTTTGACCTCGAAACAGCTCACCTTACTGGTTCTGGAGCTTGAACACAGCTGGAAGATACTTGAATGCAACTTTCCTTTTTTGTGTAAACAGCAAATAATTCTTCTCCCTTGGGTACTGTTGAGCATGACTCCAGAGGCCCCTGACAGAAATTTAAGCAACAGTTCTTCCCATGGAATACAAAATCACTCCTCCACCAGCAGACCCCCCACAACAGACCCCTCCAGCCAAAAGGCCGTCCCCTAGAGAGAGCTGGTGACACACCTGCCACTGCCTCTGGCAGTTCAAAGGTTCTAGAAACAAAAATTAACTTTCCCAAGAGCAATGAACCTAGTTCAGGAGACCCACAGGATTTGGCCGTGTTAATTTATCTAGGATAACTCAGTCCCTGTGTAGAAAAAGAAAACTTCATGAACCAAAATTCATAATATCCAACGTTCTCATTTTCTCATATTAATTTTAGATCTTCCATCAACCCGAATCCTACTAAAGAGAAAAAATAAATAGAAAGGCCAAACTCAGAAACTTCCTGCTTTAAACTATCTGATTTCATTTTGGACAGTGGTACAGAAGTTCTTGGGGGTTTTTCCAGTTCAATTTCCTGGAGAAGATGAGCTGTTAGGAAGCTGTCCAGGGCGCAGAAGTGTTCGTCCAACAGTTTCTGCAAACAACCTGCCCTCGTGGCAAACCGAGGAGATGTTGGTCTAGCTTACTCTAAACCAGCTGTGTAAAACAGTGGCAACCATCACCCTCCGGGCTCTCAACAGCCATGAACGCCAGAAGGCCTCCAGGACCTCACAAGCCCTGGACTCATGACCCCTCCCAGCTCTCAGCTCCACAAGGCACATCTGGAAATCGCTTAGGGGTCAATCTCCAATGACTTCTCTAGGCACCATCTGGGTTTCTGTATAGGATTGAGATTCTTGTGAAGTTCATCAAAGTTCCTCTCTGAGACTCTTCCTAGCTTTGCTGGGCCTTATTCCAGTCCTTCAGGGAGAATCCTAGGTGCAGGTTTCCAGAAAGAGGCACCTAAAAGATGGAAATCAGCCTTGGCATCCCTGATAGAATATTCCCTCACCTTCTTCACATGGCCTAGCACAATAAGCCCATAAATCATTCCTGATAACAATCTAATTCACTGTACTTCATCTCTGCTCACATTAATTAGGTCTAATTGATATTATTAATAAATCTGAACAGATAAAATCACAAAATATTTTTAGTTCCAAAACAATTTGGTTGCATGTTCTCCAGACCCTGGGAGTATTCCATAATCTCTCGCCCATGCTGTAGAAATTCTGGAATGTGGCAGAAGGAGGAAGGAAATGTTGCCTGAATGTCAGACCAGGCTTCCATGTCACCTACTGACTGCAAATCCAGCTTTCAGGAAAATAATTTCTCCAAGTCCAGGGCCTGTTCCTTATCTGGCAAAGTGATTAGGATCAGAAACATATGTTATGTCATGGTGCCAATCATACAACACAAGTGGAATCAATCCCAACCTACTTTCAGGTATGTTATTCATTCATTCAACAAATATCCATGTGTCAGGCTTTATTCCAGGTTCCGAAGAGACCAAGGTGGCAGGAGACCCATGGCCTCAACTTCAGATCTAGTGGAGGAACAAACAGATAAATGGACAAAATATATAGCAAGAAGCCCTCCTTCCTCAGGAGGCATAGAAATCGCATTGATCCCTTATCAGGCAAGTCACATGCCAGAGGGAGAAGGATGAGGAGGACTTTAGTGAAAAAAGAAACCTCTCAGAGAAAAGAGCCTGCTTGGTTCCATGAGGGGCCAGGAGCTAGGAGAAACACTGCATAAAAGACCAAAGAAATCTAAAGATCAGACTGTGTTGCAACAAGGAGATAGTACCTGCTGTTAAAGGCAACTGACTGTTAAAGGGCTTTAACACACGCTCGGGACAGGCATTTAGTCCAGCACTTAAAACACCCTTTGGGACACCCATATTCCATTTCAGAGTGCCTGGGTTCAAGTCTCAATTCCACTGCCAACTCTAACCTCCCACTAACAGCAGGTGCTGGCTCACATATATGGATCCCTGTCACACATGTGGCAGATAGAGATTAAATTCCCACATCCTTGATCAATCTTGTCCTGCCCCAGCATTTCTGGGCATTTGGCAAATGACCTAGCCAACAGCACAATCAAAAAGACAAAGAGAATTGGATGCGAGGGTAAACGACTGACATAGGATATTCACACCATCCCTAGGGTCTCTGCTTTAGACACCTGGCCACAGTGTGAAAAAGCAGCTGGCACAAAACCAGGTATGATTCTGTTACTTAGTTCAGAGAAAAAATTCTAGATTCAAAGGATAATGTCCTAATGTGTCATTTCTCCAGGTGTATGCTGCATGAATACCAGTAGGAAAAACAGGATCCTGACTCACTCTTCATCAAAACTTACCCATCTTTAATGGCAGCATTTCTGAAAAGTGTACTGTGAGTGGATGTCACTTACATCTTCACCAAAAGGGCTGGTGTTTGGGAAGGAGAGCTGCCATCCATTATTCAAAAATCAGCTTTGCTTTTACATCATTTAAATGGATGTTTGGAGCTGAACTGAGAATGATCTTCTATCTCTTAAGTGATATTTGTAAGCCTGACAGTAAACGTGGGGTTTAACAAAGATTTTCTCTCTTCTGTAAGAAATCTCCTGAGAATTAATAGAATCTCAGTGTCTTTTCTGCAAAAATTATTCTGCCTAGCTACCCATCAACACATCAGAGAGACAGCGAGCTGGCACTGACTTCTCTACACTCAGGTCATCTCCCATCAATGACCGTTTTGCTTCCCGCTTTGTTTGATGACCGCTGCCAAGAAAAAGAAACTCCAGGAAACTGGTGAGTCCATAGTCATAGGCAGGAACAATTTTAAGCCTTCTGGTCACTGATGGTCTCCACGATTTGAGAGCAATTAAAATTGTTTCTCTGGTTGACAGCGAGGAAGACCAGTAGTGGCACAATTGTTTTCAGCACACGTGCCAGCTCTGATGGTTGCCTGAGGCATACTGATGGTTTAATGAGAGTGCTCTGGCACTGTGGCAATGACACTGTGAACACGGTGGGTATGCTGCTGGTTGGCACGGAAACCCTCTGTGAATGAACCCAACTTTCAGTCTACTGTGAAGCAGTATACCAAAGGAATTCATCAGAATTCTTTGATAAGGCTGGTCCACCAAGAGTCAAGGCTCAGCAGGAGTGATTCTGGGAGCAAGGAATCTTTTCCAGAATCTTCTTTAGTCATCTGGATAACTTACTGTCTTTGTAAGGGGCCAGGATTGCCAGATCCCAGCTAAAGAGAATCCTGTTGAAATTTCATCTACATGAAAATATCTTGCAGAGATTATAATTCAGTGGCTCAATGCTTTGTGATTTAAATTTTCACCTTGTTTGAATATTCCCAGTGTCTGGGGAAAAAAATGCAACAAATTTCTTTTGTAACTGAAGTTGTCTGTGATTCTACAATTTCTGATTTACTAACAGCATGGCAAGTGATGCTCCCAATTATCCTACTTCACAATATGATTACTTCTCAATCTCCAATGTTTTCCCTAGTACCAGGTACATACTAGTGAAGAACCTAGGCGTTTTCTGCCTTTTGTGATTCTGCCTTAATGGCTTGGCTGGGGGCTGTGTGAACCTCAGGCCTGATAGTCTACGTGACACCCAGCAGGACACCTGGCAGGTCACGTAGGCAGACCACTCCTCAAGAAGGTGGTACCTGGCATTTGATAAGATTCACAGCCCAATAGCTCATCGATTTGTACTTTTTGAAAGTTGCTTGTTTCAAACCCACCAATAGAAGCCTGCTAAGTCATGACTGTATAATTAATAGCCTAAAATGTGTAAGAACTGGGGGGCTTGGGCTCTAGCTCTCTCTTCTCGCTTCTGGCTCGCGCTTCTTTTTCCCCTCCCTGCAGTTCCTAGCAGCCTCGGCTGCGGCTGCCCCTCTCCCGCCCAGCCATGCTGGGCTGTGGGGAGGTGGCTGGGTTACCTAGGCTAACCTGAATAAACCACCTTTTTGCCTTAGCACCGACTTCAGACTTGATGATTATCTGGGGATTTCAAAAACCGGCACAACACTAGCACCCAATAAATAGTGCTTGGATAAACAAATAAATGCTCTACATGAAATTTTTTTGATGATGAAAATAACCAGTACATGCATGATCCCCAGATCTAGATAATGTGAGAACACAGACAGGAGTAGCCATTTTTGAGAAACAATACCTTGCCCAAAGCCACCTTTACCACACCTTGGGCAGGTTTGCTTGTTTTGCCTGCTAACATCTCTCTCCAACTTTGGGAACAGTTCCCTGATTTTCCTCCCAGGAATCACTCACCATCAGTTGGTGGGCTGCCCTGTGGAGCTAGCTTTATCCCCAGCTCCTTGCTGAGTGTAGGTCCCACCTCTGCAGCGGTTCCAGAATGGCCTCTTGACCAAAACGATTATCTCAGTGGAGAAGAAGTTTGTGAAGCTCATGGGAAAGAGGAGCTCCCCCTCAGCCTGCAGAAGACTGTACAAGAAGCCAAAAGTTCACGATCAGGCAGCCCTACCTGTTCAGCCTTAGATGAAGACCTTCTTGACTGGGTCACAACATGGCAGACAAGCAAACAGAGGAAAGGGCCATGTGCAGGAGAGATCACATTGCAAGACAGGAAACCAGGACAATTCAGGGGTCAGGAGCCCCTTTTTATTTTCTTTTATTTCATTTTATTTTATTTAAAGATTATTTTATTTTTCTTTCAAGGGCAGAGTTACAGAGAGAAGGAGAGATAATAAGAGATCTTCCATCCACTGGTTCACTCCCCAAATGGCTGTAATGGCCCAAGCTGAGCTAAGCTGAAACCAGGAGCCAGGAGCTTCCTCCAGGTCCTACACATGAATGCAGAGGCCCAAGAACTTGAATTCCACTGCTTTCCCAGGCTACAAGCAGGGAGCTGGATGGGAAGTGGAGCAGGAGGGGCATGAACCAATGTCAATAATGTATTGATGGCTGCAAAATCCCTTGCAAAGGTTCTACATGAACATTATCTAAATGTTCCCCTAGGTATTGGCTGTGTGAAGAGCAGCAATTCTCAATAGTCCATCTGAAGTGCAGCTCACACTTCATACAAATGCCACACACCCTGAGTAAACAAGGCTACAAAACACGAATCTAAAAGACATATTAATGATGCTTCTCTCCAGGTTCTCGTGCGTCTATTTCAGCATTTAATCAGAAGGAAGCAATAAAGATGACCCAAATTATTCCTGCTCCAGAAAGAATTTGCTCTATTATGTACCCTGATTTGGTCCTTTAAGATTTCATACAATGGACTTGGCTTTTGTATGGAAAAGAGGAAAAGAAGGATTTACAAAGGAAATTGCTAGCGACAGGTGAAAAATGATCCAACAGAATAGAGAAAATCATCCTAAATGGCAAGGGATTGTACAGGGGAGCTAGGTTCAAGGTATGCAAGTGTAAGGATTCAGATGCCACTCATGCATTATAGACCATAAGAAAAGGGAAGCTGGGGCTAGTGTTGCGGCATGGCAAGTTAATCCTCCACTTTCAGTGCCAACATCCCATATGGGCATCACTTCTCCTGGTTTCTCCACTTTCAGTCCAACTCCCTGCTAATATGCCTAGGAAAGTAGTTGAAAATGGTCTAAGTGCTTGAGGTCCTGCCACCCATATGAGAGACCCAGATGAAATTTTGGGCTTCTGGTTTCAACCTGGCCCAGCTCTGGCCATTGCAACCATCTGGGAAGTGAACCAGAAGATAGAAGATCTCTCTACCTACCTCTCCTTCTCTATCTCTGTAACTACCTTTCAAATAGATTTTCTAAATTAAGATATCAGCAGTGCTTCAGAATCAGCATCACTATTAGTGTCCTTGCCTGCATTCAGTTGAGGAAAGGAAGGTCAGTTGTACGGAATCGAAGGTGGTAGACCTTCAGTTCTTTTACTTCGCCCACCAGGTCATAACCAACTGTCATAACATCAACTGTTCTAAGCAAAAACCAATTACACAATGTGCCTGCTCACTCCAGGGCCTTTTCCAGCCTGGGTTTTGACCATTTGGTCAGGCGATTCTTCCATCTCACACAGACAGGAAGTACCACTGAAAGACAAAAGGCCTGCGTGTTTGTGAGGCAGGACTGGCTACAAGAGACCAAGCAAGACAAGAAAAGTCAATACAAGTAGAGGAACTTGAGAATCTGAAGGGGAAAATATAAAGGGAAAGGCCATTGGAGAAATTATAAATGTTCTTTCTCATATTGTTTCTGTTTTTAAAATTTTTATTTGATCACTTTTATTTGAAAGAGAAAGAAACACAGAAATCTCCTTTCCTCTGGTTCGTTCATTCCCCATTCCCCCCAAAATGTCCAAACTAAAGCCAGGAGCCCAAGAAGATGGCAAGAACCCAATAGAGTAGGGCCTGGCAGCATGGCCTAGCAGCTAAAGTCCTCGCCTTGAACGTGCTGGGATCCCATATGGGCGCCGGTTCTGATCCCAACAGCTCCACTTCCCATCTAGCTCCCTGCTTGTGGCCTGGGAAAGTAGTCGAGGAAGGCCCGAGGCTTTGGGACCCTGTATCCACATGGGAGACCCGGAGGAAGTTCCTGGCTCCAGGCTTCGGATCGGCGCAGCACCAGCCATTGCGCTCACTTGGGGAGTGAATCATTGGATGGAGGATCTTCCTCTCTGTCTCTCTGCCTCTCTGTATATCTGATCTTCCAATAAATAAATAAGTCTTTTTTAAAAATGGGTCAAATAACAAATGCATTTTCCCATTTAGTTATATTGGGGGACAAAAACACTTAAAATTTACTTTCAGCCATTTTCAGTACAAACACTTTTGTTAAGTATAGTCACCATGTTGTAAACATATCATGTGCATTCTTAAATATTAAAGAACTAAAAGAATAAAACTAGGGGGGAAAGTCTAGAAAATAGTCAAGTAGAATGACAGGAATGACAAAAAAAAATTTTAATAGAGCTCAAAACCATCACATGATGTAACATGGATAAATGTTGGTATTATGCTGAGTATAATAAGCCCGTCACATGAAGAAAAATGCACTATATATATATATATATATATATATATATATGTTGGGGTCCGTGCAGTAGATGTGGGGGACATGAAGGGGTGAAGAATGTTCCATTGCAGGCAGGGCTGCAAGGAATTTCCCACTGTTTGGCAGGGCCCGCCCGGCGGATGTCTCTACAACCACCTGAATGCAGCTCCACCTTCTTTTGCATGGACACTGGACCACCCTGTGGAAGAATTCTAATCCATCCTGGCATTTGCTACTGCGAGGTTAACCTTTTGCTCAGCCTGAGCTTGGAGGTCAATATCTTGCAAAAAGGGCCCTTTATTACTCCTACTGTCTTGGCTGTCCCCATTGAGCCTATGCTAATCAAGGGATCTAGATTTAGGCTTTCATTCTTTCCTCATTCTTTAGATTCCCCTTTTCTTAGTGATACAAGATTGAATTGTAGGATAAGAATTGTAGCAGGAACTTCTAGGTACTGGCAGCAGGAACTTCTAAGTAATACTATGGCAGAGTTATCTTTAGAAACACCCACTTGACTGTGACGTAAAAAGTCTGAGCCAGAGTTTGACTGATTTTGTATAAATAAAGCGGACAGCTTTCCCACATTGTCCATCATGATCATGAAGTCCTAGTGGTCTGTCTCTTTCTTTCCTCTTTATGCCTCATCCACGCACCCTTCTCGAGTTCCGAACTCAGCTGGAGCTGGACTCCAGCATATATATATATATATATAATTTCACTTATAAGAGCAAACTAGAGTCAAATTTGTAAAGAAATGGAGTGGGGGATATCAGGGACTATGGAGATTAGGACATAGGGATTTGTTCAATTGGTGCAGAGTTGCAGTTTAAAAAGATGAAAGGAGCTGGATGCCAACCATGTAAATGTAGTTGGCACTAATGAACTATATGCTTCTAAAATTAAGATGGTAGTTTTAATATTAGATGTGTTTTGCCACGATTTAGCCCACTGAATCCAGAAGTGAAGTGCTTCAGATCCTTCACCAGCCATGTGATCTTAGTCACTTCAACTCACAACTTCTGGGTGTATAAGCAGAGGCCAGCAGCAGCACACTGCTCCCAGAATAATGAGATAATAAGCAAAAGCAACAGGTGCCCAGCTTGTGATGTTCAATTGCCAATCATGACTATGGTCTACTCTACCAAATGCCTTACCTCCCTATCCTGTTCTCTCATCTCCCTCTGTCTGTCTTTTCCCAATAGGAAGAATTTACATTCATCCCACAGAAACAAAGTTCTGGGAGGAAAATATACAAAGAACTAAATGTGTATATACTGGGAACTTTCTAAGAGGAACATACTGGGGTATAGTAATTTTCCAGAAAAAGTAGACATTATTCCTAAATATTATTGTCTGTCTTTGGGTGAAAACACTTTCTTCTGCATATTAGCAGTAAGATTTGGGGCAAGAAGAGCAACTTTAGTACCATAAATAATATACATTAAGAGCATGTACTGTAGTTCTGAGAGATTATGTGACTTTATTTAATCTTCTCTATGATATATTTTAACAGGTTATAAGTTAGGCTATTTTATTGCTGGTATGTCACAATTTACTTTAAGATTTTTCAGTGGACATAAAACAATATTCTTCTCATACACAAACACATAATAGACTGCTATTCAGCCATAAAATAAAATTCTGACCTTTGCAGCAAAATGGATGAACTAGGGGTCATGATGTTATATAAAATAAGCCAAATACAAACACCCTGCTGTCATATGTGGGGGTTTCGGAAGAAAAAATTCATGTTAACTTAGAATGGTGATTGCTAGAGGCTGGGCAGGGTGTGGGGTGGGAGATCCAGGGCAGTTGGAAAATGGTTGCAAAAACCCAGGGAGTTAGAGGTTGTAGGTTGCAACAACACAGTGAAGAGACTATGGTTCAGAGCAGTGTGTTGAGAGAGGAGTGAGTAGGCTCCTAACAGAAAAAGATAAGAAGATGGAAACACTAATTACCTGATTTGGTCCAGTTATGCTGAATACATATGTTGAAATGTTACACTGCATCCCTTAAAAATGTATAAAAACTACATGTTCATCAAACTTGTGTATGTTATAATTAATGATTTTTTTTTTTCAGTTTGTTGGAAAAGGATTATCTTAAAAACCAACAGACTGTTCTACCATCAGCTGGGACTGTTGTGATACAAGGAAAGAGGGTAAACAGGAAAGCTGGTGCCTTCATTCCCATAAGGGCTCCCACAAAACCAACTCCAAGTTGGCCACATTAGTGTTATATGATAAATGTTCTATAGATGTGACAGGTGTTCTAACATCCAGAAGCAGGGTGAATGCTCAGCTGACAGGTGCTGGAACAGATGACAGTTTTTTCTAACTCAAACTTGTTTAGATAAATCAGAGCTTATGCCACAACAGTTCTTCCTATTTGTAACATTGTAACAAGTTATCTAAACACAGTTGAGAAGGCAAAGAGGTCAAGAAATCATTAGTATCCAATCTGCCTGAACACAAATGGTTTCAATGAGATGATGCCTGACCTCACTGGATATTAATGTTAATATTGGAATGTTCATGTTTACAGCATGCCACACATCTGAGAGAGACAAGGAGGCATCCTCCAGAAATATAGAAATCCTCTGTCTCCTGAGAATTAAAAGGGTAATCAACACTGAATGCATTCACCAGAACAAAGAATGCAGTTCAGGCCCTAACACAAGACTGTGACCTGCTTGGGTGTTAATCTGTATGAAGAAAGAACAGACCTACACACAACAGACAATCAGGGTTAAAGTTGGCAGTGCTCACCCTAAGAGAGGCCTAGGGCAAAAATATCATGGCCCAATTTCCAGACCTGTCTGAGCAAGTGGCAGGTTTGTCACTAGGGAGAAGATGAATACATCTTCACCTAATGTCATTAAACACTGAACCTGTGTAACCAGCTCCTCTTGTTTTAGCCTTTTTCTCCATACAACCTCCTGGTTGTAATTTGCCTTTGCATATGGCATACCTACAGGGAAGGAAGGTGCTGGCTGGAGAATCCAAGTATCCAATCCTTTTGGCATTTAGTTCTTGTTTCCTCATAAGAGATCATCAGAGTGGCTGCCTTGTTTCCTGGGAGAGGACTTTAAAACATTCATGGAAAGGGGAATTTTAAAATAAGCTTATTTTGGTGCAAAAAAAAAAAAATTGAAATCCATACATGTGCAGAGTCTTCAAAATGTTCGTGGGAAATTAGTATAATTTTTAAAAAAGGCACACATTTTCAAAAATGTTTGCATAATGGAAAATTTATCTCTTCATTCCATTTTCTGTGAACTTCTTGAAGTGCCCCTGTACATCACCGCCATGGCCCTGGATGATATGACATCAGCACCATCACCAGCTGTTAGAGACAGAGCCAAGCCCCGGTGGGAGGTGAAGGCGCCAAACGCATCCCGGACTTCAGAGAAGCCATGAAGCATGATGCCATGGATGGCGGCAGAGTAAAAGCCTCTCTCTGCTGGAAAAGGCAAGTTCTCAGCCCTGCAGGAACTCACCACCCATGGTTTCGGATAGAGGCATCCCTGCCAGCAGCAGCTGAACCCATGAATGCATAGCTGCAAATGCTTGCAGGATTCAGCCTCTTGCTTCAGCCCAGGAGGGAAATCCGTTACAGGATCTCCAGTGCCACGCCTCTCCTCCTGGCCTCCTGGCCTCCTGGTTCACCCATGTGGTGTTGCTCCCTCTCTTCTAACTGAACCACTTTTCTCAGCTTTTCTATCAGATTGAGGGTGACAGCAACCAGCCACCCCAATTTCCCTAACATCGTGAGCTGGGAGAAAGGGAGAGTTCCTTGTCTTCTTATCACAGTCATGGAACATTTCTCTGCCCTACAAAGTCTCCATTTTTTGCACTTCTCAGACGAACCCTGAACTTTTTTTCATGGTGATGATCTGAGACTCCCATTATCTCTTTGATTCATGAACCCTCATTTCCTCACCATCCATCCCTATTCTCACTTCCTCATTCTGTAACACCTTATCTAACCAATCATTGTGATCACCACACCTTTACTACTGCCACCTAATAAGATGAACCACCTCATCCCATTAATTCTGTAAGGACAAAATTAGATGCAATTACACGGTTTTCTCTCTGGCATGGCCTCCACAGTATGACTGCTTTACTGGGCTTGTGACAATGGAGATTAAGAGAGTACATGTGGGCTGGGACATTTGACGTAGCCATTGAGATGCCTGCATCCCATATCACAGTGCCTGAGTTCAAGTCTGGGCCCGGGTCCCCATTCCAACTTCCTTCAAACGCAGACTCTGGCGGGTAGCAGGTGATGGCTCACGTAGCTAGGTCCCTGCCACCCATGCAGGATATCTGAATGGGATTCCCAGCTCTTAGCTTTACCCTGGCCCCATCCCAGGCATTTGGGGAGATTTATAGACATACATACATACATATAGAGAGAGAGAAATTATATTTATATATATTTATTTTACATGTATATATTGTGTATATATTATAAATAATATTATATATGGAAAGAGACATTTATTTGAATAACTAAAAAGCAAAAAACAAAAAAAAGGATACACTCTAACAAGGGCCCCACCCTAAATAAGCTCATTTAGTTTATCTGATTTTGTTTTGAATGTGTAATGGTCTGAGAGGCAGCATGGGGATTTTCCAAGTGGTTCTCCTGTACAGCCAAGGTTGAGAACCTGCACTCTGATGCCAACATGGAGAAGCAGGCAGAGAATGCAGCACAACCACTGGAAACCACTTAGTGGTGCGTGTTATCTCATTTGACCCTCACGAGCATCTGTGAGCTGTAGAGATTATGAAGTCCGTTTTTATAGATGAAGAAATTGAGGCCCAGAGAAGTTATGTCACTGGTCCAATTCTGTACAGAGATAAAGCGCACAGCCGTGGTGTGGAACCTGACCTCCCGCTTCATGAATAGACATCATGCTCCTTCTTTATAGGACACTCGGCCAAACCCAGTCTCAACTTCCTGCAGCACTGCAGTAGTTTTCCTCTGGACTGCCGATCCATGTCATCCTTGGACATGCCTGTAGGAGGGCAAGTGGGTTCAGTCAATTACTGAAGGGAATCCTGCTAATCGATGTTTACAGCCCAGCGTGGTGTCTAGAGGATGAAGCAACCTTTTCCATCCAGTCACCTGAGTACCTGGGGTCTCCTTCTCTCTCTCATCTCTCTTCTCCACTATCCTCCTGGCACTTTTCCCACTCCTCTGTCCACATCCCAAAGAACTAACTGGTAGGGCAGTGGCAAAACACTACCGGAAATTACCGAAGGACATTTTTAATCCCAGGATTAACTGTCTTTGGAAATCAATTGTGGTGTTACTTATACTGACTTGTCACAGGATAGATTCATCACAGTATAAGAATCAAGAGGGCCTGGCGCAATATAATAGTGGTTAAAGTCCTTGCCTTGAATGCGCCAGAATACCATACAGGCACTGGTTCTATCCTGGCAGCCCCACTTCCCATCCAGCTCCCTACCTGTGTCGTGGAAAAGCAGTCCAGGATAGCCCAAAGCCTTGGGACCCTGCATCCGCATGGGAAACCAAGAAGAAGCTCCTTGAATAGGCTCCTGGGTTCAGATCAGCACAGTTCCAGTCATTGCTGCCGCTTGGAGAATGAACCATCAGACAGAAGATCTTCCTCTTCTGTCTCTCCTCCTCTCTGTATATCTGCCTTTCCAATAAAAATAAAATAACTCTTTTTTAAAAAATCATCAGTGTTCTGTCTTTCCCTCTACTTTGCCAAAGCCTTCTCCTGGGAAAGAGTAGGCAAAAGAGGGATGAAGAGAAAAGAACTGGAGATTATCCTGTGTTACCTCTTACAACAAACTGCTTGACTTCCACTCATTAAGCAATAAAAGCAGTTTGCTCTGGTCTGCCTACTCCCAATGCTGAAGGGGCACCTTCCCAAACACAAGCCATGCCAGGCACAGGTGCACAACCCACCCACCTAAGAGCCACTGGCAGCAGCCATAAGTGATAGGTCTGGGGGCACATGAGAGTCTCAGGGAGCCTTTTCTTCTCATCAAAGCAGAGCACATCAGGCCACTCCTGGTCCAAATTTTGTTCCAGATCAAACGAGGGTCACACCTGCCATGTGCTGGTAACCATATTAGCCAAGTTCTAAGTGGAAAGACAAGTTCTTGCACATCATTTCCTGCACCCACTCCCTTGGCAGGTTCCTTTATCATCTCATTCTGCACCTCTCCCCGCTGAATGATTGCAATATGCTGCTCCTCCTGATGCCACTGCTGGCCACACAGCAGATTCCCAACCACCTGGCTGGAGTAGCAGATAACCCAAGCATTACTCAAGTTTCCTCACAGATACAGAACCAATGGGCATGTGTATGTGGACACAGGAAGATAAAGAGGGATTTGTGTATCTTAAGGAATCGACTAACATAATCAAATAGGATTGCTGGGTCCAAAAGTTGGCATGCAGACTGGCAAATCCAGCAAGAAACTGATGTTTTCAGTCCGTAAGGGACATCAGTCTTTCAAGTCTTTCAACTAATTCAGTAATGGAGGGTAATCTTTGCTCAGAGTCTACTAATTTAAATGGTAATCATAAGTTTTAAAACAAATGATTACACAGGCACATCTAGATTGATCTTTGACCAAACCACAAAGTAAAAGAGCCTATTCAAGTTCACACTTAAGATTAACCAGAGAAGACAAAGCATGGTAACCCAGTGGCTTAAGTCCTCATCTCACACCCACCGCGATCCTGTATGGGTACTGGTTCTCTTCCCAGTGGCCCGATGTGCCATCCAGCTCTCTGCTTGTGGCCTGGGAAAGCAATCGAGGATGGCCCAAAGCCTTCGGACCCTGCACCTGCATGAGAAACCCAGAAGAGGCTCTGGGCTCCTGGCTTTAGATTGGTGCAGCTCTGGCCATTGCAGCCGCTTGGTGAGTGAATCAACAGATGGAAGATCTTCCTGTCTCTCCTCCTCTTTCTATATCTGACTTTGCAATAAAAATAAATAAATCTTTCATTTAAAAAAGATAAATAAATAAAATTAACCAAGGAAACAGGAAGATGTAGATGGTAGAACCTCAAACTCCAGCTGTGTACCCTTCTCAATGGACAGCCTAAAAACCCTGAAAGAGGAGACAAAAAGGGGCAAACTGTGGAAGCTCAGTGTTGGCAGTTATCTGGAAGGCATCATCCCTAAAGACTGTATTCTGAGAGCCAACATTGTGACACAGTGGGTTAATCCTCCACATGTGATGCCAGCATCCCATATGAGCACTGATTGAAATTTCTGCTACTCCACTTTAAGTACAGCTCGCAGCTAATGCATCTGAGAAGACAGCAGAGGCTGGCCGGCAGAAGGTACCTGGGCCCATGCCACCCAAAACTGTTCTATCTATGTCTCTATAATTCTGCCTTCCAAATAAATAATCTGGAGAGAGGGACAGGGGGGTGGAGAAAGAAAGAGACAGACAGACCAACCAGGGATACATTGGAAAACAGCAGGTAAAGCCACCAGCTGAGATGCCAGCATCCCATACAGGTGCCAGTTCAAGTCCTGGCTGCTCCATTTCCAATCCAGCTCCCTGCTGACTGACCTGGAAAAGCTACAGAAGATATTTCAAATATTTGAGCCACTGCCACCCTTGTGTGATACCTGGAAGAAGCCCCTGGCTTCATCTGACCCAGCCCCATTCATTGCAGCCATTTAATGAGTAGATCAGCAGTTAGAAAACCTCTGTGTATGTGTCTCCCTACATATATGTAAGTCTAGTTTTCAAATAAACAAATAAGTGTTCTTTAAAGTCTATATTCTGAAGATAACATCCTCCTTCCTGAACCACCAGGAAATTCTTGATTACTTGTAAGGTATTCAACCAACTTTAATACCTTAAGTTGTTCAGGAGAGACAAAAAGAAATGCAAAGAAATCTGAACATTCTACAATACTATTACAGTATTCTGTGTTCTCCTGCAGAAAACACAAAAGATGAGCCAAGAACATCTTTCACCATAAAGTAAAAAAAATAAGTCCATAATGACAGTGGAGCTATACCAAAAGAAAATGGGAGCAAAACTGTCAGAATCTACTGGAGGTAGCTACATCCTCTGGACAAGCAATTCTGCTCCCCAGCATACACATGCTCCCCCCCACCAAAAGAAAAACATCGTCATCTAAGGACAAGTGCCAGACAGATTAAGGTAGCACCTAACAGTCAAGACCAGGAATCGTCCTAAATGTCACCTACACTGGAACAGTTAAGGGGCAGCAGTGTCGAGAAACCACTACAGCTTGAGTCTCATGAATATAAGGATGAACAAAGAGGTCAGGCTGAAGGGAAGACATGCTGTGAGATTCCTTTCCCAGCAAGTTCTGAAACAGGCCAACTCATCAATAGCATGAGAAGACAGGCTGGTAGTTACTTGCATTGGGAGCAGAGGTGATAGGAAGAAGGCATCCTCAGGGCTCTTTGGCTCCTGGCCAGGGTCTGTTTCTCGATCTGAGAATTGCCTGTACAACCATTTGTTTTGTGTACAACTATTTGAACTACAGATTCGATTTTTTTGAACATGTACATATACGTTACGTTTCATTGTAAAACTTTCCCTTTTAAAAAATCCAGGCTTAAAAATCTGGACAGTGAGTTTAAAAAACCTCACTGTCCAAATTTTAGAAAATTTATGTTTTAGAAAGATAATAGCTGGTAAAAGTTGAAAGTTACAATTTTATAGCCTCAGTGTCATAATTAACTCATCTGACAATTATCAGCAGAAGCCAAAATCATCATGAGAGCTCGTGAACATTCAAGGATACTTGTAGACTGCCAAAGCACCATCCTGGACACCACTTTTACCCTGAAGAGCCACTGTACCTTTACAACCCGGTGATTGCATTTAGCACCACAAATACCAGAACAATGTGGCATTACATGGCTACTCATGTGGTACAAATTAAAGAAACAATGTGTGGACTGGCATTCTGTCATAGCAGGTTAAGCCACCACTTCAGGACACTCACATCCTCCATTTGTGATCATTAGTTCAAGTCCTGGCTACTCAGCTTCTGATCCAGCTTCCTGCTAATGCATCCTGGGAGATAGCAAATCATAGCTCAAGTGTTTAGTTCCTTGGCATCCACATGGGAGATTCAGATGGAGTTCCACACTCCTCACTCTAATCAAGCCCGGTTATATATGCAGTGAGTATCTGGGGAGTAATCCAGTGAATGGAATCTCTCAATCTTTCTCTCTCTCTCTTCCTATCTCTCCATCGCTATTTCTCTCCTTCCCTATACCTCCCTCTCTTCCTCCCTCCCTCTCTCTCTCTCTCTCTCTCTCAGGGCTTGTATGTGTCTTACTCTGCCTTTGAAGTAGCTGAAAACAAAAAAAAAAATTTTTTTTTTACAAATAAACAATATGACCGAAGGCGATCAGGTCTACATGAGGATCACCAGAGGAGATTTTCAGATTCCCAAGGCCAATAATATTAGTCCTTCCTTATTTGCAATTTTACTTGCCAAGGTTTCACTATCAACCATTGTCTAAAAATTATTAAGCGGATAAAGCCTGTAATAAACAACTCGTAAGTTTTAAGTGACACACCATCTGCTCACCCTGATGAAATTTCATCCCATCCTATATTACCCCACCCAGCCCATGAATCATTTCTGTTCAGCGTGTCCACACTGTGCTCATACAAGCTACACGCCCGTTAGTCACTTGAGTAGCTATCTTGACTATCACATCAACTGTCGAGATTTTGCATGGTTTGTGTACTAGGAGCCCTTACCTCATTTCATAACTGCTCCAAACTTCAACAACAATGATGTTGGCAATTTGGATATGCCAAAGAAACTATAAACTTCTTTCTTATAGTAAAAAAAAAAAAAGTGAATATTCTTTACCTAAAAAGATTAAGCAATTGAATGTTGAGATTTCTAAGATCAACATGAGAATGAATCTTCTATCCATGAGAATGATGAAGAAGGAAAAGGAAATGTCATACCTCAAAATGCAAAAGCTGTGATCCCAGTGCTTGGTAAGCGCTCACTTAGGATAAAGGGGCATTAAGTTTGTGGGTGAAGACCTAAGCAGAAACATTTCTGATTAATGTTAACATACTGCGTCAGCAAGCATTATGAGGCTGGCACCGCCCGTGGTTTCAGGTACTCAGCAGGGGCCTTGGATCATACTCCTTGAGGAGGAGATAGGAGTGTTTTAGAATCCATGGGGAATTAAGCAGAAGGAACTTTTTTTCAAGCTTGCTAGGTGACTGTACAGTACAGTTAAATATATTCCAGATTTTTAAAAAATCTATACCTAAAGCTAGCTTTCAACCAAGTGTATCCAGAGGACAGAGTAGTGCTTTTTAACTTCAACTTTAATGAGAGCTCCTTGGAGAATTTTGGAACTAGGACTATGAGAACCTCATCCCCAATGAATTAAGAGTAGAACTCCGCCATTTGTATTTTCTTTTCTGAGTGTTAAGAGGTATTTAAATAACCTCCAGCAGAACAGAGTAAGCCAATTACTACACATGCCTTATGGGTTCTATTTAGAGAGCTACTTTTCTGCATAACTTAGATGCACTGTTTTATATGTGTCAATGGAAAGCTTTCTTAAAGCACATTGAAGACGCCTGTTTCCTGAGTGAGCTCTTGACAAGCCCATTCCCTTCAGGATAGCACCATGCTTCCTGTAGACAGAGTGTGTGCACTACTCCCCAACCAGAGAGAAGAAAAGAACTAAGGACTTCTAAAATGCCTCATCCTAGGGGGCTCCCTTCCAACTCTAACCCCTATAACGGAGTAATTTACTTTTGCTCAAAGTCAGCTTTAACCCTCATCTAAAGCTTTTGTGTTGCTGCATACAAAACAGGACTTGCAGAAAATGCAGACCCATCATACCCCTGCTGGCAGAGACCTGCACTTCATGAGTGGCTCAGGGAATCTAACAAGAGGTAAGTGTGAAATCAGAACCCACATTTGTTTTTTTTTTGTTGTTGTTTTTTTAAATTTTTTTTTTTTTTTTTTACTTATTATAAAATTTTATTTTGACATTCTTTACATAGTTAATTAGGGTAAGAAGGTTCAAGGGCTACAGGAAAGTGGATAATACTAGTATGTTTTCCATATTGTTAGCTTCATATTCAAAGGGGGGTATTTAAGGGAGAAGCCCACCCAATTTCCCACCCTCCCCAGGTCCCGGATATAGGGCATGCTCTGAGGTTCTTGCTCAAGTGGTCTTGATATTGCCACAGTTATGAATCACTGTCAATCTTGCCACTCCAAGCACTATGAGATCCTTGAAAAATCCACTGATTGACATAGTCCATCATAGCTGAGATGGTTGGTTGACCTGTTCTGTCTTCTCTCTTTTCTTCGTTAGGGTTCTGAGTCCAGCATTTAGATTAGGAAGATCTCCAAAGAAACTTCTTGTATGTGCTAACAAGTACAGGGCCTGGCACCGTCCATCGCTCCAATCAGCTGGTGGTTGCAATTCCTGGGTTGGTTCTGTTTTCACTCCCGACTTCCACTGGAACCAATGGGTGTTGCAGTCCAGCCTGGCAGAACCCACATTTGTAACAGACAAGCTTTGACTAAGCCAAGTCACCCAGCCATGTGGTACTTCTCACCTGCAAAAATAGCATATACAGGATTCAACCTAATTTCAGACACAATTGGTCCCTATAACCCATCATTCAAACATCTAAAGATGGCTTAAGCTTTATTAAACACATTAGAAAATCTTGATGATTCCCCATCTGCTCCCCTGCCTGCAAAACACAAAAGCACTGTGGATAAGTGTAGAAGGACATTCAGAATCTTTGCTATTGAAGGAGACATAGCCAGCTGAATTTCCTCTGACAGGGCCGAGAAGGAGATGAATAAACAGGAAACCTCTCCTGGTTCACAGGCATGGAGAAAGGACCTACTAGAGGAATAAACTGTGTACTGGGAGACTATCCAGCTATTGAAATGTAAATGGCTCGGGCCCTGCAGCGGCGTGGCCTAGCAGCTAAAGTCCTCACCTTGAACACACGGGGATCCCATATGCACACCGGTTCTAATCCCAGCAGCTCCACTTCCCATCCAGCTTCCTGCTTCTGGCCTGGGAAAGCAGTCGAGGACAGCCCAAAGCTTTGGGACCCTGCACCCATGTGGGATACCTGGAAGAAGTTCCTGGCTCCTGGCTTCGGACCAGCATAGCACCAGCCGTTGCGGTCACTTGGGGAGTGAATCTTCGGACGGAAGATCTTCCTCTCTGTCTCTTCTCCTCTCTGTATATCTGACTTTCCAATAAATAAATAAATCTTAAAAAAAAAAGAAAGAAATATAAATGGCTCAAGCCCCTTCCTTGGATGCCTCTGTGACAATCTTCTTTTAAAAATCTGATGATGGGCCCTGCGCTGTAGCCTAGCAGCTAAAGTCCTCGCCTTGAGTGCCGAGATCCCATTTGGACGCCGGTTCTAATCCTGGCAGCCCCACTTCCCATCCAGCTCCCTGTGTGTGGCCTGGAAACGCAGCCAAGGACAGCCCAAGACCTTGGGACCCTGTACCCATGTGGGAGACCCAGAGGAGGTTCCTGGCTCCTGGCTTCAGATCGGTGCAGTTCTAGTTGTTGCAGTCACTTGGGGAGTGAATCATCAGACAGAAGATCTTCCTCTGTCTCTCTCCTCCTCTCTGTATATCTGACTTTGCAATAAAAAATAAATAAATCTTTTAAAAGTCTGATGCTGTAAATCAACTTTGGCTATTGACCATCAGTCAGTAGTCCACGTGTGTTATTATCAGCTCCGTGCACCAAGTCCATCATTGCAGGACAGCAAACAGATAAGGGCCTATGGGAAATCATTGTACCACAGCCAAATTAAGTCTAAGTAAATGTTCAGCTTACAAGATTATTCTATCAGGGATCAGTCCTAGAACTCATTACTAGCAGCCAACATAAAGGATGAGAACTCACAGCAAATCCCAAATCCAAGATGAAATTGTCAAGAATCAAGGGAAGAGGGGTCTCAGGATATTTCCTCAACTGAGCAGGAGTAAGAGAGAGCTCACCCCATCCAGTGACGTACAAACCTAAACCAGAGTTCCAAGCTGCCAAACTGAAACCCGTAAGGGTCAGCCAGCGGTTGGAGCTCCACAGCTGCCGCCTATCCTGTGTGTAGTCAGTAGAGGGATTTAATTCTTGTCCAGGATCTGAATCAGCCCGTGATCCTGATACACAAGTTGTGGTGGAATTTGAAGGCAGTTCAACTTCAGGCCATGCAAAACCAGTTTCTCAGTCCATATCCATTGCTTTGTTCGCCTATAATCAACATAATAGATGGTACAACCTTTCATTAAGAGCATTTTTCACTTGCATTTGCATTACTCAGAGAGCATTTCCTAACCACCTGCTCTATATAGTGAGATTGTATCACATCCTGGTGTTTTAGGGACAAGCTGTCCAAAGATCATGGCAGTCTTCCTTCTTTCATAAGCCCCCCCCCCAAAAATATTAACCACATTCTTTTTATAAGCTTAAGAAGTTCCAAACTTTGAGGCATCGGTCTAGGCTTCCCAGCAAAGTCTTTTCTTTTTGACTGGATATTAAGCAATAATTAAATATCACTCACAACACTAATCAGACTCCAATGAGAGATCTCTGTCCTTAATATTCCATGTTTTTCAATTTTTAAAAAAAAAATTATTGTCATCTGCTTGAAAGGCAAAGTGAGAGAGAAACAGAGAGAAAGAAATCTCTTCGCTGATTCATTCTCCAAAAGCCTCCAACAAGGAAGCCTGAACCAAGGTTGGGAGTAGCCCAGATGGAGCCAGGTTATATAGTACCTGCCAGCATACATGTGGGTCAGGTCTGGCAGCAGGCCAGGCTGGGCCAGTTCACAGCACCCACTATTACAGCAGATGTGAGAACCAGGACTTAATACAGGACAGGCTGGGTTGGGCCACAACATCAGCCAGTTCACATTAGGGCCAGGACTTGGGGCTGGCTGAGCTAGGCTAGACTGCAGCACCTGCCAGCATGAGCTGGGATGGGAACAGACTGGGCCATAGCAAGCTGCAACACCCACTGAGGAGAGGCAAACCATGCCAGTGTGGGCCACAGTACCCACCAGTACACATAAGACCCAGGATGAGTGGTGATCCTATTAAGGGGGCTTCAGCGACTCCCCTGCTCGGGCACTGCTCCTGCTGCTGAGCATGAGAGCTGGGACTGGGGGCACACCAGGCTGGGTAGAATTACAAAGCCCATTGCCCTGCATGTGAGCTGTGTTGGGGGAAAGCCAGGCTGGGCTAAGCAATCATATCCACCAGGGCATGCATAAGCCAAAGTAAGTGCCAGCTAGTTTGGCTTTGTTACAGTATCAGCTAGCAGGTGCTAGGACTGGGGGCAAGTCCTGTTAAGCTGGACAACTTGAAAAGTGCAAGATCCAGGACTAGGAGTGGGCCTAAGTGGGGAAATTGTGGGCACCCCTCTAATATACTACAACACCTACCAGTAAGCATGAGAACCAGGACTGGGGGCAGGTCTGGCTGGACAGACAGTAGTACCCACTGGCATGAGTGTGGGCTGGATAGTGGGGTTGTTTGGGTTGTGCTAGGCTGCACACCCACTGATGTGTATAAGAGCCAAATGAGATGCAAGGTATTAGCCATTGCAGTAACTTGGGGAGTGAATCATCGGATGGAAGATCTTCCTCTCTGTCTCTCTTCCTCTATATATATCTGACTTTGTGATAAAAATAAAAATAAAAATAAATTTTTTTAAAAATGGGATGCAGGATGTACTACACATTCTGACATGCACAGGAACCAGAGATGTGGGCAGGCCTGGTGGGAGTTAATGGAGATTGCTACAACTAGGCTACAGTTCTGGCTAGTGTGCATGAGGGCTGGATGTATGTTGGACAAGACTGGGCTGGGCTGCAGTATCCATTGATTTGCATATGAGATGTGGCTGGGAACAGAACTGACCAAATGACTGTAACCACCAGTGTGGGGAGGGCTCATGTGGGTGACAGACTGAGCTGGATTCTGTACTGATTGGCACACATAGGAGTCAGACCTTACATACCTCTGGCGAGATTTTTGGGAACCCCCCACAACTGGATCACTAGATTCAGAACTCCAACCATGGGGAAAATCACAGGATCTGTGGTCTAACTGTGGAGTGCATGTGCCAGAACTGGGTCTCCATCGTTGCTGAGGTCTGTGCAGTGGACAGCATGACCAGATGCTCATGGGGGACATGTCAACCAGTTCACTGAGGCTTGTATCTAGTATCATGGTATCTAGTACCATGGAGTGCAGAACAAATTGGACAGCTCTCCAGACCAAAATTTGACAGCAAGTATCTGGGTGAATGGAGACTCTAAGGTAGACTATGTTGACAAATAGACCTTGGAAGGATTTCCTCAACTTTGCAGCAATTAAATCAACAGCATCTCAGAACTACCGAAATCACTTGAGCAGTACCCTCAGAACATGTTCCACATTGGGAACCCTGGGATGACATCGGGTAGCAATTCCCCATCCCCAGGTACTGATGTGGTTAGGATGCCGAGTATAATTTCTCCGCTTTCCCACCTCCTTCCCCCAGGTACAGGAAGAAAAAAGGATATTGCAAACAATTACCTCATCCACTTTCCCCCATTCCTCAATCCTCCCCACCCAAATTGGTAGTCCACATGGGCATGAATCCCTCCCAACTGTGTAAGCATCATAAAAAAATGATTTTATTATTTTTAAAAATTCCCCCAGCTTAATAGAAATGAACTATATAGGATTTATCCACTATCAAGCATGGAGAATATCACAAAGAAGGCATTGTTCTTTAAACAAAAAAAAGGCATTGTTCTTGGAGGTAATCTGCCTATCCTGTTATATCCAATTTGGTTGATAGCCAGACTACTCCATGACAACCTTACCTGCATTATTCCAGCTTGAGACTCAGTCTTACTCTAGTCTCTAATGGTACTTCAAACTAAGATCCCAACAAATATTCCCATGATACACAGTGGCTACACAAGCCACATAAAGCCAGTCTACATCCATGTGCTCTCATAGTGACCTGCCATGGGAAGGAAACACGTAAGCCACATGGGCTTGGCTCTCCTGTTAATCACTGACTACAGGAAAAGAAGCTTGAGAACATGAAAAATAACAGAAAACTGTCCATCTCTCTGCCACCTCAATCGTCAGAGCTCTGCCCACCTGCTAAGGGTGCATTGTCAGTCTGCAAGGAACTCATCTTCTCCAGAAAGGATGGACCCCATGCTCAGAATCACACAGACTGCAGAGTTTGCCACTGAGGAGGTGTTTTTGCAAGATCTCTCTTAAACAAAGGAAGGTGTTAGGGAATGCCAGACAAAGCAATTCCCAAGCTTTGCATGGAGTGTTATGAAAGGAAAGAGAAGCATATCTTGGGCAGAGAGAGCACATCAGCAAACTCACCTGCCTGTGAAAGTGTCCAGTGCATTTGCAAAATGGCACCTGGGTTAGAAAGAAAAAGCAAAGTAAGACTGAGATGGCTTGATTTGTTTGCAGAACAAATGTTACTTGCATGATGAGCCTTTCTGCTGTCCTCTTTTTCTTCTTCTTCTCTCTTTATGTTAAATACTCCAGTGAGACCCTAACTCGGAAGAATTCAGAAAGGTTTGTGTGTTCCATGGTGGAATTCTAGGCAAGCTTTCCTAGCTCATCATAGTGCTGGGGCTGAGGACAGCTCTCCCTGACACCAGGTCTCTAAGTTCTGAAAATAGGATGCAGCCACTAGACTTCAGAAACAGTTCATTTTAACCTAGATCAATGTTACTGGCATGATTCATAAAATAGAAATGGCTGAAGCTAATTGTGCCAAGCACTTTTAAATACTATCATTTTCAGCACTTTTCAGTGACAGAAGAAAAAAAGATCTTATTACTGTCATCTTAATGATTGGAAAACTGAAGCTCAGGGTTCAGTAATTTACTCAAATTCCTACAACGAGTAAGTGGAGCAACCAGGACATGAATTTTCTCACTTCAACTCCAAAACCTAGGCTTAATCATTCATATTAACTACATAATGCTTAAACACATAAGACATGTTGAAATAATGATTCTATTGTGTTCTACTGTTAGGAACTTTTAAAAGCTTTGATTTAGGTTTCTCTGAACTTCAGAGTCTTGCTAATCTTCTATACTTCCCACAATTCATAGCATAATTTTGGATAGCTTTGATCAACATTCATTTTGATTCATAAGAAACAAGTTCATGATTCTGGACTTTAAACTAAGGGGCTGGCATTGTGACATGGCAGATAAAGCCACTATCTGCAATATTGACATCCCATGTGGGTACCAATTAGTGTTCTGGTTGTTCCATTTCTGACCCAGCTCCTGGCTAATGGCCTGCAAAACACCAGTGGAAGATGGTCCAAGTGCTTAGGTCACTCCCACCCCTGGGGAAGAGCTGGAAGAAGCTCCTGGCTCTACCCTGTCTGCTGCAACTTCGTGGGGAAGGAACCAGCAGATAGAAAGGTCCTGTGCGCATGCTCTGTCTGTCTCTCTTTCTCTCTCTCTCACTCTAATTTTCAAATAGATAAATCATTAGCATTAGAAAGAGAAGGAAAAAATTGAAACACACGAGGTAAAGGCAGACTGACAGAATGATTTTTATACCATCTAATCTGCCGATTATCTTCTTCCCCTCAATTTTCTTTAGATTTACCTCCCTCCCTGTTTCATGTCTGTGTATGTTTGTATATTATTTCTCTTCTCACCTCTAAGACTCTTTATCTCTCTCTCACACACACACATGTGTGTGTATGCACACACACATACACAGAGGAGCATTCACATATACATGCACATTCAACTGAATTCCAGAACTACACATTGCTTCGTGGATCAGGAAGACACTAATAGCATAAAATTGATTCAGGATTATAAAACATCCCTACAGAGGGCCTGAAGCCCCAGGAACTTAAGGTACTAGATAAAGGTCATTAGAAGATATTAAGAATATGGACTCCTGAGTCAGACAGGCCTCTGTCCCTGTAAGCAACTTAGCAATTTAGGGTAAGTTTCTCTCTCTTTTTCTTCCCAACCCTCCCACCCCATCTTTCAAATTAAAAAAAAAGGAATAAACCTATGAAAACTTTGGTTTCCTCAGTGAAATTGATAATAATATAACCATAAGAGCTGCTGTGATGATTAAATATAATTATGTACTTCAACTCAAAACAGACTCTAAAAAAACAATACTAGCTCCTATGGTTATCACTGCTACTATTCTCAGTGTTTTATTTTCCTTTAGACTCTGAGCACCTAAGATAGTATATGGCACAGAATTTAAGTTCAAATAAATAAACTAGAAGAAACAGACATACCAAAACACACGTGGGCTTTACATACATGACAGAGAGCAAAGTAAAAATATGAAGACAAATTAAAATTCAGAGGAAAAAAAATAAAAGAAATTACAGACTGAGAACAAGCCCATCATCCATGGACTCTTTCTCTTTAAATTTTCTTTCCCTACTTTGAATGGGTCCACTGTGACTTTTTTTTCCTTGCATATTCTTGTGACTCAACATAAACAGTCCACCACCAGCTGTCCTAGGCTGTAGAAGGAAGCTTGGAAATGGTAGGGCTGAGGGGAGCCCACATTCAACATGAAACCACAGGAGTAAACAGCCAGCTAGGAGGAGAGTTGCCTAGGAGCACGCTGTCCTGACACTGCAAGGTAGACCTCCAGGGGACAAGAGGGTGCTGTGATCAGTTAAGTGCAGGATGTGGAGCCCACATGACCAGCAGCCTCCTCATGTATGAGAAGAGAGCCCACCTGTTTCCCTGGCAGAGACACTGGATGATATGGGAACTCTCCTCCACAAATACAGAAGGCCAGCTTTTATCTCCACGTCAAAGGGAAACACAGCAGAGCACAGAGGAGACATTTCCTAGAGTCAGGGAGACCCCTGTTCCTCTCTGGCCTTGCACTGGCCTTCGGGATCACGTCCTAAGTTGCTGCAGGTCTTACACTGTGAGCTTTGTAACAACCATTGCCAACACACTTCAGTAACTTCAACTTAAAGGTGGGTGAGGTCACCTTTGGAACAGGTGTGGAGCAAATCACTAGGGAGACGATATTTTCCTTTGATGTCATGCCAGAGAAAAACTGAATGGGGTGGAGGGGCAGAGAGTTGAAGAGCAGTGGAGCTCCAATGTTTTTGCTTTCTAAATGACCAATACCCCATGCTCAGCTACCTGCATAGCTCAGGTGATATGGGAAGAAATGGGTTAATGCTACAAGGATTTTAAGTTGATTTTAATCAAGACAACATGAGCTCTTTCCTCTAGTCAGCAGGCTGAAACAGCGCCCTTCTCCATCCCTGAGGACAAGGACTGTGGCACTTCATTCCCATAGCCACCTTCCTGCTTCCTCCCACTGCTTCCAGGTAGTTGACACTGGTTAGCTTGAGCCATTGTGTGTTGTTGTCACCCCTTTTACCTTGCACCCCTAAGCTCGGTAGCTCCAGAAGGCTCCAGATTACTCCCCCTCCTGCACAAATTAAACCTTCTTTCCTATGAGCAAACAACAGTTGTAAGCATGTTCCCATTGAGCATAACTGGAATCCCAAATACAACAGACATGGCAAGGCCAGTCTTCAGAAGGGGGCCTCTCTTGCCTTGACATCTTTTCATTGTATTCCAGAAAATTCTTTGGGAATAAGAGGCTTCCACAGAGCAAGAAGTTACTCAACCTGCCCACCCTTTTGAGATCCCTGTTAGATGGACTCATGGAAGCCTGTGGTCCTGCATTTCTAAGGAAGTATAACTCATTTTGAAGACGTAAGGTAGTGATGGTTGCACAGTGTGAAGGTACTTAATGCCAGTGAGCTGTGCACGTAAGAGTATAAAATGCTTCTGTGATATATAGTTGATCACAGTTTTTAAGATTTCAAAAAAGACTACCAGAACACAGTGTTTAAAACAGGAGGCACAGCCAAGTGCCAAGCAACTGAACAAGAGCTGGAAGATCAGTGCAAAATTATTTAAAGCAGTACAGAAAGGCTGTACAGAAAGGCTACCACTTATTTATGGATTTATGAAACATCAAATCAGAAAAAGATATAACCACATCTCAAAAATGCTTTCATTCCCTCTCTCCAGTATCTGAGTACTGCCCATGAATAAGATTTGGTACAGAACCTCACTAAGCTTTTCTTTCAAGAAACCGGTTCTTCCACAATTGCAACTTGAAGAACATTTAGCTCATAGGAGTGGCTTGTACACGTTCCAAGTCTTCCCTTAACAATCAAGCTTTCAACAGTTGGTTCTCATGATATCTCTCAGAAATGTCAACAGACACCAGCCTTCATTAACATCAATGACAAGTATTATTTGCTTTTGCCGATGGTAAACCTAAGGCAAGCAAAGCCCAGAGATTAAGCTGAGATCACTCCTTGAGAAGTCTCAAATTCCAGAGACAGTGGACCCCACCCCCGCCCCACCCCAGGGGCCACTGGTTCCCTGCCATCTGCCTAAGATCATTTACAAAACAAAGGTCACTCATTGTAAATTAATTCATTCTGATAAATAATCTGCCCACAATAGCGCTTTCTTTCTTCAATCATGCTTATGGACTCACTCTTCCCCAGGAGACTCCAACACAGGAAGCCTCAACCCTCAGGAAAGCTCTGCATTTAGTTCACCTGTAGGGAACATGGAAAGGTATAATTGGTTGTTCACACTGCCAGTTTCAACTACAAGAAGTGTACAAGGACTGGGAGTTTTCAAACTGTAGAAGGGCCTAGGAGTCGGGACAGGAGATGAGCTCAACATAGCTTAGATCTCAACTATCAGTCTTTTCATGTAACTAAGCTCTCTTCGGGATAAATTTGCCACAATAAAATAAGCTGAAACACCAGACCCAGCGCCTTTTATTCCAACAGGATAGGGGCCACAGGACAAGAGCAGATGGAGAGAGAAGGAAAGGGCTAGGGCACACATGGGGGCCCATTTTATGCCCTCAGTGTGGATCCTGAAGAGTGGGAGGTGTGTGGGAAGGAATGTGAAGGATTGATCAATAGGGGCTTGGAGAGGGCCCCAAGAGATTGGTGGCTAAGATTGCCTAAAGTCTTCACCTTGCAACCACCAGGATCCCATATGGTTGCCAGTGTGTATCCCAACTGCTCTACTTCCCTTCTAGCTCCCTGCTTGTGGCCTGGGAAGGCAATGGAGGACAACGCAAACCCTTGGGACCCTGCATTTCTATAAGAGATCCAGAAGAAGCTCCAAGCTCCTGGCTTCAGATTGGCTCAACTCTAGCCGTTGAGGCCACTTGGGGAGTGAACCAGTGGATGGAAGATCTTTCTCTCTGACTCTCCTTCTCTCTGTAAATTGACTTTCCAATAAAAATAAATAAATCCTTAAAAACAATTGTCAGAGCTGCAGGGGACTGGTAGGTAGGTGGAGATTAGGGAAATGGGCTGTATGTCTGACAATGTCCATGCCTATATTGCTGGGAAGTGCTTCAACATCATGATGGACTGGGGAGTGTTCATGCAGGACATCCATTGTAAAACTAGAAGGGAAATCAATGCAGGGATGGGGGAAGGGACCTTGGGGAAGGGTACAGGCAACCTCAGAGCCTATGGAACTATATCATAAAACAAAATAAAATGTTAAAAGGCAGGGGCAAAGTAGGATTAGGGGATGGGATTGTCAGGTACAGCGTCAAGAGGTTATAGCAGATTGGCCTTACAAAGTTACAGATTGGTGAGCAACTAGAACAGTGCCATGAGAGCCATGGCAAGGGAAAGCAGGAAGAAGGTAGCCCTGGGTCCAAAATGGTGGGGTCTCATCAATCTCCAGAGCAATATTCCAGCCACTCCTCATACCAACTCACTGTGAATGTCAAGCACAAGGGACAAAGCCTCAAGGAAACAGAAAGCCCAG
The DNA here is from genome assembly GCF_017591425.1 of Ochotona curzoniae. Taxonomy (NCBI): domain Eukaryota; kingdom Metazoa; phylum Chordata; class Mammalia; order Lagomorpha; family Ochotonidae; genus Ochotona; species Ochotona curzoniae. The sequence continues at coordinate 31,211,707 of NW_024467122.1, read as the reverse complement.
TGACAAGTCTAACAAAGAGAACATATGGTGACCATATCTTGGCCACCTGCTTGTAGAAAGAGCTCTTCTACCCTGGCACCAAGCCACCATGGGCCATAAAAAATGAGAAAGCAACAGAATCTATCAGAATATAATCTCACAGTTTCCCATCTATGCTGGACTTCACAACTTTCCTACAGTTTCAGCAGAAAGAAAAACCAAGACTCTTCAAACTTAGACTTTCACTGGGTGGGCTTCTCTCCTTCTACTCAAAACAAACTTCTAGAATACAGACCTCTAAGCCCCTTTCTTCCTACTACCTTCTCAATCCACTGTCCTCACTCCACTAACACTAACCCTGCTAAAGTTACCACTGACATCCTTCTAAATGCCACATCTCGCCATCTTAATCGACTTCCTGCCATGTCTCACAGTGACCCATTCCCATATCCTGAATCCTACTCAGCATCTTGTCATGAATGGGTATACCTCTCTGAGAGCCTGGTCAACAAGTTTTCCTTCTCTAGGAAATACACTACACCCCACTCACAGACACCCCCTCCCAAACCCCAGTCCTACATTTGTATTCTCACATATCTCTGTTCCCTGTCATGGTTGACTGGCCCAGGAATGAGCCTCATTAAGCAAGACTAACCAGGGATATCTAGAACTTTGGAATTAAGAATAAAATAAAAATCCTGTTTTCCATATTGTTCTAGTCACAGATTCCAGCTACATGTCTATTATCTACATAGCTATCACCCCCACATCTTCACAACACATTTGCTTTTCTCTTTCAGTTTGCACTGAGCTTACATTATTTGACCAGAAGAGTTCTAATTCCTACAAACATTCTGTGAGGAATGACTCACACTCCTGAAAACCCCCATTTTAAATATCTGCTTCCCATAAGATTCACACACCTTTTAGGTTCAAATTTGGTTGTCTGCCAATCTGCCGCAACCTCATAACCCTGTTCCCACCAACCCACTGGAACTTCATGGCACTGTACCTGACAGCCCTATCCACCCACCCCTTGTGGCCTGCCCAGAGCTCTATCCACCAATCCCTCTTGGCCCCATGATGCCCAGCTTGCCCATAAAATGCACGCTCCTTCATGCATGCTGCCGTTCCTCTTGCTCCCCTGCCCCTCTCCCCTGCTCCCCTTGGATCCCTCTCCTGCCATTATGGCAGGAGATGTCTCTCTGTCTCTCTGCCTCTCTCCCTCTCTCTACCTCCACTCCCATCCCCGCAACCATCTTCCCTATTGTAATAAAATCTCCATGTGGATCACTGCATCTGGCATTTTGGATTTGTGGCAGCAAATTAAAAAGAGCTTATACCAAAAAGAGATAACCCCAAAAAGACCTAACATATTCTCCTGCTCCTGATTCACCTTCTTCCTCTTTCATTCTCTCTCCGTGTGTGTGTGTGTGTGTGTGTGTGTGTGTGTGTGTTCCTTCTTTCTTCTCTCCTTCCATCTGACTGCTGATTCTCAGTCTTCTTAGTGGACAAGTGCCCCTTAAATATCATTTTTATCTCCCTGAATTATAGATGACAATGATTGGTGGGCCTGAAAAGTAATCCTGGTGGTGAAGCAGTGATGCAGAACAATCAAAATCCTTGCTTTAACTGAACCAAATCAGGTCCCACTCAGAATAAGCTATTTGCAACATAATTTCTTTGGAAACATAAAATCAAGGAGGGAAAAATCCAAATACATAACTGCCCAATTGACATAGATTAAGCTCTACTTTGAAGATGAGAAACTCAGAATATGCACCATTTTGTTAGAAAAGTCAAGAGCCACCAAATAGATGTCAGATGAAGGAATTCAGACATCTTCTGATAACATTATGAAAAATCTTACAGGTGGCCTGACCCCTTATAATATAATTCGTCTGATGTGGTACAATGAGAGCTTCAATGACCACTAGTGAACTCCTGGGAACAGTTACCCTGAATCTAACTGTAACCTAGAATGTAGGCTGAACTGTAGTACAACTGGTCCAGACTCTCAAAGCAATCAAGGTTATGGAGAACTAAAAAAAGGTTTACCAACTTTCTACCCTGAGAATATAGACATTTTGTACAATGCTCAGATGTAATGCATGAACTTTGGAGCCTGCATTTCTGTTTTTCAGATTTGTTTATTCGAAAGGCATAGTTACAAAGAATGAAGGAGAGACAGAGAAACAGAAATCTTCTATCTCTTGGTTTGTTCACCAGATAGTTGCAACTGCCAAGGCCAGGCCAAAGCCAAGATCCTGGAACTTCACCCAGGTCTCCCATGTGGGATGTAGTGCGGAGTTTTTGTTATTATTATTGTTGTTTTAAGCCACCCATAAAGGGAAAGCTGTGGGAATTTGAATGTGGATATTTTGAATAATGGTATTGAAGTGATGTGGATTTTCCTTGGTGTGGAAAGGATGTTCTGATTGTTTAGGAGAAGGTCCTTGCACACAGAGCTCCAGCCTGGCTGAAGTATTTAGGGTTGAGCTGCCAATACCTGCAGACTGAGGTTGTCCATCATCCATCCTCTCTTCTCACTCTTCTCACTTCGCTCACCCTTGCTCATTCGCTCTACTCATACTCACCTACTCTACTCAACCATACTTGACACCCTCCCGCAAAGGATCCAAACCAATATCTCTAACCAATATTTCTAGCCCAGAACTCTTTTCCAAGCTCCAGACCCAAGCAGGCACTTTTCTAGCCAACATTCCCATCCTGAATGTTCCAGCAGCACCTCAAACTGACCAAATTCAAAGCCAGATGCATTTTTCCTCTCCCTCCGCACCCCCCAAAAAAGTCTGTTCTGTCTCTCTATCTAGATAAATGTCAAGTTGACCAAGCCACAATTTCTCTCTTTCTTGTTCCTGTCTAATCAATCACTAACTCCTGTGTACCTCACAAATCTCTCTTCTCCATCTGTTTCCTCATTGCCCTATTCATGCCCTCATTGTCCCTCTCCCAAATTGACTATGATTTTTTTTAAAAAATCCTCCCTGATCTTTCTTTGCAGAGAAAGTACACCAGAGTGGGTTTTTCCAACATTAATATTCAATCAAATTATAACCCTGCTCCAAAATCTTCATAGGTTACCATTAAAATAAAAATCTAATAACTCCTTGTCCATGGTGCATGAGGCCTTTGTGACATCTTCCCTGCTTTCCTTCGCAGCCTCCCCGGCAGACAGGCCTCTGTATTTACTAGATTGCTGGATTAACTCAGAGCCGGCCTGGTCCTCCAGAGCTGCCGAGCCTCCAAGTGTACCATACTCATCCTACATGCCATCGCCTGTCTTCTCCGTTCAGCCCTCCCTGACGTTACATGACCACATGCTCCTACTAGGGAAGATATCTTCTCTACAACCCCCAGATCTGCCTGAAAGCTCCAATTCTCCCATTGTCCCATCAATCCTGATTCACAGCCTCCTTAAAGAAGTTTCTCTTACTGTATCATGTATTCATGCAACTGACTTCCCCACATGTCTTAACGACATGGGACCTTGTTTTTAATTTGATTTTCTTAAGGGACTTGTCTATGCTCAGGCACTCAGCAAATTTTTTTAATTTCAAAATTGACAGTCACCCTGGTGAGATACTTTTTTTCTTTTGTTTTTAAAGCTTTAATTTCCAAATTGTAAAGAGGTATAACCAGATGAAAGTAGGAATAAGAGAAAGGACGAAGAAGAGAAGTAGTACAGGAAATGAATTATTTGCAAACAGAACTTTCAGCCATTTCTTTCTGGGCTAGGAGATACACTCCAGCCTGGAAAGAAAAATGGGCAAGGTCAGATTACAAAGTCAAAATCCAAAAGATAAAACAAAAGCTCATTGTGGATATCAAGTACATTTTGTTGGACATAGTGAAAATATACTCAAATCCCATATTGTAACTGTGGTAACCAAGGAAAAGAGGGGGAAATGGGTAATTTCCCATTCTCAGACAGATGATCCAGAGCTCTCCTACAAAGGCTCCTTGAGCAGCACTAGTAATTTTGTACAGCACCATCACTTTCAAAGAACTTCAGTCCCAACCAGCAGACAGCCATATTCCTGGATCATTTGAACATGTTTAACTTCTTCCTACAGTTGCTTTTTTAAAATTTTTTTTTAATTTTTGACATAGTTAATTAGGATAAACAGGTTCAAGGGCTGTAGGAACGTGGGTAAGACTATTGTTTCCATATTGTTTCCTTCATGTATCTGAGGTAAAGGGGGATATTGAGGGAAAAGCGCCACCCAGTGTCCCACCCTCCCCAAGTCCCGGATGTGGGATACGTTCTGAGGTTCTTGCTCAAGTGGTTTTGATAGTTCACCAGTTATGAATCGCTGCCAAAATCACCACTCCAAGTACAATGAGGTCACTGAAGAATCCACTGATTGACATAGCCCATCATAGAGTCTCCATTTGCCCAGTTTTTAACTGCAAACATATAGCTGAGGTGGTTGATCGACTTGTTCGTCTTCTCTCTTTTCTTGGTCAGGGTTCTGAGTCCAGAATTTTGATTGGGGAGATCCCCAAAGAAACTTTGTCTGAGGTGTTCCCAGACCAGATTCTTGTACGTGGTAGCAAGTACAGGGCCTGGCACAGTTCACTGCCCCGATCAGCTGGTGGTTGCAATTGCTGGGTTGGTTCTGTTTTCAGCCCCAACTTCCACTGGAACCAATGGGTGTTGCAGTCCAGCCTGACTCTGCCCAGCACATACTCAGCCCTCGCACAAACCAGTGGGAGCTGCAGTGTAGTCAAAGCGACCCACAGTAACCCCCAATGGGCCCGCCCCTACCCTGGTTTGCCAGTCACTGTAGCAGACTTGTCCACTCTGTCCCACATCCCATTTGGCTCTCATACATGTCAATGGGCATTGAAGTATAGTTCCATCTAACCAGCTCAAGTGTCCAGCCTTCACGGATGTTGTTGAGTGTCTCTCTGTCTTGCCACCCCAGCCCCTGTCCTAGTTTTCGTGCCCTCCCATGGAAGTGGTAACCCAAGAGGGAGGAGCCCACTATTTCCCTCCCAGGTCTCTCTCACTCCTGGATTATGCACTCTCCAGGTGATTCCGACAGTTGCTTTTAGAGTAGACTAACCTTTATGAACAAGAATCTCCGCTCCTCATTCCCCCCACTACATCCCCCCTGCGCTCCCCTGGTCCCCAAAGCACCAAATATATAACAGGAGGCTGGTTAGTGGCAAATTCCATTGTGACTCCTTGGTAGCCAGAAAACACCATGGCAGGAAGAGCTTGCTCTGTAGAATACTGGCCCTTGATCCTAGGCAACACTCAGAGATGCTTCCGAAGAAACCTCCCAGCTCCTGACTAGGTGCTTCCCACTCAGGCTGGATGCCCTCCCTTGACTGGCAAGGTTAGGGGTGGTTTTCCCATCACCAGACCAGCTTCTCATTGGAGCTTACAGAACAGAGCACAAACCAGAGTTTATTTCAAGGAAGTCTTTTCTCACCACTTCATCTTTCCCTTCCCAAAATTGTGAAAGAGCACTTTCTTTTGTTTTAAAAATTTATTTTTATTATTTTTTCATTGGAAAGGCGTATATAGAGAGAGGAGAGACAGAGAGGAAGATCTTCCGTCCGATGATTCACTCCCCAAGTGAGCGCAACGGGCCGATACTGCCGGGATTAGAACCAGCGCCCATATGGAATCCCGGGCGTGCAAGGTGAGGACCTTTAACCAGTTGCGCCACCGCACCGGGCCCAGAGGTCTCCCACGCGGGTGCAGGTTCCCAAAGCTTTGGGCCGTCCTCAACTGCTTTCCCAGGCCACAGGCAGGGAGCTGGAAGGGAAGCGGGGCTGCCGGGATTAGAACCGGCGCCCATATGGGATCCCGGGCGTGCAAGGTGAGGACCTTTAACCAGTTGCGCCACCGCGCCGGGCACTTTCTTAACAATCTTCAAATGACATGGAGTGGCAGAGTCCAGGGGGTCTCCGTGAGCAGAGCGGTTAAGACATAGAGGATACAGAGACTCGGGTGGAAGGTGAACTAACTAAAGGGAATGTAAAACATTGGATCAACTTTGAGGAATAAAGCAAAGAAAGGGAGAGATGAGAAGACTTATTAATATCAGAATAGGCTAGCACATAGCAAGTATGCGGCAACAAAATGAAGAAACTTACAGTCAGTCAGAACAACCTTCAAGAAGAGTTTGCTGAAAACTGTATTTGGGGCCCGTTTAAGGTCCTCACCTTGAACGCGTGTCGGGATCCCATATGGGCACTGGTTCTAATCCCAACAGCTCCACTTCCCATCCAGCTCCCTGTTTGTGGCCTGGGAAAGCAGTCGAGAACAACCCAAAGCCTTGGGACCCTGCACCCGCGTGGGAGACCCAGAAAGAGGGTCCTGGCTCCTGGGTTCGAATCAACACAGTGCAGCGCTGGCTGTTGGGGAATGAATCATCGGATGGAGGATCTTCCTCTCTGTCTCCTCCTCTCTGTATATCTGATTTTCCAATAAAAATAAAATAAATCTTTAAAAAAAAAAAACCCAAAACAGAAATAATTAAATCTTTAAAAGAATGCGCAGTAGAAAATCAACTATAGCTGCATTAGTAGATTCTTAATTCCTGTTCTATGTTAGAGAAGGGTCTCATCTGTTTTTTCTTCTATGATTATATATTTTGAACAGTGCTGATTTGTTTTTATAAGGTTGTTGTGAGGAATAATAAATGCAGACCTCTGTTCATTTCTTGAAAGATTTATATAAGATGAGTTTTGTTACGTCTTAAAAATAGAATGTGTGGGGCAGCTAAATTTTGTTGCAAGAACTTGGATTTAGTTTAACCTGACTTCATGTTACAGAGTATTGTATTATTTTCTTTATTGTTTAGGTAACTCAGTGTGCGTGATGTGACTTTAAAATCACTAGTGATAAAGTCTTAAAAGTCTAAGAGAAGAACAGGGCAATTGGAAAACAGGTTCAACAGAGAGCTGAAATAAGTGGGATTACACAAAGCATGACTGTGGATTTGTAAACAGAGGAATCTACTCTTTCTGTTACTAATTTGCTAAAGGTCCTGAAGTAGTCATGAATACAGATGAAAATCTATGAAAAATTGACATATGTCCTTAAATTGGGCAATGCATCATCACAACTAGGATACAGTGCAGTATCATAGTCTTAAATATTTAACATAATGCTATGCCATATAATTACATGTGTGGCATTATCTTTAATGGGAGCTGATTAATGAGAGTGACATAAAGCAAGGATGAATATTAGCTCTTCAGACACCGATATTCAGATAGCCACCTGAAAATTCATTTTTCTCTGAGTCCTATTCCTTAAAGATCTTGGAAATGTCAATTGTTTTTGCAGAGTTTCCATTTCAAGGAGCTGTTATTTATAATCCCCAGAGAACCCTTCCCTAACAGACTACAATAAAACTTAGAATTAATGGTGGTGACATTTTAGACCTAAATTACTGCCTTCATGTTTTAAATAATTATCCTGCTAACTTAATGCAAGTCATTTTCAAATTTTTTATTTCATTCCTGACTTATCACCCACCTCCTATGCTTGACTGGCTTCTTATTCCTTACAATCGAACATACTAGGCTGAGTTTCTCACTTCCTCCTTTAAAGTCTCCTCTCTGCTAACTGTACTTTTATGGTGATTTGGCAAATATAGTGTTTTTTTTAAAGAATTATTTATTTATTTATTTATTTATTTATTTATTTATTTATTTATTTATTTATTATTTTAAATAATAAATTATTATTATCGCCTGGCATGCTCAAGGCGAGGACTTTAGCCGCTAGGCCACGCTGCCAGGCCCAAGATTTAGTTATTTTTGTTGGAAAGGCAGATTGACAGAGAGAAAAAATACAAAAAGATTTTCCATCCACTGGTTTATTTCCCCAAGTGGTCACAATGGCCAGAGCTGAGCTGATTCAAAGCCAGAAGCCAGGAGCTTCTTCTGGGTCTCCCACGTGGAGGCAGGGTCCCAAGGCTTTGGGACTGCTTTCCCAGGCCACAGGCAAGAAACTGCATGGGGAATGGAGCAACCAGGACACAAACTGGTGCCCATATAGAATCCTAGCACTTGCAAGGGGAGGATTTAGCCACTAGGCCACTGTGCCAGGTCCTATATTTTTGTGAAGTATCTCTTACCAGAGATCTGGCCTCCCCTGGGCTCTTTAAACATTTACCATCATTAAATCATAAACTTCCACTGCTTACATCCTGAGCCAAGCTTGTGCCTGGGAGAAGCGGTGATGTCAGTGGGCCAGTATTGTAGGCCACAGCATTCCATATGGGCACCAATGTGAGTCCTGGCTACTCCATTTCCAATGCACCTTCCTGCTAATGTGCCAGGGAAAACAGTAGATAATGGCCCAAGTACTTTGGCATCTGTGACCAATTTGAAAGCTCCAGATGGAGTTTTAGGTTCCTGGCTTCAGCCTGATACAGCTTTGGCCTGGCCCAGTGCAGACCATTGTGAGCATTTGGTGAGCAAAGATTTCTGTTTTTCTCAATCTCTGTCATTCTGCCTTTCAAATAAACAAAATTAATCTTTCACATAAAGAAAAGAAAGGAAAGGAGCAAACAACCAAACAACCAATACCTGACATGATTCTGAAACACAACTGCCTCTCTTCAAAGGATACCCATTCTCAGGGATCCCTAAAATGAACTTCCATTGTGCCTTACTCAGTCAGAGAAGCCTAAACATGCTCTTGCAATAGCTTGAAAAATCTGTGTTCCTTTGAGAGAAGAAAGGATGAGCAGAATATAAGTATTTGCTATGTGTCAATTCAATTTTTTTTTTGAAGGATGGACAGATAGGCCACATGGTCCTGGATTCTGGGGCAAATTCTTTGTCCTCAAATATGAATGATACATGGTGCTGTCTACAGAGGTAAATTATTTTCACTCCAAAAGCCTGTAGAGCAATGTGCTTATTAAAACACAAACTCCTAGATCTCAACCCAGAGCCACTGAATCATACCCAGAGGTAAAGATGCATCTAAAACTGTGTCACACCCAACCCCATCATGATGCCTGTCAACTTGTTACCAGAAATGCCCGGTGGGTTCTTTCCTCAGCTTAGTATAGAAATAAAAAGCCGGGAATCTGTTGCAAACAGAAAAGTTTATTTGCGAAGGGACCAGATGAGCAGGGAAGGGAGGGAAGGGGAAGTACCTCTGGAAAGGAAGCCAGGAGGTGCGGTGCCTCTCGATAGAGGAGGGAGAAAGAGACACCAAAGGTTTGAGGAAGGGTCTTGGGATTTTAAGCCTTCCTTGACCCCTCCTTGTTGGGTGGGGAACCTTCAGGTAAGATGTTCCCCATTGGTGGTCTCTTAATTAATTAGGAAATGGGTGGGCAATGCTGGTGCCACCCACCTGAAGGTGTGGCTAAGATCTCAGCAGGCCTGGATGGGCTCAAACCTACAGCTAGAAGTCCCCAGGCCATGTGGAGACGGTGTTTCTTTAGAACAAGAACTGTCCTTGCAGCACCCGTCTCCAGCTAAGGGGCTTGATCAATGTTCCCTGACTGAGCGCATATTAGCTAGTTATATTAATCACATGTGTATGACAAGTGCCCACAATCTTGTGTTAAAATTATTCTGTGTACAATCATTGGAAAGCACTGTAAACACAGACTTTGCTTTTTTTTTAAAAAAAAAGTGCAAATATTTATCAATTCTCTGATAGTTCTTTCACTACGCAATATGGAACTCTAATTTTTAATGTGATTTCTACACATTTGGAGTATGAGAGTAATCCTTTAACAAATGGAATTGATTTTACTGGTAGCAACAATGAGAAAACTGAACTAGAATTTGGTGTGAATCCAAAAAGCCTGAGCATCAAGTGCAGCCAAAAAGTGTGTTGCAATATCTTTCAGCTTTGCAGCTGATCCTTCTGGTGTCTTTTCATCTACCCTGATATTGCCTAACAGGGCCTGGTGTTGAATGGTAACATGAGAAAGTGTTCTCAAACTCGGTTGTCTTGCTGGTAATAAATTTCTCACAATACTCCCTTACATGACATTAAGAGTAATCACTTATTATTCTACAGACATGAACAAGGGAAATTCTGTTTATACTTCAGCAGCTCAGTCAGATGTGCAGTTGTAACTCAAGAACTGTTGAGTGACAGCATTAAGGTCCGAACCATACTGCATTAATTCCAGCTTCAGGATACCTTCCCTCTGCTTTATAGCCCTGGTTGGGGACAACAGACTGACCAGAGATGCATCAATGTTAATGGCAAAAAAAAAAAAATGTTATTGCTAAAGACAATGACATATTTTTACAGAACAATCCTGTTCCCAAAAAGCTCTCTCCATCAATGATGGAAGTTACGTTCTCAGGAATGTAAGCAGATGCATTACCAGTCAGTGTTTCCATGGCTGGTAAAGCAATCAAGGAGCTACCACCAAACTAACTGCTGAGCTGCCCTCCTCAGCAGCCAGGAGCATAGGTGGGACACATCACTAGGTGCAGCCTCATGGTCAAGGGAGAGGGAGAGCAACAGAGACACCTGGAATAAGCAACAGTCTGTCTAGGCCAGTCACCTCTGCCACTAGCACACCATCCCACAAGACAGAATAAAAATCCAGGTCAGTAACAGGGCAGCAGAAGGAGCCAGCTCTACTAGGACACAGGCCATGACAACTGCATCTATCAGTCTCATCACCAGCTAGCGACAATGGTTCTCCTTTGGCCAATAGCAACTTGGAGAGAGTATAACTTCCCTTTTTCATCCAATGAAACATTTCTGGCTAATGATGATATGAATAGCGAACAGTGTCTTCCCAGTCTATGACAGGTAATCCGCTTACACCAACAATACCAAGCTGGCACCAACTATGCACAGCCTTCGTGTCTGCTTGCCTTGATTTCCACATGGAGATTCGAGGAATGATTACAGAGGGTTTCAGGAAAACTCATCTAGGATCTTAGAACCAATTGAACTCTCCAGCAATGGCATTGCCAAGGGCAAATATTACATGATCCAACATCTCCTCCCCAACTGGATTGCCCACAATGGCTCCCGCCTTCATCAGAATATCTCCTCCCCTAATTAGATCATCATTCCCAAACACAACAACATTGTCAGGATTCAAGTTCAGAAACAGACCCCTAAAACCTGAAGAAAACTACTGTTTCTTTTGCTTGAACGTTCTTCAGTTCATGTACTTGGGCAATACCAATATCAATACTGCAGATGACCCAGACCTTCAAACTCAACTGAATTATTAGCTCTAAAAAGATATTCCTCAAGAAAAGAGAACAAATGACAGACAAATGACACCACACCAAGCCAAGAAGTTTGTGCACAATGAAAGAAACAATTAACAAAGCAAAGACACAAAAGAACAGAATGGGAGAAAATATTTGCAAGCTATGCATTGGATAAAGAAATAATACCCAAAATACATAAAGAATTGAAGAAACTTAACAACAAAACAAGCAACTCTGGTAAGAAAATAGGCATAGGATATAAATAGATATTTTTCAAAGGAAGAAATACAAATGTCCAATAGACACATGGGAAAAAATGTTCAGCATCACTAGCCATCACTAGCCATTAGGGAAACACAAATGAGATCCAAATAAGGTATCAGCTCCCTCCAGTTACAATGGCTGTCATTCAAAAATTAGACAATAACAAATGCTGATGAGGTTGTAAAGAAAATTGTACCCTAATCATTGTTGGTAAGGATGCAAATTGGGACAACTATTGTTGAAAACAGTATGGAGAGGCCTCATAAAACTAAAAATAGATGTCCATATGACCCAGTTATCCCACTCTTGGGAATCCATCCAAAAGAAGTGAAATCACAATAACAAAGATACGAAATAAACCTATAATGCCTATCAACTGACAACTGAATAAAGAAAATCTAGGATATACACATTATGGAATATTAGTCAATCATAAAAAGAATGAAATCCTGACATTTGCAACAAAATGGATAGAACTGGAAATCATTGTAAGTTAAATAGGATGGACCCAGACAGACAAGTAATACATTTCTCATATTTGTGGGAATTAACACATAAGGACACAAAAACTGTGTAACTACGATATCATTTGGTAATAGCTATAATTATTGCTTCACCAAATTATACCATGTATATGAACAATATGGCCTTCTTTCCCCCATGTTAGAAAAAAAAAAAAGAGAGCATCTCTGCAGGACTAGTCTTCTGAAGATAAGTGTTAAAGGCATCAAGATTCCTGGCAGTATTGAAGAACTATCCCAAAGCATTTGGGAAGGCATTCCAGCCTGCCAAGGCTGGGTAGAGTCCACACACACACACACACACACACACACACACACACACACTATCTAGCATCCCCTCCTCTCCAGATTTCCAACCAAGTCTAAAGTGATGTTTAGCTTTGACCTCCTCCCTCTGTGTGTTGTTTCAGGGAGCTAAAAGTATGTATGAGCATCAACATCTGCAAAACTCATGTGTAGACCTGCTCCTTCCTGCCCTCTCCCACCACTAACCCCTTATGCCCCAGCCCTGCCCCAGGCTCACCCTCAGACAGTAAAAGTCCTGCAGTAACTTTCAAACAACTCAAACAGCCCACATTCAAATGCTTACCAATTCAAATGTCTCACTTCTCCCAACTGGGACCCACCTGATTGGGGAAACCTTTTGTTCAACCAGAAGAGTGGGGCATGTGGGACATAATCAATGCCTTCTATGCCTGCTCCCCCATGTCTCTCTGATGCCTCTGACACCCCCTTCCACAATATTTCAGAAGTGATGGAGAAGGATAGTAGGACATCCAAGCCTTCTTCACTTCTTGGACTTGTCAACTGAGAATAGACCTCAGTGCAACAGATACACAATCACTGGTCTTCCTCCTCACAGAGGATACTATTGCCTGCTAAGGAACCTACTGTGGTCAGCATGGTTCTCCAGCTGGTCCCCTGTCCCCTCCCCTCAGCTCCCATTTCCTCCTGTCTGCAGTCACTTGACACTGAGTTTGTCCTGTATCTGCTCCAAAAGATTCTCCTTCAGACTTTGATGGAAAACCAAATTAAACAATCTTTGATCACTTCTATATAAGGGTGATGATTTGGCACAGAGGTTAAGACACCCTTGAGATGCCCACATCCTTTACCAAAATACCTAAGTTTAAGACCCAACCACTTTCCAGTCCAGTCTAGTTCCCCAAGACACAACAGGTGATGCTCAAGTATTCAGGTTCCTACCAATCACATGGAAGACTAGGATAGAATTCTGGGCTCCTGACTTCAGTCTAGTCCACCCTTGACTGTGGTAATCATTTAAGAAATGAACCAGGGGCCCGGCGCAGTGGCGCAAGTGGTTAAGGTCCTCGCCTTGCATGCCCGGGATCCCATATGGGCGCCGGTTCTAATCCCGGCAGCCCCGCTTCCCTTCCAGCTCCCTGCCTGTGGCCCGGGAAAGCAGTCGAGGACGGCCCAAAGCTTTGGGACCCTGCACCCGTGTGGGAGACCCAGAAGAGGCTCCTGGCTTCGGATGGACATAGCATTGGCCGTTGCGCTCACTTGGGGAGTGAATCATCGGACGGAAGATCTTCCTCTCTGTCTCTCCTCTTTGTATATCGCCTTTCCAATAAAAATAAAATAAATCTTAAAAAAAAAAAAGAAATGAACCAGCGGATATCTCTCTCCCTCTTTCTTTCTATGTGCATTGGTGTGTGCCTTCTAAATAAGGTAAAAAATCAATTTAAATATTTTTCAATTCTTATAGAAAACTCTGTGACATAGTGCATTAAGCTAACATCTGCAATGCCATGTATGTACCAGTTCTAGTCCCAGCTGTTCCACTTCCAATTCAGCTGTCCGCTTATGCACCTAGGAAAGCAGCAGAAGATGGTTAAAGTGCTTGGGCTCCATGCACCTAGGTGGGAGACCCTGAAGAAATGTAAAGCTCCTGGTTTTAGCCTGGCCTAGTCCTAGCTATTGCAACCATTTGGGGAGTGAACCAGTGGATGGAAGATTGCTCTGTCTCCTCCCAACCCCCATAACTCTGCCTTTCAAGAAAATAAGTGTTTAAAAACAGAGTGACGGGCCCGGCGCGGTGGCGCAAGTGGTTAAAGGTCCTCACCTTGCACGCCCGGGATCCCATATGGGAGCCAGTTCTAATCCCGGCAGCCCCACTTCCCTTCCAGCTCCCTGCCTGTGGCCTGGGAAAGCAGTCGAGGACAGCCCAAAGCTTTGGGAACCTGCACCCACATGGGAGACCCTGAAGAGGCTCCTGGCTTTGGATCGGCATAGCATTGGCCGTTGCACTCACTTGGGGAGTGAATCATTGGACGGAAGATCTTCCTCTCTGTCTCTCCTCTCTGTATATCCGCCTTTCCAATAAAAAAATAATAATAATAAATCTTAAAAAAAAAAGAGTGAAAAGAAAAGAAAAAGGAAGGAAGGAAAGCTCAGTCACAAAACAAATCCTCAGTGGTCTTTCCTGTCTCAGCAAGGACTGAAAACTCCCAACATTCTCCAGAGAATAAGCAGTATCTTAACTGACTGTGGCCAGGTTCAAAAACAGCACCCATTTATACAAGACCATAAGTTCTAATGTTAATCGGCATTTCAGTGAAATTCAAGGTGTTCTTACTATACTTATTATTAAAACTTGAAACAATGTGATTTTTCAAAGATATTAGTTCATAATGAAATAATTTCATACTACATGGAAAGCATTATTTACTGCAGGATTACATATTTAGAGTACTAGAATCTAAAAGGTTTTCTCTTTTGAGATAACCCAAGTTCTATTTTTTTCCCTTTCACACCTTAGCCCTGACCAAGAGAGGTATTTTTCATCTGCCATCACTGCCTCACTTCATTCCATCAGCTCTAGTCAGAACAAAACAGGTAGCACACTTATATCCCTGAAACTGAAGGCTCTCTCACGTGGCCTGCGACTATGACCCTAAGGCAGGCAGGCATGCCGTGGACTCACTCTCTGCACAGGACTCCAACTGCCTGTGAGGAATGCCTTCCCCTCCTCACTCAACCCCAGAGCAGAGGAAGTGCTAATGCTGGTGAGAGCAACTCCATCATCTCTTAGCACCTGCTACACAGGTGGTCTAGCATCTCTGGAGCAAGTACAAACATCAGTCACCCGCTGTTGCTGCCTGTCTAGTGCTCTGTAAGCTTACATCTAACATCCTGATACCTTAGTCAGACCCAGTCACAAGAAAACAGACTCAATTCATCTCAATTAGGGAGGTTTGAGATAAGAATACCTTCAGGGACCAGATGCTTAACCAAGCAATTAAGAGCCCACATTCCACCTTACAATGCCTGGGTTCAGTTCCTGGTACCTATCAAAATTGTGATTTGGTTATTGTTTATGAACTTTGTTTCTCTCCTTCCTTCTCATCCAGCTCTTTGTTTGGAGGAGCATGGAGGCTGTGAGGAGCATGGAGCCTGTGATTACAAAGTAAACTGAAAGCATCTTATCACACACACAAAAAAAAAAAAAAAAAGAAAGAAAGAAAGAAAGGAAAAATCTCCAGGATACCCAGCTATTCTTTTCCTGTCTGTCCCAGTTGCCTAGTTAACTAACTTTATATGCACTTAATAACTCCATGAAATCTCTTTGTTCAAACAACTGTAATGACTTCTGTATACTAATTGGACACTGGGTGCAACTGGCTATCATTGTGAATTTTGTAAATCACAAAATCACAAATCACAAATCACAATCACAAATCACAAATCACCTGGGGAGCCTCAGCTACTGAACGCCTGGCAATATTTAATGTGCTGTGTAGGTCAACCCCTCAAGTGCCTGTCCATTCTTGGTGTAGTTACGCTGTTTAGCCCATCCACATCCCAGCCCACTGGAACAGCCTACAGGCAACAGGTCATGCACTTGGCTATTGTGCTAGCTTCAATCAGCTGACTGGCCCTTTCATTCCTCTACAGGAAAAGAAATAACAGGGTTTTGTTAAACTACCTGTGACCCCTGGGAAATCACCACCTTCCCTTCTCTACTCTCAGGAGGGGTGGAGCCTTGTCCATTCTGTCCTTGTCTTTTATCTAGGAGACTTTGCCTTCCCTCCCTCACTAGGTTCCAAGAAGACAGTAGGAAATTTAAAATTATTCATGTTTTACTTGGGCATTTGTGTCTCATTAAGTTCCTTTATTTGGAGGAAAAATGTTTCCAGCACTAACACACGACTTCTGAATTAGACAAACACAGATAGACACTAAGACATAGTAAACATCTTCAAGGAGTTTTAGTCCAATGTGGAAGACAAACAACAGGTTGTTCATTAGTTACATAAAGTAGAAAAATAGACGTGTGTTATACAAGTTTATTTCTGTCATGAAACAGTCCAGGTCAAGGGCTGGCAAGGCCATACTACTCTGTGAGGTTGTCCAAAGATGCAGAATTGTTCCAGACTCAGGACCTAGACAAAGGCTTTAGGACCCAAAAGGACACAGCAGGAACCAAAGAACAGTCCAAAGAGGTGGCGAGGCAGTAACAATGCCAGGCTGGAGAGTGTTCATTTAAGAGCACGTACCTGCTAGAAACTCCCAGAAATAGTTACAAGGTGAAGGCGTGCTGGAGTGGATGGGATAAAAGCCAATGGAATTTACAATTCCATTTATACTTGATATAATTCCATTTGTACTAATAAACAGGTATCTTGAATCACGTGTGAGATATTACCTAAGAAGAATTGTCATCATGTTGCAATCGACAGTATCTTTGATAATAAGAAGCACCATACTAAATTTGACAATAAAAAACAAGTTACCTTGCTTAAATATAAGGAGTCTTCATTTTCAGAGTTCAAACAATGCTAAACATAATTTGATTCAGGCATTATCTCTACACAAACACAAAAACAATTAGGAGATCAGATTGTAGCATTTCAAGAACTCACAAGCAAAACCTGTGAGGAAACACAACATATGTACATACGTGTGCATCTTTAACATAATATGTATAATATATATGGATGCATAATTGTGTCAAGGTTGAACATCCATAATTAAGGATCTCATTATGTTACTGTTATGTTACTTGTTATATTACTTAATATGTTTCTGTTAAATCCAGTGTTGTCCAAGATTCAACACTTTAAAGTATATCCTAAAACTCTCACTTGGGACCAGCCAAAAGCACAAAGAGCTAAACACTGAGGGATCCACAAAGTCATAAGCAAAAATTTATTGAATCTAAACTATCCCATCCACAGCTTACCAATCCTGGGAAACACAAAAATACAGCTTGCAAAGAAGATTCGTCAACTATGCTTAAAACATAAAATAATTTAAAATATTTTAGGATGTTACCCAAAACAGACACTTACTTTTCTCTGAAATTCATTAAGCAGGAAACCAAATCTCCTGGCAAAGAAAACAGCTGACCCCCAACTAAACTTGTATTAAAAAGTTTCTCTTGGCCAATCCTGAGTTCCTTGAATCAAAGGGGACATACAAGGCCGCTGCTGTTGTGGATAACAAATTGGTTCAATCAGGAAAAGCCTACAGATCTGACAAGGAAAAAAGGGCATGCTCAAGAGAAGATAAATTTTTTCCATATTTCATTGCAGAAGAACACAATGAAAGAAAAATGACTTAATCAATCCCATTCTAGGAACCCTGGTGAGGCTTAGAATGAAAGCAGAAAGCCACTGGAACAGGCCCCCTCTCACACGAGTTGCATCCATCAATCCAAGCCAGCCTCAGAGAGGCACATGCAATTACACCTGATCATGGATAAATCACAATTATCAAGACCTTATTAGCCATTGCCCTAGAGTTAAAGCGGGCCATTTGCCTCTATAGGATAGCAATCAATTGCTTTGCATGGGCAACAACTTAGAAGGCCAAGGTGAAGGCATGGTGATGAAAAATCAGGCTAGATATCATAAATCCTCCAGTGCCAATCCTTCTTTTTGAAACAAGAATGCTTTAAACTAGTAACCCCAAAGACAGGTGTGTGCAAAATAAGAACAGAATCCAAAAATAACAGCCAACTTTCTGACAGATAATACAGTGTGCCCAAACAACTTAGAAAAGATTGAACTTAATAAGAAATTGAATTCTAGCTGCACATGGTTAATTCTTTAGACCAGCAAGTGCCATCAAAATGGAGGGAGACACTTTAGAGAAGCAAGGGTGTCTCATTGGAGAACCCATGCCCAAAATGAATGGAGATGGGTTCACAAATAGAGATACCTTGAGATTGGCACCAACTCCAACACAGTGGCCTTTTTTTTCTGGCTTTGTAATGAATCATCAAAACAAAATAGAAGCAAAATATAACTCTTAACTCCCCAAACAAAAGATAGGTCATAACCTTTTAGAAGTGTCAGAAAATATTGACAATTAGTAAATCTAGATAAAAGGTCTATTAGTGCTTCTTGTACCATTTTTTGGCTTTCCTAAATAAGTAAAGATATTCCAATTTAAAACTTGGGGAGGGGCCTGGCGGGGTGGCCTAGCGGCTAAAGTCCTCGCCTTGAACGCTCTGGGATCTCATATGGGCGCTGGCTCCAATCCCAGAATCCCAGCGGCTCCACTTCCCATCCAGCTCCCTGCGTGTGGCCTGGGAACGCAGTTGAGGATGGCCCAATGCTTTGGGACCCTGCACCCATGTGGGAGACCTGGAGGAGGTTCCTGGCTCCTGGCTCCGGATCGGCACAGCACCGGCACTTGCAGTCACTTGGGGAATGTCATCAGTTGGAAGATCTTCTTCTCTGTTTCTCCTCCTCTCTGTATATCTGACTTTGTAATAACAATAAATAAATCTTTAAAAAAAAAACCTGGGGAAGAGAAATATTCTCTTAGTTGGTCCTATTGTGAAAGTCATTTTGGTTTAATTTATAAATAATTTTGTCTTTTTCTGTGTTTTTATATTTCTTATAAAAGAGTTACTTGAAATTTTTTCTTTTTCTCTTGTATGTTTGTATTTATTTATGTGACAAATGTTTACAATGCATGGTGGTGTATCTGGCTAAGCCTCTGCCCTACTGCCAGCCTCCCATTTGGGTGTCAGTTCAATTACCTATCTTGCTCCCTGCTTATGGCCTGGGAAAGTGGCAGAGGCTTGCCTGTTGGTCAGGATGGGCAAAGCCAAAATGGTGAGCTAGAAATTCAATCTGGATCTTCTACATGAGTGGCAGGAGCCAACCACCCAGCCATCACTACTACTTACAGTGTCTACATTAGCAAGAAGCTGGAAGCAGAAGCCAGAGCTTGACATCCAACCCTGATGTGCGACGTGAGCATGTGAACCATATTCAGCCACTAGACTGAATATCTGCTCCAGCTCCTTGCATTTTTATTGGTATAATAAATGGTTTCTGTATCTTTGAATGCTCAAGTTTTTCTTTAAAAACTTATTTATTTAATTTGAAAGAGTTTTAGAGAGAAGGAGAAACAGAGAGAGATAATCTTTCATCTGCTGGTTTACTCCCCCAAATGGTTGCAACAGCCAGAATTGGGCTGATCTAAAGCTGGGAATTGGAAGTTTCTCCCAGATCTGCCTGGGAAGGTACAGGAGCCCAAGGACTTGAGCCATCCTCTGCTGCTTTTGCAGGCAATAAGCAGCAAGCTGGATCAGAAAGTGGAGCCGCCAAGATTTGAACCAGCACCTATATAGGAGACCAGCACTAAATGTAGAGGATTAACCTGTCCACTGGCCCCAAATGATCAAATTTTCATAACTAAAACTGCACAACTAGAACATTATTACAACATAACATTAACTGCACAACTAGGAATCATTATTTTAAGCTGATCTAAAAAAAATATTCAATGGCCCACCTGTCCCTGCTTAGCAATTTCAAAAACTCTGAAGCAAACAAAAAGCATATTATCTCTGATGACTTTAACAGAACTAAATCAAATAATAGAGAATTTATTTTCTACATCTTACATGGCTGAAAAAGCACAAGGTTTTTATTAAGCCCATAAAAATGCCAGATAAAATGAGCCATTTCTAAAATGAGTCTTTTTTAAATAGTCATGTATTAAATCATTGACATCTACTTGAAAGGCAGAAATAAGTTTTTCCACCCTCTGGTTCACCCCCTCAAATGCCTATAATAACCACAGCTGAGCCAGGTAGAAGCCCAGGAGCCTAGGACATTGTCCAGGTCTACATCATGGGTGGGATCAACCCAAGCACTTCAACCATCATCCATGGCTTCCGTGATGGATTAGCAAGAAGCTAGATTGAAAGCAAAGCAACAGGAACTGGAGCACACGTATATCAGACATGGGTGTTGCTAAGCCATAGCTTAGCCACTGTACTACCACACCTGCCCCCTAAACTACTGTTTAGAAATGTCAGAAGTTGGGGTTAGTGTTGTGATACAGCAGGTAAAGTCACTACCTGTGACACTGGCATCCCATAACGGGCACTGGTTCATGTCCCAGCTGCTCTACTTCTGATCTAACTGTCTGATATAGTAGAAGATGGTTCAGGACTCTGGAGCCCCTAGGGACTTTTAGCTTTAGCATTAGCTTAGTTCAGGCTTCACTAATGCCTGATTTTAAAGCAGGTCACAGTCTGTCTGGCAGGTGACTTCACATTATTGAGAGAGACCAGGTCCTTAACCCTCTCATGGTTACTTATGGGAACAAGATCAGGGTGGAGACCTGCCTCCCTCTGGTAAGGTAAGATCCTTCCATGGGCAGGGATGGATGTTTAGAATGCCAGCATCTAGGCCTGGTAGCCATAAAGACCATGGAGCTAGGAATCACAAGCCTGTGTTGATGAGTGATCACTCACTCAGCACCAGCATCCAGAATGACAGCAACTAGAACAATTAACCAATCAATGTGTTCGCTAATGGTTATTGTTGTACCCTGCAAGTAATCTCAGACCATCAGATTTATGTCATGTTTGATTTGTAAACACAGAATCAAAATAGACTCAGTGAGTTGCTTTGGGCTCTTGTGCCTGGCTCATGTGCCAAGAGTCAACCCTGGTGCTGTTGCTTCTTTATCTTGTGTTATTCATTCTTAATTCTTTTTATTTCTATTAAATTCTTTCAGTGCCCATCTCTTAGCCTTGTACCTTGCAGAACTGGTACATGTTGGCATGCAACAGACTCTTGCCACACATATGGAAGACCCAAAAGAAGCCCCAGGCACATGGCTTTCAGCCATCTGGAGAGTGAAACAAACAAGAGGATGAAAGGGCTCTCTGTAAAACTCTGTCTTTGAAATAAATATAATCTTTTTTTTTAAGGGGGGGAAAAGAATGAAATGTCAAAAGTTAGATTGTTCTTAAAAACCAATGCATTGAAAAAGCGGGAGACAGGGAACTAGTGCAATGGTTCAACTGACTAATTCTCAATCTCTAAGTGCTGGGATCTCATATGGGTGCCAGTTCATGTCCCAACTTCTCTACTTCCCATCCAGCTCCCTGCTCATGGCCTGGGAAAGCAACTGAGAATGGCCCAAAGCCTTGGGACCTGCACCGGAGTGGGAGACCTGGAGAAGCTCCTCACTCCTAGCTTTGAGTAAGTTCAGCTCTGGCTGTTGTGGACACTTGGGAAGTGAACTAGCAGATGGAAGATCTTTCTCTCTGTCTCTCCTTCTCTCTGTAAATCTGCCTTTCCAATAAAGATGAATAAATCTTCATTAAAAAAATTAATGGATAAATTATCTTGGTTACTTATATATAAGACAACAAAGAAGAAATGACCAACAGTTATGCCAAAAAGGGCCATTCAAGTAACCAGTTCATTTTAAACACTCTCTCCAATGTATATTAAAGGACAAGGACATAGAGAATTCTGTCATCCCAAGCCAAGCAACTATAGCTCTGTGGGACATTTCTGGCACCTGCAGGTGCTACCTCAAAACCTTTTCCTTCTGAACTGAAGGAAAAACAGCAACACAATAAAAGTAGAAGGCTTCAATATTCCACTTTCCACAACGGCTAGTTCACCAGGGAAACAGCCCAAACATTATGGACCAAATGGACCTAACACACATGTGCAGAGGAACCCTCCCAGTGGCAGCAGAATACACATTCTTCTGCAGTGCATAGATCATAAATCGGTCGACAAAACAAGTTTAAATCAACTTCTTAACAGTGAAATCACATCAAGTATTTTTCCAGCCACAATGATACCAGATATCAATAAAAGGAGTTTTGCTTTGTAAATTTGAAGCTATTCTGAAAGAGAACATTTTTTAAAGGAAAATAACTGGAAAAAATACACAAAAATGTAGAAATTCAACAACATTTCTGAACAACCAATAAGTTCAAGAATAAAAAAAGATCCCAAAAATATCATTAGTGGTAGTTTAGCATAGAAGTTAATTTGCTGCTTAGGATTCATTCTGTCAGGAGCCGTGTACTGTAGCCACACTGAAGCCATTTTGAATATAGAACTGTGAGCAAGTGGAAAACCCCCAGCTGGCTAGATGCTTGGGAAAGAAGTTAGGAAACTAAGCACACGCTTAGCTTCAGTTGTTTGTAGCAACTGTTTCAGAATGTGATTTATGCTGTACCTGCCAACATCCTGTTATTGATGACCTATGCTATTGTTGATATGTTGGTTACTATGTTTGATACGGTGGCTGCTCAAGAACAATCGGTCTGGAGACCATGGCTTGTGTCCTAGTTTCTCCTTTCCTCCCTGAGCCTTGGTTAAAATCAATAAACTGACAGCTGGATCAGACATCCTGTCTTGCTGTTCATTCTTCGTGTCTCTTGTCCCCCATTCTCTCCTAGGTGGTTGCGACCCCCGTTGACTGCCCTGCTGGACGGGACACATTCTATATCAGAATATGTAGTTCAAATTCTGGATTCTCTGGTCTAGTTTCCTACTAATGTGCACCCTGGAAAGCTGCAACTGATGGCTCAGGTATTTGGATCAATGTCACACAGGTAGGAACCTGCCCTGAGATCCACATTCCTGGCTTCAGCCTGCCCCAGCACCGACTGTTGCAAGTATTTGTGGGGTGAACCAGTGAATAAAAGATCTTTCTCAGGCCCTGTGCTACGGCCTAGCGGCTACAGTCCTTGCCTTGAATGCGCCAGGATCCCATATAGGCACTGGTTTTAATCCCGGCAGCTCCACTTCTCTTCCAGCTCCCTGCCTGTGGCCTGGGAAAGCAGTCGAGGACAGCCCAAAGCTTTGGGACCCTGCACCCGCGTGGGAGACCCAGAAGAGGTTCCTGGCTTCGGATCGGCATAGTATCGGCCCGTTGCGCTCACTTGGGGAGTGAATCATCGGACGGAAGATCTTCCTCTCTGTCTCTCCTCTCTCTATATACGCCTTTCCAATAAAAAAAATAATAAAAATAAATCTTTAAAAAAAAAAAAGATCTTTCTCTCTGCGTGTGTATGTGTGTGTGTGTGTGTGTCTTTTTCTCTCTCTCTTTCAAATAAGATCAAAATAAATTTAAATTTTTTTAAATATATATTGAAACAAACAAAAATGGAAATGCACCATAGCAAAACTTACATAGCAAGTTGTTAGTAAAATTGATTCTAAGGGATAATGTTTAAAAAGGGAAAGATCTTAAATAAACAACATGACTGCACAGCTAACAGAACTAGAAAAGAACAAATTTAGCCCAAAGTTAGAAAATCCTAAAGATCAGAGACAAGTAAACAAAACAGAAACTTGAAAAGCAATATAAAATATCAGTAAAATGAGAAGATAGCTTTTTGAAAACAACCTAAATTGTCAAGTCTTCAGCCAGACAAAGGAGAGACCATTCAAATAAAATTAAATGAAGAGGAATACCACAACAGATACCATAGTAATACAAAGGATGATAGGAAATTATTGCGATTTCCTCCACCCCCCCAGATACAGGAAAAAGAAATAGAAAACCTGGAAATAATAATCACACCCACTTTCCCCTAATCCTCGATCCGTCCCACCCTGATCAACTATGTAAGCATCATTTAAAATAAAAATTTAAAAAGAAAAAAGAAACTACTACAAATAATGATATTCTATTAATTTTTTTTAATTTTTAAATATATTATGGAAATTCTTCCAAATATAGATGTATTTAGCTCATTCTTTTCAATAATTATATGAGATTCCATTGCATAGAGAAACTATCTTTATCTATCAATCCCTATGGATGAGCATTTGGGATGTTTCCAACTTTTCATTACTAGAAGGAAAGCTGGGGCCCAGTGTGAAAGCGTAATGGTTGAGGTATTCGCCTTGAACGCACCAGGATCCCATACGGGCACCGGTTCTAATCCTGACTGCTCCACTTCCCATCCAGCTCCCTGCTTGTGTCCTGGGAAAGCAGTTGTGAGGACAGCCCAAAGCCTGGGACCCTGCACCCACGTGGGAAAATCAGAAAGAGGTTCCTGGCTCCTGGCTTCAGATTGGAGCAGCACCGGCCGTTGCACACTCACTTGGGGAATGAATCATTGGACAGAAAATCATCCTCTCTGTCTCTCATCCTCTCTATACATCTGCCTTTCCAATAAAATAAATAAATCTTAAAAAAAAAAAAAAAAAAAAAAAAAGGAGGGCCTGGCGCAGTGGCACAAGTGGTTAAAGGTCCTCGCCTTGCACGCCCAGGATCCAATATGGATGCCAGTTCTATCCCGGCAGCCCCGCTTCCCTTCCAGCTCCCTGCCTGTGGCCCGGGAAAGCAGTCGAGGACGGCCCAAAGCTTTGGGAACCTGCACCCGCGTGGGAGACCCGGAAGAGGCTCCTGGCTTCGGATCGGCATAGCATTGGCCATTGTGCTCACTTGGGAAGTGAATCATTGGACGGAAGATCTTCCTCTCTGTCTCTCCTCTCTGTATATCCGCCTTTCCAATAAAAACATAATAAAAATAAATCTTTAAAAAAAAACAAAAAGGAAAGCTATAATTCATGTGCCACTGACAAGAGTATAAACTAACACAGTCCACTAGATAAATAAATAGCTACGTATATTCATAAAGTGGAATGATACAGAAGCAATGGAAGTGAATGAATGACACCTGTAAGAGCAGGATTAATAACACAAACACAGGCAGTAACACCAACACAAACAAAAGAAGCAAAATACAAAAGAATACTGAAAGCAATTTTACACTTAGACAAATTTCAGAAACATGCAAAACTGAGCTGTACTATTTACTATACACACACACAGACACAAGCATTAAAAGAAAAAATCTGAAGAAAGTAGTTATCCAAAAGTAAAACTAGATAATTAGACTAGAAGATTAGAAAGATAGTAGAGAGACCAGTGTTGTGGGACGCCAATGAAGTAAACCACTGCCTGCAAAGCCAGCCTCTCATACGGCTGCCAGGTCCTGTTCCAGCTGATCCACTTCTTATCCAGCTCCCTGATAACGCACCTGAGAAAGCAGCAGAAAATTGCTCCAGTTCTTGGTTCCCTGCCACCCACATGGGAGCCCCAGAGGAAGCTCCTGTGAGCTACAAAAACAAGTGATAAAGGTAATTTCAGATGTTGTTCTAGTTACATTAAAAGAAGCATGGAGAAACAAATAAGTAAAAGAAAACTTTTTCAGTTTTTAAGATGTGTTTATTTTATGGGAAAGGCAGATGTACGGACAGGAGGAGTAACAGAAAGATCCCCCAGCCACTGATTGACTCTCCAGATGGCTGCAATGGCCAGAGCTGAGCCAATTCGAAGCCAGGAGCCAAAAGCTTCTTCTGGGTCTCCCACATGGCTGCAGGGCGCCAAGGCCTTGTGCCATTGCCTCTTGTTCTCCAGGCCACAAGCTGGGAGCTAGATGAGAAGTGGATTCCATGCGAGATCCCAGCACTTACAAGGAAAAGATTAGCTAATTAAGCCATTGTGCTGGGCCCAACGCATTTTCTTTAACCCAATACATTGATGCCATCATTTCAATATATGGTCTACCATTTTTAAGTATTAATGAGATCCCCCAGCCACGTGCCTGTAGCTGGGGGTACCTGTGCTAGCCAGGCTTTCTGCTGGGGATCCTAGCTCCCTATCCACCGCTGCTAGGTCGGGGGAGGGTCCTGGACTTGTCTAAGCCCAAGGTCTCCGACCACAGCAACCACACAGGAATAGAACTCAGATGGCTCTGGGCATGCCCAGGATCATGGCTCTGCCCACCGCCACATCTTGGTGGGTGGAGTCCAGGTAAGTCTGAGCAGCGGCACAGGTGACTGGATCCCCCCAGTATCGTGGCTGTGGCTGGGGGTGGGGGTACCCGTGCTAGCCTAGGCTTCCTGCTGGGAATGCTAGCTCCCCATCCACTGCTGCTAAGCAGGGGGAGGGTCCTGGGCTTGTGAGCAGTCAGAGAGCCAACTAGCAACTCAGCAGTGAGCTCTGAGGTCTTGGGGGTAGGGAATTACTGCCTATGGACATCCAGGGATAAGGCCACTGTAAGTGTAGTTGAGGAATTAATCCTGAGGGAGTCCCATTGACAAGGCCACTGTACTTGCAAGTAATTTGCAGGTTCCATGGTCTGACCATGGATTGCATGTGTCAGAGCTGGGCCTCCTCAGTGACTTAGAGCAGTGAATACTTAGGCAAACAGAGACTCTCAGGTAGACTATACAAGCCAGTGGAGTCTGGAGAGATTTCATCATGATTAGAGTAGCAAGACAAGCAGCAATACAAAACTGTTGAACTATCAAAACCACTTGAGCAAAACCCTTGGAGCATGCCCCACATAGGGAACCTTGGGATGGTGGGAGGCTGTGTGTGGCTTCTCTCTTTATCTCGCTCCTCCCCCTCAGATACAGTAAAGAAAAAAGAAAATGTCAAAACAGTGGTTCCATTCACTTTCCTCTAGCCCTTGACCCTTTGCACCCTAATACAATTTTTTAAGTATTAATGAGATGCTTTACATTCTGTGTGTGTGTGTGTACATTCTTTCTTTAAAATACTAAATATTGCACCTGGCACAGTAGCCTGGTAGCTAAAGTCCTCGCCTTCAACATGGGCACTTGTTCTAGTCCCAGCAGCCCCACTTCCCATCCAACTCCCTGCTTGAGGCCTGAGCCTTGGGACACTGAACCCACGTGGGAGACCCAAGAGAGCTCCTGACTCCTGGCTTTGGATCAGCACAGCTCCAGCCATTACAGTCACTTGGGGAGTGAATTATCGGACTGAAGATCTTTCTCTCTCTCTCTCTCTCTCTATATATATATATATAAATGAATTTGCAATAAAAATAAATAAATAAATCCTTTTTTATAAATAAATAAGCAAAATACTAAATCTTCAAACCCCAATGTGAGTTTTTTCCCAAGGCATAGCTCAGTTCAGAGTAACCATATTCCACCTTCTTAGCCGCACGTAGCTAGCAGCTTCCATAAAGGAGATCCCAGCTTTAGCAAAAATGAGATTCAGGAAGGAAGCTGTCTTTAGAAAGTAATAAAACTGTAACTGGGAGGAAAATGTACAGCCTTTTGGGAAACTAGAATTGTTTTCCTTCTTGGCATGAGTTTTGGTAACATGAATATTCATTAATAGTCATGTATTAACCATGTAGTTAAATTTTATTAACTTCAAATGTGTTTTGTTTCACAAAGTTAAAAATATAAAATGTGCATAGATTCCTGTACATTTGTTATTGTAACTTAAGCAAAGTATAACTAATAGATCAAATGATACAAAAGTAAATTAGTTTCCAAATGTTTGTACCAATTCTCACCCTTACTAGTAACAACCAATGCGAACTCTACATTTGTATCAGCATTAAATTGACATTTTTTTAACTTATTTATTTTTATTTTATTTGACAGACAGAAATATCTGCCAGATCGAAGCCAGAAACCAGAACTCAATCTGGATGTCCCATATTGGTGGCAGGCACCCAAGTACTTCCGTCATCTCCTGCCTCCCAGGATGTGAATTAGCATGATGCTGTAATCAGAAACAGAGGCTGAATTGAACCCAGGCACTCTGACAGGGGATGCAGGTATCCCAAGCAGCATCTTATTATCTGCTGTACACAATGCTGCCACCCTCCCCCGCTACCAACAGTTCTAGGACATTTTTGGCAACTGTATGTAAGAAGACGATTGAAGAGATAGGCTGATGCCATGGCTGTCTCAAGATATTACAAAATATCCTGATCATTACAAGTTCTCCTTTGCCTGTGTGGGCATTAATTGTCAGCTGGTTGGTCCTTCTCATACCTCTGAAATAGATGGGCACTGCATTCTTGGGCTGCCTTTGTTATGTACCAGCAACCTCACCCAGCAGTTGGATGATATGTGAACAGCCCCCTCCTTCAAAGCGCATTACCAACCCTCCCCATAAGTGAATGCTTCAGTCTCTGAACCTTAACCTCAGGGCCATTGACCCTGTCAACCTTTGGCTTGAGTAGTAATCACTTACCAAAGCCTCAAAGACAAAGGTTACTCTCGCTCCAACAAATGCAAATCCTTTCTTGTTGGCAGTAGTCCAACTCCTTTTTATATGGTGCATTAAAATGTTTAAAATATATGTTGGGAACTGCCCTTAATAAAACCGTCTTCAGAGATGAATGACAGCCCACACAAGAAAAATGAATTTCATTACTATATTACAAAATATTCGTTTCCTTTTTCAGATTCTCTGCCCCAACTTTCTCTTCTTATCCCCTATATCTGCTTTTTTCCCCCAAGATTTTGCTTAGCTTAGTACCACCTCTGTTTCCTTCCTCTTCAACCTGAGCCCACAACTTGAGTATCCAGAAGCTCCAGACCTTTGGCAGATGGGCAACAGAGGAATAAGGAACCCTGGAGACAAAGAAGGACCAACTCAGAGTATCAGCAAGTTGATCTATGAAGATAAGCTTACATGTTCAGCACCTACTCGCTGGCAGAATTTAAAAAAAAAAAAAAAGAGGTCAAAGTGTTGCTAGGGTTTGTCCCCCTTCAAAAGTCAAATAAAAATATGACTGTGAATGGTAACAAGCAGTGGGCCTTTAAGAAGTGATTAGCTCATCAACAGAGTTTGGTTGGTTCCTCACAGGACTGAATCCATTGCTGTGGTAATGGATGGTCACAAAGCCAGCCGGCCTTTTTGGTTTTCAATTTTCCTGGCAGAGCCACTTGCTTTCATGGTTTCCACCACGAGTTAAAGCAACATGAGGCTGCCATCAAAAGCTGAGGAGCTGTTAGTGCCACTCTTGAACTTCCCAGTCTTCAGGACTATGAACCAATACGAACATCTGGTTTTTTGTGAAGTATGCAGTGTCATGTTCCCATGTATATAATCAGCCTAGAGGGATTCCCAGATCCCATGGAAGATCTATTGAATAAGAATCATCAAGGATGAGAGTGGATGTTTCAAGCCATGGTTAAGGACACACAATATCTCATGCTGCAGGTCTGGGCTCAGAGGGAACATCAGGTGGTAAGCCAGAAAGCAGAGAACAGATAGGCCCAAACTGACATACATAACCAACCTTTCAAAGAACTAACTTCTGTGACAAGCTCCTAATAACCTAAATACCTCCAATTGTATCCATCTCCTAGATGTCATCATTAGATCAAGTCTCTGCCCCCCTAATAGTGGTTAAAGTCCTCGCCTTGCACATGCCGGGATCCCATATGGGTTCTGCTTCTGATCCCAGCAGTTCCACTTCCCATCCAGCTGCCTGCTTGTGGCCTGGGAAAGCAGTCAAAGACGGCCCAAAACCTTGGGACCTTGCACCACATGGGAGACCCGGAAGAGCTCCTGGCTCCTGGCTTCAGATTGCTCAGCTCCAGCTGTTGCGGCCACTTGGGGAGTGAATCATAGGATGGAAGATCTTCCTCTCTGTTCCTCATCCTCTCTGTATATCTGCCTTTCCAATAAAAATAAATAAATCTTTTTTTTAAAAGCATATATAAGACTCAAGAGATAAAAATGTGTAATTTGCTTTTTAACATGTTTAAGTTCACATTAAATTGATAGGAAAATAATGAAAAGTCCTATATGCTAATTTTTTAAATAAAACTTTGTTCTCTGTTCTTCACACATTATCAAATAATGTTCATTTATTTTGCTTTTGTTCTGATATTATTTTACCCAGAGGAATACAAATATTAGGAGTCAAAGTCCATCTGCTCATTTTTCTACCAGTTTGTGATGTCTGTGAAACTATAGGTAGTTTTTTACATTATTAATTTTTTTTAAAAAGGTGGCTTTTAAACATGTTTTTAAGAGTTAGAACCAAAAAGAAGTTGTAGAAAGTCAAACCAGAACTTCATAAATGAATTTCTAAATGACTTTTCACCAACATTCTTGCGAAATTTCCCTTGATAATGAGAAGAATGATCAGCACTGTCATGCTGGAATTCTCTCCTGGGCATTTTTTTCTGTTGAAGCTTTGGCTATCTTCGTCAAAAAAACCCTCACAACAGACAGTCATTCCCTTTGTCTGATCCGCTGGAAAAATCACCAAGCAAAATGCAATGAACATCCCAAAACTCAAGACTGGTCCACCTTTGCCTGGTAGTGTTGCTTTGGCTCTACTTTGCCATCAAGATTGTACTGATAAAACCATGTTTCACCTCTCTTTAGAATTCTTCAAAGAGATTCCTCAACTTAAAATCTTGTCTGCATTTGATCCAAGAACAGCAGTTTTGGTACCCATTAAGCAGAATTGCTGCTTCTCCTTAATTTTGGGGTGAAAATAATGTAGACTGAACCAACTGAGATTTCTACCATATTGATTCTTGTTTCTGCTGTTTATCACTGGCTTTCTTCAACTAGGGCATGAGTAAGATTTTTTTTCCCTCACAAACTGATATGGATGGTCTGCCACTGGGGGATTCATCTTCAACATCACCTTGCCCACCCTTAAAATTACTTATCCATTTGTGAATTGCTGATTCCTTTCGAGCATTTTTTTCATAAACTTTTCACAAAACCTAAAAATTGTCAAATGTTTCCACCCAAACTTCAGTATAAATTGATCTTTTTTATGACATTTACATAGTTGACCAGTATGGGAAGGATCAAAGATTAGGGGAAAACAGGTGAGACCATTGTTTTCATTTTTTTTTAGATTTATTTATTTTTATTGGAAATTCAAATATACAGAAAGGAGGAGAAATAGAGAGGAATATCCTCCATCCACTGATTCACTCCCCAAGCAGCTGCAACAGCCAGAGCTGAACCGGTCCAAAGCCAGGAGCCAGGGGCCTCCTTTGGGTCCCCTGTGCGGGTGCAGGATCCCAAGGCCCCAAAGCCATCCTCAACTGCCCTCCCAGGCCACAAGTAGGGCGCTGGATGGGAAACAGGGTCACCAGGACATGACCAAGCGTGCACATGGGACCCCTGCGAGTGCAAGGAAAGGACCAAATTTGGGGTCCCCAAATTTTCTTTTTTTTTTTCTTCTGTATTTGGGGGAATGGAAGAGAAAAGGAGAGAAGCTGCACCCAGCCTCTCATCCACCCCAGTACCTGGGGATGGGGAACAGTCACTCGATATCAACCCAGGATTCCCAATGTACAGCATGTTCTAATGGTTCTGCTTTAGTGGTTTCAGTAGTTCTGAAATGTTGTCAATCTCGCCAATCCAAGGATGAGGAAATCCTTCCAATATCCATTTGCAGACATAGTCAACCTTAGAGTCTCCATTTGCCCAGGCTTTGTCAACACTTGGCTAGGGTAGTTGTCCAATTTGTTCTGCCCTCCTTCCTCTGCTATGGTACCAGATGCCCTCTGCAAGCCCCAATGGGCTGCCATATCCTCCATGTACATCTATGTATGCCATCCACTGCTTCATCTTTTCTACTGAGGAGGCCAGTTCACTCTACAGACTACCAATCCCGGACATGGGACCTCATGTACCCGCATTCCCTAACCTGTGTCATTCCCCAGACTCCCTGCAACCCCACACACCAAGCTCCCACAAGTACGCTGCTGAGTGGCCTGTGGACTTCACCCAGTGCCATTGACATCCCAGACCACCTGACCCTGCTGGACTCCCCCACACCCGTGGCTTACAGACATGGCACCCCACACACACGCATCTTTAGAAAAAAAACAGAATAGGCTAGGCAATATGCTGGCACACTGGTATGGTTACACAGATTTAGTATTAACCAGGCCCAGCATGCCCGACAGCCATTTAGCCGTTTTTTCCCAGCACTGTAACATTTAACTAGATATGATGCAACCTAAGCCAAAGTCCAAAGCTGCGATAATGCTTTTTCTATCTTCAGTTTTAGCAGAATTCAATGTTGTTATGATAGGGATTATTTTCAAACTAATGTATTTTTTAGGCATGTGATAACAAGCTACTATCAGTTCATTTTGGAGCAAAAATGCTTGAAATCCACACAGTTTCTTCATAATGTGCATTTCCCATGAACATTTTGGATATCCCTTCATTGCATGAAGCCATGTAAGACTTTCTCCTGGGTGTTATTTGGAAAACACTGTCAGACCCAGGAATCTACCCTGAGTTCCCTGACATGTGGCCCTCTCCCTAAGCAGTTCATAGCATGGTTTGGTGCTCCTTCAGGTCAATAAGAAAATTTCTCTCTAATCTGCGAAGATGGACTCAAATGACATAAATATTGGGGCCAGGATGTTGGCTCAACTGGCTAATTCTTTTCTTCTAAGAGCTGGCATGCCACATAGTTGCCAATTTGTATCCCAGCTGCTCCATTTCCCATCCAGCTCCCTGCTTGTGGCCTGGGAAGGCAGTTGAGGATGGCTTTGGGGCCTTGGGACCCTGCACCTGTGTGGGAGACACCAAAGAAGCTCCTGGCTCCTGGCTCCTGGCTCTGGATGAGCTCAGCTCTAGCCATTACG
The DNA here is from genome assembly GCF_017591425.1 of Ochotona curzoniae. NCBI lineage: Eukaryota > Metazoa > Chordata > Mammalia > Lagomorpha > Ochotonidae > Ochotona > Ochotona curzoniae. The sequence continues at coordinate 31,179,048 of NW_024467122.1, read as the reverse complement.
GCCATTTGGGAAGTGAGTCAGTGCATGAAAGATCTTTGTCTCTCCACAAATCTGATCTGTTTTTCCAATAAAAGTAAATAAACCTTTAAAAAAAAAAAAGCAACATAATCACAAAAGTGACATCCCAACATCTTTGTCGTATTCTGTTGCCACTGTCATATTGCCACTTTGTCATATTCTGCCCACACTCCAGAGAACAAGATTGTAAAGCTCCTAATACCAGACAGGAGAACTCCCAGGAACTTGTGAGCAGTCTGCTTGCCACAATGAGGGTGCCAGCTTCCCAATTTAATCCTAAATACTACTAATCTCCACCTCTATCTGGCAGATAACCAAAGATACCTGATTTTACCATCATTCTTTGATTACCAGGGAAGCTATATATGTTTTCATGTTAGTGGGATATTTTGTTTCCCCTTACATGACTTGTCTGCTTCTGGTTCTTGCTCAGTATCTGAATGAGATGGCTATTACTCATCAGCAATCTTATCTACAATTCAAAAAATAAAACAAAGTTTTTAAATGCTGAAAAACTCAAAATTGCTCACAACCCATTTGGTAACATGATTTGTCATTATCTGAACTCATTCACCACTAAAACTCTTCCTGAATTGATATGAAGCTATGTATAGTGTTATTATCTCATTTGATGTGAATATTCATACATATGAATGAAAAACTAAAAATACATATACATGTATTTAATTAACTACATATTGCCCTGGGCCCTCCTGGGAAGGTTAGGAAAGATACATCATTAAATTTCCAATGCCTCTCGACAATTGGAATTCCAAAATAATTTTAATCCCCAAATTTTCATTTCCTCTCTGTCCCTCCTCTCTGTATATCTGCCTTTCCAAAAATAAATAAATAAATAAGTTTTTTTTTAAAAAAATGCTTTCTACACAGTCCTGGTTTCTGGTAAATTGTCATTGATTGGGTCACTCTAACCTGACCAACAGTAGCTGGCATCAAAGCAATTTGTCTCACATAGTATTCATTAAGGCCATTATCAATAGGCTTCTGTTCAGCAAGATGAGGCCATGCTGAGGTGTTGAGTTCAACCATGGCCAAAGTCCTGGACAACCCCCATTATGCCATTCAGGTCTACTTAGAAGATCAAGTGGCTTTCTCCTTGAGTTTCCACGTGTACCTTTCCCATCAGCACAAGGCTTTAATGCAGGCCCAGCCAAATGTATGAGAAACCACACAGATTTCACCATAGGATAAAGCCTGGGGCAGCCCTCTCATTTGTAACAACGTTGGCTGATGAGCTGAAGTTGACCTAAATTCTCCCCAGGGTCACAGTGATGTCATTGATAACTCAAAGTTATCACTGTGTCTAATTGGATGACTACTCTTATAAGGATGATGCCCAACAAGGTATACTTCAATAAAGAATCCATTATGTTTCAGGGACAATGCCTTAATAACCAAGAATTGCTTCATTTTGGAGAGACCTCTGTGATAATCTAAGGACCACATGACCCATATTGTCTCCTTAAACATCCTTCCTAAGGGTGTTTTCAAAACAGACAACTTAACTACTGGCTTCCCCTCAAGAAACAAAGCCCTGAGAACACACAGGACTCTCTCTCTCTCTCTCTTTTTTTTAAGATTTATTTTATTTTTTATTGGAAAGGCAGATATACAGAGAAGAGAGACAGAGAGGAAGATCTTCCCTCCGATGATTCACTTCGGCCGCAATGGCTGGAGCTGAGCCAATCCAAAGCCAGGAGCCTCTTCCGGGTCTCCCACGCGGGTGCCCGGTCCCAAAGCTTTGGGCTGTCCTCGACTCAAGGTCACAAACAGGGAGCTAGATGGGAAGCGGGGCTGCCGGGATTAGAACCTGCGCCCATATGGGATCCCGGGCATGCAAGGCGAGGACCTTAACCACTGCGCCATCGCACCAGGCCCAGGACTCTCTTGAAAAGCAAGCATTGGTTACTATTTTTGGCCTCCCCAAGTGGCAGGTACCTCATTCAGAGATGGGCTGAAAGGTCCTCAATGTGACTGCAGAGGCAAACTGATAAATCTTAGATCTCCCAGTTCACCTTGAATAACTGAGTCTAGTTCACCAGCTTAGAGGAATTCCCTGAGAGCTCTTGATCCCAATTGACCTACTTGTGCCCTTAGGCAGGTAGCATTCATCCATCCACAAAATGTCATAGCAATAGCTATTGTGGTGGAGAAAATGTTCAACATGGGAACAATTCCCATGGAAGATCCTCTGCTTTACCTGATAGAGTCTTGCTCAAATGAGGAGGAATTGCATGCTATTAGGTCAGACTGGAAAGGCATGGTCAATTCAGCAGTTTCACTACCTAGGTGTTTGCACATTGGTAAGATCCTTCCTGAGGAAGGAGCTGAAGATGCTTCTGGAATGGAGCCCTTTCCTCCACCTCCTACCATTCCAGATGTTCTCAGCCACAAGCACTAGACTTGCTCTGTCCCCATTAACACCAATCAGTTTGAACTATTCCAGTAACTATAATTCATCCCATCTTTTTCTCCCAATCATCTTTATTCACACCCACAACTTTCATCCAAGAGTCAGGTGCATAGAGATAACAAATTTTTATAGAACTCAGAGACCCATTATGCCACCCACTTTGATCTGGGTGACTCACAAAGCAGGAGACTCAATCAAGCTGCAGCTATCCTTATGATACTGGCTCACATGAATCCAGTAAGAATCCTAGTGGCTGAACTAGGCTACTTTTGGAGGGGCTGCCAACCCAATAACCTGGGGCTGCCAGTAACAAACACAAAAGCATTATGTTGATGAATAATCAGGAAGGAATTTCTAATTTTAGAATACCAGTAAGTTATTTTGATCATTAACCAAGAAGTAGCCTTTCTGAGCAAAGCCAAGTTCAGTGACCATGTTGCCCTAAGAAGGTATGTAGACCAAAGGAACATGAGGAAGCAGGAGTCAGAAATCCACTTTAAGAGATTTTTTTTAAATTATGTGCCTGGCAGCGTGGCCTAGCAGCTGAAGTCCTCTCCTTGAATGCGCTGGGAACCCATATGGGCACTGGTTCCAATCCCATCCAGCTCCACTTCCCTTCCACCTCCCTGCTTGTGGCCTGGGAAAGCAGTCAAGGATGGCCCAAAGCCTTGGGACCCTGCACCCATGTGGGAGACCTGGAAGAGCTCCGGATCCTGGCTTCAGATAGGCATAGCACCGGCCATTGTGGCCACTTGGGGAGTAAACCATCGGACAGAAGATCTTCCTATCTGTCTCTCCTCCTCTCTGTATATCTGACTTTGCAATGAAAATAAAATAAATCTTTTTTAAAAAAGAGAGAGATTTTTTAAATAACTGAATATCATTCCCATATTCAATAGCATCAGATACCCATGAATATCAGGAAGTATGAAATATTAACTGAGCACCTTGATGGGGTCTGGCACAATGGTTCAATTGGCTAATTCTCTACCTTGCAAGCACCAGGATTCCAAATGAGTTCCATTTTGTGTCCTAGTTGTTCAGCTTCCCACCCAGCTTGTGGTTAGAAAAGCAGCAGATGATGGCCCAAAGCTTTGGGATCCTGCACCCATGTGGGAGACCCAGAAGAAGTGCCTGACTCCTGGCTTTGGACCAGTTTGGCTCCAACCATTGCAGCCATTTGTGTAAGGAGTTATTTGAACACCCCACCCTGGACTCAGGCCATTTCCTGCTCCTCACAGATGATGAAATTTGCACTAGTCCACCTCTCCACCAATCAGATGTATCCCAGCATTTCACCTGAGAATCCCATTCCTAATCTCCCAGCCCCACCCTCCCGCCCATTTGCCAATCATCCGTAGACAATCACCTGTGACAGTCTCAGGCACCAATCCCCTGGGGTCTGCTCTCAGTCCATCCCAATCCCTCCCACCTTGTGGGTTCACCTGAGTGGCATAAATGAGCCCCCAGGTGAGACTCAGCCCTCTCTTCTGGCCTTCCTCCCTTCCTTGTTCCCGTTTCTCCTGGCCCTCCCACCACCTCAGTCCTGCCCCACTGGAATAAACTTCCTAAAGTACTTTGTCATGTTTGGTATTTTCGGCTCAAAGTAAAAGAACCAGGCTGTGGGAATTAGCTGTGCATAATAATGTCATAACTCTAAGAACTTTAAGTGTGCTTTAAATAACTAATAATTTGGGGAGTGAAACAACAGATGGAAGATCTTTCTGTAAGTCTGTCTTTTTAATAAAAATAAATATTTTTTTAAAAGAATTCATTGAAGGCCCGGAATGGTGGCCTAGTAAATAAGGTCCTCACCTTGAATGCTGGGATCCCATATGGGCACCAGTTCTAATCCTGGCAGCTCCATTTCCTTCCAGCTCCCTGCCTGTGGCCTGGGAGGGCAGTCTAGGACGGCCCAAAGCCTTGGGACCCTGCACCCGCATGGGAAACCTGGAAGAGCTCCGGATCCTGGCTTCAGATAGGCATAGCACCGGCCACTGTGGCCACTTGGGGAGTGAACCATTGAACGGAAGATCTTCCTGTCTCTCCTCCTCTCTGTATATCTGACTTTGTAATAAAAATAAATAAGTCTTTTTTAAAAATACATTGATAGGGCCCGGCGCGGTGGCGCAAGTGGTTAAAGGTCCTCGCCTTGCACCCCCGGGATCCCATATGGGCGCCGGTTCTAATCCCGGCAGCCCCGCTTCCCTTCCAGCTCCCTGCTTGTGGCCTGGGAAAGCAGTCGAGAACGGCCCAAAGCTTTGGGAACCTGCACCCGCGTGGGAGACCCGGAAGAGGCTCCTGGCTTCGGATCGGCATAGTATCGGCCCGTTGCGCTCACTTGGGGAGTGGGTCATCGGACGGAAGATCTTCCTCTCTGTCTCTCCTCTCTGTATATCCGCCTTTCCAATGAAAAAATAATAAAAATAAATCTTAAAAAAAAAAAATAAAAATACATTGATAATCAGCTCTTTATTGAGTAACTTTATGACCAAACACAGACACGCACACACATGCACTCACAATTTTCAACTCACAAATGAGCCAGAAAGTTAAAAAGCACAACACAGATTAATATCAAGAGCTGGAAACATATCAGGCTGGGACAGCAATATTGTGACCTGAAAACGTGTCAACATCAGTGAGGCATGATGGATAGCCCTGAGGGCAGGCTGTACATCTGATGTGACAAGTTCACCAATGGCAAGGTGGGGGTGAGGGTAGAAAAGGGAGGTTAGCTCCTGCAGCGTGACCTCCCCGTGCACTGAAACAGTTGCCACAATTCTACCTTGCAGATAGGCTCTGCGTTAGTAACCAAGTCCTTGACTTTGTGGCTAGCCTGTGATGGTGGCTGTGTCACCACTTCCTGTACAATGATGGACATGGGCATTAAAGGATGGTGGTCTGGGTAATATGGCCTCCATCAGCAGCCATGATTTGTTATACAATACAGCCTCAAAGAAGAGGGTCTTTAACTTACCAGACTCATTTTGCAAATAACAGAATAAATTCCTAGGCTGCTGGCTACCATCTAGAGGTCAGGAAAAATATATATATAAATATATATAAAAAGAATACGGGCCCGGCACAGTGGCCTAGCGGCTAAAGTCCTCGCCTTGAACGTGCCAGGATCCCATATGGGCGCCGGTTCTAATCCCAGCAACTCCACTTCCCATCCAATTCCCTGCTTGTGGCCTGGGAAAGCAGTCAAGGACAGCCCAAAGCTTTGGGACCCTGCACCTGTGTGGGAGACCTGGAAGAAGTTCCTGGCTCCTGGCTTCGGATCTGCATAGCATGGGCCATTGCGCTCACTTGGGGAGTGAATCATCGGATGGAAGATCTTCCTCTCTGTCTCTCCTTCTCTCTGTATATCTGACTTTGTAATAAATAAATAAATCTTTAAATAAATATAAAATAATAATAATAATACAATATATATTATATACATACATAATAAGCATTATCGCAAATAATATTGGGCAGGGCAATATCCTTGTGACAATATCCTTGAGTTTGGCACAGTGAATAGAGCAACTGAACCCACGTTTGCAGCTGCGGTATTGGCACTGAGACTGAACAGTGGCTACAGCTCAGTGAATACCAGCAGGTTTAAGTTTAACCAGATCCTCAAGGGAGGCGGCTCAGGCAGTTAGGGTAATCTCTGTGAATCCAAGTTCCCATTGCACAAAGAAGCTTTGCTTCAGGCAGCAGAACAGGCAATGAAGCTGCTGTTACATATAAAGCTTAGGACCTGTTGCTGCAGGCAGGTCAGCCACATTTTTCTTATACTTTTTATATCCTGTGGGTGCCAGGGTTCATGAGTCCTGGGAGGCTAGGGGAGATCCAGCAGGGCTTGGGTTGCCTGGTTCAAGTCCTTGGGCAAACTTGAACAGTGGGTACTGGGTCTGTGAGCTCCAGGGGTGGGAGGACAAGCGGGGTGCGGCGGGATCTGGTGGTGCATGGGTCAAACAGCCTGGAGCGCCACAGGCACCATGGGAAGCTCACTAGGTAGCCAGCAGCACACTTGTATGGGGTTTGTATGTGGGCTTGCAGGGAGTCTGGGGAATGGTACAGGTGGGGGTGAGTGGGGAACTTGGGATCTCACCTCCAGGACTGGTGGTCTGAACAAAGAGTGCCTGTGTAAGAACTGGGCCTCCTCAGTGGAAGACGGAGCAGTGGATGGCATACATAGATGTACATGGAGGATATGGCAGCCCATTGGGACTTGCAGAGGGCATCTGGTACCATAGCAGAGGAAGGAGGGCAGAACAAATTGGACAACTACCCTAGCCAAGTGTTGACAAAACCTGGGCAAATGGAGACTCTAAGGTTGACTATGTCAGCAAATGAACATTGGAAGGGTCTCCTCATCCTTGGATTGGCAAGATGACAGTATTTCAGAACTATCAAAATCACTAGGGCCTGGCACGACAGCAGAGTGGTTGAAGTCCTTGCCCTGAACACACTGGGATCCCATATGGGCGCCAGTTCTAATCCCGGCAGCTCCATTTCCCATCCAGCTCCGTGCTTCTGGCCTGGGAAAGCAGTTGAGGACGGCCCAGAGCATTGGGACCCTGCACCCGCGTGGGAGACCTGGAAAGAAGTTCCTAGCTCCTGGCTTCAGATCGGCGCAGCTTGGGCCATTACAGCCACTTGGGGAGTGAATTATCGGACGGAAGATGTTCCTCTCTGTCTCTCCTCCTCTCTGTACACCTGCCTTTCCAATAAAAATAAATAAATCTTAAAAAAAAGAAAAAGAAAAGGAAAAACCACTAAAGCAGAACCCTTGGAGCATGTGCCACATCAGGACCCTGGGTTGTTATCAGGTGGCTGTTCCCCATCCATAGAGTACCGGGGCGGTTGGGAGGCTGGATATGGCTTCTCTCCTCGTCTCTCCCCTTCCCCCAGAAACAGGAAGAAGAAATAGAAAATTTTGAAACAATGATCACACCCAGCTTTCCCTAACCCTTTATCCTTCCCACACTGCTCAGCAATATAAATATCATCAAAAATAAAATTAAAAAATTAATTTTAAAAATGTTTATTTTTATTGGAAAGTCAGATTTACAAAGAGAAACAGAGAAAGATCTTCCATCTGCTGGTTCACTCTCCAATTAGCCACAGTGGCCAGAGTTGAGCCAATCTGAAGCCAAGAGCCAGAAGCTTCTTCTAGATCTCCTACATGGGTACAGGGTCCCAAGGCTTTGAGCCATCCTTGACTGCTTTCCCAGGCCACAAGCAGGGAGCTGGAAGGGAAGAGAAGTGGAGCAGCCAGGACACAAATCAGTGCCCATATCGGATCCTGGGACCATGCAAGGCGAGGACTTTAGTCACTAGGCTACTGCACCAGGCCCTGCTGCATTCTTGATTATGTCATTTCCACTTGGCCCTTCCCATCTTCTCTCTGAATCCAGCTGATGTTCTCAAAAACAGGACTATCATTCCAGAGAGTCACAAGGCCTCTCTGGATCAGTTTGGAGAAGAGCTAATAGCTGTTTTTGCAACAGGGGTTACCTGATAGCTGTACTGGCAGTCTGGGGAGACAGGGAGTTCAAATCTCCAGGAAGCATTGGATGTTTTCTTTTTTTTTATCAGACTATAATGAGTTAACTCAGTACTCACAGAGATTTGTAGTTCAAAGGAGTCATGAAGGTTGGGGAAAAGCACTAATATTCCTTTGTATACTTCTCTTCCCAATCAGAATCACCTCCGCCACTGGCAAGCATTCAGAGGTTAGCATGTAAAAATTGATTACAAATTACACCTTCATCAGTGGAAACTACAATCTCAGGGCCCTCCATAACTGTCACATTCACTTCCCTTCACTGAAAACAACTGCCCAAATCCCTCCATAAATTCCACTGCAACATCATACCAAGGGGAAGACTTATGCCTTGGGTGGCTGTATTCCACAGAGCCATGGATTCTTTTTTATACTTTATACATATACATAAAACATAGAGAAATATGTTTTTTAGATCCTATATATTTTTTATCAGAAAGACATAAATAGAAGAGAGACAGAAATAGCTTTCATCCATTGCTTTACTCCCCAAATGGCTGCAATGGCTGGAGCTGAGCTGGTCAAAAGCCAGGAGCTAGGAGTTTCTTTTGGATATCCTATGCAGGTGTTAGGTCTCAAGGCTTTGGGCCGTCCTCTGCTGCTTTTCCAGGCCATAAGCAGGGAGCTGGATGGGAAATGGAGAAGCAAGGACACTAACCAGTGTCCATAAGGGATGCCAGGCTTACATGTGGAAGGTTGGACAACAAAGCCATTGTACCAGGCCCCCAGAGCCAATGGGTTTTGATCCTTTCCTACTCCAAATTCCCCCAACAAACTCATGCAGGTATATATTGTGTCATCATTAATCATCTTTCTCCTGAACGAAGTTGAGGTCAGGATAAAAGGGGAGAGAAAGCTCTTGGGCACAGAGGGGAAAACCAGTCCTCTTTGAGGAAATCACAAGCTTTTTATTCAATATCAGATCATTCACTCATGGCTAACCTGAATGTGCCCGCAAGGTTTTGAGACCATTTACAGGTCTGCCATGAGTGGAATGTTCTTGCTACTAGCATCACTTGTTTTGGCTTTGGACATTCTTTGGTTTCACAGCCTCAACCATGTTGCCCTTTGTCTGGGACTGCAGAGCCTATTGTCCCATTGTTCTAAAAGATTCTTCCTTATGCCCAGGAGCCAGTGAATAATCACCAAGGCACCAGGAGGATGGATAACTTATTTCCATGCTATTTCTGAGGGCAGTTAAGATATTGGAGGATCCTTGTTCAACTACTCCACCCAATACTTGAGCAAAAGTATTTACTAGTAAACCCTAAGGAGTTGTCTCATCTCTAAGCCTGGCTTATGGAGAAATGATCCTCCCTCCTTCAGAAAATCAGGTGTTCCCATCCAATCCTCAGAACTGTGAAGGGGCTAAGATTTGACTTTATTTACAAGCAAACAAGTTAGCCTGACAGTTTTACAGATGCTAGCAGAATATATGAAATTCCAGAGTCAGAGACATAGGACTTGATCAGCTAAAGCCAAGTATCAACATCTTCTTATTCTGGTTTCCAAGTCCAGCTTCCCACTGTGCCAAGCAAAGAGGACCAGGTGAAATCTGTACATTCAAAAGGATGAATTACAGAGCAAGAACTCTAAACCTAGAAATCTACATCTTTGCTAATGCCCTTTGCTCCAGGAAACATCCTCCATATTCCTAAACAAATCTGCCCTTGGTTCCGCAGAAAGATACGAGCTCTAGCTTCTCCATTATGCAAACATCCTTTTAAATTGTTTTAGAAAGAGTTTTGTTAATTCTAGAAAGTCTTGCAAGATACACAGAAAACTGGGCCCAGCACGATGATCGAGTGGCTGAATCGTCACATTGCATGTGCTAGGATCCCATGTGGGCACCAGATCTTATCCCAGCTGCTCCACTTCCCATTCAGCAAGCTGCTTGTGGCCTGGAAAAGCAGTAAAGGACAGCTCCAGTCTGGGGTCTTTGGCTCCTATACTCACTCAGGGGATCCAAAGAGGCTCCTGGCTTCAGATCGGCTCAGCTATGGCCATTGCAGCTGCTTGGGGAGTGAACCAGCAGATGAAAGATCTTGCCCTCTATATCTCCTTTTCTCTGTAAATATGACTTTCCAATAAAACAAACATTTTTTTAAAAGATACACAGAAAACTGAAGTGATTCTTAGAGAACTGCCCCATAAGTAACTCATATAAAACAAACATTTTTTTAAAAGATACACAGAAAACTGAAGTGATTCTTAGAGAACTGCCCCATAAGTAACTCATGGATGTATAAAATAAGGTAGGAATGATGTCCCTAATTACTAATACACAGACCAGACAACTGGATAAGCTGATAATATAGTTCCCTGCCGACCTCTCAGATGTATGTTCCTCCTCTTCTGACCTCAAGATTTCCTGAAAAGCTACCCTAATCTTTTCTGTAAGAAGGTATTTCAAAAGTTTCATACAAATACCATGGAAGAAAATATGCAGAGATTTCCAAAAAAATGTATCAAAGCAAAATGTTTGGATTTCATTTTTCCACACACTTTTTGTCTCACCAGCTGATCCAAGCGACTGGCACACTTCAGATCTCTGTTCAAATAATAAATCATAAATCTCATGGATTGAACAGTGCTTGACTCCACAAGTCTAATTAAACTCTGACGTCTTATGTCAGCAGATGATGGATTAAGGGTGAAGAGTTGATTGAAATATGGCACCTGAGAGTCAGGTCTGGTAGATCTAAAGATCTCAAAGAGCATTGCCTCGGAAGGCAGTTCTCGGGAGAGGGTTGGTTATTTAAGCCAAGTTCAGCCTAGCTGTTCTGCTTCTCAGCTGACCATGAGATCATTCCTTCTTTGCCACTGCCAGCCTCTACCAGATGGTAATAGAGCTGCCCGACCCTCAAGCCACAATAAGCTTTTTCCTTCCCAAGAAGTTCTTCTTGTATATTTTTAAGTAATGAAAAAATTGACTAATACAAATACTAAGCACCTACCTGTGACTAAGACTGCTTGACTAGGGGCTACCATTGTGGCTTCGCAAGAAAAAGCTGCTGCCTGCAAAGCCAGCATGTTATGTGGGTCCTGGTTCCAATCCTAGCTGCTCCACTTCCAATCCAGTTCCCTGCTAATGGCCTGAGGAAAGCAACAGAGGATGCCCAGTGCTTTCGAACGCTGCTAACCATTTGGAAGACCTGCAGGAAGGTCCTACTTCTGGCTCCCCCGGCTCAGCCCTCAGCATTGTGGCCACCTAAGCAGTGAACCAGTGAATGGAACATCACTTTCTCTCAACCCCTCTCTGTAATTATGTTTTAGATAAAAATAAGTTTTGAAAAAGAAAAAGACTGAGTCTGGCATGGTAGCCTAGCAGCTGAAGTCCTCACCTTGCAAGCACCAGAATCCCATAAGGGTGCTGGTTCTAATCCCGGAAGCCCCACTTCCCATCCAGCTCCCTGCTTGAGGTCTGGGAAAGCAGTCGAGGACGGCCCAAAGCCTTGAGACCCTGCACCCTCATGAGATGCCCGGAAGAGCTCCTGGCTCCTGGTTTCGGATTAGCTCAGCATCGGCCGTTGTGGTCACTTGGGGAGTGAATCATCGGACGGAAAATCTTCCTCTCTGTCTCTCCTCCTCTCTTTGTATCTGACTTTACAATAAAAATAATAATTTTTAAAAGAAAAAGAATAAGACTTATGGACTAGAAAATACTTCAAAAATCTAGTCCTAACACATTATGGCTAATAGAAAAAAAAAAAAAAGAATTCTGTCCTTTGTAGCAACATGGAGGGCACTGGAGTATGTTAAGTGAAACCAGTCATTCACAGAAAGGCAGCCACTGCATGTTCTCTTTATACTTGGAAAATAAAAAGTTGATCTCACAGAAGTAGAGGGGACAACAATGGTTACAGCAGCCTGGGAAGGAAGGCAGGGAGGGGATGGTCAGAGGAACACAGGTGGACAGATGGAATAATTTCCATTCTCCCTATCGGATACTTATGGCTGACAATAATTAACTGTTTCAGAAGGTTAAAGAGGACTTTGAATGTTCCCAACATAAAGAAATAGCAAATGTCTGAGTGTATGAGAGTTACCCTGATGTCATCATTACACATTAGATCTATGTATCAAAATGTCTCACTGTACCCCATAAACATGCACAATTACTATGTATCAATTAAAAATAAAAATACCTTTGAGCCTGGTGATAGCCAAGTGGCTAAATCCTTGTATTGCATCTGTCAGTTTCCCATATGGGTGTCAGTTCATATCCTGGTGTCCCTGCTTCCCATCCAGCTCCCTACTTGTGGCCTGGGAAAGCAGTCAAGGACTGCCCAAAGCCACGGAACCCTGCACCTGTGTGGGAGACCAGGATGAAGCTCCAGGCTCCTGGCTTTGGACCAGCTCAGCTCTGGCCGTTGCAGCCACTTAGAGAGTGAAACAGCAGACATAAGATCTTCTCTGTACATCTGCCTTAAAAAAAATTATTTTAAAAATACCTTTAAAATTATTTGTTTTCAAAAAAATCTGTTAGTCATACTAATAATAAAAAACTGAGTCATCTTTATATTCTCTCTATAGAAAATTCCATCACAAATCAGTGTTATACAGAAAGATAATTTAAGAGTATATGATCAAAGAATATTTTTTAGGTATTACAGTGATGTCAAACAATTAATTAATATATATTTTGGGAGAAGGGAAAGAAGGGTCAAAACAGCTATGTTTTTTTAAGTTGACAAAATTTATGCTGGAAGGCATGTTAAAATATATGCCTGATTTTTTAACTAGCAAGTATTTTTAATGTTTAGAGACTTTTAAGATATACTTACTGCTTATCTAGTCCTCCACTGCAATCCATTCTGAAATCTGATTACTAGACCAATATTCAATCACCACCAGGAAAAAGATATACTATTATATCAGCTGATTTTTGTTCTCTCTGAATTTAATGAGTTTACATCCAAAAAAATTAGTCATTTTACATTTAAGGAATAAAAATCTTTAAAAAAAAAAAAATACAAAGAGTGAAAGGATTTTTAACCAAGTTTACACTTGCTTTTTTATATAATTTTTAACAATAAATCATTTCATCATATCTTATTTCAATGTACAAATGCATTTGCAGCACCCATGACAATCACGACATCAAACTTAAGGACGTACACTGCTCATACTGGCTCCCAGAGGAACCCGATTTACCTTCTGTTAAAAACTCCATGTTACGTAAGCATTACCTACAAATGCTACCTTAACCAACTTGCGCCACAAGATTCATCATGTTTTCTGGAAACAAGTCCACATAAGAATTAAATAGTTTAAAAGGTGAAATGTTCTTTATTTTAACTTTAGCAAGATCGTTTCCTTTTCGTTGTTAAGAAACACTGGAATAGTTTGAAAGCAAAAGCTGTTTTGAGTCTAGATAGCTAAAACTGTACTCCTGAGTTCAAGCTTACAGGTATATCTTTTGTAAGGAATTCTCAATAAAATATCCTCCCCACCCCATTCCCTTGCCCCAAATCTGTTGTGGTTTCTTACAAAACTTTGGTCAAGAGTAGAAATATATCCAGGCAGGCGTATATGCCATACAATAGCAACAACAGTAGAGCCCAACTAATGACTTTGGGTTTTAAAAAGAGAAGGCAATTAAAATGTACTCAAAGTTACATTAAGAAAAGCTTTCACAGGGTAATATTGAAACAGTCACAAAGGTTAAGAAAATACTGATATCAAAGTACAAATGAGTACAATGTTAAAATAGACAAAAATTACTATACAAGAGCCTCTTTCAAAATTAAAAATAAAGAACACAACACATGAGTCAGGATGATTTTTTCCTGTTCTACTCATGAATTTTAGTCTTTGTAAGGTTGGTTATGTTGACATCCGTAGTTTCTTTACGACATTGGATGAAGTCTCATTCCAACTTCTTCCCCAGGGAAGCTCTGGATTCGGGTCACATCCTGGTCACTGGACGATCTCAAAGTAGTGTAAGATTGCCATGATGTGCTGAGGCATGAACACGTAGCCCGTGTACAGCGCCATTCCCACGACGGACACCAGCATGGAATCTGTGTTCATCTGGTTAAGGAAGCGCGTGACTTTTCTTGATTCACAGTTTTTTCCAACAACATCTTTTTAAATGTTAGAATTATTAGAGCAACAGAGATACAATCAAAGAGCTGTTCCACCTACTGGTTCATTCCACACATGCCCACAGCAGCCAGGACACCACGCAGGTGCCCAAAGCAGAGATAACTACCAAGCCAAACACTCACCCTCAACAACTCTTTCATGTTGAAGGTCCCATTTCCTCAGTTGTTATTCACATACATCAAGTACTGATAAAGGGTTAATAACAACAAGAATGGGCCCAGCACAGTAGCCTAGCAGCTGAAGTCCTCATCTTGCACATGCCAGGATCCCATATGGGTGCCGGTTCTAATCCTGGTGGCCCCACTTTCCATCCAGCTCCAAGCTTGTGGCCTGGGAAAGCAGTTGAGGTTGGCCCAAAGCTTTGGGACCCTGCACCTGTGTGGGAGACCCGGAAGAGGCTCCAAGTTCCTGGCTTCGGATCTTCTCAGCTCTGCCGTTGCGGCTGCTTGGGGAGTGAATCATCAGACGGACAATCTTCCTGCCTGTCTCTCCTCTTCTTTGTATATGTATATATATCTGACTTTTAAAATTTAAAAAAAAATAATAATAACAATGCTAACCATTAGCAATCACAGCTAGAACCAGGCTAAGTTGCTGGTTTTTGTTTGTTTGTTTGTTTTTATTTACTTGAAAGGCATAGAAACAGAGACAGAGAGCAAATGATCTCCTATCTGCTGGTTCATTACCCCAAAACCTGTTAACGGCCAATCTGGGACAGGCCACAGCGAGGTCTCCCCTGGTTTGTAGGGATCCAAGGACTCGATCCCTAGGAGCATGAGCTGCCTGCCAGAGTGTAGAGTAGCAAAAGTTGCATCAGAAACAGAGGCAGAATTCTATCCCAGGCAACATGCAAGGTGTCCCAGATGGTAGCTGGCATCCCAAAGTCAACCCCCATTCAAAGGTTGTTGTTGTTGTTTTTTTCCTACACTTTTATCTTTACCAAAGGACAAACCTTATTTTCTCAAATATAGTGGAAGAAATCTAGTCTAAAATTAACATAGAAAGTAAGAGTGGGCCCAGCGCGATAGCGTAGTAGTTAAAGTATATCTGCCTTTCCAATAAAAATAAATAAATAAATCATTTTTATTTAAAAGAAAGTAACAGTGTTCGGTTGAATAAACAAATGTATAGGAATAAAATCGCACTTGATTACTGTAAAAGGCATGCCAACTTAAGTAACAATAATATGTAACTCAATTTTCTACTCAAATGTAATTAAAAGAATAGACTCTGGAGTCAGACAAAATTAAAATCAACCATACACTATAATGACATATAAAATGACAGCACTTGGGCCTGGCACGGTAGCATAGCTGCTAAGGTCCTCGCCTTGTATGTGCCAGGATCCCATATGGGTGCCAATTTTAATCCTGGCAGCCCTGCTTCCCATCCAGCTCCCTGCTTGTGGCCTGGGAAAGCAGCTGAGGACAGCCCCGGGGCCTTGGGACCCTGCACCAATGTGGGAAACCCGAGGACTCTCCTGGCTCCTGGCTTTGGATCAGCTCAGTTCCAGCCATTGTGGTCACTGGGGGAGTGAATCAATGGACAGAACATCTTCCCTCTCCATCTCCCCTTCCCTCTCTATATCTGACTTAAAAATAAATAAATCTTAAAATGACAGCACTTGCTACTACCACTTATTATTATCATTATTAAGTCTTATTCTCATTACTGTCTTCAACAGCTTCAAGTCAAGTCTTTTTAAAAACCTAAACGACAATCATTCTCTCCACAGTGTTCCTCATTCTTTCTCAAAGGAATTCAAATTGCATTTGAGGGTCTGCCAAAAGTCTACAGAAAATGCAAAATACGAAAAAAAAGGACATGTGTTTCAAAAATGTTTTTAAACAAAATAAACTTCTAATTCCATTTTCCCCAATTTTTTTTGAAGTCTCCTTATATGCAAGATGAACTCCGTATAAGACCACACAAAATATTGCTAACACACAATGTAATGGCTTTTGGTTTTGCGGAGTCACAAAGGGAAATAATTGCTTCTGAACTAAACTAGGATATGAATCCCAAATTCATTAAATTCATTTTCTTTCTCTCCCCACCATTTTCTTTTCCTCTCTCCTTTTGCTCATGCCTTTCAGTTCTACATACAGTTTCTATAATCTTGCATTCTTTTACGAGAAGAAATGGCTTAAGTAAACAATGTACTTACTACTGACTAATATTTATACAACAGGTTAGATGGCACATCTCCTTCACACATTATCTTGCTTCACCCTTACAGTTTCCCATGAAATGTTTATGATGGCTATTACTCCTCAGAGGTTGGGGAAAAAATGGACCGACTTCCCCAGGGCCGTATAGGAAGCTTTCTTTAAAGGCTGTAAGGAAAACCAAGTCTGGTCTAATTCATTCACTTCATTCAGCAAACATGGGCACAACATCTCCCATACTCATTTTTTTAATTTACATTTTTATTATTATTTTTTTAAGATTTATTTTATTTTTGTTACAAAGTCAGATATACAGAGAGAAGGAGAGATAAGAGGAAGTGGAGCTGCTGGGATCCCGGCACGTTCAAGGCGAGGACCTTAGCCACTAGGCCACACCGCCGGGCCCTTAATTTACATTTTTTAAATTATCTGTACTGGGTCAGCCAGTATCTCAGTAAGTTAAGCCTCTAGCTGCACTGTCAGCTACCTGTAAATGCCAGTTCGAACCTTGGCTATTCCAATTCAGATCCAGCTCCCTGACAATGCACCTGAGAAAGCAACAAAAGATGGCCAAAGTGCTTGGGCCCAACAACCACCTGCAAGACCCGGATGGAGTTCTGAACATTTGGCTTTGTTCCGGCCAGCCCTAGACACTGTGGTCAAAAGAAACCAAGAGATTAAAAAAAAAAAAATCTGTGTGTGTATTTGTTTCTGTCACTGCCTTTCACATAAGCAAAACCACTCCTTTAAAAAAATATATATGTATATATACATGCAGACAATTTCCTACTCCTTACTGAACATTTCTATCTATGACATTCCAGAAGAAACTCCCAAAACAACAGTCAAAATTGAACTCATTAACTTCACCCTAAACTATCTCTTCTCTTTTTTTTTTTTCTTTTCTTTTTTCTGAAGAGTTTTCATTTGTGTGAAAGGCAGTTACAGAGACAGGAAGACAGGCAGACAGAGATCTTCCATCTACTAGACTCACTCCCCAAATACCCACTGGACCATACCAAAGCCAGGAACCCAGAGTTTGTTTCAGGTCTTCTACGTGGGTGCAGTGGCCCAAGCACCGCGGCCACCCTTCACTGCTTTCCCAGGAGCATCCGTAGTGAGCTGATCAGGAGTAGAGCAGCCAAGCTTCGAAACAGCACTCATAAGAGATGCCAGCTGCACATGTGAAGGTTTATCCTGCGATGCCAAAACACCAGCCACAAATCCACCTCTTCCTCTTATTTTAGTTAACGCTGTTTGCCTAGTTATCCAGTCTAGACGCTTCTTTGTGTCCTTCTCAAAATAGATTATCTAAGGCGTTTCAGTTTTTTTTCTCAACCTGTACAAACCACTCTTCTATCTCAACCTCTAATCAATGATGAATGATAGAAACATTAATCATTCCTTATTTAGATCCTGTAAAAACCACTTCCTGTTCTTTACTAGGGTGACCCTTTCTTTACGCTTTAGGCTGCCCAACGCCCACAGGAGAGCACTTAGAGACCTAAGGCAAGCATTCGAGGGCCTTTCCAGTCCAGCCCAAGTGCCTGTTTGAAATCAGGGTCCCTAGAAGTAGATATGAGTTGTGTGACCGAGACAAGGTTTCTTGTGCAAAGTTATTTCCTGGGGGAGTTTTAGGAGCTGGAGAGCAGAGGAGTAGACAAGGGCAGGGGAAAACAGCTGCTTGCTTCCCCACAGGGCACTGTGGAGCATGAGCTGTTCCACTTAGCAGGAAGGGGTCTCGCCTTTCGCACCCCCTCATCTAGCAATAACCGACTGCAAGGAGGGATAAGGAAAAAATCCGCCTGCTCAAGACGGACACTTTGACCAGGCAGCTGTAAGCACTACCAGACAACAATCACCACTGAGTGACAGGTTCATCAGCTAGCCAAGGGATCCGAGCGAGACCAACTTCACCTACTGTACCACTTGGCTGTTGACTTCCCAGGCCTCCCAACTAGCCCTCCATATACAGACACCCTACCTGCAGCCATGCTGCCTGAGTCTCAGAAAGCATCCTTTACTTTCTTCCTGCTCTGGCTTTGCTTATCATTTAGTAACACTATGAATTATAACACATAGTATCAGCTTTCATTTTGTAAATGTCTAAAGTGTCTGGCACTGTGTTAATTAAGCACTTTATCAAGTTCAAGGAACCTCCCCAATGTCTGAGTAAGCAGGCAATGGAACCAGTTCCAAATCAAAGCCGTTGAACTCCAAATATGCATTTCTTAACCATTATACTATAATATATACCTGAAAAGTTCTATTCCCCTAGTAAAACCCAATTCTTACAGTTCTATTAACTCTTCTTGCATGCTTTCCCTAGCATTCATACCCTCCCATCTTATTCCAACTTCCTAGCCAAAAAAAAAAAAAAATTACTCCATAATAACCACAAAGTTCCTTATTCATATAATATAGTGCTTTATCACTTGAGGTTACCTTCGTGTAGATATATTTACCTCACACGGATGCTCAACTCCTTAAACAAGGGAAAATGTCTGATTATTTTTATATCTCAAGCATCTGACAAAACACATATTGAATAAGTATTTACTGAAAAATTCCTCGTGAAACTTTCATTTCAAACCAATGTTATGGCACAGTGGTTTATGCTGTCACCAGTGATGCCAGCCTCTCTTAACAGCACCCACTTGAGTCCCGGCTGCTCCACTTGCAATTCAGCTTCCTGCAAATGCCCCCTAGGAAAGCAGTAGAAGATGCTATCACTCATGTGGGAGAGCTGGATGAAATTCTTGGCTTCCACTTTTAGCCTGGCCCAGCCTAGGCCATTGTGAGCATTAGGGGAATAAAATAACTAATGGACAATATCTCCTCTCTGTGTGTGTGTGTCTCATTCACTCACATTGTTTCAAGACAACAAATATTTGAAAACTCATTCGCTTCCAGATTCGCTGTGGGACTTTGTGTAGCACTTTCCACACATTATTGTGTCTGACAAACTTGATCATGGCTATAGAAGACAAAAAAACATGTCAGGGTCATTTTTTAAAACCAGGCAATACTGAACTGAAGAACACTTCTTAGATTTTCATGGCTTTTACATAAAATCTTATAAATGCATATGCCAAGCAAATAAAAATGAAATAATACTAACCTTTATGCCCCTAGCTCAAGTACAGCTCAGAAGAGGAGTGACTGCTATAAAATAATTATTTAAATAATTATGTCAAATAGTCTTTTTAGCACTATAATTCTTCAGTTTACTATGATACATGTATCAGTGAAGGAACATGCATAGATTAGCTTAATGGAAATTACTGTAAGACAAGAATCTGAAACTTAAACTCAGTTGTGTGAACAAGTAAATTGCCAAGCTTTGCAAGCTTGTGTCTGCATACTAAATCTTGATTTCTCTTTTTCTAGGTGAAGCAAGAACTTTATCAAAACTTGCAAAAGTTTCCGTCTGGTTAAAATCCAAGGTACTAAGTCCCAAGACTATACACAACACTATATTTGGACACATATACACAAAATAAAATTCGTTTTAAAAAAAGATGCATGCTAATTTCAGCAGAGTAATTATTTCGTGGGGTTGAGACGGAGAATGAACCGAGAAGAGCTTTAAAGCAGGCTTCAGATCCACGTGCAGTATATTTCTTCAGCTCCTTGGTAGCACAACTTTTACTACTTTTTCTTTTTTCTAAGATTTATTTCTTTGTATTGGAAAGGTAGATCTACAGAGAGAAGGAGTGACAGAAAGCTCGATCCAGTGATTCATTCCCCAAGTGACCTCAAAGGTCAGAGCTGAGCCAACCTGAAACCAGGAGCTTCTTTCTGGATCTCCCACGTGGGTGCAGCATAGCAAGGCTATGTGTTATCCTCAACTGATTTCCCAGGCCACAATCAGGAAGCTGGATTGAAAGAGGGGCAGCAGGGATACGAATTGGTGCCCCATATGGGATCCCAGAGCATGTAAGGCAAAGATTTTAGCCACTAGGCTACAGTGCCAGGCCCCTGCTCCACTTTAAATCCAGCTCCCTGCTGATGTGCCTGGGAAGCAGCAGATGAAGCTCAAGGATTCAAGTAACTGAATCAAGCAATTGAGCACCTAGATGGTGTTCCTGGATGCTAACTTCAGTTGGCCCTGACCCAGCTGTTGTAGGGAGTGAATCAGTCGGCAGAGGATCTTTCTCCTTCTTCTTCGCTAGGTCACTTTGCTTTTGAAATAAAATATGTTAAAAAGAACATTATTTGAAAAAAAAAATAGAAACTCTTCTCTGTCAATGATAAATAACTATTCATTCAAGCAAGGGCATGTAGAAAATTACCAAAAAATCACTAAGACCTAGGTGCAAATCCCAACTTACACTATTAACTGCAAAAACAAAGCAAAATGCGGGCCCAACACAGTATAGCCTAGTAGCTAACCTTCTCACCTTGCATGCTCTGGAATCCCATATGGGCACTGGTACATATTCTTGCTGCCCCACTTCCCAACCAGCTCTCTGCTTGTGGTCTGGGAAAGCAGTTGAGAGGATGGCCCAAAGCCTTGGGACCCTGCACTTACATGGGAGACCCAGAAGAAGCTCCTAGCTCCTGGCTTTGTATTGGCACAGCTCCAGCTGTTGCAGCCACTTGAGGAGTGAATCAGCAGACAGAAAGATCTTCCTCTCTGTCTCCCCTTCTCTCTCTGTATATCTGCCTTTCCAATTTAAAATAATAATAAATTAATCTTTAAAAAGGCAAAGTAAAAACCTTAACCTAACCCTTCACTCCCAGAGTTAACTTTCACCCTGTGTGCCCCACCCTCAAAAAAAAAAAAACCTCTTTATACTCTGATCCCATTTCCTTTATTTCCAAAATCATAATAAAAAGCAAAAGCAAATTTTTTATCAATTAGATTTCAAAATCACTCTGAAAATGCACCTTAAATAATAAAGTTGAGCTAATGACACCATGACACACACTAAGTGAACAAGTAGAGAACTAGGAGGAACTTTATTAGCTTAAAGAAAACACAAAAAGATGGCAATTTCTTTTCAAGTAGCTTCCTGAAAACTCCATGGAAGCAGTTCCAGCCATGAAGTTGAAATAGCTCCAGTGCACTGAGCTTCAAACTCCCTGGTGTAAATGTTCAGCATCATCAAAAGAAGTCACTATGGACACCTGAAGGCACAAGGTTTATCATGACAGCTGCAAGGGTGGGGGAAATATGCGACCTTCATCTCCTTAGGATCATTTTCACCCACAGAGCTACAGCTATACTGTTTAGCATTTATAGCTGCCACTGCCCAACCTTGTCCTTAAGTGGAATTCTCAATCCATCTCATCTGATTACAAACCTCTCCAGGCTTAAAGGACCCTTGATAACTTCCGAAGCAAAAGGAAAGCGTACCAGAAACAGCACGGCACCGGAGGAGACTCTGGTTTCAGCCTTTCACTCTACCATCCTTTGCATCAGTAAACCTCTGATCACCATTCTCTTCCTCATCTATAAAATGCAGAAGCGTATTACCTATCCTACAGGATTAACATGAAAGCTGAGAATCAAATTTGTTTTGCAATAGAATATAATCCTTACTAGAACTGTTCTTGGAGGTTTAAGCGCTTGACATCATGAGTCAGCTCTAGGACTGGGAATCACCTAAGATGACCTAGCTACTAATTTGTTATTAATATATCATGTAATCCTAGGATGTCACCACTTCCTCGGGCTTGAGTTCCTTCACAAGCTGAGATCTCTTTCTTCATCTCACATTTTTGGATCCCATTTGTTCGGAGAAGACATTTAAGCAGCACCTCTCAAACAACCTTAAGGCAAATCCTCTGTGTAGACACTGCAAAAAGCTCAAGGGAAAATGGCAGTGAAGCGTAACTTTATTTGGGGGGGGGTAAAAATCTGAAATCATATTATGAAGGATCTTCAATCTGTTTGTAGGAAATGAGTATTACCCAAAAAACAATACAGATTCCAAACATATCTGTACCAAAATAAACTGATAATTTAATTCCAACTTTCCATGAACTTTGTAAAGTAGTCTGGTGTTTGAGACAGACACATAAATTCATACATACACAAAGAAAAAAACTTTTTAAAAAATCAACTGGTCTTACATGATTCACATATATTGGCAGGTAATATACAAAATTGCAGAGTAATCTATTTTCTTATATAACTCATTTAGGTATCCACAGCTGGACACAAATTAATCAGATCTATACTCTAGAGTGGGGTTCTGTCTAGGCTACAACAAAATAACCTCAAAACTAAAGAATGGAGTATCTAGGGGCTGGTATTGTGACACAGCAAATTAAGCTGCAATTTGCAATGCCAACATCCCATATTGAAGTGGCAACTCAGTGATCAGTTGCTCCACTCCGATATACAGCACCCTGCTAATCCACCTGGGAAGGTAGAAGATGCTGGCTCAAGCACTTGGGTCTGTGCCATACAGTCAGGAGACCCAGATGGAGTTCCTGGGTCAGCCCAGCTGTTCCAAGACATTCGCAGTGAACCAGCAGCTATAAGATATTTATCTACCTACCTCTATCGCTCTACTCTATGGTGGAGAGAAGTCATAAAGATTTATTTAATATATAATAAATCTATATAAATATTAATATATATATATATATATAAGTCCTGCATCTTATTCTTTAATAGGAAAAACTAAAAACAGCCTTAATTTCCACAGCAGCCAGGGACAGGTAAAGCACAGTAGGGTCATATGATGGATCTCTACAGCAATTATAGAAAAGGGATTGATCTACAACCTAGCAACATGAGTGGGTCTCTAAAACAGTATTATTAGGCAAAGCAAGCAAATGGAATAAACAATTCAATAAGCCATCTGCATCAAAAGCTGTTTCCAACAAACTTACGTACATAAGAGTATAAGACTTCAGATGGAAGTACAGTGGCAGGTTGAGGGGAGAGAAGTTGGTAGCTGAGTAAGGCTACCTGATCTATACAATCTAATTTCTCAGAAAGAGAATTGATGACTTCATTACTTAGATAACTGGAACTGATTAAACTTTAAAAAGCGAAGAAATACACAGATGAGACAAAGGTCTGTACGTAGACAAGTGAGGGTGCCAGGCGTTCCTAGTAACTAATGAGGGGAGTTCCCAGAAGGAACCTCACAGGGGTCAGGTTGGGAAATGGCCCAGGCACTCTCCCCTGCTTCTTCGCAACCCAGGCTGACGGCTGACTACCCAGTTATCATACCTGACTGAAGCTCCAGGCTTCCCCAGGCCCTCACTGACCAGGCAGAGCCCATCAGTGCCCTGGCACTTTCCCAAATCACCAGAGCATCTAGAACCTTCCAAATCTGTATGCTCCTCCTGTCCCTAACAGCCAGGATTAAGACCAGAAGCCCTCAAGCCTCCAGGCACAAGAAGGCTCGTATTCTGATGGGACAGCACCTACTGGGCTCCACACAAGGGTAAGGCCTACAGTGAGGAACTTGACATCATCATATCCTATGAGGTAGGTGATTTATTCTATTCTATTTTTTTATTGGAAAGTCATATATACAGAGAGGAAGAGACAAAGAGGAAGATCTTCTGTCTGCTGATTCACTCCCCAAGTGGCTACAACGGCCGGAGCTGAGCCAATCTGAACCCAGGAGCCTCTTCCAGTTCTGCCACACAGGTGCAGGGTCCCAAGGCTTTGGGCCATCCTCTCGACTGCTTTCCCAGACCAGAAGCAGGGAGCTGGATGGGAAGTAGGGCTGCCAGGCTTAGAACCGGTGCCCATATGGGATCCCAGGGCATGCAAGGTGGGGACTTCAGCTACCTAGGCTACCATGCAGGGCCCTCTACCACAGAATTTTAAGCGCTTATGAGTAAGTGTCTTTGTGTCCTGCTGTAGTACACTGTTTGATAAAGCAGGCTTTTCATAAATCATCCCAGACCTGAGCAGATAATATGCCAGGATGTATGCAGGCACTAAAGACAAATGTTTGTTCAAGGGCTGAATGAACAATGAGAGGTTGTTTATAACTTGGACATAGCATAAATATTTTATGGGCTCAGTGGCTATAAAAGCAAACAGATGGTGAAACCATATCCTTGCCTATCTCTGTTTTGTTTGTTGTTTCCCCCCCAACAAATGATAGGGAAAAAGAAAGTGTTTTGTCTTTTGCCCACAGAAGCACCATCTCCAGCCCCTATCCCAGCCACTGAAAACAGAAGTTCTGTAACAAAGAGAGGAAATGTTTTGAAGACAGTACTTCAGAAGATCACAGCAGCTAACACTGCCTGCCTAGCAGTTACTCTGCATTTGACCAGCTGAGTAACCAATCCACCAAGCCTTAGCTTAACTCCAAAGTAGTGCAGCTGACCTTTGAACACCAGAGTTTAAGGGTACAACCCCTGCACAGTCAAAAATCCTTGTGTAGCTTTTCATTTTCCAAAATGCAGCTACTGACAGTCTGACCAGAAGCCTCATTCATAACACACACAATCAATGAGCACATTTTTTGAGTATGTATTTTCAACAGTGAACACACACCAGCCTCAAGAGATCACCTATTACAGAGAAATGCAGTTTCCTGGAAAGACCTGGTCAGTGGAGGTAATTAACATCACGGATACTCATAAGCCCTGGGCTCACCACAATAACAAAAGGAGGTGGCTACAGAATTATGGTAGCCCAGCATGTTCTCGAGGTAATTCTAGACAGTTGAGATTTTATATTGCATCCTCACATTTCCCTCAACTGTTGTCTCCATGTACAACCTGTGTTTGTGTTCATCCAAGCAAATGGCAACTTCATAAAATAATCAATGTATATTACATGCTAGTAAACAGACTAGCGTGATGTTTTTCTCAACTTTCTTGATACTCCTAGGCTACATGGTTCATCTGAGTTTTTCAAATTGTCATGAATCTCCAAATAGTCCCCATAGAAACGGATCTGCACAGTTCAAACCGACATTGATCAAAGACCTATTGCCACCACTCGCTGGGAAGAGAGCAGGAGACTTTTGTTCTACCGGGTATAATTTAACTCTCCCTCACTACTCCATGTTTCACATCTCTCTCCTGGTCACTGGCAAAGCTAAAATGACATTCGAACCAATCCAATCTAGTGTTATTCAAATGCCTTTCATTAAACCAATTCTAAAATGCTACTCATTCTTAGAAAAACTCAAACATTTTGGTAAGTCTGCTTTATTTAAAGG
Source organism: Ochotona curzoniae (assembly GCF_017591425.1). Taxonomy (NCBI): domain Eukaryota; kingdom Metazoa; phylum Chordata; class Mammalia; order Lagomorpha; family Ochotonidae; genus Ochotona; species Ochotona curzoniae. The sequence goes on along the minus strand of NW_024467122.1, from coordinate 31,153,599 downwards.
AACTACCTTAACAAAGAAAACAGCATTTGACAGTTGTCAGAGGCTAGTCACTCAACAGCAACCAATGCTCAGCGAAAGCAAATGCTGGCTCATGCTTGAAGCTCCAAACAAGAACTCCTTATTGCTGTATTACTGTAGTTTTATTCTCCCCTTGACTTAAAAAAAAAAGGGGGGGGGGGGAGCGATTGTCACCAGTTAAAAATGCCAATAGCCAGCTATCTCTTGATACTTTTCCAATTGCATTAAGGTAAAGCAAGTGGAAACTGACAATGCCACAGTTCTATGCATGTGAAGTGATCTGATACTGTTGGGTCAGTTTCAGAGGTTATCATATCAGCATCAGAAGTCAGGGTCTAGCAAGCAAAATCCATTCTCTGAGCTCTCTGTAACATGTTGGTTATACAAATCCAAGTGAGGACATTGCTTTTTAGAAACTATAATTTGATGGGCACCATGGCATGGGGGTTAAGCCACCAAGCTGAGACCATCCACATCCTTTTATTAAGCTGCTGACTGGAGTCCTAGCTACTCTGTTTCTATCCCAGGTTCTTGAAAATACACCTGAAAAGAAAACAGATTATGGCCCAGGTACCTGCATCCTTGCCACCTGCAAGGAGACCTGGATGGGATTCGGGGCTCCTGGTTTCAGTCTGGCTCAGCATTGGCTGTTGTGGAAATTTGGTAGGTAAATCAGCAGATATATGATCTCCTCCTGTCTCTCTATTTCTATTAAATAAAATAAAGTAAGAACTTTTTTTTTTAAAATAAAGGGAGTGAGCATTTGGCCCTGTAGTTAACACTGGCTAAGATGCCCACATCCCAGAGTTCCTAGGTTCCACAGCCAGCCCTGCTCCTGACTCCAGGTTCCTGCTAATGCACAGCCTGGCAGTAATGAGTTAACCACACATGGGAGACCTGGATTGAGTTCCTGGTTTCTGGCTTTGGCCTAGCTGGTGCCACTGTATTGAGAAAGGAGAGTCGGGAGGTGAATCAGGAGACAGGAGTCACCTCACACTCACTCTCCCTCAAACATATTGATTAGAAATCTTAAAAGAACACAGCAAAAACAAAGCAACAGGTTTCTCCAATAAACAATGACCATGAACTGAAAAATTTTCACTCTGAATTGAAATCCTGGAAATGATCTGTCGTCCTGATGCACAACACCAAGGTTATGAACAGATGTACACCCGTATCCATCAGGATGTCTATCCCCTTCACGAAAATTTCAAGTCCCAGGCCCAGCAGTGTGGCCTAGTGGCTGAAGTCCTCACCTGGAACACACCAGGATCCCATAAGGGTGCTGGTTCTAATCCCAGCAGCTCCACTTCCCATCCAGCTCCCTGCTTGTGGCCTGGGAAAGCAGTCGAGAACGGCCCAAAGTCTTGGGACCCTGTACCTGTGTGGGAGACCCGGAAGAGGCTCCTAGCTTCAGATTGGCATAGCATTGGCCATTGCGCTCACTTGGGGAGTGAATCAGCAGACAGAAGATCTTCCTCTCTGTCTCTCCTCCTCTCTGTATATCTGACTTTGTAACAAAATAAATAAATCTTTAAAAAAAAAAAAAAAGAAAGAAAATGAGAAATGAACATGTGCACCCCAGCTCCCTCTCCAGAGGGACACACTGAAGTCTCACACAGCTCTCAGCTAGCGGTAGCAGACCACACAGCCACAACATTAGCCACACTACCTGAATGACATCGGCACCTACCACCAGCATTCCCATCCACTTTGTCCATGCATTTAGAATATGCCCCTGGAGCAGCTTCCAGCCACACTGAGCTCCCTGCCCGAGCCATATAAATGACGTCCCAAGATGCCTATGGCTTTTACTAGTGTTTACATACTAAGTTGCATAGGTTTTGAGCAGTTTGCATCCTTATAATTTTTCCATAAATCCCATTATTTTGAAAATCTTCCAGAACAAACACATATATATGCAACAGAGCAAGCCCCGCCGTTGTCCCCACTGACTCATCTCTGGTTGAGAATCCTGCAAGGTTATTAGTGTGTGGTTCCTAGCTGGAACCCCACAACATGTTAGTGTGTGGTCATTCCACAAATGTCACAAGCCACCTAAAACTTCCTCTGTCTGTCCTGGCACAGACCTAGTTCTTGTGAAGCCTGGTTTTCATTATCCTCGACATTTCCCAGAAGCTGCTGTGGTGAAACAAAAATTATATCCCAAGAACAGATGAGGAATATTCTAGCATTCTATCATAGCCACCCATAAAGGCAGTGTAAAACAGATAAAAGCAGCTCTTTTCCAACTAGGACACAGGAGCCCTGGGGGTAACAAGAGGGCTTTGCAGATCAGGATTGACAGATGAGGAACCCATTTATCTCACTGCACCCATTTACGCATCCTCTGTACCTACTGGGCATTGCCACAAGCTGAGCTGGATGAGAACTGTGATCGGCTCACGGCGATCGGCTAGTTCTCCTTCCCATCCCCCTTGGTCTATGGCTTCTCCCACATTACTTCCTGAATCTTACAAGTGTGCATTTCTCTAGGGATAAAATAACCTTTGGGTCACCACACAAAAGGATAATAACTAACTTGCCTTATACTTTCATTCAGGTAACCAACTTCTGGCCTAGTACCAGACTCATCTTTCTATCCATCCAATAAACTGAGACAGCAATAGAAGAGTTTATATTTTCGGACGAGTAAAATTGGCACTGAGCTTCCTCTGACAGGCAGCCATCAGATTTTTGTCTGGCTCCACAATGGAACTGGCTTTCTTTGCCAGGCGGGTTATATGATGAACATTTTCTGTTGATTGTGTGGCTGAAAAAATATATATGATTTTTTTTAAGCTTCAACAAAAAATACAGTATTAAAAATATTTGTATGAAAACCAAGAAACTGAAACCTTTGTAACTACGTAAATCAACTGAGATTTCACATGCCACGTGAAACAAGCACGAGGATGTACAGACCATGCTGTTCTTTCTCTTAGGAGGCACACAAATGAAATCTGAAGGCCAGTGGGCTGGAGGATTGCCAAGTTATTAATTCACCACTTGCAATTATCCCTGCCTCCCTTCCTCCCACCTCACCTTCCCTGATAACAGAAAGCAGCATTCATTTCTACAAAGGGAAGGTTAATGGGAACGGCACAAGATGCAAAAAAGACAAAAGATTGCGGAATTTTTTTCCCCACATAAGTTTTAAGATAATGCAATATGTTTAGGGTATCTCAAGGTTATTCCAAAATCACATTTTGCTTCCAAATAGCTTGATAGGAATCTTCTAAAAGGCATTAAGCTTACTTACTGAGTTTACTTTGAGAAGCAACTTTCTCCTGACATTGAGAATTCTGCCTAATTATCAAATCACACGCTGCTTCTTATTGGAAGTCTATTTAAAGCCTCAGACGATATTATATATATTCTTCAAAAGGGAAGCTCATTAAGGAAAAGGTCTAGTAGAAGGCTCTGGTGAATTAGGGTTTTAATAATTCCCTTTATAGAATAACTCAAGGGACTGTGCCAAAGGCAAGGAGCCTGTGACGACCAGAAAGTGCCCACCGGCCAAATACAGGGCTTTTCTTCAGCAGCTATGTTGTGTTCGCTGAATTTCTTTAGAAAATATATGACAAACTGGCAAACACTAATTCAATCATAATCATACCAATCAATAATAAGTACCTGCTAAGGTAGCACAGAAAAATACATCCCTCAAACACCTCTCTTTCACATATAAAACACTTTGATTTCAACAAACCACAAAACATCAAAATATTTATTAATACATTTAGGGGGCTGGAGCCACCGTGTAGCAGGTTAAGCCAATGTCTGCAACACTGACATTCCGTTGAGCACCCAGTTCATGTCCCAGCTGCTCCACTTTTGATGCAGCTTCCTGCTAACGCACCTGGGAAAGCAGCAGAAGGTGGCCCAACTGCTCAGGCCCCTGCATTCATGTGGTAGACCTGGAAAAAGCTCCCAGTTCCTGGCTTCAGCTTGGTCCAGCCCTGGGATATTGTAGTCATTTAGGGAGCAAACCAGAAAATGGTAGATTTATTCATAACCCTGCCTTTCAAATGAAGGGATTTTTTTAAAATTTTTTTTAAACAACATATTAACCACATACTCCAAGTGTCTCAAGAAAGTCACAGGAACTACTGACCCTGATGATCATGGGATGGTTCAGGCAGGAGGGCAAGAAGACCATCAGCATGCCCCTTTGTAATCCACAATTGGGGAACCCAGGATGCAGAACACAGACACCTGGAAGGCCAGTGCATTCATTTGAAGAGTAGAAGGCCTTACCATACTTTACAATTTTTGTTTTCTTCCTAGTTTGCCTTAGAAAATGGCTCCAGACAGTCAGACCTGCCTACCTGGCATCCCAATACACTTGCATGCTGATCTGCACCTTCTGTACCTGGGGAAAAAATTAAAAACCATTCACATACACCTCCCCACAAGTCCTCCTGAGCATGCCCAGCCCACCGTGCTCCTCCTACAGCCCAAAGTGTTTGCTGCTCTCTCAGCTGAACTCACCAGGAGCAAACCTGCTAAGAACACACATATGCACATTCTAACCCCCCTGAAATTGTTCTCTAGGAAGAAATGAACTCTAGCTGCTTAGGAACTTAAGACACATAACACATGACACAACACTATTCAGGAGGTTGTTAATATTATTTCATTCAAAAGGAAAACACCATCAAATCTGATGGAGAAAAATACTAGTTACTGACCAGCTGCTGTGAGGGATCGATTCCAGACTGCTCTCTGTTACCAACATCTGCTCAAGGCCCTTATATAAAACAGGGCAGGATTTGTCTATAATGGCACATCCTCCCATACAGGAAACATCATCTCTAGATGGGTTATAGAAATCATTGGTGTATTATATTACTTATGGAATACTGACAAAGAAAAAGATCTGTGCATGTTTAGTACACAGGCAATTTTTAAAAACCGCCTTTTGATCCTCAGTTGAATTCACAAATGCAGAACTCACACAGTCAAGTGTATAATCTTATGGCTTACTGTCTGACTTCATCAAACACTAAAACGTCATAGAGATGCCGTTCGTGGATTTTAACCTTTGAATCTACTCTTTGAATCGACACTTCCCTTCATCTTCTCAAATCCCACGCCCACGAGCTCAGGAGGCCTGACCTCCTTGTTCACTAGTCACACCCTGCCGTCACTTGGCTCAGGCCACATCGGCTCTTTCCCCAGGCCTGGAACACTGCTTCTGCCCAGGGGCATCTGCAGACTGTGCCTTCTGTCTGGAATACTTGATCCACTGGAATTCTCTTCCAGTCTATCTCTCCAAACGTACCCTCCCAGACACTCCAACCAAAACTGAAAACGATCTCCCAGAACAGTTCTGACAGCTTAAAGAGTCTGTCTTGCTCTATTTATCTGGTGGCATGAGAAGAAACATTTTTGTCTCTGTTATTCACAGTTGTAACCCCAGTATCTAGAATAGTATCTGACGTGTTGAAGAAATGCAATACTGTGGAATACAGAATTCCGCAAACACACATATTTACAAATGAGTAGATAGAGCAATATATGTATTGCTAATCACTTCACGACAAATTAAAGCAATTCATCCAATCTATAGTAATTCCTACCAATTTCAATTTCTCTTGGAGAACTAAATTCTGTTCAGCAGCAACAAAGCTTCAAAGCTATTCTAAAAGCGGTTTAAAAGCAGGTCTTCTACCCTTCCTCAAAATACTCCTGTAATTACTTAAAATGACCAAATATGGACAACTAGTTCTTGAGCACCTAGTGAGTGTTCTGGAAGGGGGGAAAAACACCTTTTTCTTTTTTTTTTTTTCCTTTTATTTTTTTTAAGATTTATTTCTTATTGGAAAGTCAGATATACAGAGAGGAAGATCTTCCATCTGTTAATTCACTCACTAAGTGGCCACCATGGCCAGAACTGCGCCAATTCGAAACCAAGAGCCAGGAGCCTCTTCCAGGTCTCCCACACAGGTGCAAGGTCCCAAGACTTTGGGCTGTTCTCAACTGCTTTCCCAGGCCACAGGCAGAGAGCTGGATGGAAAGTGGGGCCACTAGAATTAGAACAGGTGTCCATATGCGACACAGGTACTAGCAAGGCGAGGCCTTTAGCCCCTAGGCTATGGGGCTGGGGCCTGGGGAGAACACCTTTTCAAGGAGACACTAACTCCTAATACAAACAAAGGGGGGTGGGGAGAAACCTGCCCACATTTTGCTTAAAATAAAGCAAACTGTAAAATGTCATGGAACCATAAGCCACAGCAGAGAAGTGGCTAATTCAGTGATTACTCATACGACTTTTTGAATTAAAGCAAAGTTAAAATAACATTCTAAGGATCCAAATTGTTTTAAGTGGCTATCTTTAACTTGTTGACCTCTTCCCAATATGCATGGTTACAATGTTATCCAATGAGGATTTAAAGGGAGTGTCTCACTTGTTACAAATTTGGTTACAAAACTCAAATCTTTTCCTTTCCCATCTTTGGCTGCCAGGAAGAGAAAGGAGCTTTTAAAACATTGTAAAAAGGTGCACAATTAAAAACTTTCCTTCCCTAGAGAAAATCAAAGATCCTATTCATGGTAGACTTCCCTCTCTCTGCTTTCATTTTAATATTAGCTAGCAAGATTTTTATTGCTACCTTTTCTTTTCATGCAAACGTCTTATCTCACTGCTTTTCTTCGTAATACAGAAACCATATCTGCACTCGGAAAATTCAAATACTGATGGACAAAAGCTAACACATCATTTCGCATGACAGCAGACAACAAGAGAAAATTTAGGATTCAATCCTTAAAACCCATTTGTAAACCTCAATATTTCAAGAACTATTTACAAACTTCCTGACTTGATACAATAAATCCAATTTCCTTAGAAACATTTTAAATTTCCATTTTGAAATCACAATTTATAAAAATGCTTATATTCATCAACTTACAGCTTCTTAAACTAATTTATAGCTATTGGACTTGGTAAGAAATAAGGAAGCAAATAATTTCTAAACATACATGTACATGTTCAAGAATGTCCCTAGAAAATGCAGAGTAATAGTTATAGCAGGCTATCGGCTTTCCCTAAAACAGAAATTTCACATTTTTTAAGGAGCTGGGAGATGTCATCTAACGCATTTTCCTTCTTAAGATTGGGGCTGGCATTACGGCTTAGGAGCTATTGTCATGATATGGTAGGTTAAGTAACCATCTGTGGTGCTGGCATCCCATACAGAATCCAGTTTCAACCCTGAGTCTAGGCTGCTCCACTTCCCTTCCAGCTCCCCGCTTGTGGCCTGGAAAAGCAGTAAAGGATGGCCCAGGGTCTTCAGCCCCTGCACTTACATGAGAGACCCAGAAGCAGCTTCTGGTTCTTGGTTTCGGCCTGGCCTTGCCCAGCCCCAGCCATTGTAGCCATCTGGGGAGGGAACTGGCAGATAGAATATCCCTCTCTGTGTGTAGCTCTTTCAAATAAACAATAATATTTTTTTAAAGTGATATTAAAGACTAATATCAAGGTTTCCTTTCTTTTAATGCAAAGACCAATATTGAAACAAGACAGATAAGTTTCCCTTATATCAAATTTTTGGCTTACAGCAGTCATGATTCTGTTCAGGATAATTTTAAGCTAGAGAAAAGTGTCTTTCTAAAATCATATAACTGGCCACAAAATGGTGCTGGGCAAAGTTTACTAATCATTAAACAAATTTATGAAATTCAAATCATTTCACTGTTAGACTTCCAATTAAGTAAAAAAAAAAAAAAAAAAAAAAAAACCAGGACTTCCTTATTTAGTTCTTCTCCAAACCAGAAGGAAGATTCAATCTCAAATTATATTCCAAACTACAGGATAGTTAAATGACCCACTTGAGGTCCTGGTTTTGAGGCTTAACCACTGCCTACAAGGCCAGTCAGTATTTCATAGAGGAGCCATTTGAGTCCTGGCTGTCCCATTTCTGATCCAGTTCCCTGCTAAGACAACAGGGAAAGCAAGAGAGGATGGACCAAATGCCTGGGCTCCTGCTACCCCCGTGAAATGGAGTTCTAGGCTCCTAGTTTCTGCCTGACTCCACTGCCATTACAGGAATGAATAAGAAATGGGAGGTCTCCCTCTATATTTGTAACTCTGCCTTTCAAATAAAGAAAGAAAATCCGCTAAGAAAATAAATACAAAGTAACGAAGTTGAAGTGAAACACTATGAATTCAACACTTGATGGTAAAGAGGAAAATACTAATTAGCAGTTTGTTTCCATTTTGTAGCCAACTGGCAAGCACTCCTGTCTGGAAGGACTTCTCTCAAAGCCACAAAGGGAGAACAAAGGGGCACAGAAGCAGAATGAAGACCCAAGTGCTTGGGTTCCTGCCACCCAAGCAGGAGACCTGCAGGGAGCTCCAGGCTTTGGCCTGGTCCAGCCCTGCTGCTGCAGTTTTTTGGGGTATAAACAGCAGGTGGAGAATTTCTTCTCTCTATAGTTCTGTTTTTAAAGGAACAAATATTTAAAAAAAAAAAAAAAAGATTCTGTAACACTAGATACCAGTGGCTGCATTTCTCACTAACATGAATTTCTCTTAAGTCATTTGCTCATATAAGACAATGAGAAATCAAAAAAGGCAAAAAAAATCAACAGAGGTACTATATTTTATTCAACAATTTATTTCTCTGTACTCAAAAAAAGCCTAGGTATTTATAAGACATAGTATACTGCAGCATAACACAGAATAGCCTTAACACCACTGACATTGTAGCACTTATCCACATCAACAAAAGCTTCTAAGTATAAAAGCTACACGAGTCCAGTAGTGGAGTCGACATGCAAACTCTGATTTAAAGCATTTTGATTTATTCCACCATTGTTTAAATTGAGATGGTTTTAAGTGAGCCAAGATTACATGCTTCCATTAAGAAATTTCAAACATACTCTCCTTCCGTACACATTTTACAAGACATGACCTCACACGGCCCAATGTTTAAAAACTAGAGGGTGACTAAAACTGCAGCTACCCTCCCCACTCCCAAAAAAGTTGCAGGAAATCAGGGCAGGCGTCATATTCAAAGCCCGACACCAAAACAAGCATTCCAGTTCTTAAGTCCCAGCTCTAGGAAGAGAGGCCAACTGTAATAAATAAACACAACGCTTTGTAAGCAGTCAAAATTCCTCAAAAGTGCTGAAACAAAAGAGAGCTTTGAGTGCAACCTTCTGCTATTTCAACACAAACACATTTGATAAAGCTTGGAATGAAATTACCTCACTCACCAGAATCCAAGAATGCCTTAACCAAGCAGTTCTGAAGCGAGTTACTCCCAACAAACCCGCAAGAAAAAGGAGAGAGCCCGCATGTGGAAAAAGCTGTATGTGAGGAATTTGCTTCATGTTGGATCCCTCGTTTGGTTTTAGTCACATCTCATCAACACTTTTCATTCTGCAAGACTATCCTCAAAGAATGTCAACATGGACAACTGGCAACAATAACAACAAAATCGCTGACTTCAAGGAGTCCCTCTCTACAACCTGAGTTATTAACTGGGGTGTTGTGAAAGTCAGATGAGGTTAAGATACAACCACCATGTTGAGCACAGTTGCTTTGCTTACAGTAATCACTCAGTAGCTCTTAACAAGAATGCATTAACTATCCACCCAGTCTCAAACATTATCCACAGCTAACCACAAAATCCCTTTCAGGCACAGCTCCTACCTGCTGCTCAAAGAATTCACGTAAACACACACAAACACACACACACACACTTTTTAAACTGCCCAAACGGTACAAAAAGTTCAAATGGTTTCCAAAACTGACTTGGGGTGCCCTGGCCACAAATTCACAACCTGGTTAAAAAGCTGGCCACCTGGTTCGAATTCTTATTAGGACCAAAACCAGCTAAATCAGGGACAGTTAAAGGTCAAAGGCGTCCAAGACGGGAGCGACTTCCTCCACTTGCCCGGTCCCTGCCTCCCACAGAACAGGGGACTGAACCAAAGGCAGGCGCGGCCCAAGTGGAGGCGAGGACGCACCCGATTAGACATCGCCCTCAGGGATTTCCTCCAGAAATCAAGACGCCTCTACCTTGGATCTAGTGACTTTCCGAGCAAACCCAGATCTCCGGAGTGCTTGCCACCCCTGATCGCACCAGCGACGCCCCCCCCCCTCCCCACCTTCCATCTCCGTGCGCCCCAGTCCCTCCCCACCCCCTGCTCCGCCGGGATCCCCCCCCCAAGCCACCGCCCCAAGGCAGGTTCCTGTGGGGCCAGGCCCCGGGGCCCCGGAGGAAGCGGCCCGCGCCCCCATTCCGGCCCCCGCGCCCGCCTCCCAGGCAGGATACTGAACACGGTGCGCTCCCAGGGCTCCAGCATGTAGAGCGCAGTGACCAGCAGGTACTGGTAATAGAACCAGGACATCTGTTTCCAGGCCCGCGCCAGCGCCATCCCCGCCATGCGCCTACGCGATGCAGCCGCACGTCAGTCTGTCCGGCCCGCCGCCCGCTCGCGTCCTCCAGCCCCCGGACTGCAGGCCCGCCCGTCCGCCACCCCGCGCCCATTGGCCCGCCCGGCCCCGCGCGTCAGCCGCGGCCCGCCCAGCCCCGCGCGCGCCCGGTCGCCGCCGCGAGCCCCGCCCGCCGGCGCTCATTGGCCTGGCCGCCACCTCGCGGCTCCGGTTCCCTCCCCGGCTGCTCTCCTCACCCCCGCCCCGGGCCGCGCCCACGCGAGCCGGGAGAACGGTCTTGGCCAGAGCGCCCGGCCGTTGAAGGGCCGGAGCGTTGGTATGTACTTGGGACCCAGCCTCTGTGACCACGTGTCGCAGGAGCGCTGGCAGAAGAAATGCTTGTGCAATAGCTTGTTGTGCCTCGAGCATTCCTCTGCGCTGGGGAGGATGGCAGGAGGGGACATGAGTGCAATGGGTCTCTTACCGCGTGCAGCACCCGGTGCCGCGGGGAAAACTAGCTTCAGTTACACGGATTCGTGTGCAGCTGTGATCCATCCACCCAGCAGATGAACAGGCTACAAGAGGGTGGGGAGACAAGCGTCAGTGAGTTGAGGTCTGGAACCACCCTCCTTTCTTCCCTCCCCCGAAACATGTCCAAAAAGACCAACACAATCCATGCATTCCATGCACAGCCTCAACACAACACAGGTGTCTCTTTGCCCACCTCTTAATGGTCATGGGTGCCTGCGGCCCATGAAAGTCAAGGGCAGGAAAATCACAGCTTCATAGGAAACCCGGCTAATGATAACCCCACAGAGATGCACCCTACATGTCCAGATTTTTCTATCGGCAGATGAACTGGCAATATCATGCTTCCTTGAAGAACTCCATGCAGGGTTAGCAAGTGAAATAACAGAATTAAATGGCCTCCTGCTTGAGTGTTAAAAGCTGTCTCGGTTAGAACCAGCTAGTGGCACAGCGAGTTAATCAGCCTATAACCAGTATCCCCTGTGGGCATCCCTTGAGTCCCAGCTGCTCCACTTCCAATTCAGCTCTCTGCTAATGAACTTGGAAAAGCAGAAGACAGCTGAATGTTTGGGCCCCCATCACCTGCATAGGAAAGCAGGAAGAAGCTCCTGGCTTCCAGTTCCTGCCATGGTGGCCAGCCAGTGAGTAAACCACTAGATGAAAGAGCCATGGTAACTTTGCTCTTCTTGTGAAATATTCTTTTTTTTAAAGATTACTTTTTATTGGACAATCAGATATACAGAGAGGAGGAAAGACAGAGAGGAAGATCTTCCGTCCAATGATTCAATCCCCAAGTGGCAGCAACAGCTAGAGCTGAGCCAATCCAAAGCCAGGAGCCTGGAACCTCTTCTGGGTCTCCCACACAAGTTTAACGTCCCAAGCATTGGGCCATCCTTGACTGCTTTCCCAGGCCACAAGCAGGGAGCTGGATGGGAAGCGGGGCTGCCAGGATTAGAACCGGCACCCAAATGGAATCCCGGCACATGCGAGGTGAGAACTTAGCTGCTACGCTATGGCACCTGGCCCGTGAAATGCTCTTATTTAAAAAAAAAAAAAATAGGGGCCAGTGCTGTGACGCAGCAGCAAAATGGGTTAAGCCACAGCCTGAAGTGTTATAAGTGCTGGTTCAAATCTAGACTGCTCCACTTTCCGTCTGGCACTCTATTTATAGCCTGGATAAGTAATAAGTATGGTCAAAGTCCTGTGTCCCTACACTCACTTGGGAAATCTGGAAGAAGCTCCTGGCATTGTAGCCATTTGGGAAATGAACCAGTGGATGCAAAAGCTCCTCCTCTCTGCCTCTCTGCATCTGTCATTCCTACATCTTGCCTTCTTTCTCTAACTCTGGCTTTCAAATAAATAAACTATTTTTAAGATTTTTTTTATTATTGCAAAGTCAGATATACAGAAGAGGAGAGACAGAGGGGAAGATCTTCTGTCCCATGATTCACTCCCCAAATGACCACAACAGCCGGTGCTGTGCCGATCCAAAGCCAGGAGCCAGGAACTTCCTCCAGGTCTCCCGCACGGGTGCAGGGTCCCAAGGTTTTGGGCTATCCTCAACTGCTTTCCCAGGTGACAAGCAGGGAGCTGGATGGGAAGTGGAGCTGCCAAGATTAGAATTGGTGCCCATATGGGATCCCAGGCGTGCAAGGCAAGGACTTTAGCTACTAAGCCACGCTGCCGGACCCCCAAATAAATTTATTTTTTACAACTAAGTAAAAATAAAAAGTTTTCTAGGTTACACAGGAGCCCACTGCTTAAATTTTAAATTTTTTGATTTACAGATAATCAGATGCTACCTATGAGTTGGATATTAGGACTTGCCAAATAGACTGCTTTCACAAACAAGACTATCTATTAGGGAAGAGACTCAAGTTAACTCATTACCATGAAGTATGGTAAAGTGTCTCTTTTTTTTTTTTTACCATATATGTAAATAGCCCAGAAAAAAAATCAAATTAGGGTTGTAAGAAGCTTCTGGAAAGTGGTGCTAGAGCTGAGTGTTGGAGGATAAAATCCAAATGGAAGGATGAATAGAGCTGAGGAAGCAGTCATCCCTCTTCAAAGAGCTGCCCCTGCTGAAGAGGCTGCCACTCTTTAAGGCCCCACTGCATCTTTGTGGATGCTAGCAGGGGGGAAATTGCCCCATGTTGCTGAACAACTGATTATAAATGGAGAAAAGAACCTGGAATTCTGGATGAAGATAAGACTTAAAAGAAACCAAGGGGAGACATTTGGCTGCAAAGACACTGACTGTTAGAAGAAGACCAAGGCTGCATCTGAGATACCTGTAGAAGAAGAGGGGACTTAAGTGGAGGTGTAACAATTAGATGGGCTAAGAGGTGATTAAGGTCAGATTCCTGTTGGAATGAGAAAAGGGAGAGTCTTCTTAAAAGTGCACGATGCTTGCGTCTGCCCAGAGGTGCTTTTGGTATTTTTTTTTATGTTTTTTATTTTTTAATTTTTATTGGAAGGTCAGATATAATAAAAATCCCATTGCAACTATGGACAACTTGCTGATATTATTCCACCAGCGGGTGGGCGGCAGTCATCATCTAACATTCCACTGCCCTGGGTAGGCAACACGAAGTAACATTTATTTAAAAGTCAGAAGCCTCCTGCCACAGCAATAAGGAGGGGGACTCCAAGAAAGAAAAACCCAAAAACCTGCTCAGAGAGGAGTCTCTTAAGTATAATTTTTTTTCTTTTGGAAAAAAATGGAAAGTTATCAATCAGAGGATGGGAACAAAACTCAAGGCTGAAATTGTAATCTTGCTTAGCATGCTCAAACAAAAAGCCATCGGAAGGATGTCACTGATAATTTCTATTCTCATGATAAGCTGAAAACTCAGAAGGATGGAGTTTGATGGCTACCCAGGGCATTGGAGGCGAGGGGCTGGAGCTGTTCCAGACTTCTTCCAGGCTTCAGCCCGGAACAGGAAGGACCACAGGAGCCAGTTATATCACTGGCCTGGCGGGATTCTAGCCGACCAATGGCACACCTGAACATCCTTACATAATTGGGGCATAGACAGACAGCCCCTTGCCAGCCCACATGCCTAGAGGGGTATAAAACTCCTTAACACATATCTCAACAGCCCTTTTTGCTTCCCCCTTTTCCCCTCCGCTCTGCATAAAGGGGGCCCAGGAGCGGATTTTCCAATAAAGCTTGCATTACAACTATGGACAACTTGCTGATTTTATTCCACCAGTGGACAGGCAGTCTGCGGTCATCATCTAACATTTTGCTCACTAATTTGTCCAAATGGAAATTTTTTTTTTAATGGAGGACAAGAACTGAGTTTGCTTCCTTCCTTTCTGCTGTTTTCCCATAACAGAGCTTTCCAGATACAACTGAATATGGCTTAGAATTCAGAAGACGAGTCAGAACAGTGACTCAACAGGCCAATCCTCCACCTACAACTGCCAACATCCCACATGGAAACTGGTTCACATCCAGTCCAGCTCTATGCTTATTATCTGGGAAAGCAGCAGAAGACAGCTCAAACCCTTGGGTCCCTGCACCCATGTGGGAAACCCAAAAAAAAAAAATCTCCTGGCTCCTGGCTTCGGATCAGCCCAGCTCTGGCTATTGGCAGCCATTAAAAGGAGCAAACCAGCAGATGGAAGACCATTCTTTTGCTTTCCTTCTTTCTGTCAATCTGACATTCAAAAAAATAAAATGAAACTTGGAAAAAAAAAAAGAATAAGAACTCAGAAAGAAAGAATTAAAGAATTTAGTTCAAGTCTGCCTGCTCTATTTCTGATCCAATTCCCTGCTAACGGCCTTGGAACAACTAAGGAAGACAGTCCAAGTGCTTAGGCCCATACCACCCACACTGGAGACCTGGAAGAAGCTCCTGGATCCTGATTCCTGGTTCCTGATTCCTGACTCCTGGCTTAAGCCTGGCCCAGCCTTAGCCATTTGGGAAGTGAACCAGTAGATGGAAGTTTGTTCTCTCTCTCTCTCTCTCTTCCTCCCCATAATTCTGCCTTCAAAGAAATATTTAAAACAAACAACTCAGAAGAGAGAACTGGGGACTGGCACTATGGCATATAGAGTAAAGCTGCCACCTGTAGTGCCTGCCTCCAATATAGCCACCAGCTACTCTACTTAAGATCCAGCTCCGTATTAATGTGCCTAGAAAAGCAATGAAGGATGGTCCAAGTGTTTGGACCTCCTGATGGGTGACCTGAAAAAGATCCTTGATCCTGGCTTCAGATCAGCCCAGCTCCAGCCATTGCAGCTACTGGAAAATGAACCATCAGAAAGAAGAACTTCATGCCCTCTGTCTCTTCCTTTCTCTCATTTACTCTATCTTTTAAATAAACCTGAAGAAGAAGAGGAGGGGGAGAAAGAGAAACCCAAACATATCTAGAGACATGTGCATTTTCAACAAGTCTGTGGTTACTGGCCCCACGAAAGCACACCAAGGGGGAGGAGCAAAGCTTGGAATAAACCAGGGAAAGTTCTGGAATCTGGGGGAGGGAGAGGCCAAAGGAAGTCACTAAGGGGGAACTCAGAAGAGGCATCTGAAATCGGATGGCAAACAGGAGACAGCCAGGGCCTGGCACAGTGGCCTAATGGCTAAAGTCCTCGCCTTGAATGCGCCAGGATCCCATATGGGTGCCGGTTCTAATCCAGGCAACTCACCTTCCCATCCAGCTCCCTGCTTGTAGCCTAGAAAAGCAGTCAAGGATGGCCCAAGGCCTTGGGACCCTGCACCCGCTTGGAAGACCCAGAGAAAGTTCCAGGCTCCTGGCTTCCGACTGACAGAGCACCAATTGTTCCGGTCACTTGGAAAATGAATCATCGGATGGAAGATCTTCCTCTCTGTATATCTGACTTTCCAATAAAAAAAAAAAATAAGTCTTAAAAAGAAAAAAGAGGCAGAGTCACACAGAGAGGGGAGAAAGAGAGTTCTTTTATCTGCTTGTTTACTCTCCAAACAGCCCTGATGGCTAGGTCAAGGCTAGGCCAGAGCCAGGAGCCAAGAACTTCATTCAGGTCTCCCACATGGGTGTAGAGGCCCCAGGGATTTGGACCATCTCCCACTGCTTTCCCAGGCACATTAGCAGGGACCTGAATTGGACATGGAACAGCCACAGGGCTCAAACACAGTAGGCACATGGGATGGCAGCAATGCCAGCTGAGCCTCAGTGCCAACCCTCCTACCTCACCCCCATGAGTCATGTTAGAGGTTAATATAGAAAAAAACATCTTTTTGCTATGAGAAAAGAGCAAAAGGTTTTCAAAAAACCATCCCATATTGTTTGTCTCTTAAAATGTTTTGCTTAAATTAGCTTTTTAATAAAATGACCCAGGAATCTCACCAACCTGTGCCTGCAATGTGGCAGCTGTGACTGTGCCAAGTTCTAGAAAGATGCTTGGTGTCCCATGACCTCTGCCCTAAAAAGAAATGTGATTGAAAAAGTCCCAGGGAAAGGCCACAACTACTTAAAACCAACTCGGTGTTTATGCTTGCCTTGGGCTATGGGAGTGGCCAGGTGGATTCCACAGAACCAATTCTAATGAGCTCCGGGCTTAGTGCTAAACCCTCCAGAGGAACAAGCGAGCTAGGTTTTCCTTGTTACTGGTAAAACGGTGCAAAGGAGACAGCCCTGGTTCCTGTGTCACAGGAAAGGAGAATTTCCATACGGACAAAAAAGTGAGGAAAACAAGATTGATTCCAGTCACAAGCCTGCTGCTACTGCAGCCAGAAACGGGCTCCAAGGCAGGAAAAGTCTGAGAAACTGATGATGGAGACCTTGAAGAAGTTCAATTTTAAGAAAAACAAAAAATAGAAGAGCAGCAAGCAATCATTTAGAAGGTGGGGGAAAACTCATTTAAGGGTGAGAATTGTAATCCTGACTGGCTCGGTGATGTTAAACCAAAAAGCTAAAAACAAGAAAAAAAAAAGATGGGACTCGGAAAGGATCAGATCCTGGCTTCGGATCGGCACAGCACCGGCTGTTGCGGCCACTTGGAGAGTGAATCGTCGGACGGAAGATATTCCTCTTTGTCTCTCCTCCTCTCTGTACATCTGCCTTTCAAATAAAATAAATAAATCTTTTATAAATAAATAAATAAAAATAAATAATAAAAATAAAATAGAAATAAATAAATAAAATAGAGGCCAGAGCAATGGCTCAGTTAACTAATCCTCTGTCTGCAAGTGCCAGCAGCCCATGTGGGCACTGACTCATGTCCCAGCTTCTCCATTTCCCATCAGCTCCCTGCTTAAGGATCAGGAAAACAGTAGAGGATGGTTCAAGTCCTTGGGCCCCTGTACCCATATGGGAGATCCAGAAGAAGTTCCTGGCTCTGAAGAACCTAGGCGTTCTCTGCCTTTTGTGATTCTGCCTTAATGGCTTGGCTAGGGGCTGTGTGAACCTCAGGCCTGATAGTCTACGTGACACCCGGCAGGACACCTGGCAGGTCACGTAGGCAGACCACTTCTCAGGAAGGAGGTACCCGGTATTTGATAAGATTCACAGCCCAATAGCTCGTCGATTTGTACTTTTTGAAAGTTGCTTGTTTCAAACCCACCAATAGAAGCCTGCTAAGTCATGACTGTATAATTAATAGCCTAAAATGTATAAGAACTGGGGGGCTTGGGCTCTGGGGGTTTCCCTTGGCTCTTCCCTTGGCTTCTGGCTCGCGCTTCTTTTGTCCTCCTTGTGGATCCTTGCAGCCTCGGCTGCGGCTGTCCCTCCCCCGCTCAGCCATGCTGGGCTGGGGGAGGTGGCTGGGAGACCTAGGCTAACCTGAATAAACCACCTTTTTGCCTCAGCACGGACTTCAGACTTGATGATTATCTGGGGGTTTCAAAAACCGGCACAACAGCTCCCAATTTCAAATGTGCTCATCTCTGGCCATTATGGCCATTTGGAGTGTGAATCATAGCATGGAGCATCTTTCTGTCTCCCTTTCTCTCTGTAAATCTGCCTTTGCAATAAAAACAAATCATTTTATTTAAAAAAAATTTATACAAGTAAATAAACATGGGGCCAGGGCTGTGGCACTTTGAGGTAAAGCTGAAGAACCTAGGCGTTTTCTGCCTTTTGTGATTCTGCCTTAATGGCTTGGCTGCGGGCTGTGTGAACCTCAGGCCTGATAGTCTACATGACACCCGGCAGGACACCTGGCAGGTCACGTAGGCAGACCACTCCTCAGGAAGGAGGTACCTTGTGTTTGATAAGATTCACAGCCCAATAGCTTATCAATTTGTACTTTTTAAAAGTTGCTTGTTTCAAACCCGCCAATAGAAGCCTGCTAAGTCATGACTGCATAATTAATAGCCTGAAATGTATAAGAACTGGGGGGCTTGGGCTCTCAGGCCCTTCCCTTGGCTCTTCTGGCTCGCGCTTCTTTTGTCCTCCTTGTGCATCCTTGCAGCCTTGGCTGCGGCTGCCCCTCCCCCGCCCAGCCATGCTGGGCTGGGGGAGGTCGCTGGGTTACCTAGGCTAACCTGAATAAACCACCTTTTTGCCTCAGCACCGACTTCAGACTTGATGATTATCTGGGGGTTTCAAAAACCGGCACAAGAAAGCCTCCACCTGTGGTGTTGCAATCCTCTTGTGTGAGGATCCTGGTTGCTGATTTGAGCCTTGGTTGCACCACTTTCCATCAGTTCTCTGTTAATGTGCCAGGAAAAGCAGCAGATGATGATCCAGATGCTTGGGCTGCCTAGGCCCACATGGGAGATTAGGGGAAGAAGATCCTGGCTTGTAGGCCCTGGTCTCCCAAGGGTTAACTCCACAGCTTAGCTTGTTTCTCAAAGTGTAACAGGATGGGCAATCTTGGCCTGATACATTTAGCCCCTGGATTGACCCTAAATTCCCTCTTCCCTGCTTCCCCTTTTTTTGAAGATGCCCCCAGGTGAGCTTAGGAGTTGCTTGAGCATTGGGAAAGTACTGGGAGGAGCTAAGCAGACTATAAAAATGGGGACCAACTTTGAATAAATGGCATTTTCTTTACAAGAATGACCCACTGCATGTTGTCTTTTTTGTAACCCTAGTCCCTCCGCTCACTCGGGTATGCTGTGGCGCTGGCGTTGCTGACACTGGCTCCTGGCTTCAGCTCAGCTCCAGCCATTGCAGGCATTTGGGGAGCAAACCAGTGGATGGAAATCTCTCTGTCTCTCTCCCTGTCTCTGTATAACTCTGCCTTTTAAATAAATAAATATTTAAGTAAACAAACAAATCATTTGCAGAAAATTCAACAACTTTAGGAAAATATATAAAACTGATTGTCAATTCACCTTTAAGACAGAATTCTTCAAAATAATCCTTTGGGGGACCAGCGGCATAGTCTAGCGGCTAAAGTCCTCGCCTTGAACATGCCAGGATCCCATATGGGCACCAGTTCGAATCCCAGCAGCTCCACTTCCCATCCAGCTCCCTGCTTGTGACCTGGGAGAACAGTGGAGGACAGCCCAATGCTTTGGGACTCTGCACCCATGTGGGAGACCTGGAGGAGGTTCCTGGCTCCTGTCTCCAGATCAGAATAGCACCAGCCATTGTGGTCACTTGGGGAGTGAATCATCAGATGGAAGATCTTCCTTTCTGTATATCTGACTTTGTAATAAAAATAAATAAATCTTAATAGTAATAATAATAACCCTTTGGTAAGGTGACTTCGCTTTGGGCTGGGTTGTGAGTAGCACATGGCTCCAGAACTCACAGTGGGCTCTCAGTTCAGAGTCAGTCCAGCTACTGACACAGTGGCTGATACATCACTTGGGAGGTCTGCAGTTCATACTAGAACACCCAGGTGTGAGTCCTGGCCTTGTTTCCACATCCAACTTCCTACGAATGTGTACTCTGAGAAGCAACAGCTAATGGCTCAAGTCCCAGGGTACCTGCCTCCCACATGGGACATCCAGATTGAGTCCCAGGCTCCTGGTTTTGACTGGCCCGGTCCCTGATGCTGCTGTTGCTGCCATTTGGGAACTGAACCAGAAGTGAATTAAAGTTTCTCTGTCTCTGTCTTCCAAATAAAGGATAGTTGATACATTTTAAAACCCCAAATTCATATTTACAGTACTAGGAGAGCAGGCAATCAAAGCATGGTGTTTTGCTGGGGCCTGATAGAAACAGGTCTCTGGATATATGCCTTGAAAGAAAACACCTCTTTTTTTTTCAAGATTTATTTTTATCGCAAAGTCAGATACAGAGATGAGGAGAGACAAAGAGGAAGATCTTCTGTCTGATGATTCACTCTCCAAGTGATCGCAATGATCAATTCGAAGCCAGGAGCCAGGAGCTCCTCTGAGTCTGCCTTGCAGGTGCAGGATCCCAAGGCTTTGGGTCATCCTCGACTACTTTCCCAGGCCATAAGCAGGGAGCTGGATGCAAAGGGGAGCTGCCAGGATTAGAACCAGCACCCATATGGGATCCCAGCATTTTCAAGGTGAGGACTTTAGCCACTAGGCCACCGTGCCAGGCCCAAGAAAACACCTCTTATAAGAGGGTTGATCATGAGAGGCAAATTGGGCCCAGCCACTCTGTTGGCTTCCTAGCTCACCCTGTGATCACACCGCCAACTTATTTCACCACTGCCATGCTCCCCACTCTCCATGTGGCCAGACTAAAGTTCCTGCCTGATCTCAGACTCAAGCTTCTACGATCACAAGCCAAAGCAAGCCTCCTTCCTTCTCTTCCCATGGATATTTTGTTATAGTGATGAAAATCTGATTAATGTGCCTCCTATGACTAAGAAAAGCATATCAAGCTTTTTTTTTAATCTGGACATAATTAAATGAATTTAAGGTCCTGGAAGAGCCTGTTCAAAATTTAAGGTGGAGCAGTATCCAAATATTTGTTTAAACTGCACATCTGCTCATTAAAGCAAATTAGTATTTTCTATCATTGACATTGGAATGCTGAGCTTCCTAACGCTATATTTCAATCCCATCTGAAGTATATACTACACAGCCCAGGGACTTAGGACCAGCTGTTCCATATCATTATATTACATCATATATTATCTCTTTATAATTTTTCAACTATATGTTCAATAAACGCTACATTATATGACATTGCCCTCACTCCAATTTTCTAAATTATGTGTACAATAAAAGCTAGATTATAAGTCATTGCCCCAACAAGTTCTAGGAATTGGTGTCTCTGATACTCCCAGAATAAATCATTATGCTAGTTGGCAACTAATACTGAAATTCAACCAGTGACAACAGATTTAAGATGTCAGAGTCACCTCCAGGTCTTTAAGAAGCCAGAATAAGCCAAGAAGTGTAAATCTTTCTCCCAAAACTCAACAGTATGAAAAGTTTCAGAGATTCTGAAGAAATTTTTTTAAATAAAATTTCATTTAAGCTAGAGGTTCAATGTATATTTCTTAATAAAGATATGACAGAAGAGAAAGATCTCCTAATCATGAACAAAAATTTTTAAAGCTTTACTTTTTATTTATTTGAAAAAATTATAGGGCCCGGCAGTGTGGCCTAGCAGCTAAGGTCTTCGCCTTGAACGTGCCAGGATCCCATATGGGCACCGGTTCCTGGCAGGCCTGCTTCCCATCTAGCTCCCTGCTTGTGGCCTGAGAAAGCAGTCAAGGACAGCCCAATGCTTTGGGACCCTGCACCTGCGTGGGAGACCTGGAAGAGGTTCCTGGTTCCTGGCTTTGGATCAGTGCAGCACCAGCCATTGTGATCATTTGGGGAGTGAATCATTGGATGGAAGATCTTCCACTCTGTCTCTCCTCCTTTCTGTATATCTGATTTTGTAATAAAAATAAATAAATCTTTAAAAAAAAAAAAAGAAAATGAAAAAACTATAGAGAAAGGAACAGAAACATCCACTGATTCGCTCTCCAAACGGCCAGGGCCAGACCGGGTCAAAGCCAGAAGCCTGGAGCTTTTCTGGTCCCACACGCATGCCAGAGCCCAAGCACTTGGGCTACCTTTCCCTGCTTTCCCAGGCCATTAGCTGGGAGCTGGATCGGCAATGGAGCAGTAAGGACTCAAACTTCTACACATATGGGATGCTGCTGCTGTAGGCAGAGGCTGAAACCTGTTATATTTCCTAAAACAAATCATTTAAAAATATAATTGGTCTAGACCTACAAAGTCATATACACTTAACAGCAGAATGTTAAACTTGTACCTGTTAGTAAAGGATTATATTACTATAATAATATGGGGGGAAATGGTTGGAGGAGAAAATGGGGAGGGAGGAAGGGGGAGGGAGGGAGGAATAAAAAATAAACAAGTAAATGTGTGATTTAATGCACGTGATGATTATGGCTAATATACATACTTGGAAGATTTCTCAAAGGGAAATGTCCTTACCACCAAAGAAGATGCAAAGTGTGTGAGGCAAGGAATATGCTAATCAGCACAAACTAGAGAATACTCATGAAAAGAATGTGGCTTAGGTAGTAAATAGAGTATTTCCATTATAATGTTTACAGTATATATATGACAATGAGTCCTTACCCCTAATAACAAAGAATTCTAATAAACCAATGATTTTTTTTTAAAAAAAGATAAAAACAGTGATAAGAGCTTTTCTGCTTTCCTATAGAAACTTTGAAAATATCTACTGCTTTTTAAAAAAATGGCTGTCGGGCCCGGCGCGGTGGCACAGTGGTTAAGGTCCTCACCTTGCACGCCCAGGATCCCATATGGGCACCGGTTCTATCCCAGCAGCCCCGCTTCCCTTCCAGCTCCCTGCCTGTGGCCCGGGAAAGCAGTCGAGGATGGCCCAAAGTCTTGGGACCCTGCACCCACGTGGGAGACCCAGAAGAGGCTCCTGGCTTCGGATCGGCATAGCATTGGCCGTTGCACTCACTTGGGAAGTGAATCATCAGACAGAAGATCTTCCTCTCTGTCTCTCCTCTCTGTATATCTGCCTTTCCAATAAAAATAATAAAAATAAATCTTTTTTTAAAAAAGTGGCTGTCATTGTGGCTCAATAAGGTAAGCCACCACCTGTACCACTGGCATTCCCTATAAGCACTGGTTCGAGACCCAGCTGCTCCACCTTCAATCCAACTCCCTTTAATGCATCCTGGAAAAGCAGGGGAAGACAAGAAGATAGCCATCCATGTGGGAGGCCTGGATGCAGTTCCTGGTTCCTGGCTCCTGCCTCTGGCCTGTCCCACCCCTGGCCACCAAGGCCACTTGGAAGTGAATCAACAAATAGAAGATCTCTCTCAGGGTTGGTGTGGTGGTGCAGCAGCTTAATCCTCAGCGTACGGTGCTAGAATCCCATGTGGGCACAGCCTATATGTCCTGGCAGCCGCACTTCCTCCCAGCTGTCTGTGGCCTGGGAAAGCAACAGAGAATGACCTAGCTCCTTGGGAAACTGCATCTATGTGGGAGATCAGGAAGTAGCTCTTCCAGTTTTCAGCTTCAGATCAGCTCAGGTCTGGACTTTGAGGCCATTTAGGGAGTGAACCAGCAGATGGAAAAACCTCTCTGTAAAATCTGCCATTCAAATGAAAAGAAGTAAATCTTAAACTCTTTCTCTCTCTTGTCTTTCTCCATTTCTGTCTCTCTGCTTTACAAATAAAATAATTCTCAACCAATTAAGAGAAACTGAGATGGGCAGGGGTGGGGGTAGTCCATGGCATAGCAAGTTAAGTTGCTGCTTACCCCAAATTGAAGCACTGGTTCAAGCCCTGTCTATTCCACTTCCCATCTGGTTTCCAGTTCATACACCTGGGAAAGCAATGAGTGATTATCCAAATGCTCAGACTCCTGCCAATCTTGTGGGAGACTTAGATGGGGTTCCAGGCTCTCGGCATTGGCCTGGCCTAGTCCTGGCCACTGCAAAGCCATCTGGAGAGTGACCCTGCAGATGACCCAGTAGATGGAAAATGTCTCTCTCTCTCTCTCTCTCTCTCTCTCTCTCTCTCCTTCTGTCCTTCTGCCTTTCAAACAAATAGAACTAAATCTTGGGGCCCGGCAACGTGGCCTAGCAGCTAAAGTCCTCACCTTGAACGCACCGGGATCCCATGTGGGTGCCGGTTCTAATCCCGGCGGCCCCGCTTCCCTTCCAGCTCCCTGCTTGTGGCCTGGGAAAGCAGTGGAGGACAGCCCAGAGCACTGGGCTACACCTGCAAGGCAGACCCAGAGCAGACTCCTGGCTCCTGGCTTCAGATCGGCGCAGTACCAGCCGTTGCGCTCACTTGGGGAGTGAATCACTGGATGGAAGATCTTCCTCTCTGTCTCTCCTCCTCTCTGTATATCTGACTTTGTAATAAAAAATAAATAAATCTTTTTAAAAAAAACAAATTAAATCTTTAAAATGAGAGAAATTGTATTTTCTTTTGGGTAGGCAAACAAACAAGTATTTCATAGAAGAAATAACGCCTATACAAAAGGAAGGACATCTGGCAACAATGTAATTATATAAGCCCAAAATAAAGCAATGATGTCATTCCTCCCATCAGACTGATGATAGTTTAGCAAAAAAAAAAAAAAAAAAGATAACTCAGTGGAGGAATCTTTAATCTTTCTGAATTATCATAAATCTGAGAGAGAATGACTCTGCAGCTTACACAAGAACCTGAAATTTCACTTCTGGGAGTTTTGCCCTAAGGGAGTAAACCACACTGGTGGCCACAAGCACACCACCACTGCTTACAAGACCCAGCTGGCAGCTGCCTGCCTCCCCTGTCAACCAACTCAAGGCTCACCCTGCGCTAACCCTGCCCCGCCAGGACATTTTAGAATCCAGAATGGTGAGGATGCAGGGATTTGTTCTGGGGTGAGCATGACTAGAGACAGGATGTCACATCTCTCAGTAGCATGACCTGCCTCTTCCCCGACCCACCTGAGGCTCTTCCTCGATCCCTCAGTTCTCAGCAAGCCAGGTGATCAGTATTAAAAAGCTAACCCCAGAGACTGGCATCACCCTACAGATAGAATCCAGCAAATGATCTCTGGTGGCAAGAGTTCCCACAGTAACCACTAACAACATAAAAATGTCTCCCTGTCACTTAGCCAGTGCATAAACTATAAGACAGGGGAAATCATGCAAACATTAATGTGGCACGTATTCATAATATCCCAATACCTGGAGCAGGGACTGAACAAGTTGGGACTGATGCCATGGTATAGCAGGCTAGGCCTCACTGGTAACACCAGCTTTCCATATGGGTGCTGGTTCGAGATCAGCGGCTCCAGTTCTGATCCAGCTCCATGTTTATACAGCGCCTGCACCCATGGAGGAGACCCAAAAGAAGTTTCTGGCTCCTGGTTTCAGACAACCCCAGATCTAGCCACTGTGGCCATCTGGGGAATGAATCAGTGGATAGAAGATCCCACACTGTGTTATAATTCTGCCTTCCAAATAAAAACATAAATCTTTTGGGGCGGGGTGGACAGAGTACTCAAATATTTTTGTAATGAGAAAGATCTAGGAGGCTAGAATCTAGACTCTTATTCTTCTGCTAGAATCTAGAATGTAATCTCCCAGCAGCTGAAAAATTACCTCATTGCCCACACTGTGTCTTTTAAATAACAAAATGAGGGTCCTGCATTGTAACATAAGCATTTAAAGCCACCTCCTACAAAGACTCTATCCATCTGAGCTCCAGTTCACATCCCAGCTGCTCCTCTTCCCAACCAGCTCCCTGCTAATGTAGTTGGGAAAGCAGTGAACAATGGCCCAGAATGCTTGGGCCTCTGCCACCAACCTGAGAGACCCATCGGAGTTCCAGGCTCCTGGCTTCAACCTGGTCCATTTGACCATTTACAGAGTGAACTAGCAGATGGAGGATCTTTTTTTCCATCTCGCATTCTCTGTCACTCTTTCAAGTAAATCAAATTAATCTTTTAAAAAAAGGACCAGGTTATGATGTGGTAGCCTAGTATCTAAAGTCCTCACCTTGAACACCCAGGATCCCATATACAGAGAGGAGAAGAGACAGAGAAGAAGATCTTCCATCCACTGATTCATTCCCCAAACTGCCGCAACTGCCAGAACTGAGCCAATCCAAAGCCAAGAGCCAGGAGCTTCTTCCGGGTCTCTCATATGGGTGCAGGGTCCAAGGCTTTGGGCCGTCCTCAATTGCCTTCCCAGGCCACAAGCAGGGGGCTGGATGGGAAGCAGGACCACCAGGATTAGAACCAGCACCCATATGGGATCCTGGGCATGCAAAGCAAGGACTTTAGCCGCCAGATACCATACCAGGCCCTGCACATATATTCTCATAAACTCTATAACAAAAGCTAGCATACCAGAAAACAAAGATATGTTACAGTATATATAAAAATAGCTCTCCAAATGAAACACTTAAATAGATCTTGAAAATATGATGCTAGGGCCCAGTGGCGTGGCTTAGCAGCTAAAGTCCTCACCTTAAACGCTCCGGGATCCCATATGGGCGCCGGTTCTAATCCCAGCAGCCCCACTTCCCATCCAGCTCCCTGCTTGTGGTCCGGGAAGGCAGTCAAGGACAGCCCAATGCCTTGGGACCCTGCACCCATGTGGGAGACCTGGAGGAGGTTCCTAGCTCCTAGCTTCAGATCGGCACAGCTCAGCCGTTGCGCTCACTTGGGGAGTGAATCATTGGATGGAAGATCTTCCTCTCTGTCTCTCCTCCTCTCTGTATATCTGACTTTGTAATAAAAATAAATAAATCTTTAAAAAAAAAAAAGAAAAGAAAAGAAGACACTAGATTTTCTACTTTTGCCTATACCTACCAAACCACAACACATTTTAATAGCTGAAAGTGAAATTTATAACTGTTACTAAGGGACTATACTGCTGGGATAATTCAGAGGGAAATGGCAAGAGGGGCAAAAAGGCAGAGGTAAGGCAAGGAGGAGAAATATCTATACCATTAAAACGTATAATGGAAAATAATTTTTAAGAAAGAAACAAACAAAAAAGGGGAGAGTTGGCATGAAGTGTAGCTAGCTAATTTTCTGCCTGCTGGTTTAAGTCTGGGCTACTCCACTTCTGATACAACTCCCTGCTCATGGCCTGGGAAAGCAGCAGAGGATGACTCAAGGCCTTGGATCCCTGCACCCAAGTGGAAAACCAGAAAGAAGCTCCTGACTTTTGGCTTCGAATCAGCTCAGCTCTGGCCATAGTAGCCATTTGGGGAGTGAATCAACAGATGAAAGATCTCTCTCTCTCTCTCTCTGTGACTTTGAAATAAAATAGACAAATATTAAAATAGAAAAACTTAGAATTAACATCTCTCTGGTGGCTCCACTGGGCCTGTTTACATTAATAATGCTTTCCTCGCCAATGCTAGTCCACAAGCCTAAGTCTTGGTTAACAGGATTTGTTCTTTTTTATAAAGCTTAAAGGGTGAGAAGATCAGAGCCATTTGGGGATGGGGAGGGCCACAAGAGCAAAGGTAGGAAAGAAGAATGTCTCTACCCTCCATCCTGAGTCTGTTCATCCAGAGAGAGAGAGAAACAGAGAGAGCGCAAGCCAGCCCCTCCTTGTCACCAGACCACACAGTTGTCTAGGAAAGGGAGTGAGTGACCAGTGACACTGTCCCCAGCTCCTCTTTGGGGGTTAGCCAGTCCTGGGGGAGGGGTCACCCACTGACAGGTGGGCAGGTGGGAGGGTAGCAGGAATTTCTCATTACCTACAATTCCCCCATTCCTCCCACAAATACAATAGCCAAAGCTCCTAATGTGGCATAAATAAATGAATGTGCAGGTCTTGCTCTACAGTCTAAAACTTCACTGTGAGTCACATCCACAGCCGAGAATGTCCTGTTTTTCCTGTAAGCAGAGTGCTGACCTAATAGCAGCAGAAGAAAGCTGATACAGGGCAGAAACGCTTGGCTCCGCTGCCCCAGTCAGCATCAGCCCCTGACCTGCAGCACCATGGCAAGTCCCCCGTGTCCCCATCATGCCACAAAGGATGTCTCCAGGGTCTTCTCCCCCATTACCACTGAGTGACGAGTGAGCCCCCCCACCCCACCCCTCCCAGGCCTTGGCTGGGAAGGCGTGGCCTGAAGGAGCCAGCTGGAACTGGCTAAAAGAACATGCACAACATTAATGGCCTCTTCATGCAACCTTGGCATGCTACTGCTTATATATACACATGAGAACTGCATGCAGGTCATGACAGGATGAAATTGTTAGAAATTTGATGCAAAAAGAAAAAAAATGTAAAAATCCATGCCTACAAGATGTCTTCAAAAGTACATGAGAAAAGCTACACACGGGCTTCAACATTTTTATACCAAAATAAATTCCTGTCTTTATTTTATTTGAAAGGCAAAGGGACATAGCAGAGGGTGAGCTCTCATCGACCAGCTCATGCCCCAAATACGGATAAGGGCTGGGCTGAGAAGGGCCAACGCTGCGAGCTGGGAATTCAATCCAGGTCTCCCACATGGTGGCTTCTCTCCCCCAGATCTCCACTCTGCAGCAGACCACACAGTAGCAGGAACCTGGGACGAGGAGCGGAGATGGGAGTCAACACTGGGCACTCTGATGCGGGACAAGGGCACCTTAAGTGGCATCTGAGCAACTAGACAAATACAGCCCCACAAGTTTTTTTCTTTTTCTTTTTTTTTTTTTTTTATTGGAAAGGCAGATATACAGAGAGGAGGAGAGACAGAGAGGAAGATCTTCCATCCAATGTTTCACCCCTGAAGTGGCCACAATGGCTGGAGCTGAGCCAATCTGAAATCAGGAGCCCAGAGCCTCTTCTAGGTCTCCCACCACATGGGTGGAGGGTCCCAAGGCTTTGGGTCATCCTTGACTGCTTTCCCAGGCCACAAGCAGGGAGGTAGATGGGAAGCAGGACTGCCAAGATTAGAACTGGCACCCATATGGGATCCCATGGTATGCAAGGAGAGGATTTGAGCCACTAGGTTATGCTATTGTACCGGGCTCCTCAAGTTTTTAATTCTATTTTTCCATGGACCCTCATATAGATAGACAAATAAATATTGATAATTTGTTTCCCATATAAGTGTTTTCTTTCAAATTGTCCCAAGTGAATCTAACATTCCACTAAGATGGGAATTTGGCATCTGGTAGATTCAAGCACCGCAAGGCTCCAGTCTGCACACCTAATCACAGACCTTCCCCATGCACTTTTGACTCAGGCTGCATGGTCAAAGACTCCTGGTAATTCCAGGACTCCAGGCACTGTGGTTTGACACGACCATTCACGTCATCTACTAAAGCATGGCTGTCCCTGTCATTCTTCTGCTCTAGAAGCTTGGGACCCCGACTCTCCTAAGCATTTGGGGTGGACTCCTTTGCTGTGCTTTCTGGGGCTGTCTGTGTCTGGGCTGTGCCCTCCCAGTTACTGCAGTCCCTGCACCTGCTACTAACCCCACCCCCATGCTCACCAAAGGCCACTTCATTCATAAATATCATCATATGCTTCCTCCAACCTTTCTGTCTGGAATTTTTCCCTATTAGCCTCTAAATATTCAAATTGTGTTCCTCCAGATACTGCTTCAATGTTACTTCTTATCAATTCAATGAAACTTTTTAAAGTTTTTTTTTTATTGGAAAGTCAGATATACAGAGAGGAGGAGAAGAGATAGAGATGATCTTCTGTCTGCTGGAATTTTTGAAAAAGACTTATTTGGAGCTGACTCAGTGGTGTATCATGCTAATTCTCCACCTGCAAAGCTAGCATTCATAGAAGTGATGGTTTGTGTCCTGGCTGCTCTACTTCTGATCCAGCTCCATGCTTGTGGCCTGGCAAAGCAGCAGTGCATGGCTCCATCCTTGGGTCCCTGCACCCATGTGGGAGACCCCCAAAAAGCTCCTGGATCCCAGTTTCAGATCAACTTAGCTACAACAGTCATGGCCATTTGGGAAATGAACCAGCCAATAAAAGATCTCTCTCTCTCTCTCTCTTCTCTGTAAATGTTCCTTTCTTTTTTAAAAAGAAAAAAAAAAAAAAACATGGGACCAGCTCCCTGCCTGTGGCCCGGGAAAGCAGTCGAGGACGGCCCAAAGCCTTTGGGACCCTGCACCTGTGTGGGATACCCGGAAGAAGTTCCTGGCTCCTAGCTTCGGATCGGCATAGCATCAGCCGTTGCACTCACTTGGGGAGTGAATCATCGGATGGAAGATCTTCCTCTCTGTCTCTCTTCCTCTCTGTATATCTGACTTTGTAACAAAAAAAAAATAAATCTTTTAAAACAAACAAAAAAAGAATAACAGAGAGTGAGGGAGCTTTCCTCTGCTGGTTCCTCATCCAAATGTCACAACAGCTGGGGCCTAAGTCTCCCACGTGGGTGACAGGGACCAAAACAATTGGAACATCTCCTGTTACCTTTCCAGGCACATTGCTGTGGAGCTGGGTCAGATACAGAGCAGCCAGGACTCAAACCAACGTTCCAATGTGTCAACTTAGCTCATTCCATCACAGGCTGGCCCCCATTTAATGGAACTGGCATTTCAAAATTTCCTGCTCTCTCTCTCAGGTCCCTAAGCCCCTGCTCACTGAGCTGAGTATACTTTTTCCTCCCTCTACTCCCCAAATTCCCTGAGAAGTTTCTACTGTGGTCCCTGTCTACCTTTCCAGAGCAGATAACTCTGTGCCTGAACTTCAATCCAACCTGCTTTTTAGTACTCCCTGCTGCCACCTAGTGCTGAACTACGGAAGTTCTGTCTCAACTCTTGAGATGGGGCGAGGGGCAGAACTGACCAAGCAACTGCATCCACGGGTATGTGTGTTTCCTGGAGCAGGTGACACACCCAATCTGCCCCTACACTGGCTAGCTGGCACACACAACAGTCAAGTCTGAGGTCATCCCAGGTAAGATTTCTTGGAGGACTCCCCACCTAGACCACTAGACTCAGATCCTGGCCACAGGGAAAATCACAGGATGTGTGGTCCAACATTGGAGTGCAGGCCTGGGCCTTCTCAGGTGCTGATTCCTATGCTGTGGACAACATGTCCATATGCACATAGGGGACATGACAGCCACGTCACCTAGACCAGCAGGAGAAATCATCAACTGCCTCGTCAAAAAATGGAAAACAGAACAGGCTGGACAATTCTCCTGCTCAAGCTTTCTAACATGTTTCCTATGTCTGCGGATGCACTAAGGTAGACTCTGTCAACCAGTAGACTTTGCAACGATTTTCTCAACCCTGAAGCAATGAAACCAACAACTTCTCAGAATGATGAAAACCGCTTAAGTAACACTCTGGGACACTCCTCCCCACATCCAGGTCTCTAGGGCTCTAGGGCAGATTGTCTCCCACCCCTGTGAGCCAATGTACTTTGACAGCAAGGAGCGGCCTCCTACCCTGAAGACACACAAGAAAAAAAAAAAGGGACTGAAACATGTGTCCCACCCACCTTTCTCATACCCTTATCAGAGGCCCACATGGGCATGTAAGCAATATTAAAAATAAAAATTTAAACAAAAAAGCAGTGCCAGCCAGCTTGCCAGAGCAAGTGGGAGGCCCATCCTCTCCCCACACATTCCTCTCCAGAGTTGGGAGGGAGTTGGCAGGGAGCAGTCTGGACTGGTACAGGCACCCCATAGTGTGAACCAATCCCCATCTTTACATGATTAAAAAAAAAAAAAAAAAAACACCAGCTCTTCCTGATGAATGTCCTGCCTCAGGATGAACCACCGGCTTATATCAGTCAGAGTTAGATTTTAAGGATGTTCAAGTGGAATGCCATTCAAATGACCATGCTCATTCAAAAAAGTAAATTTAGATTCCTTTCAAGCCTCCGCATCACAAGGCTCTACCAGTTTCGTGCCTCAGTGAGCGAGTGAAGAGCTAGCATTTCCGTGGCAGCATCAACAAAAGCTGCATCTGGCAGTGTGCAATTTGGTCTGGGTTATTTCTGCCAGGGAGAAGGGAGGAGTAGCATGAATCAAGCCTGCGATATATCTGAAACCCCAAAACTCAACCATTTTCTAACTTTATTTTAATTACCAAACAGTAACAAGACTAACAGCAACCTCATTCTTGGTTTTCTTTCACCCTGATTGAAAAGAATGAAGCCACTGAAAACTATCTGAAGGGTAGAAAGATCATCATGCACTCATATAATAGAGAAGCAGATAAGTCAACTTCTCAGTAATATTAACCATAGCTGTGTCTCAGTGATTCAGATCAGATGTCCAAAAAGTACTTTAATCTCTCATGTTTTAGGAGGAATTTTCTTTGGACATTTATCTACCATGAAACACAAGCTAGGGGTTAGTGCTGTGTCATATCAAGCTAAGCCTCTGCCTGTAGTGCTGGCATCCCATATGGGCAACAGTTCAAGTCCTGCTGCTTCACTACCAATCCAGCTCCCTGATGATAATCTAGGAAAGCAGGAGAGGATGACCTAAATCCTTGGGTCCCTGCATCCACATGGGGGACCCAGAAGAAGCTGCTGGCTTGAGGCCAGCCTAACTGTGGTCATTGCAACTGTTTAGAGAGTGGACCAGTAGTTGGGCGATTGATCGCTCTGTGTGTGTACCTCCTTCTCTATGTATATAACTCTGCCTTCCCTATAAATATAAAATAAATATTCTATAAAAAAAAAAGACACAAGCAGGTCCGGCATGATAACCTAGTGGCTAAAGTCCTTGCCTTGCATGTGCCAGGCATACGGGCACTGGTTCATGTCCCAGTGACTCCACTTGACTCCTGATTTGGATCAGCTCAGCTCCATCTGTTGTGGCTAGCAAATGGAGGATCTTTCTTTCCATCTCTCCTTCTCTCTATAAATCTGTTTATCCAGTAAAATAATAATAATAATAATAATAAAACATTTTTAAAATGACACAAGCTGGAGTTATGAGATGGGGAAGTCACTCTCTTGCCCTCAGAGATTTACCTGTCGAGATAAAAAGCAACAAGGCTGAATGCCAGCAGTTCAAATGACACACAAAAGGGGGAAAGCGACCAGAATCAAGATGGCAGAATAGGGTAAGGACGGAGAAACATTTAATCAGGATGAAGAGAACACACATTCCAGGAAATAGGAGAAGACAGAACAACAGCAGACGGGTACCTGGAGACTGTCGGACACAGGAAAGCAGCAGACAACAGTGTGCTGTTGTAGTGACTCGTACTCCAGTGGCATTCAGCTAACAGCCTGAGCTCCACCAGCAGCCGGAATTCCACCAGCAACCAGGTGGGAAGAGACTTTCACTGGGAGCTTGAGAGGTGAACCTAGACAAAGAACTGTCCATCCTGCTAGTCTGTTTGATTGTACCAAGAGCGGAAACTAAGCAGGTGTTAGAGTGTGGGTAAAATGCTATTGTTGGGCAGTGTGAGGTTCCTTTGTGTAGGGAAAACTGCTACTTTGCCAGGTCAGGAGGCGCCTGGACTTTGGGAGGATTCCGCTTTAGTGATAAATCTATTCTTTGCTGTAACCCAGGTGCAGGGGGACAAGGGCACAATTCTTCTCCAGTCCCAAGAACAGGAGGAAGATAAGGGAGTGAAAAATGGGATGAGCCATACAGATAACGGGTACGGGAATAGAACAGGCTGCCTGTGCCTGAAGGCCATAAAAATGAACATGTCTAAGTTGTTACTTTTAATTTATTTCCCAGCCCAAAAGGGCCTATATAAGCTTCTGTCTTGGACTGCTCAGGGTCCGACCGCCCGGCTTGGCTGGCCTGCGTGCCCCAAGTGCGGTTGGGCCCCAGCATGCTGGCGCAATAAACTCTGGTTGCTGTTTGCACTACCAGCGAGACTCTTTGTCGTACTCTGGGGGTTGACTGGCTCGCACCCTGACATCCGGGGGCTTGAGCCCAGACTCTAACACAGGTAGTGCGAAAACAGGGTAGATTTCACAGTCTAGTTAGCCCCCTACAGCCGAATTGGGCAACATTTTGTGTAAGAAGGCAAAGACAAGAAAGAGGACTGAGCATAAACTGAGCTCGGAGTGAACTCATTTTTGACTCGGTGAACTGCAGAAACGTGGCATCCTATGAGTTCCACCCATGACAGGTCTGGGTAGCCCTCAGACCTGCCAGCCAGCAGATCAAGAAGCCTATTAGTGGTACGTCGGGCGCCATTTTGTGCACTGTGGCAATAGCTTTGGGACTGCAGGGACAACAGTGAACTGCGCATGTGCTGGGCTCGCGAGAACTCACTGAGTTCCGTGGATTGCACTGGTCCCACAGGAAAATAATACCGACTGTGACATCATACAGGTCAAAATAGATCCATGTGGTACCCAGACCTAACGTCCAACAACTGGAAACCATTATGCTCAGTGGAATAATCCAATCCCAAAATGACAAATATGACATATTCTCTCTGACATAAAGAAATCTTCATGCAAAATGTAAGATCAATAGATGTATAGCAAACACGTATATATGTATATTCTCATAGATTAACTGTATAATAGAGACTAGCATAGCAGGAAGTGAAGATACATTGCAGTATACATCCTACTTCTGAATAAAATGAGATCTCCCAATGAAACTGTTAAATACATTTTGACAATATAATACTGTATTTTCTACCATTGCCTATACCTACAATTCCATGATACACTTAAATAGCAGAATGCTGGACTTGTGACTGTTGTTGAAGGACTATACTATTGTAATAATGGGGGGAGGGTATGATGGGAAGAGAGAATGTGAAGGGGGTGGAGGAGAGAATGCCTATATCTACAAAGCCATATCATGGAAAATAATAACAATTAAAAATACAAAAAAAGATGGAGTTTTAATGCCATATTAGGACTGGAAGTACCAAATACTGCTACATGGATAAGGAGGAAAAAGAAAGGCCAAAGACAAGAGAACTGACTCAAAGGTTGATTGAGGGGCATGTGTGATGGCTCAGGGCTAAGTTCTCACATTGCAAGTACTGGGATCCCATATGGGAGTCAGTTCTAATCCTGGCGGCTCCACTTCTCATCCAGCTTCCTGCTTGTAGCCTAGGAAAGCAGTCAAGGACGGCCCAAAGCCTTGGGACCCTACACCCCACACGTTGAAGAAGCATCTGGCTCCTGCCTTCAGATCAAATCAGCTTCGGCAACTGCTGCCACTTAGGGAGTGATCCAGTGGATGGAAGATCTTTCTCTCTGTCTCTCCTTCTCTCCATAAATCTGATCTACCCTTCCAATAAAAATAAATCTTTTTTTAAAAAATAATAGATTGAAAGCCAAGGATGCCCCAGAAAAATCACAAGATTTCCTCAACTCTGCAAGACACAGAAAACGTAATCTCAGGAGAGAGGGAATCAGTGAGACAAGAGGTTTGGGAAACTGGGCACAGCACAGAGAGGAACATGGCTGAAAATAAAGGATTCAACAAAACTTCTGATCGACACTGGTGGGCCTTTGGCTGGTGGATGATTCTGGAAGAGACGCTTCCAGGCTATTCTGAACAATTGCTGTCATGATGGCTCAAGGAAGCCTGGTCACAAACCAAGGTCGGCACTTCAAGTGGGCCACTGAGCTGAGCAGACTGGAAGACCGGTAGAGGCCGAAGTGACCAGGATAGTGGCCAGGGAGACAACCTGTACCTAATCGGTTACTTGAACAAGCAAGTGTCAGATACCCATGTGCAGGAGACAGACTGGGTCCAGGTGGAGAAGTGCTGCTGGGACATTGCCTTGGGTCCCCTGAAACAGAATCCCATGAACCTCTTCATCACACATATGGCAGGCAATACTATCTCCAATACCCTACCATGATGGTGTGCTCGATGGCCTGGCAATCCATTCAGGCACTCATGGCTATCTCAGCCCACTTTCAAGATGCTAGAAAGTTTAAGCCAGAAATTTCTACAGGGCTTGGTCTATCGTATTGGGAACCTGATGGGTTTGGCATTGGCTATTTACAAGTGCCAGTCTACGGGATTACTGCCTTCGCATGCATCAGATTGGTTAGCCTTCATTGAGCCCCTGAGACAATGGAGTTCAGTGGTGGAGGATGACTTTCATGAACCTGAGTCAGATACACCCAGCATGGGATTTGCTTCTCCTTCACATCCTTCTTCAGGCTCCAGTGGCTCTTCAGCATACCATTCACCACTCACATGGGAAAGAACCCAAAGCTCCTTTCTCCTGGAGAGGAGACAGCTCCTATAAGGACAATGTACATTTCCACTGCTGTCGCAAAGAAACACTACCACAACCCCTAGCTGAAAATAATTAATAATGCTTTTTTTTAAAAAATGTTGTGGGCTCAGCATGGTAGCCTAGCAGCTATAGTCGTTGCCTTGAAAGTGCCAGGATCCCATATGGGCACCAGTTCTAATCCCAGCAGCTCCACTTCCCATCCAGTTCCCTGCTTGTGGCCTGGGAAAGCAGTTGAGTTTGGCCCAAAACCTTGGGACCCACATGGGAGACATGGAGGAAGAAGTTTCTGGCTCCTGGCTTCAGATCGGCTCAGCTCCAGCTGTTGCAGCCGCTTGGAGAGTGAATCGATGAACAAAAATCTACATGGGAGGTCATAGGCACACAGCACACTGTGTCCCCGGGGGAACCCCTGACAACAGTTTCAGTTCATCGAAACCTCAACTTGGCCTATTTACTGGTCCTACAGGCCAGAGTGGTGGGCTGCACCCCAGTCTTTCTTCTCTGTTCTTGTACAAATTGTGCTGAGACTTCCTTGATAAGCAACTCTGAGGAGTCAGGTGCAGCCCACATTACCTGCCAACCAACCTGCCAAACTGAGTGTTGTGCGTGGCCGATGACATAATTTAAGAGTCCAGAGAGATAGATGTGCCTTCTAGCGAGAACAGTGCCATTGTTGGGTGGGAGGACTACTGGGAAATGTCTCCCTCTTTCCCTTTTCTTAGCCTATATAAGTTTGTACTTGCGGGCTCAGTACCGTGGCCTAACGGCTCAAATCCTCATCTTGAACATGCTGGGAGCCCATATGGGCACCGGTTCTAATCCCAGCAGCTCCACTTCCCATCCAGCTCCCTGCTTGTGGCCTGGGAAAGCAGTCGAGAATGACTCAACGCCTTGGGACCCTGGACCTGCATGGGAGACCTGGAGGAAGTTCCTGGCTCCTGGCTTCGGATTGGCATAACACTAGCCATTGCGACCACTTGGGGAGTGAATCATCAGATGGGAGCTCTTCCTTTCTGTCTCTCTTACTCTCTGTATATCTGACTTTGTAATAAAAATAAATAAATCTTTTTAAAAAAAAGTTTGTTCTTGCATTACAAAATGGACATGCTTGATTATACTGGCTCCAGTGGTTTGGACTGCAGAACACTGTGGCCTTACCCCCTTGGTGGTGGTTTTAGGGACCTGCTGGTCAGCAAACCCCCAAGGCAACACAACTGTTTATTGAATGGCCAAGTTGAGAAAGCCATTCCTGCTGCTTCTGTTTTCATTTTGCTTCTTTCATTTTTTTAAAGATTTACTTATTTTTGCTGTAAAGTCAGATATACAGAGAGGAGGAGAGACAAGATGTTCCATCCGCTGATTCACTCCCCAAGCAGCCACAATGGACAGAGCTGTGCTGATCTAAAGCCAGGAGCCAGGAGCTTTTTCCAGGTCTCCCGTATGGATGCAGGGCCCCAAGCCTTTGGGCCATCCTTAAAGGCTTTCCAAGCCACAGGCAGGGAGCTGGATGGGAAGTGGGGCCACCACAATTAAAATCAGTTCCCATAGTGGATCCCAGCATGTACAAGGCAAGGACCTTAGCAGCTAGGCTATCACACTGGGCCCTGGATTTTGCTTTAATTGCTTTAATCTTCCTCTCTGTCTCTCCCCCTCTCTGTATATCCTCCTTTCAAATAAAAATAAATAAATCTTTAAAAAAAAAAAAACTTACCGACAAAGACACCACCGACTGAGCTTACTCAGTTCCACGTGTCAGGACCTCAGGACAGCAAGAGTCCTTCAAGATCCCAGCCATGCAGCAGCAGCAGTGCCATTCCACTACCTTGCCCCGCATCTCCCAGAGACCCATGGGATACGCGAATCAGCTGCCTTGTGTCTGCAGGCCTTGCTTTATCGTAACACCCTCACTGCTGCAAATGTAACATGTAGTCCTGAGAAAGCTGCAAATCCACTCTTCCTCAAGATTCAATACAATTCCCTTCTTTGCATGACCACCAGGAACAGAGGATTATCCCTTTCTTGCCATAGAAAGCTGTATCACAGCACACAGAGAAGCAGCCTTAAGGAAAAACCTAGGTGCAAAGCTTCCGAGCACGTGTTTGTGAACACAGCACTCCACACTTTGGAAACTGCTGAACCAAGGAAATAACACCCTCAGGCCACCTGGCACTGACCTTGTACAACAACCTGAATCTCCACTCTTCCCCCTAAATCTTATGTTAATTCTTTTCTTCATTGGGTCCTGCTGTACAAGTTCTCTCATTGGGATGGATTCCCAATCCCAGCTGGATGGGAAGTGAGACCACTGGGACATGAACCAGTGCCCATATGGGATCCTGGGGCATGCAAGGTAAGGTTTTTTGCAGCTAAACTACCATGCCGGGCCCGGTTAGCTTGAAATTTGATTCTGTGCTGATGTTGCAATGATGAAAGTTTGGAAGTTGTATTGTAGAAAGCTTAAATCGGCTATAAAAATAAGATGCATGGGGGCCCATTGTGGTGACCTGGCAGCTGGAATCCTCACCTTGCATGTGCCAGGATCTCATATGGGCCCTGCTTCCCATCCAACTCCCTGCTTGTGGCCTGGGAAAGCAGTCGAGGACGGCCCAAAGCCTTGAGACCCTGCAACCACGTGGGAGACCCAGAGGAGGCTCCAGGCTCCAGGTTTCGGATCAGCACAGCTCCAGTCATACCAGCTCTTTCTCTCTGTCTCTCCTCTCTGTATATCTGACTTTCCAATGAAAGTTAAAAAAAAATCTTCTCTCTAAAAAAAAAAAAGAAAGTTTCTAGGAAAATCCAATACTCTTTAGGACATTCAGTATTAGAGTAAAGGATCAGGCTCCAGAGTCACTGGCTTTGAGGCTGACATTTTTTTTTTAAAGGTGAATGAACTCTGAGGCAACATCTGTGCTGAGTACAGAGATGAAGGATGGAGACTCGAGCAGCACAAAGGCGCAGAGGGAAAGAGGCATCAAAACAGCATGCTTAAGGAGGAGCAGGGCAGCACCACACCCGGACCCAGAAGCACAGGCAGCATGACAGGAGGAAACGCCGAGAGAATCACCCAGAAGCTTAGGAGAGTCCAAAGACCAGAGAGGCAGAGAGCTACAGAGTACAGGAATCATGTACAGCCACCAGCTGCAACCTGCAAGGTAGGAAATGGAGGAGCTGGTGTTGTGGCACAGCAAGTTGAGCTGCAGCCTGCAATGCCACCATCCCGCAAGAACACAGGTTCAAGTTTAGCTACTTCACCTTGAATCCAGGTCCCTAACGGCCTGGGAAGGCAATGGAAAACAGCCCAAGTGCTTGCGTCCCTGCACATACATGGGAGACCTGGAAGGAGCTCCTGACTCCTGGCTTCAGCCTGGCCTAGAGCTGGTTTTTGCGGCCATTTGGGGAGTGAATCAGCAGATGGAAAATATGCTTCTCTTTGTTGCTGCTTTTCAATACAATAAATAAACCTTTTTTTTTTTTTAAAGGAAAAGGAAGGATATTAAAGTTTATACCTTGTTCTTCATCTTAGCTCACTCCATGGGAAGCTGGTGCCGAGGACTCTCTCACAGCCATGGTAATAACCTGTGTGGCCATGTGCTACAATAGCCAACTTGCCAGCGATGAAGTTAGACCCTCTGAAAGCAGATCCCCCAGCCCCAAAGCTTCAGATGCCTAAAGTTTCAGCTCTAGCTGTGACCTCTTAAGACCTGGCGCGAGAACAGACCATCCTAGCCACTCCCCCAATTCACAGAACACAGAAACCGCAAGATAGCATATCATCTTACTTTAGTCTCCTAAATTCTGGGGAAATTTGTTATGCAGAAACATATGCAAAGAATCATGTGAAGGTAAGGCTATGAAATGTGCATCGTCTTGATTTCAGATTCTACTTTGCATCCAACCTCAGGCTA
The DNA here is from genome assembly GCF_017591425.1 of Ochotona curzoniae. Lineage (NCBI taxonomy): Eukaryota > Metazoa > Chordata > Mammalia > Lagomorpha > Ochotonidae > Ochotona > Ochotona curzoniae. Next base: position 31,113,772 of record NW_024467122.1, on the reverse strand, counting down.
ACATCATTACAGGAATTTTAGTCAGTTCTTTTTCTCACAATGTTGATCCCAATGTTTGGGACTGGCAGCTTAATAGGGAGTGCAAATCTATTGCTCAGTTCTTCCACCTAGTTCGTATACATCTGGGGTCTACTTTGTTCTTCATCTCTTGTGCAACTGTTAGGATTCCTGGCCAGTCAACAAATGCTACCACGTAGGCCACTCGAGAGCCAGATTACCAAGGAGCATCAGATCAATACCAAGAGTGTGAGAGTAATAAATCAGTATCTTGATGTGCTGAGTTTAATGGATACTCACTGTAAATCAACAAAATACTTAATTTAGGGACCAGCATTGTGGCAGGTGCTACAAGCATCCCCCACTGGGGCACTAACTGCAGTCCCAGCTGCCCCACGTTAGATCCATCTCCCTGTGAATACACCTGGGAAAGCAGCAGCAGCTGATCCAAATGCAGGGGCCCCTGCCACCCCGTGAGAGACCCAGATGGGGTTGCAGGTTCCTGCGTCTGCCTGGCCCAGCCCCAGCTTGTTGTGGCCATTTAGAGAATGAACCAGTATACAGACGCGCTCTCTTAACTCGGCCTCAAAAATAAATCTTTTCATTGTAAAGTTTTATTCCACTTTTAATAAACCAATTAAACCTCAACAAAGGTACAAAAAGACTTCAAACTTAATCCAGAAATATGTAGGAGTTCCCAAGTTCACCTCTGGTTTGTACAACTCACTAGTGTTATCACCTTTGAGAGGGTACCTTTATGTAGGGAAGGAATCCAAAATCGGGCCCTTCATCATCCTAAGTCACAAAAGTCAATAATAAAACTAAAGCTAAGCATTAACAATGTTAAGATTTACACAGCAAGGCTCAGCGCAGTAGCCTAGTGGCTAAAGTCTTCACTTTACACACGTCGGGATCGCATATGGACATCGATTTGTGTCCCAGCAGACCTGCTTCCCATTCAGCTCCCTGCTTGTGGCCTGAGAAAGCAATGCAGGACGGCCCAAAGCCTTGGAACCCTGCACCCATGTGGGAGACCTGGAAGAAGCTCCAGGCTCCTGGCTTCATATCGGCTCAGCTCCAGCCATTGCAGTCACCTGGGGAGTCAATCAGCAGACAAAAGATCTTCCTGTCTCTGCTCCTCTTTGTATGTCCGACTTTCCAGTAAAAATTAAAATCTTAAAAAATATTTACATAGCAGCCAAGAAATAAAAAAGCAAGAACCTAGCTTGCCAATCAACTTCTCTATCAGCTGGGAGCTCATGAGTCATAATGAGCAACAAGAACAAAGATCAGACATACCTAATAAATGGGAAGAATATTCATAGATTTTCTGGGAAAGGGACATTGTAAATCCTCAGAAGCCATTTTCTTTTTGTCCCTTTATGGCCTTTGACAACTGGGAACTGTCAAGGGGCTCATGGGAGTGGGTGTTAGCACAGAAATTACGAGGCTTGAAATCACATAGGCAGGCACCTTGGATCTCACCAATTGAAATGAGTTAATCAGAGGAGGAGCTTCTGCTGGGGAAACCCATCCTGTTGTCAAAGAGGAGAGACACCAGGACAGGGTAAAACCTCAGGCACTGCCCTGGGTAACGTTAGGGTCACAGGAGTCGACAGTTATACTCCCGGCTGTGATTACAGCGAAAGGAGGCAGAGTAAAATCAGCCAAGGAAAACAGCATGTGGGACTAAGGTCAAGGGGAAACGAAGAACCAGCATCCAAGGACACAAATCCCTAGTGGTAAGCTGTTTTTAAGATTTATTTTCTTACTTAAAAGACAGAGTTATATACAGAGAGAGGGAGAGAGAGAGATCTTCCATCCTCTGGTTGATCCCCCAATGGCTGTAATGGCTCAGAGTGGGCCAAGCTGACCAGGAGCCTGGAACACTACGCCATGGGTGGCAGGAGCCCTTCCTAGCTGCATCAGCAAGGAACTGGCCTCACAATGGAGCAGCTAGGACGAAAACTGGCACTCAGTGTTACAGCAAGCAGCCCACTGCCTATACCACAGTGCGGCACCTGCACCCGTACCCCACTCTCTTGCCCTGCCCCAGCTGTAACACAGGTGAAGATGTTGACCATAGTTGCTCATTAGAGAGTCAGTTCCGTGTTATTTAAGGCTGGTCACATACGCTCCCTCTGCCTAGCAGCACCAAAATTTCAATCTCAGTGTAGGTGTACAGCATACACACAAGGGCATTTCAGCACGCAAGCCACTGCTAGTTAAGGTGGCTGGATTCCCCCCAAAATTCCCAATACACCAGAGCCATCCAACGGCCAACTCTGTGAGCAGACTGCCCAGGACAGCAGTCAGTCATGTATGTTCACCCTTTCAGGCAATTTAAACACATTCTACTGATTTCATGAAGCAAAGGGTGCTAAAATCTACAGCTTGCACTCCCATATTTAAAAAAGCATTTCATCACCCACTTTCCCCTGATCCTCGATAATTTCCACCCTAGTAAACCCTGTAATCAGCATCAAATAAATAAATTTAAAAATAAATAAGTATTTCAATAGGCAGAAAAAAGCATTTGCTAAAATTCAGTATTTCAAGAAAACATTTTTAAGTAAAACACAACCTGAGACAGCATCACTAGCAGAGGTAGGCACCAGGCCTAGCAATGCAGCTGCCAGCTAAGGACATTCGTGCCCCCAACTCACATCAGTGTTCTGACGCAATTCCCAGCTACGGCTCCTTCCTCCAGCTTCCTGCTAATGCAGACTGTGGAAGCCAGCAGCTGACGGTTCAAGTAATTAAGCTCCTAACATCCACGTGGGAGACCTGAATTAAGTTCCCAGCACCCAGCTTAAGCCCTAATTGAGGGCCATAGCAAGTATCTAGAGTCAACCAGGAGATAAGAGCTCTCACCAATTAAAAAGTAAGTTCAATTTTAACTACAAAAATAGGTATACCCCAAATGCCTAACTTTATTTTTTTAGTAAGCATTGTTTTGATTTTAAGCAATCACTTTTTAACAATATATTTTTATTGTCTTTGAAAGGGAAAGGGAAGGGGAAGTAGGAAGGGGGAGCACACTTCCACCCAGTGGCCCTCCCCCCAAACACCTGCAACAACTGACGCTGGGCCAGGAGGAAGGCAGGAGGCTGGAATGCAAAAATCGCAGTCCTCCCAAGAGTCACAAGGCCATTATCTACTGTCTCCCAGCACTGCGTATGAGCAGGAAGCTGGACAGGAACAGAGCTAACACACCATATGCAGCACAGCTGTCCCAAGCAGCACTTCAAATACTATGCTAAACACCTGCCCCATTATCCTTAATATATAACTAGTTTATATCAGTATCAACTAAGTTTAAATAGTATCAAAAACTGCTTCTATACAGGTCTTTCCTTCTCATGTTGTTACCATTAATTTTATCTTTACACATTGAGATTTCTTCTTTCATTACACTAACACTCTTAACAATAAGCCTTCTCGAACATTTTTCAGGTGATTTTTATGTATAAGATCATTGAGAACCAGGATAGCACTATGGTACTGTGGCTCCAAGGCAAAGCAGGTAAAGCTGCCAAAGACAGCACCAGCATCCTATATGAGCACTCCACTTGCGATCCAACTCCCTGCAACTCACTGCTAATTCACCTGGGAAAGCAGCAGAGGATGGCCCAAGCACTTGAGCCCTTGCCACCTACACTGGAGACCCAGAAGCTCCTGGCTTCAACCTGAACAAGCTCTGGCCATTCAGGTCACTTGAAGAGTGAACCAGTGGAGGGAGACCTCTTTCTTTTTTTCCCCTTTATAACTTTTTCAAATAAAATTTTTTATTTTTTTATTTATTTAAAGATTTATTCATTTTGGGCCCGGCGCAATGGCGCAGTGGTTAAGGTCCTCGCCTTGCACACCCGGATCCCATATGGGCGCAGGTTCTAATCCTGGCTGCTCCACTTCCCACCCACCTCCCTGCCTGTGGCCCGGGAAAACAGTCAAGGACGGCCCAAGGCTTTGGGACCCTGCACCCGCGTGGAAGACCCAGAAGAGGCTCCTGGCTTCGGACCGGCATAGCATCGGCCGTTGTGCTCACTTGGGGAGTGAATCATTGGACAGAAGATCTTCCTCTCTGTCTCTCCTCTCTGTATATCTGCCTTTCCAATAAAAATAAAATCTTAAAAAAAAATTATTCATTTTTATTACAAAGTTAGATATGCAGAGAGGAGAGGAGGAGAGACAGAGAGGAAGATCTTCCGTCCAATCATTCACTCCCCAAGTGAGCCACAACGGCCGGTGCTGCGTCGATCCGAAGCCGGGAACTAGGAACCTCTTTCAGGTCTCCCACGCGGGTGCAGGGTCCCAAAGCTTTGGGCCATACTCGACTGCTTTCCCAGGCCACAAGCAGGGAGCTGGATGGGAAGAGGGGCTGCCGGGATAGAACCGGCACCCATATGGGATCCCAGGGCGTTCAAGGTGAGGACTTTAGCCACTAGGCCACACCCTGGGCCCTCAAATAAAAATTTTTAAAGATTTATTTTTATTGCAGTCAGATATATAGAGAGAGGAGGAGAGACAGAGAGGAAGATCTTCCGTCCAATGATTCACTCCCCAAGTGACCACAACAGCAGGTGATGCGCCGATCCGAAGCTAGGAGCTAGGAACTTCTTTCTGGGTCTCCCACATGGGTGCAGGGTCCCAAGGCTTTGAGCCAAACTCTACTGCTTTCCCAAGCCACAAGCAAGGAGCTGAATGGGAAATGGGGCTGCCCATATGGTATCCTGGTGCGTTCAAGGCAAGGACTTTAGCCACTAGGCTACCACACTGGGCCCTCAAATAAATTTTATTTAAAAGTAAAATAAAAAGACACTATTCAAGATAAGCACATCCCACACTGGAAGTGCCCAGGTTCAAGTCTCAGCTTCCTGTTACTGTGTACACTGGGAAGCAGCAAGTGATGGCTCAGGTACTCTGCTGAATCCCTGCCACGTACGTGGGCAACCTAGACCGAGTCCCAGGATGTTAGCTGTGCCTTAACTCACCTCCAGACACTGCAAGCACTTGGGGGGGGCGGCAACCAGCATCTGGAACATCTCTCTCCTGTGCCTTCTAAATGAATAAAAACAAATTTTAGAAATTTAAGCTTTTTTTTTGACAAAACCAGAAGGCAAGGAGGGTAGTTTCCCTTCATAGGAGAAGCTCCCTCAAGTCTTATTAACGCCCGACTTCTGCAAGCAATCACTACACGTGTCAAGAAAACTAGGCCTTGGGCCTGGTGGTGTGGCCTAGCGGCTAAAGCCCTCACCTTGAACACGCCGGGAACCCATACGGGTGCCGGTTCTAATCCTGGCAGCTCCACTTCCTTTCTAGCTCCCTGCTTGTGGCCTGGGAAAGCAGTTGAGGACAGCCCAAGGCTTTGGGACCCTGCACCTGCATGGGAGACCCGGAAGAAGTTCCTGTTTCCCGGCTTCAGATCGGCATAGCACTGGCCGTTGCACTCACTTGGGGGGGGTGAATGATTGGATGAAAGATCTTCCTCTCTGTCTCTCCTCCTCTCTGTATATCTGACTTTGTAATAAAAATAAATAAAGAAAGAAAGAAAAGAGAAAACTAGGCCTCGGGCCCGGCAGCGTAGCCTAGTGGCTGAGGTCCTTGCCTTGAACGTGCCGGGATCCCATATGGGCAACAGTTTTAATCCCGGCAACTTGCCTTCCCATCCAGGTCCCTGCTTGTGGCCTGGGAAAGCAGTCATGGATGGCCTAAGGCCTTGGGACCCTGCACCCGTGTGGGAGACCTGGAAGAAATTTTTGGCTCCTGGCTTCAGACTGGCACAGCACTGGCTGTTGAGCCCACTTAGGGAGTGAATCATCGGACGGAAGATCTTCCTCTTTGTCTCTCCTCCTCTCTGTATACCTGACTTTCCAACAAAAATAAACCAATCTTTAAAAATAACAAGAATTATTAACAAAACTCAGAAACAAAGATTACTCCCAACTCCAAACTATTTCAGTTCTAAAGAGCTTTTAATAAGAGAAAAACCCCACAGTTTCCAAATGCCCATCAAGAAGACGGAACGAATATTAGTCTTGTTGGTATTAGGAAGAAATGAAATTAAAGGATAAAAAAGAGGGAGAAATGATGACGGCTGATAACTGTTCTCATCCATAAAGACAAGATACCATTTCCTCAGGTGACAACTCCTACTACCACAACGAGCAGGCAGGAGCAAGGGAACCGTCCACATCGGCCTCAGCTGCAGCATCAGGCAATGAAATGGAGTCACACAATCAGGAATGGCTTGCTAAAACGTTGAAGAAGTGAAAGACTTCATCCTTGTCAAAGACGGCCACCTCCGTGGAGCACTCGGAGCACAGCACTGGGTGGTAGGTTTCCTCCACATCCGTCTCCACCTGCTGCACAGCGTCTTCCTGGTTAGACCTCATCTTCTTCCGGCCTCGCCATTTCTTCCTGTTCTCCGGGGCTTTGTATCTTAGAACCTCCTCCTTGTTGACAGAGCAATTCATCACGAACATTGCTCTATACTGAGTTTTATAAGATTCATGCCTAAGAGGAAAATGAAATGAAAAACTGGTATTTATGTTCTATTCTAACAGTTACCCATTTATACAAAACTTGAAAATACCAAGACTTACTGAAATACCAATCAAAGGTAAGTGGTGGGAATAAAATCATAAATTCAAACGAATATTATGATATGTTTTGGCCCCGGCATGGTAGCCTAGCAGCTAAAGTCCTTGCCTTGAACATGCTGGGATCCCATATGGGTGCCAGTTCTAATCCCAGCAGCCCCGCTTCCCATCCAGCTCCCTGCTGTGGCCTGGGGAGGCAGTCAAGTATGGCCCAAAGCATTAGGACCCTGCATCCACATGGGAGACCCAGAAGAGGCTCCGAGCTCCTGGCTTCAGATGGGCTCAACTCTGGCCATTGTGGCCACTTGGGGAGTGAACCAACAGACAAAAGAACTTCATCTCTGTATATCTGACATCCCAATAAAAAATAAATTTAAAAAACCTTTTTTTAAAAAAAGAATATTCAATAAAAAAGTAAAATAAGGGCCCAGCGCGGTGGCGCAGGTGGTTAAGGTCCTCGCCTTGCACACCCGGGATCCCATATGGGCGCAGGTTCTATCCCAGCAGCCCCGCTTCCCATCCAGCTCCCTGCCTGTGGCCCGGGAGAGCAGTCGAGAACGGCCCAAAGCTTTGGGGCCCTGCACCCGCGTGGGAGACCCGGAAGAGGCTCCTGGCTTCGGATCAGCATAGTATCGGCCGTTGTGCTCACTTGGGTAGTGAATCATTGGACGGAAGATCTTCCTTTCTGTCTCTCCTCTCTGTATATCTGCCTTTCCAATAAAAAAATAATAAAAATAAATCTTAAAAATAAATAAATAAATAAATAAAACAAAAGGTAAAATAAATATTTTTTAAAAAAGAACATTATCATATGTTTTAATTTACAATCAAGTAAGAAGAAATGTACTCTCTTTAAATGGAACTTTTACTTCAGGAAAAAATGGATTTGCTTTTCAAACATATAAAGCATGAAAAGTTGATTTGTGGCCCCAATGTAGTAGCCTAGTGGCTAAAGTCCTCGCCTTGCATGTACCGGCATCCCATACAGACATCAGTTTGTGTCCCAGCTGCTCCCTTTCCCATCCTGCTCCCTGCCTGAAACAGCCCCAAGTGCTACAGCTTTTTGAGGCAGTGAACTAGCAGAAAAAAATATCTCTTCCTCTCTGTTACTGTGTCTTTGAAATAAATAAGTATTTTTAAGTGTTTCTTATAAACTCATCAAATGACTGAAGGCTAGACAGCTTCTGGGTGCAAGCGGGTCACCTGCTGGAGGAGAGCTTGACCAGAGGGCTGGGACATCCATCCCACCCTCACCTCCAGAAGGCGCGAGGGGCTGGAGACTCGGCTAAGCATCAGGGCCCAAAGATGCAACCCATCACATTTGTGCAACAGACCCGCCATAAAAACCCTAAAGCTGCAGCCCGAGCACTTCCAGGCTGGTGAACACACCCACCTGGTGGGACAGACTGCTGGGAGCCTTGCCCTATGTTCCTCCCATCTATCTGCTCACTGACAGATGATGGAACCCCCAGCTTGTACCCAAGACAAAAGAGCAGGTAAACCTGGGAATGCACAGCTTGAAGTGGCATTGGAAAGGGCTTGCACAGCTGAGGTTTAGGCAGCAGCATCTGTACCAGCTCAGTGCATGTCAGAATTAAACTGCAGGAGAGGCACAACAGGCTAAGGTGCTGCTTGGGGCACCCAATCCCCATCAGAACAAGCTACTCCGTGTTCAATCCTTTCAATCCCACTCCCCAACTAACGTGTCTGGGAAGCAGCCTCAATGGCCCAAGCACTTGAGTTCCTGCCACCCACGCTGAGATCCCAGTGGAGTTCCTGGTACCCGGCTTCTGATTTCAGCCTGGCCCAGCCCAGGACTGCTCGCTCTCACTCTCGCTCCTCTTCTCCCTGCCCCACCCCATCACTCTCTCAAATAAATAACATTTTTTTGTTTTGTTTTTTAAACAAACTAATTAACTGGGTCTGGCATTCTAGTATAATGCCTACATTATACCAGAAGTCTCAGCTTCCAGTGCTGCCCCCTCATGTGGATGCCAGTCTGAGTCCCAGCTGCTCCACTTTCAATCCAGCTCCCTGCCAATGCACCTGGGAAAGCAGCAGAAAATGGGGAAGCATTGGGCCCTTGCATCTACATGAAGTTCCCAGCTACCAGCTTAGCCTGGTCCAACCCTAGCCATTGAGGTCATTTCAGGAGTGAACCAGTGAATAAAGAAAAAACTCTGCTTTTCAAATAAATAATAAACCTCCAATATTATGAAAATTTTTTAAAACAATAAAGTTAAATTTTTTTAAAAAGAGATTAATCATGCAGCATCAAGAATGTGCGTACAGGGCCCAGCGTGGTAGCCTAGCAGCTAAAGACCTCATCTTGCAAGCGCTGGGATCCCATATGGATGCCGGTTTGTGTTCTGGCAGCTTCACTTCCCATCCAGCTCCCTGCTTGTGGCCTGGGAAAGCAGCTGAGGACGGCCCAAAGCCTTGGGACCCTGTGCTTGTGTGGGAGATCTAGAACAGGCTCGAGGCTCTGTGTGTGCAGAACCTTATTAGAATTCCAAGCACCTTAAAAGTTTACTTTTGGGGCTGGCATACTGGCATAGCAAGCTAATCCTCTGCCTGCAGTACTGACATTCCATGTGGGCGCCAGGTCAATTCCTAGCTGCTCCACTTCCAATCCAGCTCCCTGATAATGGCCTGGGAAAGCAGAGAAGGATGGCTCAAGTCCTTGGGCTCCTGCAAACATGTGGGAGATCTGGAAGAAGCTTCCAGCTCCCAACTTCACGCCAGCCCAGCTTGGGCCTTTACAACCATCTCAGCAGCAAACCTGCAGATGAAAGCCTGCTCGCTTGCCCTCTAATCCTTTCTTTTTTTTTATCCTGACTTTCAAGTAAAATAAACAAACCTGAAAAAAAAAAACAAGAAGTTTACTTCTGACTTGAACAAAGCATCACAAGCTGCTCTCTTTTTTCGGTGTGCATGTAAGCATTCAGGTTACCTCTGGCAGTCCAGGCACAGAGTGGTCATGCAGGCAGGGCAGTTCAGCACAGCGTCACTATTGGGAACCGGCTGCTGTTGCTGGCGTGGTCTCTGCAGGCCAAACCCATGGTAACTGGAACAGAAAAAGATAATGTGGGAGGGGAAGGACATACCTGAACCTCAACTTGGTTTTTTAGTGCCACCCTCCAAAAAGACGAACCAGGGCTCCCTGGAAGAATAGCTGACTCCAAGAATGTAGCACACAAGACCAGCACAAGGTATTGTGGCACGGTGGGTTAAAAAGTCACCTGGGATACCTACACTGCATATCGGAGAGGCCAGGTTTAAGTTCAGACTAGCTTCTTTATCCAACGTCTCGTCTCGCTACTGTGCAAGCTGAGGGGCAGCAGATAATGGTTCAAGTACTTGAGTCTCTGCCACCACATGGAACACAGCCAGAGTTCTTACAGACGCAGAAAGTCAGGAAGCATTCAACACACAAAAACACAATGAGAAGGCTTTGTCAAAGGAACAGGAGCCAAGTGAAAGGGTTCCCGAAGGCCAAAGTGGAAAACACCTGAATAATCAATCATAAGGGAGCTTCAGCAATCTCTTGGAAGGGGCTGGCACGGCAGTATTGTAAGTTAAGCCCCTGTCTATAGCATCAGCACCCCATATGGGCACTGGTTCAAATCCCACAGTCCAACTTTCAAACCAGCTCCCTGCCCTCCTTGGCCCCTGCACTCATCTAGGAGACCCAGAAGTTTCTGGCTCCTGGCTTTGGATCAGCTCAGCTCTGGCTATTGCAGCTATCTGAGGAATGAACCAGCAGATGGAAGATCTGTCTGTCTTTCCCTCTTTATAACTGTGCATTTCAAGTAAATAATGTTTTGTTTTGTAAGTATCAAAAACTTCATGGAGCATGGAGTTTAAACATTTCAGGAGCAGACAAGGCACAGACACATCCCAGGTCAGGGTGTCGGGGCTGAGTCCCACCTCTGCTTCCAACCCAGCTTCCTGCCAGTGGGCCCGGAACTCAGGGTCCCGTCACTCATGCGGCAGTGAGCAAGAGGATGGAATCTCTATCTCTGCCACTCTACCTTTCAAATAAACACTCTTAAAAGAGAAAAAAGAAAAAAACAATTCATGTTTGGGCTTAGCATTGTGAGACACTGATTAAATGAACCGATAAACAACAGATCTCTCCATCAGCTTTTCAAATAAATAAATGTTAAGATTTACATTCAGAAGTCCAGCATGGTAGTCTAGCAGCTAAAGTCTTCACCTTGCACACACCAGGATCCCATATGGGCACCAGTTCTAATCCCGGCAGCCCCGCTTGCCATCCAACTCCCTGCTGTGACCAGGAAAAGCAGTTGAGGACAGCCCAAAGCCTTGGGACCCTGCACCACCCGCATGGGAGACCCGGAAGAGGTTCCGGTCTTCTGGCCACAGGTTGATGCAGTTGCGACCACTTGGGGAGTGACTCATCGGATGGAAGATCTTCCTCTCTGTCTCTCTTCTTCTCTGTAAATCTGACTTTCCAATAAAAATAAATAAATCTTAAAAAAAAAAAACACATTTTACATAAACTTTTTATAACCCCCTCAATACATTAAAATATAAAAGTGGCCAAGATTATCTTTTTTTCTTCCTTTTTTTGAAAAATATGGAATGCTTCAAGAATTTGCTTGTCATCCTTGCGCAGGGGCCATGCTAATCTTCTCTGTATCGTTCCAATTTTAGTATATGTGCTGCCCAAGTGAGCACAGATTATCTTTTGTTCTAAAGATTCTAAATAAATACTAAATTTAAATTCTTACCCCCATGCAATAAGATATTGTGATGTAACCAATGAATCAACAATCAATGAGAGTCAGATTGCTTATAATCTACATCAAAGAACTGAGAAACCTGATATGCTTTTAATACCCTATGTTATTCCATAATGGGTCAGGAGAACAAAGAAAGCTTCCACCTTCTTAGAGTGTGTGAGGAAGATGTCAAGATTATAACAGGTAACACAGACATCAGACTCAAATCTGCATTAGGCATTAGCAAAAGCTATGAAGACATGCACTGGGATCCAAGAGCGATCCTGACAGCCTCTTACAAGGAGGTCATATGCACAGAACAGGGGGACCCCAGAGTGGAGCAGGTGAACAGGAGGAGGCTTGTGTCCCAGCCCTGGAGACTCCCGGATCCTCACCTAGGACTATCAGTATGGGCACCAAGGACTACATCCCAACTGCCAAGGAGACCACAGGGAATTGGAGTGCCCTCACAGGACAAGAACTCTTCAGGTCATCCATTTCCTAACAGACCTCCCACACGGGATGGAAGAAGCCCACATCCTTCCTCACAGAATCTAATGTCATCAGGACAACAGCCAGGAGCCCTGAGTGGTCCGCAGAAACAGAACAATAAACTTCCTTCAGGACCCGGGAGAGGAGCTTTCTCTGGTCCTAACTTAGTTTCAACTTTGGATCCCTACCCTCTCTTGCAATGACCATCAGGGTTGCTCTGGAGCCCCCCCAAAAAATTAGATCAGATAGACAGAAACCAATAAGGAAAGCTTAGAACAGACAGGAAACGGTCAGCTTGGACTCACACATACCTTACTAGATAGGACACAAAGATTAGTTACTCCTTACTAAGGTATTGAAGATTTCTCTGCACACCCCTCCTAAAACTGTTCTGCGCCTCAATTTTTAACATATGCCTTGTTAGAGCTATAAGCCTCTTTGGACTATCCTAAAATTCGCCAAGTTCAGTAAAAATCACACTTTAAGACTATAAGCTGCTAAAAATAAAAATGAAAATAGACACGAGACAGCTGAATAGTACCCTATAACCATTTTTAGGCATATAGCAGCCAGTTGTGTATAAACTAAAATTGAAATTTCAATGAAGTAGTCACAGAACATGGTTAAGAACTTGCATTTTCTAACATATTAGTCACTCAATACCATATCAACTAACTCCATGATGTTGTAAATTGTTGTTGATGTTGTAAATTGTTGTTGTGGCTTTTCATTGGAGGGGATGATATTCTGCCAGCTCTACTTTCAGACCAGGGATGGTCTCCCAAGGAAACTGTTGAATTGATCTGGACAATAAGATTCTGGACTCTATGCATGGTACATGCCTGCAATGAAGGAATCATGACTGGATATGAACTGTACTACTGCAACAATGTGGAGGAATCCAACAAGGGGGGGGAGGGTTTGGGGAAATCCCAGAGCCTATGAAAGTGTGTCATAAAATGAAATAATAATAATAATAATAATAATAATAAAAATTCTTACCCCCTTCTCTGTGCATCAACCCAGGCCTGGTCTCTGTTGTCTTTTTCAGGATCATAGAGTAATTCATCATTTGTTGGAATCCTGTATCGTTTCTTCTTTTTTTTCTTGGTCTCCCCTGCTAATTTTCAAAATGTTCAGGATTATGGCTAAGTATAAAGTTGAAACTTTACATTTCTTATGCATAATGAAGAATCCAATCTCCCAAACTACAATTTTTTTTATTTTTCCTTCTTTAGAAAGTTTAGAAGAAAACTTTAGAAGTCATTCAAGTAAAGTTTTCAACCAATCAGTAGATTACTAAAACAAAAATGATACAGTAGGCAAAAATTACTTCTTCATCAAAAACTTCTATCTCCAGGACTACAGATAACAAAAATTTAGTCTCAAAAAGATCACTTAAAATGTATCAAGAGGGGCCCGGCAGCGTGGCACCATGGCGCAGCAAGTTAAGCTCCACCTGTGGTGCGGCATCCCATGCGGGCACTGATTCATGTCCCAGTTGCTCCACTTCCCACCCGCTCCCTGCTTACGGCCCGGGAAAGCAGCAAAGGATGGCTTAAGTCCTGCGGCCCCTGCACCTACATGGGAGACTTGGAGCAAGTTCCTATTCTGGACCAGACCCTCTCTGGCTGCGGTGGCCACATCAGAGCGATCAGAGCAGCCAGGTTCAGATCCCAGCTCTGGCTCCTGGCTCCAATTTAAGTTCATCCAAATCTCTAGGACACAGTTGTGATAGCTCAATCACCTGGCTTCCTGCCAGCTCTACTGGCCCAGGACCAAGTGACTGGCTCCCTGGTCTGACCCCAGCTCTGCCTTAGCCACTACAGGTCAGCAGATCAGAGCACTTTCGTCCCTCTGCCCCTCAAAACATCAAATAAATAAAATAAATCTGATGTTACTAAAATCAGAAGAAAAATACTTCAAAAATGAGTTGGGGAAAAACCACCACAGCTATCCACATACACTAGATTTTAAAAATGTGGCCTGACGGGCTCAGTGCAATGGCTCAGTAGCTAAATTCTTGCCTTGTACATGCTGGGATACCATATGGGCACCGGTTCGTGTCCCAGCTGCTCCACTTCCATTCCAGTTCCTTGATTGTGAACTAAGTAAGCAATTTAGAATGGCACAAAGCCTTGGGACCCTGCAACCACATGGGAGACCAGGAGAAAACTCCAGGCTCCTGGCTTCATCAGCTCAGCTCCAGCCATAGCAGGTTTTGGGGAGAGAACCAGCAGACAGAAGATCTTTCTCCCTGTACCTCCTTCTCTCTGAATCTGCCTTCCCAATAAAAACAAATAAATCTCAGACCTGGCACAGTAAAGTACTAGTCTTGCATGCACAGGGATACCATACGGGTGCCAGTTCATGTTCTGGCTATTCCACTTCCCTTCCACCTCCCTGCATGTGACTTGGGAAAGCAGTTAAGGATGGCTCAAAGCCTTGGACCCTGCACCAGCTTGGGAGATCCTGAAGAAGCTCTGGTTCCTGGCTTCAGATCAGCTCAGCTCCAGCCATTGCAGATTCTTGGGGAGTGAACCAGCAGACGGAAGATCTTCCTCTGTCTCTCCTCTCTGTAAATCTGACTTTCCAATAAAAATAAATAAATCTTTAAAATAAATAGGGTCCAGCATGGTGGCCTAATGGCTAAAGTCCTCGCCTTGAACGTGCAGGGATCTCATAAGGGTACCGGTTCTAATCCTCGCAGCTCCACTCCCCATCCAGCTCCCTGCTTGTGGCCTGGGAAAGCAGTTGAGGACAGCCCAAGGCCTTGGGACCCTGCACCCATGTGGGAGATCTGGAGGAAGTTCCTGGCTCCTGGCTCTGGATCGGCACAGCACTGGCCATTGTGGTCACTCGGGGAGTGAATCATTGGATGGAAGATCTTCCTCTCTGTCTCTCCTGCTCTCTGTATATCCGACTTTGTAATAAAAATAAATAAATCTTTTAAAAACATTAATAAATAAATAAAACAAATCTTTAAAAAAGGAAAAAATGTACTCTGGCAAACCAGTAATCAAGTACTATTTAATATGCAAAAATATAAAGTTGGAGGCAAGAGTTTAGCACAGAGAGCTGAGATTCTGCTTATGACACTGACATCCCATGGTTGGAGTACTGGTTGAAGCCCTGGCTATCTGCTTCTGACAAAGCTGCCTGCTAAGGGACCGAGATGGGGTTCTAGGCTCCTGTCTTCACCTTGCTCCAGCCCCATCTACTGCAGATATTTGGAGAGTAAACCAGTGGAGAGACATTCTCTTTACATCCATCTCTGTCTCTGCCTTTCAAATAAATTTTTTAAAATAAAAATAAAGCAGCTGGCACTACAGCACAGTGGGTTAAAACTGACGTCAGGGGGCCCAGAGCAGTAACCTAGTAGCTAAATCCTTGCCTTGCACGCACTGGGATCCCATACGGGTGCTGGTTCATGGCCCGGCTGCTCCATTCCCATCCAGCTCCTTGCCTGTGACCTAGGAATGCAGTAGAGGACAGCCCAAAGCCTTGGGACCCTGTACCTGCATGAAGAGACCCACAAAAAGCTCCTGGCTCTTGGCTTCAGATCAGCTTAGCTCCAGCCAATGCAGCCACTTGGAGAGTGAGCCAGTGGAAAAAGATCTTTCTCCCTGTTTTTCTCTCTGTATATCTACCTTTCCAATAAAAATAAGTAAATTTAAAAAACAAAACAAAACAAAAAACCTACTGCCAGGAATCCCAGCCTCTCATAAGAATGTCAGTGGACATTCTACCTGCTCTATTTTCAATCCAGGCCTCTGCTAATGTGTTGGGGAAAGCAGTAGATGATGGCCCAAGGACTTGGGTGGGCCCTAGCCCCTTGCCAGGGAGACCTGGATGGAATTTCAGGCTCCTGGTTTTGGCAAGGCCCAGGTACAAGCATTGCAGCCATTTGGGGAGTGAACTAAAAATATGAAAGTAAGTTAAGTAGTAATAAACACTATTTGGAAAAAAAAAGAAAAGAAAAGAAAGAAAGAAAAGAAACATTGTTTGGAAGTATGGAAGCAAATATTGCTATTCTGAGGAAACTAACGCATTGGGGAGCCAGGATCTCAGACAAAGGAATTGCTAGGTCCGGACCCTTTCTTCTGGTGGCAACAATGCTGGTGCAGTGCACTCACGCACTACACCCCCAGCTTCTCGGATTAATCAATTCTGCTTCCATTTCCACATCAGTGGCCTATAGTTTCTTAAAAGATAAAACTCATGGGCCCAGCAGTGTGGCCTAAAGTCCTTGCCTTGAACGCACCAGGATCCCATATGGGCGCCAGTTTGAATCCCGGCAGCTCCACTTCCCATCCAGCTCCCTGCTTGTGGCCTGGGAAAACAGTAGAGGATGGCCCAAATTCTTGGGACCCTGCACCCGTGTGGGAGACCTGGACGAAGTTCCTGGTTCCAGGCTTCAGGTTGGCGTATCACCAGCCGTTGTGGTCACTTGGGGAGTGAATGATCGGACAGAAGATCTTTCTCTCTGTCTCTCCTCCCTGTATATCTGACTTTCCAATTAAAAAAAAAAAAAAAAAAAAAGATAAAACTCAGAGGAACGTCTTAATATCAAACAATTGCTAAGCAAAGCTTCCCTCCTAAAATGTAACTGCTAGCCCCGGTAACTACCTGTGTATCACTCACCTGCTCTGTCTTCTTCCTCAGAATCAGAATCAAAATATACATCATCATAGTACTTCGTCACAACCGCTCCACCTTTCCCACTTCCTGAGGAAGACCCTATCAAAACCAGCAATGAAATTAACTCAAAGTAAACCACATAATTAACAAGAGAAATCCTTCATATATTCTTGCATAAAGGACTAGCAACTCATGTACAACCTCGTTTGGAGTGAGGAATATTGTCACATCAATGATTTTACTCCATTTCTTTGGCTTAAGTAATTACAAATTAAATAACCCAAATCGTGATAAAGTTATTCTCTCCCCTTTCCCACAACCATACCTAGACAAAAAAACATTCCTGGCTAGGGAGCCAGCAAACCCCTGCCTTTTAGCATGGAAGCTAATGCTAAGTAGAATTCTCCCTTCCTAAGCCAGCCTCTGGGTCAGGCCCATTTTACACAGAGCCCAAGAACAACAAGGAGGCATGTCCCATCATTATTAAAATGATCAAGGGCCAGGCATGATAGCCTAGCAGTTAAAGTCTTCGTCTTGCACACACCAGAATCCCATATGGGTGCTGGTTCTTATTTCAGCGGCACTGCTTCCCATCCAGCTCCTTGCTTATGGCCTGGGAAAGCAGTCAAGGACGGCCTAAAGCCTTGAGACCCTGCACCCGCGTGGGAAACCCAGAAGAGGTTCCAGGTTCCTGACTTCAGATTGGCTCAGCTTCAGCCACTGCAGCCGCTTGGGTGTGACCCATGAGACGGAAGATCTTCCTCTCTGTCTCTCCTCCTTTCTGTATATCTGTTTTTCCAATAAAAATAAATAAGATCTTTAAAAAAAAATGAAAAGAATGAAATGAACAAGAACTGGTAATGACACCTCTTTAAAAGTACTACATCAGGGCCATCTAATCCCAAAAATACTTCCACAGGCTTTTAAATAAAAAATTCTGAAGTTAAAACAAAAATAACAAAACAAAAATTCTGACATGAAAAACTACAAAAGCAAAGCAAACAATAGTGAAGTCGCTAACACAGCAGGACACTTCTCTTCAGTCATGAAAGAAAATTCTAGCTCAAGTAGCTGACCACACTGATTTCTTCACTCAGTGCTTCCTGAGCAGCTACTGAAAGTGCTCCAGAGACACCAAGCACACACACGGCTTCTGTCTTTATGGAGAATCCAAAAAACAGATGACAACTGAACCCAAAGTTTACCTGTTCCCAGAGAGGATAACTTGTCCTCCATTGTTTTTATGGTAGAGTTTAACTCAGCTTCCATTTCTTTTTCAAATTCATCTTCACTAGATGATTCACTTTCTCCAGTGAGACATTCTCTGAGCAGTTTTCGCTTTTGGTCTGGAGTTCCATGTAAAAGCACATCCACTTCATCTTCAGAACTAACCCAGGTTCAAAAGAGGAAAACATATATAAATATTTACAAAGCAAAATAACTGAAAGCCCCATCATCTCACTAGCCATCAATTTTCCTAAATTTACTTATGTGAGAGACAGAGAAAGCACTCTCACCCACTGGCTCACTCCCCAACCACCGACCTCAGCTGGGGCTGGCCAGGCTGAAGCCAAGGGCCTGGAACTCCATCCAGGCTTCGTGTGGGGGTGGCAGAGACCCACCCTCCACCCAGCCCTCCACACCCCACCCCAAGAATTCATCACCTACTGTGTCCCAGACCCTGCACTAACACAGAACCACAGCCAGGAGGCAGTGCAGGCCAGGGATACAGGCACTTCCATCCGGGACAGAGATGCTTTAACCAGCAGGCTAGACACCTACTTTCCCAAAGGCTACATTTGAAAGATCTAGATCACATATTACCTACAGCTAGACTCACTTAATAGATTAGCCACTTCCAAATATGGCTTTTTAAAAATATTATTAATTTTTATCAGTGAGGCAGAACAGATTTACAGGGTGAAGAGATAGAAAGTTCTTCCATTTGCTGGTTCTTCTCCAAGTGGCTGTAACAGCCAGAGCTGAGCCATTCTGAAGCAGGGAGCTTCTTCCAGGTTTCCTATCGGGTGCAGGGTCCCAAGGCTTAGGGCTGTCCTTGACTGCTTTCCCAGGCCACAAGCAGGGAGCTGGAGCAGAAGCAGAGCAGCCAGGACACCATCAGCGCCTACATGGGATGCCAGTGCCAGGATGCTGGTCCCAGTAAATAAGACCCCTCTCAAACACTAGTATCAGTTTGCCTTCTTAAAATAATACCCACTGGCATGGAGCGCTCAGCAGACAATGCATATAACAACACTCTTTCGGTTCCATAGTACTTATTCACTTATTTGCTTTGACAGAAAGAGAGGGCGTACACTCCTCTCCACAGGCCCCATCCCACATCCCTGCAGCAGCCCGGCCTGGCCAAGGAACTCAATCCTGTCTCCCACTGGTTCCCCGAGTCTACTTTAACAGGAACCTGGAGTCAGGAGCAGGAACAGAACCCAGGCCCTCCCACGCGGGATGTGAGCCCACAAGGTAGGCATTTCAACCAGTGGTCCAAATGCCTGCTCCCCAAACTCCTCTTTACAACACAAAGCCCATGTTGCCATCCTTCCCCAGAGTGAGAAAGCACGGGGAATGAAGAAAAGCGCAACGCCACCAACAACTGTGACAGAGACAACCAATGTTTTAAAGAGGATGAGTGGGGCGTAGCTGTTGTAGTACAGCGAGACACTGGCTTCCTGTACCTGGAGCACCTGCTTCAAGTCCCAGCAACTCTGTGTGTCCAGTGCAACCTGGTCCCAACGCACCTGCAAAGCAGCAAGTGATGGCCCAAGTACTTGCGCTCCTGCCACAGCCTTTCCTTGCAGTGTCTCCTCCCTCTCCTCCTTCCCCCCATATCTTGGTCTCTGGCAGAGATTCAGAAAAAGAACCAGCAGACAGAAGATCTCTGTATGCTTAACTCTTTCAAATAAAGAGAGGCAGGATTCGAGCCCACTGGGCTGTGCAGGACGAGGGCCGTGCCCGTGGCTTCTCCCTACCCCCTCACCGGCGCCGCCTGCCCAGGGCCAGCGTGTCCCCACCGGGGGCTCCCCGACCCTCGGCCGCCCATCGCGGGGGGCAACAAGCAGCGGACCCTCGAGCGGAGCTGGAGACCCCACGGCTCAGCAGGTGCAGCGACGGGAGGCGGCCAAGCTTCAGTCACGGTCTGGAGCCTGGCAGAGCAGAGCGGGGCCCAGGGCTCACCTGCTCAAGGCCGGGTCCTCGTCGCTGGGCTCTTCCACCGCATAGGGGTCGTTGTCATCCGACAGCCGGTTCATGGCGGCCGGGAGCGGCGTCCTCAGGCCGCACACACTCTTTGTGGCGTCGCTCTTCACTCCGCCAAGCCTCTCCGAAAGCGTCCGCACGCCACTTCCGCCCGTACTTCCGAGTCCTTGCTGCGCGCTTGCGCACAAGGCTCCTGCCAGAACGAGGGCGGAACCGGTGGGCGGGTTCCAAATCTCCCCGGGAGCTGCGGCCTCACTCTGAGGGAAGAGAGGCAGCTCTGTAGGACTCGGAGAAGGGCGTCTCCGGAGGAGGTGAAAACCCGGAGGCAGCGTCTAGGACCACTAGCAAAGCCGAAAAGTAGCTGCGGAGTCAGAAAAAAAAAAAACAACCAGCTTTTTCGACGCCTCACTCTGACCCATTCCTGTTTGTGCCCTCCTTAATTCTACTCTGCTTGAACAGCCAACGTGAAGGATGCCTGAGATCTGCAAATTTTACCTCACCCTGAACCCCACTACTAGTCCTTCCAGATGCCTAACCTGCCCTGGCCCACCCACTGTCACGCTTCTCATCACCTACTAGCTGCCACCTCCTGCTGCCTCCTCAGCAACTCAAACTTGGTGTGGTTCCAACCCAGCCCAGGTCCCGCTCTTGCCTGCACCTCAGCCCTGCACTGCTTCTGGCTCAGTTTCTGCTCAGGCCAGCCCCTCCATCCTCACACCTGCCAGAGGCTGGATCTCCTGCAACCCCGCCGCCTTGCTCTCTGTCCCTGAGCTCAGCTCCCAGGGCCTGGCATCCTAGCACTGTCTCCTCCCGCCATGTCCCCACTGCCTCCCGCCTGTGAAGCTTGACAACAGGCTCCCCCTAGCAAGTCTTCTGTTGGCTTTTCTTGCAAAATCATCTTGTACCTGGGGGACCATGCTTTTCTCGGGCCTCAAAGCATCTTGCCCAAGCCATGTCCTTCCACCCCGACCTGGAGCCAGCACGACTGGCGGATGCGGAATCTGTGTCTTTGCCCCCTCACAGCCTGTGCTGCTGCCCGAGGCACCCTCTCCTTGAACTTTGTCATGTCTGCAGACCAAAGCTCCGTCGGCAGGATGCACATACAGCAAGAACGACCCTCAGAACACTTGCAGCCCAGACAGGTGGGCTTCCAGGCACCCACCCTGCACGTTCTCCAGGACGCATTTTTAGATTCCCCGCTCCTGGACGCTCGCTCCTCCATCCACCCACTTGAAAGCTCAGGGTGCGTGCGCCATGCCCACATCTTGTCTGGTTTTCAGTTACTCTTCATGCCAACGCCCTTGCGAGGCATCAGGGGTCTCCATCAAGGCAGCAGAAGGAGCAGCGGTGGTGCAGCAGGTGGAGCCACGATGCACAGCCATTCCAAAAGTGCCTCGTTCACAGTTCTCTCCACAGGCCACCCCACAGTTCTCTCAACTTGGTGCTGAGGTCCTGCCATCCGCGTGGGAGACTCAGTTGGAAGACCTGACTGCTGCAGGCACCTGGGGAGTGAGCCAGCAGATGGGAGAGCTATCCCAGTGCACACTCTGGCTCTCCTGCGGAGAGATTCTATCACCCTGCCTTTCAAATTTTTTAAAAAAAGAAGAAGAAGAACAAGAAGAAGAAAGAAGAAAAATATAAGCAGGGGAGGGGTGAGGGATGGCAAGTTAAGCCTACACCTGTGGTGTCAGCATCCCACGTTGGCACCGGTTCTATTTCGGGCTGCTCCACTAGTGACTCAGCTCCTTGCTGATGGCCTGAGAAAAGCACTCACTCCCCTCATGTGTGTATGTGAATGTGCGTTGTACCTGTGTAGAACTGAAATAAAAATGGAGTCAGCATGGCTCATTGCTAAGTGCAATACTTCTCCCTTTTGTAACTCCTGCTTTGCTTGCTTGGCTATGAAACTGTATGAGACTCTGCAAGTGAGCCCCCACGTGACCTTCAACAAGTATGGTTCCCACTTCCCAGGGATTCACTTATGTCAACTCTGGTTATGTCACGGACGTTGCCAAGGCCTGACTCTGGTTATCTAGACTGCCGGGCCGCAAGGGAGTCGGGCACAGGATGCCCAGCTGGGACAGGCAGGGACCACACAATGCCTCCCTGCTCTCCTGCTACACTATGCAAGCCGTTGTAAAGTGGCCCTATAAAACTGTAAATGTGGTGTTCGGGGCCGCACTCCCGTAAGGGGTGTCAGTCCGGTCGGTCAGTCGGTGGGTCGGTCGGCTTGCTTCTCATTTAATTATAGTTTGTTGTGACTGTCACTGTTTTAGCACTCAGTGGATGCAACACTTTTTTTTTTAATTTTTTTTTTTAATTTTTCAAAGAAACTTCCGAGAGATGGTGAGGGGTTCACTGTGGTGGTTGGACTCTCCAGGCCACGGCCATCGCGGGGCCTCCGGTGCCTGCGACAGCAGCAAGAGAAGCTCAAGCGTCCGCCCAGAAGACGCTCTTCCTGACTCCTAACCAGGCCGGCCTCAGTGGCCGCTTCCTCCGACGGGCTCCTTGGAAGGCCACGGGCGCAGGTTCCAGGCCCCGGCCCCCAGGTACCTGGGGGAGCCCCGAGATACTGGGGGAAATTGGGGAGCAAAGCCGCAGGTGGAGGCTTTGTTCCCGCGTGTGTCTCGGCTTGCCTTTCCCATCGACAACAAATGGAAGTATCAAGCCCTCAAGCCCCAAATGTTCCCGGCATCCGCCTGGTCCCCTTGTGCTTCCGGGCGCGCTTGCTCCCATCCATGGCCTCTTGCCTTTCCCTGTCATTACACACAAACACCCCGACAGGAGGAGGGCTGGCTTCTCCTCAGTGCCAGACCTCTGGTTCTGCCGGGAACGAGCGTGCTCCGCGCCCACCCGGGGCCTCGGCTGGGGACGGAAAGCCTTGGCAGACGCCCGCCCGCCCGCGGACAGCAGGGCTCAGCCTCGAACCCGCGACCCGACCTGCCGCACCTGCCGGGACGGGGGCCACACGGAGTGGGAACGGTGACCAGGCCTGGTCCGTCCTTGCCGGGCGGCGGGGACGTGGCGGGAGTCCCTGCAGGCCCCAGCCCCGCGTCACAGAAGCTCGTCCAGAGCCGCGGCTTAGCGTGCCGAGCACGGGACCAGGGACGGCGACCAGGAGCGCAGCTGCGGGGACGTCACGGTCCGGGGCGTGTCGCATGCAGATGAGCATGGCGCGCAGAGGCTGCCGGTCCTGCTGCGTCCGGCGTGAACGTCCCGCGTGGGCGTGCGCGCAGGGTGTTGTTGGGCGCGCGTGTGTTTGTGGAGGGTTGCTGGAGGAGCGGGCGGCGCGTGGTGTTGGCGACGCGGGTGTTGGCGGTGGGCGTGTGTTGAGAGGGTGTGGGTGCGGGTGTTGAGTGTGTGTGTGTGGCGTGCTCAACTCATACTTACCTGGCAGGGGAGATACCATGATCACGAAGGTGGTTTTCCCAGGGCGAGGCTTATCCATTGCACTCCGGATGTGCTGACCCCTGCGATTTCCCCAAATGTGGGAAACTCGACTGCATAATTTGTGGTAGTGGGGGACTGCGTTCGCGCTCTCCCCTGATATTCCTTGTGCCGAATATCAGACTGATAAGTGTTTGCTCATTTATGACGCTTGACTAAGGTTCGGTGCTACGGTCTTCAGAATCTTGACCGCGTTAGTTTTCTTTTTTATCCTTGATAGCTCATCTCTCTTTAAAGGTCTTGCCATCTTTGATAGCGGAAAAGTGAAGATCTTTTTTCTGTCTCCCTCCCCTTTCCAATGAGGGATTGGATTTCAAATATTAAAAGACAAACGCAAATCCAAAAATAGCTGATTCCAGCACGTGTTAGTTTTGCCTGCCTAAGACAAAAGCAACCACGTCCACCACAAAGGAGCAATGGTTGAATCTACCCAACGCGGTGACTAAAACCTACCTTCTCTTCACTTGCCAGTTGTATCCTCGTAACCCCGCTATTCACTGGGCAGGGCATCCTGTTCGTGCTAATTGGCTAAGAACGGACTTCCGGTGACTCTCAGGTCGCAAACATGAAAAAGCGGCAGAGATTTCTTTCCGTATAAAAGTTGCTGAAGGGCCCGGCGCAAGTGGTCCTCGCCTCGCATTTCGGGATCCCATATGGGCGCCGGTTCTAATCCCGGCAGCCCCGCTTCCCTTCCAGCTCCCTGCCTGTGGCCTGGGAAAGCAGTCGAGGACGGCCCAAAGCTTTGGGAACCTGCACCCGCGTGGGAGACCCGGAAGAGAATCCTGGCTTTGGATCGGCATAGTATCGGCCCGTTGCGCTCACTTGGGACGGGAAGATCTTTCTATCTCTCCTCTCTGTAAAAATAAATCCTAAAAAGAAAAAGAAGTTGCTGAAACTTTGTAACTACAGCCTATGAGGGAAGAAAAGAAGCACTTGAGAAAGAAAAATACACTGACGTAACACTTATCAGTCTGATATTCGGTACAAGGAATATCAGGGGAGAGCGCGAACGCAGTCCCCCACTACCACAAATTATGCAGTCGAGTTTCCCACATTTGGGGAAATCGCAGGGGTCAGCACATCCGGAGTGCAATGGATAAGCCTCGCCCTGGGAAAACCACCTTCGTGATCATGGTATCTCCCCTGCCAGGTAAGTATGAGTTGAGCACGCCACACACACACTCAACACCCGCACCCACACCCTCTCAACACACGCCCACCGCCAACACCCGCGTCGCCAACACCACGCGCCGCCCGCTCCTCCAGCAACCCTCCACAAACACACGCGCGCCCAACAACACCCTGCGCGCACGCCCACGCGGGACGTTCACGCCGGACGCAGCAGGACCGGCAGCCTCTGCGCGCCATGCTCATCTGCATGCGACACGCCCACACCTCCCCTGCCGCCCCGCCCACCCGCGGCTCGCGCACCGCCCGCGCTCGCGGACCTGGGACCTCCGGGCCAGACCCCGCTGCCCGCCGGCCGTGGAGGGCCTGGGTAAAGGCACGGGCTGACTGCCGTCCCGTGCTGAGCCACTCGGGAAAGAAGCAGCCGTGGAGCCTACCTTCCGTGCGTGGGGACTGACTGCGTTATTTCAAGGGACACTAGTTCCTGGCAAGCTGGGGCCACTCCTGGTGCTCTGAAACCCCGAGGGGGGATGGTCGGCATTCTGAATTGCAGCTCAAGATGAAGGCAAACTAGCTGAAGGCAAACCACGATGCAGCGCAGCAGGTTTCCCAGGCAGCAGGCCTTGTCCTGGCACACGCAGCTGCCGGCCCTGTGTCCTTGCTCTTTCGGGATGGAGCAGTTCGGTGGGTGGGCTGTCTGCACCAGCTGCTGATCTTACACAGGTGGGAAACCTGAGAGTTGGAAGGCTGAGAGACACGTGCCTTAGTTGTATGTTCATAAAACTGCCAGGACCACGATAGCTTGTATGACATGTAATACAGAGAATTGCAGAAACAGGCAGAGAAAAGAGAGGAATCCTTGAGAGTGAGGAGAATTAAGATGCATCACGGCCCGGGTAGCATTCAAAATGTGTAGCATAGTGGAGCAGCATTACAAAGCCTTTCTCCATCAGCCCCTGGGGGCCTGGGGGTGCGGGCTCGAAGGGGGCCAGTCGTACCTGGGTCACACTTCCAGGCAGGTCCAGTGAGCCTGAGAATTCCCCACCTGTGATTGGTCCTGGACGGGGAGGGGCGAGAGGATGGGAGGGTCCTCGGTTACCGTGCTGTCCTGGTATGCTGATGGACCGGGTTTGGGGAACTATGAGTGGGCCTGGATCTCGAATGTGTGGTCAGGCAGAGCTCCAGGCCAGCACACCACGCCGCCGGAAGACAGGGAGAGGGGAAGACCGGGTGTCACAAGGCTGGGCTAGGGAACCCATGTGCTCCCTGGCGCAGGGGCTGTGGATGGGTCAGGGAAAGGGAAAAGGCCCCGTGGGGGAGGGAGGACCGCTGTGAGAGTGTGTTGCAGGTGAGGGTTGACTTCTGAGGGACTCCCGGTCAACAAGGCCACTGTACTTGCAGGGAAGCACGGGGACTGAGACCTAGAGCTCTGGAGGTTGGAGCTGGAGCAGGACCTTTATGCGTCAGACCGACGCACCAGCCCACGTGGGGGAGACCTGAGCTGGGCTAATTAGCATGGATCACCCCCCCACCACCACCACCACCACTCACCAGTACACAAGAAGGCTAGGGCTCACGGGCCTTCCTGGCAGGGCAGGACTAGGTCACAGTACCTGCCAGTGCAAGTCGCAACAGGAGATGGGCAGTGTTAGGCTGGGCCATGCCACTAACCTGCATGCAAGAGAAGCAGGCCTGGGGGCAGATTCTGTGGGGGATCCAGGGCCTCACCCCGTGGAGCTGCCATCTCCTCTGGTCTACTTGAGAGCCGGGGTGGTGATGCCCATGGGTACTGGGGTTGAGAACAGGGGAGTGGGTCCAGGCTGCAGCACCCACAGGAGCACCCAAAATTGGGTATGGGGCGGGCTGGGCCACAACAGCCGCAAACTCATGGAAAGGCTGGGATGAAGGAGATGAAGGGGGCTGACTCTGCCGGGTAAGGGCCTAGCGCCTGCCAGCACGTGTGAGATCTGGGAGTGGGTCTGGTGGGGGAACTTGGGACAACCCCTCCCCCCATGGTGGGACACAGCTCCCGCAGGTGAGGTGAGCATGTGATTCAAACCTGGGTGTTGGTCAGAGAGGGCAAGGCAGCTCCACCTGTCGGCAACTGTGGGGCTTGGTTCTGGCATCAGGTGGACTGGGCATGACAGGGCCCACCTTGGCCCACTGGCATGTGCAGGAGCCACGCTGGAGTGCGGGGCACGCCAGGCTAGGCTAGCACATGTACTGATTTGCAGGAGCCAGGGATGGGAGTGGATAGGGCAGGGCTAGGCCGCAGCAGCCCCCAGCTCTCAAGAGTTGGGCCTGGGGGGTTGGCCAGGGGCCAGGCCGGGCCAGGTTGCGACATGTGATGGCAAAGGGGAAGACGGGGCATGGGCTATGCAAAACTGTTTCAGAGCAGCCACTGACCACATGCAAGATGTGTGGACAGGAACAAGCCTGGCTGGGGAGCTAAAAGTACACCTAGGCTGGGCTGCATTGTGGTTCCACAGGTGAGAGTGAGCCAGAATGTGGGGTGTGACGGGGTTGGAGATCTGGGCTGGACCTGACCGCAGTCTGTTGCCATGAATGTGGACTGGGTCTGGGGTGTGCCAAAGGAATAGACTCCAGCACCCACTGGTGCTGGTGAGAGCCAGGGTGGGTGAAAGACAAGCTGGGATAGGTCTCGTCACTCGCCAAACCACAGGAGAGCTGTTTGTGCTCAGGACGGAGCATGAACATAAACTATAACTTAAGGCAGAGATGGGTCCCATACCTGGGGTCAGGTGGGCAGATGGCAAGGTGAAGCCAAGCACAAAATCAGAGCTGTTTTGTAATAGCAACAGGAGACAACAAATACCAGGACTACAACCAAAAGACAAAAAATTATAATGCCACGGTGGATGTTAAAATAGTGGAAACTGGAATTAGTGAATAACCAGAAACTCACAAGTGAGGAATACTTTAGTAGAAGAGCGATGACAGAGCAGAATCAGTCTGATTTTATGTACAAGGAATATCAGGGGAGAGCGCGAACGCAGTCCCCCACTACCACAAATTATGCAGTCGAGTTTCCCACATTTGGGGAAATCGCAGGGGTCAGCACATCCGGAGTGCAATGGATAAGCCTCGCCCTGGGAAAACCACCTTCGTGATCATGGTATCTCCCCTGCCAGGTAAGTATGAGTTGAGCACGCCACACACACACTCAACACCCGCACCCACACCCTCTCAACACACGCCCACCGCCAACACCCGCGTCGCCAACACCACGCGCCGCCCGCTCCTCCAGCAACCCTCCACAAACACACGCGCGCCCAACAACACCCTGCGCGCACGCCCACGCGGGACGTTCACGCCGGACGCAGCAGGACCGGCAGCCTCTGCGCGCCATGCTCATCTGCATGCGACACGCCCCGGACCGTGACGTCCCCGCGGCTCCAGGCGGGATGCTGGGAGGGGCAAGGGAAGGAGTCGAAGCCCAGAAATGACCCCGGAAGTTCTCTTTTTTTTTCTAGACTCAGTGAACAATCCTTTATAGCCTGAGATCTCAAGGGAGCTTGACTTCCTCACCCTCTCTGGCGGGCCTTGTCCCCAGGGAAGCCACAGCCCGGCGAGGCATCCCAGCCCTCCGAGGCGTCCCGACTTAGGGCTGTTTTTGGCTTTCCGGAGCAGGTGCACGCGTAGAGAGGGAGCAAAGTCTGTGCGACGCAGGCGGGAGCCGGAAACTCAAAAGGTCTTTCTGCCAAAGGGAATGAATCTCAGCTCAGAAAATCAAAAATGACAGAATTACCCAGGTGGCAGAAGCAAGGGGCAGCGGCATCTGCCCCAGGATGCCCGTATAAAGGCATCTACCTCTCCCACACCTCAGCCCTACCACCGAGGGATCACCCAAGGAGTGGCAGGATTGGTGCCACAAAAGCATGAGAAGATGCTGAATGGAGAAATGGTTTTCTTCATTTACACTACGGCCATCTTCCATGCTTTCAGGATGCCCTTTGGCTCTGAATACACAGACTTTTACAGCCCAAAACAACCCAGGTGTGGTACAGAGTTTCTTTAATCCTTATCTTAGCAGTCCTTAGAATAGTTATTATATTAAAAGCAACTGAAAAAGTAAGACACCAGTACAGGGGGTTTGGTATGCTTGGATTCATTCTGTAAAATGCAAGGAACGCAAGAAGAAAGTATAGCAGTAGAGTTAGGGATGCTTTCTTCTGTTATCTTTATCCAGAGCGAGGCAGGAAGGAGAGCTAGCGCCAGGACTCAGTCTGCCACTTGGTGTTCCATGGTTACTCACAAACCCGGGTGTTCCTGGCTTGTGACGAGCCTCCTTGTCTGCCGGTGCCCTGGGCTCCTTCATCTCCCCTGTCCCCGGAGTCTGAAGCACGGTTACCTTGACTGTATGTTGATGATGCGTCACGGTGTGCATTTGCGTGACTTGCCTCTAGACTATATAAAGACTTCATAAGCAAGCAAGAATTAGTGCATAAGTAAATAACAGTCCCCTGAACTAGAATAACTAACTCTATTGAAAGGATTTAAGAATGTTGGTGGGCAGGTCTGAGCAGCAGCAGCAGCATGACACAGGTGTCTGGGTCTCCCAGCCGCATGGCTGTGGCTGAGTTTAGAGTGCCTGTGTTAGGCCCGACTGCCTGGTGGGGATCCTGCTCCCCATGCAACCCTGCTGGGTGGTGGGAGGGTCCTGGGCTTGTGGGTAGCCACAGCGCCAACTGGCCCCAGGCTTTGCGCGCTGGCAAGCCCTCTGGCAAGCTCTGGGGTCTTCGGGTATGCAATTATTGTCTATAAATATTCATGGATAAAGCCGCAGTATGTACAGGCGAGGAATGAATCCTGAGGCACATTCAATGACAGGTGTATTTGCCGAAACTGTACTTTCAGGTAAGTGAGGGGACTGAGACCTGGTGGTTTGGAAGGTAGAGACCTGAAGATATTTTTGGGTAAGACCGGTGCACCAACCGACATAGGAGTCCCGGGTTGAGCTTGTTAGCATGGAGTATGGCTGACCACCACATGCCAGTGCACACAAGCTATGGCTGGGGGCCTCTCTGACAGGGTACAGCCCAGTACCTGACAGTGGGTGTCGGATCAGGGGATGGGTCATGTTAGACTGGGTCATGACACCAACCAGCATGCAAGAGAACCAGGTCCAGGCAGGGGTGGATTCCATGGGGGATATGTGGGCCCAACCCTTTGGAACTGCAAGTCCTGCTGGTTAGCTTGAGAGTTGGGATGCTGATGGGCTGAGCTAGGCATGACCATGGAACTCACTGATGCTCACCGGTACTGGAGCTGAGAACAAGTGGGGCAGGTCCAGGTTGCAGCACCTACATAAGCACCCTAAAGCAGCTTTGAGGCAGGCCAGGCCACACCAGCTCATACAAAGGTAAGGGCCAAGCACCCACTGGCATGCGTGAGATCTGGTTCTGGGAGTGGCCTGAATGGGAGAACCTGGGAAACTACCCTAGTAGGTCATTACTGGGGTCCATGCTAAGTAGGTGTGGACGACACAAAAGGGTGAAGAGAACAGCTCCCTTGTTTGGCACGGCCCGGGGGAGCTTCCCATTGCACGGCAGGGCAGGACCCGGCGGATCTCTCTACAACCAGCTGAACGCAATTCCATCTCCCTTTGCAAGGACACCTAACCACCCTGCTGCGAATTCTGTAATCTATTGAGGCATTGTTGTTTGCCCCTGTGAGATGGTTTTTTACAACCAATGTGAGCTTGGGAGTTAATGTTGCTGATAATGTCTTGGTGAGCGGGCCTTTAACAATGTATGCTGTCTCAGGTGCTCTGATGGCCCTTTGGCTGGAAGAGCTCAAGAATGTACTAACATTATAATACACACTTTCAGACAACTTAGGGTTACTGAGTCCATAGTTGTAGTGGGAATCTATGTTTGTAGTTTTTCTGTTTCTGATCTTTTCCCATTTGTGATATATTTTCTCCTCTAACTGATGAATTGTAGAATGAGAATTGTAGTAGGGGTGTATTATTGATTAAGATGAGTTGTCTACTGAGGAATTCCTGGCTGCAACCTCAGAATGGATAATGCCCTGCCTTAAGATGAAACAATTTGCAGAATTATCTTTGGAAGCACCGCTTGTCCATTGTAGAGATGAAATCAAAATGGAGTAAACATGGCTCATTGCTAACTGCAATTCTTTTCGCCTTTATAACTTGTGCTTCACTTTCTTTATTATTATTATTTTTATTGCAAACTCAGGTATACAGAGAGGAGGAGAGACAGAGAGGAAGATCTTCTGTCCGATGATTCACTCCCCAAGTGACCGCAACAGTCGGTGCTGCGCCAATCCAAAACCAGGAGCCAGGAACTTCCTTCAGGTCTCTCAAGCAGGTGCAGGGTCCCAAAGCATTGGCCCGTCCTCAACTGCTTTCCCAGGCTACAAGGAGGGAGCTGGAAGGGAAGTGGTGCCACCAGGATTAGAACCTAGAACCGGCACACATATGGGATCCCGGCGTGGTCAAGGCAAGGCAAGGACTTTATTACTTTTTTGTTAAGATTTATTTATTTTTATTACAAGGTCAGATACACAGAAAGGAGGAGAGACAGAGAGGAAGATCTTCCATCCGATGATTCACTCCCCAAGTGGCCACAATGGCCAGTGCTGCACCGATCCGAAGCTGGGTAACAGGAACCTCTTCCGAGTCTCCCATGTGGGGGCAGGGTCCCAAAGCTTTGGGCTGTCCTCTACTGCTTTCCCAGGCCACAAGCAGGGAGGTGGATGGGAAGTGGAGTTGTTGGGATTAGAACTGACCTGTATGGGATCCAGGCGCGTTCAAGGTGAGGACTTTAGCCGCTAGGCCACCGTGCTGGGCCCCACAGCTTTACTTTCTTGGCTAACAAACTGTGTGAGCTTACAGGCCTGATGGCCAACGTGACCTTTAGTGCCAATTGCCCCAATCCCCATAAACTAAGGCCCCAGCCTTATTACCCATAGATAATTCAAGGTCAGGATCTGGTTGTCAGATGTGGTGCCAAGGTTGGAGCCTGGACCTGAGGAGAGCAGGCAGCGGCTGGCAAGCAGAGAGAAGCAAGGAATGTGTAATCCTTCCTCATTCACCTGTTGTAAATTGTACCCCCCCTTGAAGCTGTCTCAAACTGCCCCTAAAGAAAACTTTGCAATTGTAATGCTCGGGCCCGCACTCTGTGGTCTAGTGGATACAACAACATGATGTACCCTTCTTGAGTTCTGAACTCGGCTGGAGCTGGCCTCCAGCGGGTCACAGCTCCCACTGATGAGCACATGGTCCAGGCCTGGGTGTTGGGCAGGCTGAGCAGTGTAGCACCATCTGTCGGCAAGCATGTGAGTTGGTTTTGCAAGGGGGCAGAATGGGCAGGGCAAACCATAGCCCACTGTCAAGTGCAGAAAAAGGATGGAGTGCAGGTCATGCTGGGCTAGGCTGTCACGCCTGCTAGTTTACATGAGCCAGTGATGAGAGCAGACAGCATGGCGAGGTTGCAGCACCTGCCCAGTAAGAGTTGGGACTGAAGGCTGGCTGGGCAAGGCCAGGCTACAGCGTCTGAAGGCAAAGGCCAAGACAGGGGAGGGGTTGTGCTAAGCTAGGTCAGAGTAATCACTGGTACCAGCGAGATCAGTGCCTGGGATCAGGCCTGGTTGGGAAGCTAAGGGGATACCCTGGCTGGGTTGTGGGTCCCACTGGTGAGCACAGGAGCCAGACTGGGTGATGCAGTCCGGTCTGGATATGGATGCAGTCTCCCTCACCATGGGTGTAGACTGGGTCTAGGGTATGGGTCTAGACTCCAGCACCCATTGGAACTTGTGAGAACCAGGATGAGTGCAGGACAGGCTGGGCTAGGCTTCTGTTCCCACTGAGCCATGTTTGAGCTGTCTGGGTATGGACTGGGCTTGGCTGGGCTGTAGCAAACAACAATAAGGACCAGAAAGGGTGAGGGCCAATCAGGAAAGACCACTGTTCCTGCAAGGACAGGAGGTGGACTAAGTAGGGCTGGCTCATAGACCCACTGGTGTGTGCAAGATCTAGTATTGACAGAGATCCTGATGGAGGAGCTTGGCAACTCCTCTGTCAGGACACAGTCCCTGCAGGTGAGTGCAAAAACCATGATAAGGAGCAGCCCATGACAGGTTATGATACCCATGGGCTTACCTTGGGCTCAGGTCTGAGATGAGCCAGATTGGACCAGTTCACATTACCTGCTGGCAAGTCCAAGAGCCAAAATGGTGTGTGGGTCATGCTGGTTCAGGCCACAATACCAGACATTTCACATTAGGGTCGGGAATAGGGGCTGGCTGAACTGGGCTAGACTCTAATCCTCACCAGTGTGACCTAGAACTGGGGTTGGACCAGGCTGGGCCAGGCTACAGCACCCACTGGCAAATGCCAAGGTGAGGCAGACCATACATATCAGACAGGGCCGCAGTGCCCAGCCAGCACACATGAGACCCAGAGTAGAGTGGGCAAACCCAGCAGGGGGGCTGCAGGGAGATACCCTGGTGGGCCACTATTCCCACTGGTGAGCGTGAGAGCTGCAGACAGGGGCAGACCAGGCCGGGCATTGCCAGAGGCCAGCTCCAGCTGAGTTCAGAGGTCAAGAAGTGTGCATGGAGTAGGTGTAAAGAGAAAAGAAATGGGCCTGGCCCCGTGGCCTAGCGGCTAAAGTCCTCACCTTCAACACACCAGGATCCCATATGGGTACTGGTTCTAATCCCAGCTGCCCCACTTCCCATCCAGTTCCCCATTTGTGGGCTGGTAAAGCAGTTGAGGACGGCCCAAAGCCATCCTTGGGACCCTGCATCCACAGGGGAGACCCAGAGGAAGAGCTCTTGGCTCCTGGCTTCGGATCGGCTCAGCTCTGGCCATTGCAATCACTTGGGGAGTGAATCATTGGATGGAAGATCTTGTTCTCTGTCTCTCCTCCTCTCTCTATATATATCTGACTTTGCAATAAAAATAAATAAAATTTGAGAGCGAAGAAAGAGAGAAGAGAAATTATCATAATGGACAATGCAAGAAAGCTATCCCCTTTATTCATACAGAAGCAGTCATAAGCTCTGGCACAGACTTTTTACGCCGTGGTCAAATGGGTGTTTCCAAGAATAATTCTGCCATGTGTTTTGTCCCGTCCAGCAGGACAGTCAATGGGGGTCGCAACCAACCTAGGAGAGAATGAAGGGACAAGAGACACGAAGAATGGACAGCAAGACAGGATGTTTGATCAAGCTGTCAGTTTATTGATTTTAATTGAGGGTTTTTATATTCTTCAGTAACTAAGGCTCAGGGAGGAAAGGAGAAACTGGGACACAAGCCATGGTTTCAAGACTGATTGTTCTTGAGCAGCTACCATATCAACAATAGTAACCACCATATCAACAATAGTGCAGGTAACCAGTAACAGGATGTTGGCAGGTACAGCATAAATCACATTCTGAAACAGTTTTTAGAAGCAATTGAAGCTAAACCTGTGATTAGTTTCATAACCTCTTTCCCAAGCATCTAACCAGCCGGGGGTTTTCCACTGGCCCATAGTTCTATATTCTAAATGGCTTCAGGGTGGCTACAGTACACGGCTCTTGACAGTGTTTCACCTTAAAGCAGTTTGTTATCCATCCTGACCCTGTGGTCAGGAAGTTCTCAATACATGGTGCATATCAATCAGTAACACATTCCTACTACAATCCTCATTCTACAGCTTGATGTTGAATCAGTTAAGGGAGGAAATGCAGCGCAGAAGGACCCACCTAAGGATGGTCAGTGGGGACAGTAAAGACAGAGACAGCATGTATTGTGAAAAGTCCTTTTGCTAAAACGGTATCAGCAACATCAACTTCCAAGCTCACATTGATAGTAAAAACCAACCCTGCAGCAGTAAAGGATCCCTAAATAGATCACAGAATTCTCAGCGGGGTGGCTAGGTGTCCATGCAAAGGGAGGTGGAACTGCCTTCAGGTGGTCGCAGAGACATCCGCTAGGCCCTGCCATGCAGCAGAAAATCCCTTGTGGCCTTACCTGCAGGGGAACAGTTCTCCACACACCTTCATGTCCTCCACACCCACTGCATGGACCCCAGCAGGGCAGGGCTACAAAACCTGTTGGTCTGCATATAAGTTCGATCGGGGACAAGCGAGGCTGTGTGGCACATGTGTAAACCAGAAGGGGTGAGGGTTGGTTGGACTCTGCTGCAGCATCAGCTGGCAGATGCTGGGCTGGGGGAAAAACTTTGTTGAACAACTGCAGAACCACCTGGAGAGTGCAAGATGCGAGTGTGGGAATGGACTCAATAGGGAACCAGCGGGCACCTCCCTTTTGGGTTGCCACTCTGGTAAGAATGAGAACCAGGACTGGGACAGTTTTGGCTTGACAGAGTGGCACCCGACAGCACATTGTGTGGGTTTGATAGTGGGGCTGGTTGGGTTGAAAGAGGCTTCAATGCCCACTGACATGCAGTGGGATGTGGGACAGATAAGGGGTGGAAAGCATGGAAAAAGGGGGAGGGACCTGGTGGGGGCTATTGTGGCTAGTTCCATTAAGCCACAACTCCCACTGGTTTGTGTGGGGGCCAACCGTGTGGTGGGCATTCTCAGGCTGGACTTTAACACCCATTAATTTGCATAAAGCCAGGGCTGATGGGCCGGAATATATCTTTTCCCCTGTGTATACCTGACAGCCACATAAAAAAGAAGGCCCAGTGTGATACTCCAACGATTAGTTAGCATAATCACCTGCAAGACTCTGGCATCACAAGAAGAAAATCCACCTAAATAAACACAATCTGACAGACCAAGAAAAAGACCATTCTAAATAAACACAAAGTACTCTTCCAAAAGGAAAAAAAAAGGTAAACCACTGACACAACATTTGTTGATGAAAAAACTTGCTGCAAAACCATCATGTTGCAAACAAAATAAAGCAAACTGTTCACACTCTGATTTTATGTACAAGGAATATCAGGGGAGAGCGCGAACGCAGTCCCCCACTACCACAAATTATGCAGTCGAGTTTCCCACATTTGGGGAAATCGCAGGGGTCAGCACATCCGGAGTGCAATGGATAAGCCTCGCCCTGGGAAAACCACCTTCGTGATCATGGTATCTCCCCTGCCAGGTAAGTATGAGTTGCTCAACCCACACACACACTTAACACCCGCACCCACACCCTCTCAACACACGCCCACCGCGCACACCCGCGTCGCCAACACCACGCGCCGCCCGCTCCTCCAACAACCCTCCACAAACACACGCGCGCCCAACAACACCCTGCGCGCACGCCCACGCGGGACGTTCACACCGGACGCAGCAGGACCGGCAGCCTCTGCGCGCCATGCTCATCTGCATGCGACACGCCCACACCTCCCCTGCCCGCCCCGCCCACCCGGGCTCGCGCACCGCCCGCGCTCGCGGACCTGGGACCTCCGGCCCAGACCCCGCTGCCCTCCGGCCGTGGAGGGCCTGGGTAAAGGCACGGGCTGACTGCCGTCCCGTGCTGAGCCACTCGGGAAAAAAGCAGCCGTGGTACCTACCTTCCGTGCGTGGGGACTGACTGCGTTATTTCAAGGGACACTAGTTGCTGGCAAGCTGGGGCCACTCCTGGTGCTCTGAAAGTGTCACAAGGCTGGGGAACCCATGAGCTCCCTGGCGCAGGGGCTGTGGATAGGTCAGGGAAAGGGAAAAGGCCCCGTGGGGGAGGGAGGACCGCTGTGAGAGTGTGTTGCAGGTGAGGGATGACTTCTGAGGCACTCCTGGTCAACAAGGCCACTGTACTTGCAGGGAAGCACAGGGACTGAGACCTAGAGCTCTGGAGGTTGGAGGTTGGAGCTGGAGGAGGACCTTTATGCGTCAGACCGACGCACCAGCCCACGTGGGGGAGACCTGAGCTGGGCTAATTAGCATGGATCACACCACCACCACCACCACCACCACCACCACCACCACCACCACCACCACCACCACCACCACCACCACCACTCACCAGTACACAAGAAAGCTAGGGCTCGCGGGCCTTCCTGGCAGGGCAGGACTAGGTCACAGTACCCGCCAGTGCAAGTCGCAACAGGAGATGGGCAGTGTTAGGCTGGGCCATGCCACTAACCTGCATGCGAGAGAAGCAGGCCTGGGGGCAGATTCTGTGGGGGATCCGGGGGCTCACCCCGTGGAGCTGCCATCTCCTCTGGTCTGCTTGAGAGCCGGGGTGGTGATGCCCATGGGTACTGGGGTTGAGAACAGGGGAGTGGGTCCAGGCTGCAGCACCCACAGGAGCACCCAAAATTGGGTATGGGGCGGGCTGGGCCACAACAGCCGCAAACTCATGGAAAGGCTGGGATGAAGGAGATGAAGGGGGCTGACTCTGCCGGGTAAGGGCCTAGCGCCTGCCAGCACGTGTGAGATCTGGGAGTGGGTCTGGTGGGGGAACTTGGGACAACCCCTCCCCCCATGGTGGGACACAGCTCCCGCAGGTGAGGTGAGCATGTGATTCAAACCCAGGTGTTGGTCAGAGAGGGCAAGGCAGCTCCACCTGTCGGCAACTGTGGGGGTTGGTTCTGGCATCAGGTGGACTGGGCATGACAGGGCCCACCTTGGCCCACTGGCATGTGCAGGAGCCACGCTGGAGTGCGGGGCACGCCAGGCTAGGCTAGCACATGTACTGATTTGCAGGAGCCAGGGATGGGAGTGGATAGGGCAGGGCTAGGCCGCAGCAGCCCCCAGCTCTCAAGAGTTGGGCCTGGGGGGTTGGCCAGGGGCCAGGCCGGGCCAGGTTGCGACATGTGATGGCAAAGGGGAAGACGGGGCATGGGCTATGCAGAGCTGTTTCAGAGCAGCCACTGACCACATGCAAGATGTGTGGACGGGAACAAGCCTGGCTGGGGAGCTAAGAGGACGCCCCGGCTGGGCTGCATTGTGGTTCCCACTGGTGACAGCCAGAATGTGGGGTGTGAGGGGGTTGGAGATCCTGGCTTGACCTGACCAGTCTGTCGTCATGAATATGGATTGGGTCTGGGGTGTGCCAAAGGAATAGACTCCAGCACCCACTGGTGCTGGTGAGAGCCAGGGTGGGTGAAAGACAGGCTGGGATAGGTCTCAGCACCCGCCAAACCACACGAGAGCTGTTTGTGGGCATGGGTCAGCATCCAGGAGCAAGAAGCGGAATGGGTGGGGGCTGGATGGGTCAGAACAGGATGGTGAAGCAGATGAAGTCTTCGAGGTCATAGGAACTAGTTGCGTGAATTTTGCCACTGATAGGAAGCCTGAGAGAGGTGCTTGCAGAACCCCTCTGGGTAAGACAGGGTCGGTGCAGGTGAGTGCTACAACCACAGCTGGAACAGCACAGGCTATATCTCTCCGGCTAACCCGGGTGACTCGGGTCTGGGGGAAAGAGGACAGGCCCCACAAATGGGGGCCAAAAAAGAGAATTGTCAGGTGAAGTAGAGAATAACCAGAGGCGGTTTCTAATTAGCAACAAGTGGCAAATATTGGATAACAGCCACTGACAAGTGAGAAAAGTCTCCATATCCGAAAGAGAGACATTTTATATAACAGCGGCAAGAGAGCAGAATCAGTCTGATATTGGGCACAAGGAATATCAGGGGAGAGCGCGAACGCAGTCCCCCACTACCACAAATTATGCAGTCGAGTTTCCCACATTTGGGGAAATCGCAGGGGTCAGCACATCCGGAGTGCAATGGATAAGCCTCGCCCTGGGAAAACCACCTTCGTGATCATGGTATCTCCCCTGCCAGGTAAGTATGAGTTGAGCACGCCACACACACACTCAACACCCGCACCCACACCCTCTCAACACACGCCCACCGCCAACACCCGCGTCGCCAACACCACGCGCCGCCCGCTCCTCCAGCAACCCTCCACAAACACACGCGCGCCCAACAACACCCTGCGCGCACGCCCACGCGGGACGTTCACACCGGACGCAGCAGGACCGGCAGCCTCTGCGCGCCGTGCTCATCTGCATGCGACACGCCCCGGACTGTGACGTCCCCGCAGCTGCGCTCCTGGTCGCCGTCCCTGGTCCCGTGCTCGGCACGCTAAGCCGCGGCTCTGGACGAGCTTCTGTGACGCGGTGCTGGGGCCTGCAGGGACTCCCGCCACGTCCCCGCCGCCCGGCAAGGACGGACCAGGCCTGGTCACCGTTCCCACTACGTGTGGCCCCCGTCCCGGCAGGTGCGGCAGGCCGGGTCGCGGGTTTGAGGCTGAGCCCTGCTGTCCGCGGGCGGGCGGGCGTCTGCCAAGGCTTTCCGTCCCCAGCCGAGGCCCCGGGTGGGCGCGGAGCACGCTCGTTCCCGGCAGAACCAGAGGTCTGGCACTGAGGAGAAGCCAGCCCTCCTCCTGTCGGGGTGTTTGTGTGTAATGACAGGGAAAGGCAAGAGGCCATGGATGGGAGCAAGCGCGCCCGGAAGCACAAGGGGACCAGGCGGATGCCGGGAACATTTGGGGCTTGAGGGCTTGATACTTCCATTTGTTGTCGATGGGAAAGGCAAGCCGAGACACACGCGGGAACAAAGCCTCCACCTGCAGCTTTGCTCCCCAATCTCCCCCAGCATCTTGGGGCTCCCCCAGGTACCTGGGGGCCAGGGCCTGGAACCTGCGCCTGTGGCCTTCCAAGGAGCCCGGCCTGGTTAGGAGTCAGGAAGAGCGTCTTCTGGGCGGACGCTCGAGCTTCTCTTGCTGCTGTCGCAGGCACCGGAGGCCCCGCGGTGGCCGTGGCCTGGAGAGTCCAACCACCACAGTGAACCCCTCACCATCTCTCGGAAGTTTCTTTGAAAAATTAAAAAAAAAATTAAAAAAAAAAGTGTTGCATCCACTGAGTGCTAAAACAGTGACAGTCACAACAAACTATAATTAAATGAGAAGCAAGCCGACCGACCGACCGACCCACCGACTGACCGACCGGACTGACACCCCTTACGGGAGTGCGGCCCCGAACACCACATTTACAGTTTTATAGGGCCACTTTACAACGGCTTGCATAGTGTAGCAGGAGAGCAGGGAGGCATTGTGTGGTCCCTGCCTGTCCCAGCTGGGCATCCTGTGCCCGACTCCCTTGCGGCCCGGCAGTCTAGATAACCAGAGTCAGGCCTTGGCAACGTCCGTGACATAACCAGAGTTGACATAAGTGAATCCCTGGGAAGTGGGAACCATACTTGTTGAAGGTCACGTGGGGGCTCACTTGCAGAGTCTCATACAGTTTCATAGCCAAGCAAGCAAAGCAGGAGTTACAAAAGGGAGAAGTATTGCACTTAGCAATGAGCCATGCTGACTCCATTTTTATTTCAGTTCTACACAGGTACAACGCACATTCACATACACACATGAGGGGAGTGAGTGCTTTTCTCAGGCCATCAGCAAGGAGCTGAGTCACTAGTGGAGCAGCCCAGAATAGAACCGGTGCCAACGTGGGATGCTGACACCACAGGTGTAGGCTTAACTTGCCATCCCTCACCCCTCCCCTGCTTATATTTTTCTTCTTTCTTGTTGTTCTTCTTCTTTTTTAAAAAATTTGAAAGGCAGGGTGATAGAATCTCTCCGCAGGAGAGCCAGAGTGTGCACTGGGATAGCTCCCATCTGCTGGCTCACTCCCCAGGTGCCTGCAGCAGTCAGGTCTTCCAACTGAGTCTCCCACGCGGCTGGCAGGACCTCAGCACCAAGTTGAGAGAACTGTGGGGTGGCCTGTGGAGAGAACTGTGAACGAGGCACTTTTGGAATGGCTGTGCATCGTGGCTCCACCTGCTGCGCCACCGCTGCTCCTTCTGCTGCCTTGATGGAGACCCCTGATGCCTCGCAAGGGCGTTGGCATGAAGAGTAACTGAAAACCAGACAAGATGTGGGCATGGCGCACGCACCCTGAGCTTTCAAGTGGGTGGATGGAGGAGCGAGCGTCCAGGAGCGGGGAATCTAAAAATGCGTCCTGGAGAACGTGCAGGGTGGGTGCCTGGAAGCCCACCTGTCTGGGCTGCAAGTGTTCTGAGGGTCGTTCTTGCTGTATGTGCATCCTGCCGACGGAGCTTTGGTCTGCAGACATGACAAAGTTCAAGGAGAGGGTGCCTCGGGCAGCAGCACAGGCTGTGAGGGGGCAAAGACACAGATTCCGCATCCGACAGTCGTGCTGGCTCCAGGTCGGGGTGGAAGGACATGGCTTGGGCAAAATGCTTTGAGGCCCGAGAAAAGCATGGTCCCCCAGGTACAAGATGATTTTGCAAGAAAAACCAACAGAAGACTTGCTAGGGGGAGCCTGTTGTCAAGCTTCACAGGCGGGAGGCAGTGGGGACATGGCGGGAGGAGACAGTGCTAGGATGCCAGGCCCTGGGAGCTGAGCTCAGGGACAGAGAGCAAGGCGGCGGGGTTGCAGGAGATCCAGCCTCTGGCAGGTGTGAGGATGGAGGGGCTGGCCTGAGCAGAAACTGAGCCAGAAGCAGTGCAGGGCTGAGGTGCAGGCAAGAGCGGGACCTGGGCTGGGTTGGAACCACACCAAGTTTGAGTTGCTGAGGAGGCAGCAGGAGGTGGCAGCTAGTAGGTGATGAGAAGCGTGACAGTGGGTGGGCCAGGGCAGGTTAGGCATCTGGAAGGACTAGTAGTGGGGTTCAGGGTGAGGTAAAATTTGCGGATCTCAGGCATCCTTCACGTTGGCTGTTCAAGCAGAGTAGAATTAAGGAGGGCACAAACAGGAATGGGTCAGAGTGAGGCGTCGAAAAAGCTGGGTTTTTTTTTTTTTTTCTGACTCCGCAGCTACTTTTCGGCTTTGCTAGTGGTCCTAGACGCTGCCTCCGGGTTTTCACCTCCTCCGGAGACGCCCTTCTCCGAGTCCTACAGAGCTGCCTCTCTTCCCTCAGAGTGAGGCCGCAGCTCCCGGGGAGATTTGGAACCCGCCCACCGGTTCCGCCCTCGTTCTGGCAGGAGCCTTGTGCGCAAGCGCGCAGCAAGGACTCGGAAGTACGGGCGGAAGTGGCGTGCGGACGCTTTCAGATGTTGGCTGATGGTGCAGCAAGTGGAGGCGGGTAGTAGATGAGTAGTGTGACAGTGGGTGGTCCAGGGCAGGTTAGGCATCTGGAAGGGCCAGGGGTGTTTCAAAGTGGGAAGATGTCATAGTTGATCAGAAATGCCTCATTTAGGTCCGGTGGCGTGGCCTAGCGGCTTAAGTCCTCGCCTTGAACGTGCTGGGATCCCATATGGGCGCAGTTCTAATCTCGGTAGCTCCACTTCCCATCCAGCTCCCTGCTTGTGGCCTGGGAAAGCAGTCGAGGGCGACCCAAAGCTTTGGGACCCTGCACCCGTGTGGGAGACCTGGAAGAGGTTCCTGGTTCCTGGCCCTGGTGCAGCCCGGGCCATTACAGCCACTTGGAGAGTGAATCATCGGTTGGAAGATCTTCCTCTCTGACTTTGTAATAAAAAAAAAAAAAAAAAAAGGAAAGAATGAAAAAGAAAAGCCTCATCTGCTTAAGCATCCAATAGAATTTTGAGGGTGGGACAAGGATTGGGATAGAGAATAACCAACCATCTTTGAGATGTCTCTAGGCAACTATGTTCCTGCTTTGTAAGTAAGACAGTGCCCAAAGAATGTTCAAGTCAGAATCTAATGGAGTATCCAGCTTGACACATGAGGGCTTGGTGTGATGGCTTAGTGGCTAAAACCTTGGCTTGTATTTACCAGGATCCCATATGGCACCTGTTCGTGTTCTAGCCTCTCCTCTTCCCATTCAGTTCCCTGCCTTGGCTTGGGAAAACAGCATCTCCCAAGCCTTGGGTTCTTGTCACCCAATGTGGGAGACCCGGAGGAAGCTCCTGCCTTTGTACTGGCCCAGCCCTAGCTGTTGCAGCTGCTTGGAGGGTGAACCAGCAGATGGAAGATCTTTCCTTCCTTCCTTCTCTGTAAAATTGACCTTTCCTGTAAGTTTCACACAGGATAGCTGCTGTTTTCACACAGGCCTTGGCTGTGGAAAGCAGTCAGTGTTGATTCATGGAGTTGGATAACGCCTGTCAGATTTGTATGGCGTTCCTGACTCCCAGCTATGGCCTAGCTCAACCCTGGCTTTTATAACGCTGGCACCCAGTATGCAAGTATTAGCTGGCGTTCTGGCTATTCAACTTCCAATCCAGCTCACTGCTAGCACAAAGCAGAAAATGGCTCAGATTGGGCCCTTTTCACCCACATAGGAGGCAGCTGGCTGGAGTTCTGGGGTCCTAGCTTCAGCCTGGACAAGTCTTGGCCATTGTAGACAAGAGGAAGTGAACTAGTAGGTGAAAGATATCATTGTCTGTCACAACAAATACCTTCTCTGCTACCTGGAAGTCAGACTGTAGTCCATTGCCGTAGTAGCTCAGACAGCAGTCAAGCACAGGAGTTCACACCTGGTCCAGCAGAGCAGGGGAGCTGTAGGTGAAGCATAGCCCCAAACCCCTTGTGCTGACATCCTGGGTGAGCAGTGAGCCCTACCTACCTGTCCAGGCTGCTTACTCAGTCACCTGTCACCAAGGCTGTATCCTAGCCACTGTAGAGTTCTTCACTTTGATACTGTGAGCTAAAGATGGCCATGGTGTTAGTGGACATGTTTGGAATTTTTTTTTAGATTTATTTATTTTATTGGAAAGTCAGATATACAGAGAGGAGGAGAGACAGAGCAAGATCTTCTGTCCAATGATTCACTCTCCAAGTGACTGCAACGGCCAGTGCTGTGCTGATCCAAAGCAAGAAGCCAGGAATCTCCTCCAGGTCTCCCACATAGGTGCAGGGTCCTAAAACTTTGGGCCGTCCTTGACTGCTTTCCCAGGCC
Source organism: Ochotona curzoniae (assembly GCF_017591425.1). Lineage (NCBI taxonomy): Eukaryota > Metazoa > Chordata > Mammalia > Lagomorpha > Ochotonidae > Ochotona > Ochotona curzoniae. The sequence continues at coordinate 31,070,731 of NW_024467122.1, read as the reverse complement.
ACAAGCAGGGAGCTGGATGGGAAGTGGGGCTGCCGGAATTAGAACCAGCATCCATGTGGGACCCCAGCACATTCAAGGCAAGGACTTTAGCCACTGGGCCACTGTGCCAGGCCCTGGAATTGGTTTTTGTTTTTTTTTTTTTAAAGATTTATTTATTTCTTGCAAAGTCAGATATACAGAGAGGAGGAGAGACAGAGAGGAAGATCTTCCTTGCGATGATTCACTCCCCAAGTGAGCGCAATGGCCGACACTATGCCGATCTGAAGCCAGGAGCCAGGAACTTCCTCCAGGTATCCCACACGGGTGCAGGGTCCCAAAGCATTGGGCCATCCTTGACTGCTTTCCCAGGCCACAAGCAGGGAGCTGGATGGGAAGTGGAGCTGCTGGGATTAGAACCGGCACCGATATGAGATCCCGGGGTGTTCAAGGCGAGGACTTCAGCCTCTAGGCCACCGTGCCAGGCCTCCTGGAATTGTTTTAAACCAATGAATTGTTCCCTATTCTGTCAGTTTTTTCCTAAACCAACTACTAATATTCCCTTCGTAACCCACCTTGACGCCTCACCCTCCGATCACCTGAAGGAACTCTTCGACCTCCCTCAAGGACAACTCTGTGGTCCCCAAGGACCCTCATGGGTGTGTTCCTGTTGCACTTCTGTGTCTCCAGGGCACCAGATGGTCCCCTGTGAAGCACAGGCCTCAACTTAGCAGCACTGAATCCAGGGCTGGCTATTTTTGGCAGCAACTAACAGTGAGCTATAAATACACATCTCAGTTGTTCACCACTTGCCCTTCAGAGAGTCATATACATTCTTTACCTTATTTGTAAGTTTTGTTACTGAGAAGGCTTTGTATAGGGCAGCTGTAAACTCACTGTGTATATTAAGTCTCTCCCTCCAAAACACACACACACACACACACACACACACACACACACACACACACACACACTCTTAACAAAAACATGGCTTATGTCATATCCCTGATCTCAAAACAAGCACTCAAAATATGCAAACCAAGGGATGCAGTTCCCACTCATCCTCCTCATCCACCAACCACCTGCCCTGTTCTTGTAGGTTGGTTGCATTTACACATCATCTCTTCTCTTTTCCAAAGCATGATACCAACATTTATTAATCCTCACAACATCCCTGTGAGGTAGGTCAACGTGTCCTTTGTAGTAGAGAACTGAGGCAGAAGTCAAGCAAACTTGCTCAAACCTGGCTTGAGGCCACAGAGGCAATGAGTGAGGGGGCTGGGTCTGAATCCAGTAGCTAGGCCCCAGTCCTGGGTTCTCTCACTGCTGGACTTCACCAGGGCATACTTTTATCAGTTGAGATTACACGAAAGACAAAACACACAGATGTGTCAGCCAACAGAAACATCAACAGTTCAGACAGCATTGTGGAACATGTCCATTGAGATGCAACATTAACCAGCACATGAATGAGGATGCCAAGAGTACACGCTGTTGAAAAAATGCTGGCATCACCACAGCGGCAATGAGCCTGAGATCAGGCCTTCTTCAGAGTGGCTTTGGACAATGTAAACAAGTTAGGAACCATCCCAGGGGTGACCAACCCACATGCCTATGGTTTCCCAATGGGAGAAAAGTTAGAAAAAGTGTGAAAAAAAATCCAACCACTCAATCAAACTTTAAACCAGGAATGACAATAATGTTCATTCACATTAGAAAGGCCAGTACCATTCGTCAGGTAACTGCTGGTACATAGTATCCTACTGTACACCAATTTTCATTCAAAATATTGTACTACTTTTACCCTACAGGTAAGTGCTGTTCCTTTCAGCAGACCTCCTTCCCTCTACATACCAATCTGTGTGCTGGCATGGCAACTACCAGGTGGATGAATGGCATCTATCTCATATGTGACTCACTGGGCTAGGGACGGAATCTGGGACACTCAATGGACTGCCTACTGTCTGCTCCTTGCTCCAGATACAGCTTTCTCTCACCTGCCCCCGTGCGATTCCATCTTCTATGAAGCATACACAGAGGAGCAGTTCCTTCTTTTGTGGAGGGACTGGTGAACTCAGTTCAAGGTGTCATTTTAAAAGTAAGAAAGAAGAGAAACTAAAACCTGCACTGTGAAGCATAAGACAGGAGTCGGTTTATTACAGCCACTCTAGATTCCAGAGCGTGATACCATGACCACAGAGCGAGAACGATCACTGTTACCGCTGGTTATTTTATAGGAATTGGTTTAGTCTACAAGTTTAAGGCAAACATACTAATGCATTTGCTTTCCTTCAGAATCATACTTATAAAGATACATAAAGTTTGTCCCAAAACATCTAAGAAATGTTCATTAATTTTAATAAGATTGGCAGCCATAAGGAATACTATTTGTAAAATAAAGATAGTTATGGAAGCTACTTTAAAAAGACTGAACTTGGGGCTTTTGAGTAGGCCAAGTGCATGAAGACGGACAACTGTCCCTGGGAAGACAAAGCAGGGCCACACCACAGACTGGCATTACCTGGGCGTGGCAGCGTTGCTCCCTTATGGACTTTTTCAGAGAAAGAAGAGTATATGCACTTTTCAGCTGCGTTTTTGTTGTTTCCAGTGAGCATATATGCCTAACAGTATTAAGAAAACAAAAATAAAATTGGAAGAAAGGCAGCCCTTTTGAATAGGAAGGCAGAATATGCCTTATGTATCTCCATTTAACACTGCCAGGCAGTTCTGCAGCAACTGTAGGTTACCCTAAAAAAGAAAAAAGAAAAATATGAAAAAACATACTTTTAAAAAAGTTATTTTTTATTTAAAAGGCAGAGTTAAAGGCAGAAAGGAGAGAGGAGAAAGAAAGAGACAGACTGATTGACCTTCCATCCACTGGTTCACTCCCCACATGTTGCTATGGTTGAGCTGGGCCAGGCTGATGCCAGGAGCAAGGAGCTTCTTCTGGTTCTCACACATGGGTAGCAGGGGCCCAAAAGTCGGGCTGCCCTCTGCTGTTTTCCCAGCACATCATAGAGCACTAGATTAGAAGTAGCTGTGACTTGAACTGGTGTCCATATGGGATGCTGGTGTTACAGGTGTTACCTTAACTTGCTGGGTCACAGAACCAGCCCGAAATTAAAAATCTCTACATGGGATCATGCACAATTACAAAATCATTAAGAAATATCGGGCTTTAGGTTTCTCAGCAGCAGCACTCCTGACATTTTGGTTGCAGCGGTCTGCCCTGAGCACTGTATAGCATTTAGTGGCATCTCTGGCCCTTTTAACGTATCATATACCAGTAAAAATGTCTGCAGACATTTCCAACTGCTCCCCAACAAGCAGAATCACCTCCACATGTGGCTCACTGCAACAGAGCAGCTAACAGAAAACTGAATTCAGCAAACTCATTTTAGAAAGGATTTGGAAAAGTACAAAATGGGGAGCCAGAGACTTTTCTGTAAAACGCTAAAATAGTCTAGGTGCTGAGAGACATACAGTACCTGTTTCAAATACTAGTTAGCTATGGTAGTAGGGAAAAACCCAAGGTATCAGTGAACAGGCATTCCAATAAAATCTTGAATCTTTAAAATTTATACAGTTATTACATCTCATGAAATATTCTTCTACGGCCCGGTGCAATAGCCTAGTGGCTAAATCCTTACTTTGCAGCCAGCAGGATCCCATATAGGCACTGGTTTGTGTTCTGGCTGCTCTGCTTCCCATCCAGCTCCCTGCTTGTGGCCTAGGAAAGCAGCAGAGGATTGTCCAAAGCCTTGGGACCCTGCACCCATTTGGGAGATCTGGAAGAAGCTCTTGGCTCCTGGCTTTGGATCCGGTTAACTCTGGCCATTGCAGACATTTGGGGAGTGAACCAGCGATGGGGGACCTTTCTCTCTCTCTCCTTTTTGTAGATTTGACTTTCCAAAAATAAATAAATAAATAAATAAATAAAATCTTAAGAAATATTCTTCTAGTGTTTCTCAACAACCATTTAAGACTGTGAATGATTCTGAGCTCACAGTCTCTAAAAAGAGATGGGCTATAATTTACCAACTCCAAGCTTATAGCAAAATTTTTGCAAGTTCTTGAGTTTAATAAGATAACAATTAACATTAGAAACCTACACAGGCTAAATAAAAGTAAATCATGCCAAACTGCTGAGGACATTTTATGCAGAGAGTTACCACACCAGGCAATCAGATAACAAATACCTTAATTATGATTTTTTGACAATTACACCCTTTATACATAAAGCATAGATAGAAATGGCTGATTATATGCTGATTTAAAATTGAATAAATATAATCAAAGAATAATAATAATTCAACACAAATTAGTATAGAAGGAAAAGAAATTTCAGCCTTTTCTGGAGTCATGTACTATTGCATATTCTATTAGATTAATGGATTTTTAAAAACCATATTTTTATTTTTAATTAGTATTTAATAAATTCAATGTTATTTGCTGAACGCTGGTTCCTGTTGTCCTAATCATTTAAAAAAAATATTTATTTATTTTTATTGAAAAGTCAGATTTACAGATAAGAGGAGAGACAGAGAAGAAGGATCTTCCATCCACTGATTCACTCCCCAAGTAGCTGCAATGGCACTGAGCTGATTTGAAGCCAGGAGCCAGGAACTTCTCGGTCTCCTTTGCAGGTGCAGGGTCCCAAGGCTCTGATTGTCCTAGACTGTTTTCCCAGGCCACAAGTAGGGAGCTAGATGGGAAGCAGGGTGGCCAGGATATGAACCAGTGCCCAATGGATCCTGGCACATGCAAGGTGAGGACTTCAGCCATTCGGTTATCATGCTGGGCCCCTAATTTAATCATTTAAAGCAAGGCTTTGATGAGGAGGCTCAGTTAAGGGTTCAATTAGTTAATCCCCTGCCAGTAAGCACTAGCATCCCATATGGGTGGTGGTTCATATCCCAGTTGTTCCATTTTATATCTAGCTAGCTGTTTATAGCCTGGGAAAGCAAGGGAGAATGGGACCCTGTACACATGTGGGACTCCATAAGTTGTTCCAGGCACCCAGGACTGGATCAGCTCAGCTCTGGCTGTTGTGGCTATCTGGGGAGTGAACCAGGCAATGGAAGATCTTTCTCTTCCTGTAGATCTGCCTTTCCAATGATGATCCAAATTCTTGGGGTCCTGCACCAACGTAGGACAGGTGGGGGAAGATTCAGGCTCACGGTTTTAGACCAGCCATTTGGGGAGTGGATCAGCAGACAGAAGATCTTTTTCTCTGTCTTTACCTCTCTAAATCTGCCTTTCCAATAAAAATGATCAACAGCATTTCAGAATTATAAAAACGACCTGGGCAGATGGAATGTGTGCCACATCAGGACCCTGGCTTGCTATCAGGCGGCTTTTCCCTATCCCCAGGTACTGGGGCAGTTGAGAAGCTGGGTATGGCTTCTCCCCTTCTCCCCCCCTCACCCTAGAAACAGGAAGAAGAAACAAAAAATTTGGAAACAATGATCTCTTTTCCCTAGCCCTTGATCCTTCCCACTCATCTAAAAATAAAGGTTTGGATCCAGGCTTTTCTCTGCTTCTTCTCACATATTTGACAGAAGGAGGGAGGGAAGATGGGAGGAAGAGAAGAAATGCCAGTTTACTAGTTCCCTTCTAAAATGGTTGCAATGGCCAGGCCTGGGCCAGGAGCTGGGCACTCAATTCTGGTGGCAGGAATCCAGCGAAAAATCATCATTGCTATCTTAACAGTGTCTTTATTAAGAAGCTGGAGCCAGGAGCTGGAGCTGGGGCCTGAGCAAAGCATCAAACTCAGGTACTCTGATACGGTGACACAGGTTATCTCAATTCACACCTTAACTGCTAGGACAAATGCTTGTCTCCAAGTCTTTCTGTTTTATTCATTTTTAAAATATTTCTTTTTTTCCCAAGATTTATTTATTTTTATTGGAAAGGCAGATATAGAGATGAGGAGAGACAGAGAGGAAATCCTCTGTCTGATGATTCACCCCCCAAGCAGCCGCAATGTCCAGAGCTGAGCTAATCCAAAGCCAGGAACCTGGAGCCTCCTCCGGGTCTCCCACAAGGTGCAGGGTCCCAAGGCTTTGGGTCATCCTCGACTGCTTTCCCAGGCCACAGGCAGGGAGCTGGATGGGAAGGACAGGGTGGCTAGGACTCAAACCAGCACTCTGTTATGGGAAGCATGCATCCAAGCAGCAGATGAACCAGCTGCATCATATCCTGACACTCACCCCTCCATTTTTGTTAAATGTTTACTCTATCCACTGGTTCATCCCCCAAATGCTTACAACAACCAACACTGGACCAGATCAAAGGCAAGAGCTCAGAATTCCAGTCAGTTCTCCCACATGGGTGGCAGGGTTCCAAGCACTTGGGGGATCATTTATTCTTGCCAAGGATGCATTAGCAGAAAGTTGGATCAGAGACAGCTTCTGGCGTGTGAATCAGCACCTCAATAGGAGATGCAGGTTTCGCAAAGAGCAGCTCAACTTGTGCTGCAGGCATCACATATCTAACCTGAGCCTTTATATTGCATAATAAACAAACACTGCTAAAAACAAAAACCCAGATATTAACATATTAACTAATTTTTTTCTGAAGCACTAAAACAATATTTGGAAAACTTAATTCCAGCTCAGCAATAGTTCTTAAAGTACTTTGGTAGGCAGCAACTGTCAGTAAAGGATCAGGATCAATTTCATAACTGAATCAACTGTAAGTTACACAGCAACCAAATCATTACATCTTTAATGTGAGATTACCTTTGCATGTTTCAGTTCCAATTCTGCAAGTTCCACTAAATTTTTCCTGAATGCAGCAACTCTTCTTGTCTTAAAATCTATAAGTTCTGAAAACAAACCATGATTATTCAATTTATATCAGGGTCATAAAGCATGCCTTGTGATTCAAGATCAACATAATAATACCTTGCTTTGCAGATTCAGATATTTTTTCAAATTTCTGACAGCATAATTGTTGGGAAGTTTCAGCTTGGAGAACATCTTTATTTTTTGCTCTTGCTTTATCCAGTGCTTTATTAGCATTTTCATAATCTACTAGTGACCTGGATCTTCGATAGAGGAGATCCTATAAAACAGAATGCTTCACAATATTATGTGAGTCGGCTGCACATTTCTGCTACTCGCATGCACTCATCACCAGCACCACCACCACTGTTAGAGTGAATACACGGGCACAGTGAATACTAGATGCTAACCTGCTGCTTTTTTAGTAATAGTTTTTCCAAAGATATAATTCACATATAAAACTCACTTGCTCAGAGACTTGTGTAACCATTAGCACAATTTATTTTAGGACTTTTTTTTAATAAAGAAATCTCATGCCCATATGCAGCTGTTCTTCATTCCTCCCTCATGTCCTCATGTCCTTAGCCATATACAACAGACAATGAATTGATCTATTCTGGACATTCCATCAAAGTGAAATCTCATAATACAAAGAAACTTTAAAAAGCTCAAGAACATGGGACTGAGGGGGCCAGCGTTGTGGCACACCTGGTAAAGCTGCTGCCTGTGATGTTGGCATCCCTTCTGGGCACCAGTTCTGTGTCCTGGCTGCTTCACTTTGGATCCAGCTTCCTGCTAGCATCCCGGAATAAGCAGAGGTGGCCCAAGTACCTGGGCATCTGCATCGAAATGGGAAAACTAAATGAAGATCCCGGTTTCAGCCTGGCTCAGTTCTGACCATCATGCCCTCCGGGGAAGTAAATCAGTGGAAGGAAAAATCTGTCTTTTTCTGCACCTCTTGACCTTTTTTTTTTTTTTTTTTTAAAAAAAAACTTATGGTTCATTGGGAAGGCAGATTTACAGAGAGAAGGAGAGATACAGAAAGATGTTTCATTCACTGGTTCACTCAATAGATGGCCAGAATGGCTGAAGTTGAACCGATCTGATGCCAGGAGCCAGAAGCTTCCTTTGGGTCTCCCACGTTAGTGCAGGGTCCCAAGGCCTTGGGTCGTCCTCAACTGCTTTCTCAGGCCATAAACAGGGAGCTGGAGGGGAAGTGGAGTAGCCAGGATACAAACCAGAGCTCATATGGGATCCTGACATGGCAAGAAAAGGATTTAGGCACTGAGCCATTGTTCTGGGCCCAAATCTTGATCTGAACATATAACATAACTCTTAGGATTGGTATATATGGGCACTCTTCATGCATCAAATGCCCTATGTACTATTTTTATAGTATATATAACTATATTTATAGTTCTATTTACTGATTTTTATTTACTTGAAAAGCAGAGTGAGAGATCCTCCCTCTACTATACTTTCATCTCCAAATGCCTCCAACAGCAGAAATGGCCAGGCTGAACCCAGGAGTCAGAATTCCATCCAGCTCACCTCTATGGGTGTCAGACACCCAAGAACCTGGGCCATCATCTGCTGCCTTTCAGGGTGAGTATCACAGGGAGCTGGACTCAAAGCACAGGCAAAACTCAGTAATTGAAGGCACTCTGAGAAGGGATCCGTTATCCCAAGCAGTGCTTCATTTGCTGCACCACAATGCCCACCCTAACACCACAGAGCTGCCGAAGTGTCCTGACATACATTCTTTGCACAATTGGCTTTGCATCACTTAGTAAGATGCGTCAAATTCAGCCATCTTATAGTATGAATCAACACTTCACTCCTTTCTATGGTAGATTAATATTTCATTCTAAAGATGTATCACACTAACTTACTCATTAAACAATCCAGTGGCATTTGATTTATTCCACTTTTTGCTCTACTAAATAATGCTGCTGCACATATTTAGGAACATGTGTTTATGTGGATATGCTTCAATTTCTCCTTATTAGCGAAACTGCTGGGTTATTCATTTAAAACATTTTGAGAAACTATTGGACTGTTCCAAAGTGGCTGCACATCTTACATTCTTACCAAATCTACATGAGAGTCGGTCGGTCTGTCTGTCTGTCTGTCTGTCTATCTATCTATCTATCCAGTTTTTAAAAAAGATTTATTTATTTTTACTGCAAAGTCAGAAATACACAGAGAGGAAGAGAGAAAGAGAGCAAGATCTTCCATGTGATGATTCACTCCCCAAGTGACTGCAATGGCCGGTGATGTGCCTATCCAGGAGCTCCTCTGGGTCTCCCACAGGGGTGCTGGGTCCCAAGGGTTTGGGCTATCCTTGACTGCTTTCCCAGGCCACAAACAGGTAGCTAGAAGGGAAGTGGGGCTGCCGGGATTTGAACTGGTGCCCATATGGGATCCCGGCACATTCAAGGTGAGGACTTTAGCCACTACGCCACAGCGCCGGGCCCTATCTATCTAGTTTTTGAAGATTTATCGTAAAGGCAGATTTACAGAGGAGACAGAAAGATCTTCCATCCACTGGTTCATTCCCCAATGGTAGCAACAGCCAGAGCTAAGCCAATCTGGTGTCAGGAGGCAGGAACCTCCTCTGGGTCTCCCATATGGCAGGATCCTAAGGACTTGGGCCATTCTGTGCCGCATTCACAGAATACAAGCAGAGAGCCAGATGGCAAATGGAGCAGCTGGGACCCAAACCAGTGCACATATGGAATGCCACTGCTTAATGGTGAAGGATTAGCCAATACTGCCATTGCGCTGACCCCCTCCATTACATTCTTCAAAGATAAGGGCCCGGCATGGTATGCTAGAGGCTAAGTCCTCAACATAAATGCACCAGGATCCCATATGGACACCAGTTCTAATCCAAGCTGCCCTGCTTCCCATCCAGCTCTCTGTGGCCTGGGAAAGCAGTTGAGGACGGCCCAAAGCCTTGTTTCTCTGCATCTATGTGGGAGACTTGGAAGAAGCTCGGGCTCCTGGCTTTGGATTGGCATAGCTCTCGCTGTTGCAGCCACTTGGAAAGTGAATCAACGGTCAGAAGATGTTCCTCTCTGTCTCTCCTCCACATCTCTGTAATCTGACTTTGCAATAAAAAATAAATGTTTTAAAAAAATTTATTTACTTATTTGAAAATTGCAGTATCGAGAGATCTTCCATCCATCAGCTCAGCCTCTACATGACTGTAAAGGCCAAGGTTGAGCCATGCTGAATTCAGGAGCCAGGAGCTTCATCTGGGTCTCCCTCCTGGGTGTCAGGAGCCCAAACACTTGGTCCATCTCTGCTATTTTTCCCAGGCTGTTAAGCAGAACTGAAAACTGGAGCAGCGAAGACACAAATCAGTGCCTATATGTGATGCTGGCATCATAGGAAGTGGCTTTACCCAGTATACTACAATTCTAGACCTAAGGGTTCCATTTTTTTTAAAGATTTATTTTTATTATTTTTTTATTGGAAAGGCGGATATACAGAGAGGAGAGACAGAGAGAAAGATCTTCCGTCCAATGATTCACTCCCCAAGTGAGTGCAACGGGCCGATACTATGCCGATCCGAAGCCAGGAGCCTCTTCTGGGTCTCCCACGTGGGTGCAGGTTCCCAAAGCCTTGGGCCGTCCTCGACTGCTTTCCCGGGCCACAGGCAGGGAGCTGGAAGGGAAGCGGGGCTGCCGGGATTAGAACCGGCGCCCATATGGGATCCCGGGCGTGCTAGGCGAGGACCTTTAACCACTTGCGCCACTGCGCCGGGCCCAAGGGTTCCAATTTTAAACATCCTTGCCAATACTTACTATTGGTCTTGTTGATAAAAGCCACATAATGTCATTTCAGTTTTAATTTGCATTTCCTTGATAGCTAATGATACTTATCTTTTTCATAGGTTTCATAGCCATTTTTGTATCCTTAGAGAAACATGCTAAGTCCTTTCCTTATTCTAAAAACTAAGGCTATTTGTCTTTTTACTGATTTACAAAAGGAATTAATTTACCTATCTGAAGCCACAGCATTCAATTAGCAACAGGGCAGTAACTTCCATAGGAGGACCATACTGAAACCAGGCGTCAAGAACTCCATCTGAGGGCCCGGTGCCAATATCTCAGCAGCTAAGGTTCTCACCTTGAGCACGCCAGGATCTCATATGGATGCCAGTTCCTGATGGTCCCGCTCCCCATCCAGTTCCCTGCTTGTGGCCTGGGAAAGCAGCTGAGGATGACCCAAAGCTCTGGTTCCCTGCACCCACGTGGGAGACCTGAAGAGGCTCCAGGCTCCTGGTCCATTCAGCTCTAGCCGTTAGCCATTTGGGGAGTAAACCAGCAAATAGAAGACATTTGTCTTGGTCTCTCCTCTTTTAGCTCTTTCCAGTCAACCTAAATAAATCTTACAACAAAGCAAAACAAAAAAGATTTATTTAGGTTTACTGGAAAGGTAGATCTATCAAGATAAGGAAAGACAGTAAGATCTTCCATCTGCTGGTTCACTCCCCAGATGGTCATAATGGCCACAGCTGAACCAATCTGAAGTCAGGAGCCAAGAGTCTCCTCTGAGTCTCTCACGTGGGTGCAGGGTCCCTTGGACTTGGGCCATTCTCCACTGCTTTCCCAAGCCAGAAACAAGGAGCTGGATGGGAAGTGGAGCAGCTGGAGTACGTACATATGCCCATATAGGATCCTTGTCGTCAGAGATGAAGATTTAGCTAGTTGAGCCAATACATTGGTCACAACTCTATCTCTTACAAATATGGTTTGACACATCCTGAATTAATACATCTTGGTGTTGTGAGAAGGTATTCAACGTCAATGTTACCAGACACTTATATCTTGTCCATGGGTTTGATTCCCTGTCTTGCTCCTGACTCTGTGTCTATGGCAGTGCAGACCCTTGGAGACAGCAGTGATGCTGCCACCAACACAGTAGCCCTGGCTTGTATTTCTGGCTCCCGGATCTGGCCTCAGCCCAGTTTGTTGTACGTATCTGGGAAAGAGTTGGGAGCTTTTTGATTCTCAAAAAATTAAACAAAACTATCTTTCTTAATAGCTGACTGTCTTACATATATACACACATAAAATCTGGAAAAATGAAACAGAAACCTGACCCCCAAAAAACTCCTGAAACTAACAAAAGGATTTTAGCTAGATCATAGGATTTCATGTTAGTAGACAAAAATCAGCTGTTTTCCTATGTGCCAGTGACAAACAGGTAAATTTGAAATTAAAAATATAATGCCATTTCCACTAACAATCCTCAAAATGAAAAAACATTAATTTCACAAAACATTATAGATTTGTATGAGAAAAGCTATAAATCTCTCATGAAAGAAAATTAATTTTTTTTTCTTTTTAAACAATACATGCTTGTTCCCCAAATGGGTGCAATAGCCAGAGTGGGCCACATGGAGAAGCCAGGAGCCAGGAGCTTCTTCTGGTCTCCCATCTAAGTACAAGAGTCCAAAGACTTGAGCTATCATCTTCTACTGCTCTCCCAGGCACATTAGCAGGAATCTGGATCAGAAGTAGAACAGTGGAAATTCAAACCAGTGACCATATGGGATCCTGGCACTGCATATGGCAGTTTTACCCACTTTGCCACAAGACCAGTCCCAGAAATTAAGAACTAAAAAGATTTAGAGATAAATCATGTTTATTAATAGGAATATTATGAAGCTATCAGCTCTGGGACCGGCAGTGTGGCATACCAGATTAGGCCACTGCCTGTAAGACTGACATCTCACGTGACAACCAGTTTGAGGCTGGCTGTTTTATTTCTGATCCAGCTCCCTGCTAATGAGCCTGGGAAAACAATGGAACATGGCCCAAGCCCAAGGGCTCTTTCACCCACATGGGAACCCTAGATGAAGTTCCTAAATCCTGGGACCATTTAGGAAGTGAATCAGTGGATACAAGATTTATCTTTCCCCAATTCTGCCTTCCAAATAAAAAAACACAATCTTCAAAAATACAAATTCTAGTTTGTATTAAATCAAATGTTTATAGGGGAGTTTTTTTTTTTTTTTTAAAAAAAAAAGATTTTTTGTAATGGGAAAGTCAGATTTACACAGAGAAAGAAAAACAAAGAAAAGTCTTCCAGGGTATGGCGTGGTGGTCTAATGGCTAAAATCCTCGCCTTGAATGTGCTGGGATCCCATATGGACACCGGTTTTAATACCAGCAGCTCCGTTTTCCATCTAGCTCCCTGCTTGTGGTCTGGGAGGGCAGTCGAGGATGGTCCAATGCCTTGGGACCCTGCACACGCATGGGAGACCTGGAGGAAGCTCCTGGCTCCTGGCTTTGGATCGGCTCAGCTCCGGCTGTTGTGGCTGCTTGGGGAGTGAACCATCTGACAGAAGATCTACCTCTGTGTCTCTGCTCCTCTCTGTATATCTGCCTTTCCAATAAAAATAAATAAATCTTTAAAAAATTAAAATAAAAGAATAATAAAGAAAAAATTGGGCATGGTGCAGTAGCCTAACAGTTAAAGTCCTCACCTTGCACATGATAGGATTTCATATGGGCGCCGGTTCTAATCCCAGCAACCCCATTTCCCATCCAGCTCCCAACCTGGAGCCTGGGAAAGCAGCTGATGATGGCCCAAAGCCTTGGGACCCTGCACCTGCATGAGAGATTGGGAAGAGGCTCCTGTCTGCTGTCTTTGGATTGGTTCAGTTCTGGTCATTGTGACCACTTGGAGAGTGAAAAGTGGTCTGAACATCTTTCTCTCTGTATATCTGCCTTTCCAATAAAATTAATATTCAAGCAAACAAACAAAACGATGAAAATTACCTTAGCTGCTTGAGATTCTCTCAAGTAGTACTTCAAAAGATCAGAAAGTTTGAGGTCCTCGTCAGCAGACACTCGTGCTTCTATCTTCTGAAAAAGGAAGTCAGGCAGGCATTTAGTTAGTAATTAAATTCTGCTCTGAGCACTTTCCTTAATTACTGTGAAAACACTGAATCTATAAAAAAATTTGCAACACTCAAATTTGAAAACATTACATCAAATAAAACGACTATACGAACTTCATATCTGATTCAAAGTACTTGGCTATCATGTGTTTCAATACTGCCATTCAGCTTCATTTTCTTCAACGGTAACTGAAGGTCAGCATGTCATTGAAATGTCAATTTGAACCCCTGGAGCTCTACTTCCAGCTCCCTGCTAATGTGCCCGGGAAAGCAGTGGGAGATGGCCCAAATACTTCTGGCCCTGTTATTCTTACGACACACCTGCAACAATCTCCTGGTTCCTAGCTTCTGCCACACCTGTCCGTACCTGAAAAGCAAAATCAGTGGATGTGTTTCTTTTCTCTACTAACTCTGCCTTCAAATAATAAATACATAATCTTCCAAACTAATTCCTTTAGAAAGATTTATTTATTTTACTCAAAAGGCAGATCTGACACACAGAGAGAGAGGTCTTTTATCCACTGGTTCACTCTCTAAATGGCTGCAATGTCTACAGCTGGACTGGTCTGAAGCTAGGAGCCAGGAGCTTCTTCTGGTTCTCCCACATGGGCACAAGAGCCCAATGTTTTGGGCCAATTTCTGTTTCTTTCCCAGACCACAGACAGGGAGCTGGATTTAAGTGTAACAGCTAGTACATGAACCAACACCCACATGGGACCCTGGCACCACAGGCAGAAAGTCAGCTGCTTATACCACCATGCTGGCCCCTTAAAACAATTCTAACCCTTAAAAGAAAAAAAAAAAGATTGTCAGAGCTCCAGTTTGAGTCTCAGTTGCTCAGCCTCCATCTCCTTGTTAATGCATTTGGGAAAAGCAGCACAGGTGTTCAGGACCATGCCACCCATGGGAGTCACGGTAGACTCCTAGGCTTCAGTCTGTCTCAGTTCCAGCCACTGTGGCTGTGACAAAGCACATGGAAGATCTCTATTTTTCCCTGTAATAACCTCTGTCACTCTAACTTCCAAGGGTTTAAGAAAAATCATCAGTTTCCACTTTCTGTTAGTTGGCACACTTACTTTTGGAACCTAATCATCATGCTGCAAAGGTAATCTAACTGCTTCACTGCCAGACATAGGTGTTCCAGCCAAGAGTGCCAGCAAAAGTCCTAATGAACAGCCAGCATCACTTCAACCTTTCCCTGATGTGGCAGTAAAAGAGCCTTCAGATAATTCTAGCTCAGTCTTCCTATCTTCCCTCAGCTCCAGGTATCAGAGTGCAGAGGAAAGCGCTCCCTGCTCTTTCTGAATTTACATTCCTGGTTTCAGGATGGCCTGTTTCAGCACAAAACCAGAGTGCTATAGTATCCAAGGAAAAACTACTAGCATCTCCTTAAAGAGAAACTGCTGAAAGGAACATAGTAAGTCTCTGTGCCACTACAATCTCTATAGACTTAGAACTGTGTACACACCAAGGCTATGTTCCAACCCCATTCCACCCTCACCTGCATTGGTTGAATTCAACATAACATAGGGAACAGGAAGGCCCGCCCAATCTTGCCTAATGTGGCACTTCTCCAACTGGCTCCTCTGGCTTGGGGAACTCCCTTAAAATTGCTATACAGCCCTGAGACTTTTCCTCTACCTTATATACTGTCAAACCTATACTGCAGCCCAAAGGTTCTTTTTTCCTCCTTGTTTTTCTCTCTTCCTCTCTCTTTTTTTAAAGATTTATTTATTTATTTTTATTACAAAGTCAGATATACAGAGAGGAAGATCTTCCCTCTGATGATTCACTCCCCAAGTGAGCGCAATGACTGGTGCTGCGCCGATCAGAAGCCAGGAACCAGGAACTTCTTTCCAGGTCTCCCACGTGGGTGCAGGGTCTCAAAGCTTTGGGCCATCCTCAACTGCTTTCCCAGGCCACAAGCAGAGAGCTGGATGGGAAGTGGAGCTGCCTGGATTAGAACTGGCGCCCATATGGGATTCTGGCGCATTCAAGGCGAGGACTTTAGCCACTAGACCACACCGCTGGGCCCATGTTTCTCTCTTATTTTTAAAAAATTAATTTATTTTTATTGCAAAGTCAGATATACAGAGAGGAGGAGGGACAGAGAGGAAGATCATCCCTCTGATGATTCACTCCCCAAGTGACTGCAATGGCTGGTGCTGCACCAATCCAAAGCCAGGAGCCAGGAACCTCATCCGGGTCTCCCACACGGGTGCAGGGTTCCAAGGTTTTGGACCATCCTCAACTGCTTTCCCAAGCCACAAGCAGGGAGGTGGATGGGAAGTGGAGTTGCCAGGATTAACACTGGTGCCCATATGGGATCCTGGAACAATCAAGGCGGCGAGCTCGACCACCATGCCGGGCCCTCCTCATTTTTCAAAAAAAAAAAAAAAAAAAAAAATCCTTTGTACCTTAACCTTATCTTGATATTCACTTTTCCGGGGCCTTAAATAAACATAGGGCTGTTTTATGATGCAGCTCTATTCTGTTAAATATTAATATATTGATGGCTGATGTCTGCATAAATCAAGACTGACAATATTAAATTATTACTGCCATCAGTTCAATTTTTACTCAAGTGTACATGATCTCTTTTAAATCAATCTCTTAGGGCCCAGCACGATGGCTTGTTTTGTTAAATCCTCTCCTTGCATGCACTAGAATTCCATATGGTTGCTGGTTCATGTCCCAACTTCTCTACTTGCCATCCAGCTCCCTGTTTGCAGCCTGTAAAAACAGTCAAGGATGGCCCAAAGCCTTGGTACCCTGCAGCTGCACAAGAGACCAGAAAGACTTTCCTGCTATTGGCTTTGGATTGGCTCACCTCCGGCCATTGTGGTCATTTAGGGAACAAACTAGCGGATGAAAGATCTTTCTCTCTGTCCTCTCTGTAAATGTGCCTTTCCAATAAAAATAAATAGACGTTTCTTTTCTTATAAAAAAAAAAAAGTCAATCTTTTAGGGGGAACAAAAACAATACGGTATTGTTAAAGTTACAAAATCAAAACTTTCTCTTCATAAAAAGTCTGACTAATGAACGTTTTCTTTTCTTTTTTTTTTTTAAAGATTTATTTATTTTTATTACAAAGTCAGATATACAGAGAGTAGGAGAGGCAGAGAGGAAGATCTTCCCTCTGATGATTCACTCCCCAAGTGACTGCAACGGCCGGTGCTGTGCTGATGCGGAGCCAGGAACTTCCTCTAGGTCTCCCACACGGGTGCAGGGTCCCAAAGAATTGGGCCATCCTTGACTGCATTCCCAGGCCACAAGCAGGGAGCTGGATGGGAAATGGAGCTGCTGGGATTCGAACTGGGGTCCATATGGGATCCCGGAGCGTTCAAGGTAAGGAGTTTAGCCGCTAGGCCATGCCACCAGGCCCTAATGAATGTTTTCTAACCAAGAATACTAGCTTTTGGGGAGCCAGTGTTGTGGCATAATAAGGTAACCCATATGGGTGCTACTTGATGTCCTAGTTGCTCCATTTCCAATCCAGCTCCTTGTTAATGGCCTGGTAAGGCAATCCATAATAACTTAAATACCTGGGCCCTGCCACCCTTGTGAGAGACCCAGAAGAAGCGCCTGGCTTCAGTTTGGCCCAGTCATGCTGGCCATTGCAGCCATCTGCACAGTGAACAAATGAATAGAAAGAAGGTCTTGGGCCCGGCACAATGGCTTAGTGGTTAAAGTCCTCACCCTGAAGCACCGGGATCCCATATGGGTGCCAGTTTTAATCCCAGCAGCTCCACTTCCCATCCAGCTCTCTGCTTGTGGCCTGGGTAAGCAGTTGAGGACGGCCCAAATACTTGGGATCCTGCACCCGTGTGGGAGACATGGATGAGGTTCCTGGCTCCTGGCTTTGAATCAGCACAGCACCAGCCGTTGTGGTCACTTGGGGAGTGAATCATCAGAGGGAAGATCTTGCTCTCAGTCTCTCCTCCTCTCTCTATGTATATCTGACTTTGTAGTAAAAATAAATAAATCTTTTTTTTTAAAAAAAGGTCTCTCTGTAACTGATGTATAAAATAAAAACTCTTAATATATCTCAAATATATCTCATTATCTTCCTGAAGTGAATACTTTTATCTGAATGAAGTTGAATGCAATCACAGAAGTTAATACTACAGTCTGCAGAGGTATAAATTCCTAAAGGTTATGCAGGGGTAGGCAACCCTTTTTCTGACACAGGCTATTTGGATATTTATAACACCATCCAGAAGCCAAAGATTTACTAATTTTTGAGTCCTACTTGTGGCCTTGACTGAACCATATCAATAATTTTGCAGGGCTTATACAGCCTGTGAACAAGACATTTCCCACTCCTGGCTAATAGTTATTTTGTTTTGTTTCTAAATTATTTATTTATTTAAAGGCAGAGCTAAAGAAAGAGAGAGGAAGAATGAGAGAGAGAGCAAATGAGAAAGAAAGAGAGTGACACAGAGAGAAAAAACCGAGACATTTTCCATCTGCTGGGTCACTTCCCAAATGGCCACAATGGTCGGTGCGGGGCTGATCTGCAGCCAGGAGCTAGGAGCAGGTGCAGTGCCCAAGGTCTTGAGCCACCTTCTACTGCTTTCTCCAAAACATATTAGCAGGGAGTTGAACTGGAGGTGGAGCAGTCAGGAGTCAAACTGGTGCTCATATGGCACGCTGGTGCACACAGTGGTTTTATTCATTAAACAACAGAGCTAGGCCAATAATTTTTTTGTAAACAAAATTTATGGTAATAACACTTAACATAAAATTCACCCTTTTAACAGATTTTAAAGCATACAATGAAATACTGTTAACCATATCATAGGCATAATAGCAGACTCTGGGATTTAGTACTTACTCTGGTTTTATCAAACAGTTCTGAAACTTTGAGGAAAAACCTGGAAGATAACAATATTTTCATGAGGTGTTACATTTGAAGCAATTTTGATATAACTGTTCATAGAATATACATTCAACTATATTAGTAACATAATCTCACTACAATAACATTTAATAGTCTTGTTAACTGAAAACTTCATTTAGTTTAAGAAAATTCTCCCCATGCTCCCACCTATACAACAGATTGCTTGAGATTTGTTATAGAAAATACACCCATTTAATTTCTAGAAGGAGGTCTAAGTTGAACATTAATCTTAAACCGAACATTTACTTTGATATTATTTAGTAATAGATCATACAAATACCAAGCAAAATCTGCACCTGTAAAATTGCAGAAAAATTACAAAGTAATAACATTGAATGAGACAGAGTCTAATTTAACAGGAATACACCAAAGCTGGAATAGTTCTTAAAGTTTCCTGACAGGAAATACAGCTGCCTTAAAACAGAATAAGCTTGTAGGGATAATGTTGGGGTATAAGTGAAATTGTTCCTGGTGACACCACTATACCATTATTGGAGTACTGAACTGAGTCTCAGCTGCTTCATTTCTTATGCAGCTTCTCATTAACACACCTGGAAAGGCAACAAAAGATGTCCCAAGCAGTTGTACTACTGTCACTGTGGAGGAGACCAGGATGGAGTCCCTGGCTCCAGGCCTTAGAAGTGGATACTGTATCCATCTGGAGACTGAACCAGAACATGAAAAATCTCTTTCTGTCCCTCTTTCAAATAAATGTGGGTATTTTTTGTTTTTGTTAAGAATTAAGCTTGTTTGGCTCTTAAATGTCTACTGCAACAGAATATACTGGAGAAAAGTTCAAGGATATTATCTGGAAAAAGAGACTTTTGAAAATACCTTTTTCAATTAAAAATGCTTACATATTTTTCAATAAAGAGTTTAAACAAAACTGCAGGAACAACTAAAATTACTGTTAGAATGAAAACCTAGCATAAACTACAGAATAGCTATATGGGGCAGGTAGACATTTGGTTTAAGTATAAGGGTCTGCATTACATATTTTGGAGTGTATGCCTGTAGCTGTGACTGCTACTATAGGTCTTAGGAAGCAGCAGTTTGATGACTCAAGTGGTTGGGTTCCTGCCATCTGTATGAGAAAACTGTTTCTGGTTCCTGGATTAAGCCCCACAGGCACTTGAGGAATGAGCTGGAGAATGGAGCCCTCTCAAATTAAATAATAAATTAATTTTTTGAAAGAAAGAAGAAGAGGCAAAAGCAAAAGAGAGAAAGAAAAGAAGAATGAAGGAAGAAAAGAAGAAAACAAAAAACAACCAAAAACCAGCTATTGTAACCAAACCTCCAAAGTACTTCATTATACTAACATATGCAATATCTTCACTGGGTCATTCTAGAATTACTTTAAGATTCACTACAAAAATGAAAACAGCAGGAAGATGCTGGGGTAGACTGCTACATTCCAGGGAGGAGCACCTAGGATTGAGGCCTGCCCCCATTTAACATTGAGCTTCCTGCTAAGGTACACAGGAGGCAGCAGAAGCCCAAGCACTTGAATCCGTGGAAGATCCTGGCTCCTGGTTGTGGTTCAGCCAGACCTGGTCCCAACAGCTGGGGAATGAACCATTAACTGGAAGATTAACAGCACGTTCTTTTCTTTCCCAACCTCACCTTTCAAATAAACAAGAATAAACAACATAAAAAACCTTCTTGAACCAAAATAAATGAATAAATTTTAGAAAGCTTGTATCTTTTAAAAAGTAAAAATGATAGGATCAAATTTTACTTTAAAATTTAATTTGGGGGCCTGGCGGTGTGGCCTAGCGGCTAAAGCCCTCGCCTTGAATGCTCTGGGATCCCATATGGGTGCTGGTTCTAATCCCGGCTGCTCCACTTCCCATCCAGCTCCCTGCTTGTGGCCTGGGAAAGCAGTCAAAGCTTTGGGACCCTGCACCCACATGGGAGACCCGGAAGTTCCTGGCTCCTGGCTTTTGATTGGCTCAGCTTCAGCCATTGCGGCTACTTAGGGAGTGAATCATTGGATGGAAGATCTTCCTCTCTGCCTCTCCTCCTCTCTGTATATCTGACTTTCCAATGAATAATTAAATGTTTTTAAAAAATATTAATTTGGCCTTCAATGAAATACATATACATACACAATCATACACACATAATTCAAAACAGCATTTATGATAAACTATCAAAACCTAACAGCAATAAATTCTTATATAGTCACAGAAATCAGTATATTTTAGTTAAATAAAACATTGTAAATATTAAAATTATACACTAAAGTCCACTTTCATTTCCCAAATCTTAAAAATATGAGAAAGAGAATAAAAAATTTATTGATCCAAGTTCATCATAATGCTCCTTATCAATGTGTTTTGACAAAAATAATCCAAAATGTCTGCCTGCTGTCAGAAGTATTGTGGGCATCTCGGCTGCCAAAAGAAACTTTCCTGTTTTACTTATATTTGATGGTTTTAATTAGAATCCTTACTTGCATATATCTGTAGAATCCTGAGTT
Source organism: Ochotona curzoniae (assembly GCF_017591425.1). Classification (NCBI taxonomy): domain Eukaryota; kingdom Metazoa; phylum Chordata; class Mammalia; order Lagomorpha; family Ochotonidae; genus Ochotona; species Ochotona curzoniae. Next base: position 31,049,662 of record NW_024467122.1, on the reverse strand, counting down.
CCTAAAGCATATAATGATGAACCAATTCTATTGTAATCATCTGCAGCACCTATAGAAAAAGTTTTAAGAATTTAATGTATACATTGGTTTAAAAATACTAAATACTATCTGCCAGCAATGTAAAATATGATACCCAAAGTCTAGCAAAGAAAACACAACCAACCATAATGCCATATGATGCATATTATATCAGACATAAAACTACTTGGAAAGTAGGGGAAACAGATGAACAGAATGAGCTAGTTAAAGCTTGTAGGATGAACAGACATTTACTAGGCAAAGGGAGAGCATTCTGGATAAACAAAGTGACATGGGTAAAGGCCAGAAAGACATTAAGACAGCAAAGTATACTCAAAGAGCCTTGTGAGTTACATATCGTAAATTCACAGGGGAGTGGGCAGAGCTGAAGACGGGAAAGTTCAAAACTTTCTGGGCAAAAAGCCCTTGTGGGTCATGACAGAGTTTGGATTTGATTTCTGTGAATGGATGTCATTAAACATGCTTAAGTCACAGTACTGGGGAAATTCTGCAGGGAAGGTATGTGGCAGAGCAGTCAAATGGTTGCTCAGGAGGCTCCTATCTGAGAGCTACCTAGAGCCCCAGATACTGCTTCCTACCCAGCTTCCTTCAAATGTGTTCCCTGGGAAGAAGCAGATGATGGATTCAGTAAACTTGAGTCTCCACCACTCACACAGGAGCCCCACACTGAATTCCAGGATTCTGACTTCATCCAGACTCTGCCTTAGCTGTTACAGACATTTGGAAAGTGAACCAGTAGACAGAAGATCTCTCTTCATCAGACTCTTTCATTCAAACAGAATGAAAATAAATAAATGTATATGAAATATAAAGCACTTGATACTTTGAGAAACACAGAGAATAAGGTTATCAACCAAGAAACTGTTACAATAATCTGGCAAAAGATTCTGAGGGGCAGCATAAGAGGAAAGTTTTAACAAGTAGGATTTTCCAAAGAGCAAACATGAGGTAAAAAGCAAAGTTATGGAGCTTGGGAACAATAGTGGCACTCTTGCTCTCAGCTGCTCGGAAGCAAAGTGCTTCGCTTAAGCACAACACTCCTCCTAGGTAAGGGTCTCTCCACGGGGCAACAGTCTTCTCAGACTGTATGCAGTTAGCACCAAGGTGTAACTGTAGCCTGAAAGCTGGCATCCATTGTGGGCAGTGTTTTGAGTCCCAGCTGCTCCACTTCTAATCCAGCTCCCTGTTAATGCGCCTGGGAAAGCACTCAAAAATGGTGAAGCCTTGGGCCGTGGCATTCACTTGGGAGACCCAGAAGAAGCTCCAGGCTCCTGGCTTTGGAGCAGCTCAGCTCCAGCCGTGTCAGCCATTTGGGGAGTAAACAACAGATGGAAGATATCTCTCTGTGTTTCTCCTTCTGTCTCTGTAAATCTTCCTTTCAGATCAAAATAAATGTATGTAGCTACACAGTGCATAGTAACATGATACCACAGAAATATTTCCTTTATTTAAAAAAATATATTATTTATTTTTATTGGACAGACAGACTTACAGAGAGGAAAGACAAGGTTTTTCCATTTGCTAGTTTACCTCCCAAATAGTGGTAACAGCTGGAGCTGAGCTGATCCAAAGCCCGGAGCTTCCTCCAGGTCTCCCACATGGGTGGAGGGTTCCAAGGCCGTAGGCCATCCTCTACTGTTTTCCCAGGCCACAAGCAAGAAGCTGGATGGGAAGTGGAGGAGCCAGGACATAAACCAGTGCCCATATGGGATTACAGCGCTAGCCATTGAGCTTTTCTGCTGGGCCCTGTTTCTTTATCAATTAACAAAGTCCAAGACATTATGCATGGAAACTCCCAATTATACTAGCAATATTTCTACAAGTGTTTATTTCTAAATAAAACAGTTATCCTTTGGGGGTGTGTTACAATGGGTTACATCATAGGTTATATTTCATTTCAGAACACCTGGGTCAAGCCCTTGTGACTCTATTTCTGATACAGCGTCCTACTAACGTATCTGGGAAAACAGCAGATATCATTTGAGTCCCTGCAAACCATGTAAAAGACCCACATGGAGTTCTGGACTCCTGGCTTTGGCCTGGCCCAACCCCAGCTACTGAAGGTATTAGTGAACAAGCAGATGGAAGATGGGTTTCTCCCTATCATTCTTTCAAATATACACATGACATTTGGGAATTTTTTTTTTTTTTTTAGATTTTATTTATTTGAAAGGCAGAGCTGAAAAGAGAGGATGAAGAGAGACAGAGAGACTCTCCACTCACTGTCATTCTCCAGTCCAAAGCCAGGAGACTGGAGCTTTCCCTGGGTCTTCCACATGGAAGCAGGGGCCCGAGAACCTGGCCATCTTGTGCTGCTTCCTCAGACGCGTTATAAGGGAGCTGGATCAGAAATGAAGCAGCCGGGTTCTAAAGGGTACCTGTACAGGATACTGGGCACCACACATAGTGTGCTACCCTCTATGTTATCCCACTGACCTCACATAAGTATTTTTTAAAAATACTAACCCTTGTGTTGCCAAAAATTACATTTAACTAATAAGGCTGAAATTTGGTGACTATTTGTCAAGGCAGAACTAATTGGTTTCTTTTAAAAAAAAAACATTGAGTATAAACTTCAGATTCTGAATAAAAGATCTCTTCTGTGAGATTCTTTACTATTATGTTAATCTAAAAGTTTAATATTAAAAAATAGTAACTAGGGGTTAAGTCTAGTGCCTGTGATGCTGGCATCTCGTACAGGTGTCAGTTCATGTTCCTGCTGTGCTACTCAAAAATCCAGCTCCTTACTCAAGATGGCCCAAATGCTTGGGTCCCTGCCCCCAGCGTGGTAAACTTGGATGAAGCTCTTAGCTCCTGCCCTCAGCCTGGCCCTGGCTTGGGAGTGTACCAGCAGACTGAAGATCTCTGTGACTTTGATTTCCTTTCTTTCTTCTTTTTTCTTTTTAAAAGATTTATTTATTTTTTATTGCAAAGTCAGATATACAGAGATGAGAGAGAGGAAGATCTTCCGTCTGATGATTCACTCCCCAAGTGACTGCAACGGCTAGAGCTGCGCAGATCCAAAACCAGGAGCCAGGAACCTCCTCCAGGTCTCCCACATGGGTGCAGGATCCCAAGGTTTTGGACCATCCTTGACTGCTTTCCCAGGCCACAAGCAGGGAGCTGGATGGAAAGCGGGACTGCCAGGATTAGAATCGGCACCTGTATGGGATCCCAGAGTGTTCAAAGTGAGGACTTTAGTTACTAGACCACTTCACTGGGCCTGTGACTTTGATTTTTCAAAAGCAATCAACCAATCTGAAGAAAAAAAAATTGTGGAGCCAGCATCTGGCAGATCAGTTGACACAGTTGAGGGGCCAGCATTGCAGTGTAAATGAGTTAACCTGCCATACGCAACAGTTCAAGTCCTGGATGCTCAGCTTGTGACCCAACTCCTGCTAATGTGACTGGGAAGACAATGGAAGATAGCTCTAGTACTTGGAAACCTGACACTCATATGTGAGACCAACCTGGAATTTGTAGGTTCTGGTTTCAGCTGGCCCAGACCTAGCTATTGTCATTTTGGTTGTGAATTAGCAAGTAAGACCTCTGTCACTCTGTCTTTCTTTCTTTCTTTTTTAAGATTTATTTAATTTATTGCAAAGGCAGATATACAGAGAGGAGGAGAGACAGAGAGGAAGATCTTCCGTCCAATGATTCACTCCCCAAGTGGCCGGTGCCAACCCGAAGCCAGGAGCCAGGAAATTCTTTCTGGGTCTCCCACATGTGGGTGCAGGGTCCCAAGGCTTTGGGCCGTCCTCTACTGCTTTCCCAGGCCACAAGCAGGGAGCTGGAGGGGAAACGGGGCTGCCAGCATTAGAACCGGCGCCCATATGGGATCCCGGGCGTGTTCAAGGCGAGGACCTTAACCATTACGCTATCACTCTGGGCCTCACTCTGTCTTTCAATTGAAGAAATAAATCTTTTTTAAGAAAAGATTTATCTGTATTTGAAAGGTAGATTTATCAGAGGGAGAAGACACATCGAGAAAATGATCTTCCATCCACTGGTTTACTCCTCAAATGGCTGCAAAGCCAGAGCTGAGCTGATCTGAAGCTGGGAGCCAGGAGCCTCCTCCAGGTCTCCTCCCACATGGATGCAGTATCCCGAGGACTTGAGCCATCCTCTGCTACTTTCCGAGGCCACAAGCAGAGAGCTGGATTAGAAGTGGAGCAGCTGGAATAGAAGTGACACTCATTTGAGATGCCAGAACCACAGGACAAAGGAGTGGCCTGTTATTCCACTACACCGATCCAAACATAAGTCTTACAAAAGAAAAAAAAAAGGGGCAAAGTTAACAGAAAGAGAGATGGGGGAGGGTTGGAAAGGAAAGAGATCCTCCATCCATCCACTGGTTCACTCCCAAAATGGCCACAATCGCTGGAGTTGGGCTGGTCTGAAGCCAGAACCAAGGAGCCTCATTGGGGGTGCCACATGTGTACAAGGACACAAGCACTTGGGCTATCTTTCATTGCTTTTACAGGTGCACCATCTGGGAGCTGGATCATAAGAGAAGCCAGATGCTTAACCTACCTACTATGCACAAACTGCTCATCTCAATTGCTACACTTTCAAAGAAAACTTTCATACTTCAGTGCTTTAGTATATAAAAAGTGCTTTACACATATCTTTGATTTCATTACTTCGAATACAAAACAACGTGGTCTTAAGAGTATATTTTTATTATAAGTATTTTTAAAGCTTCTTCTCTTATTTACTAAATGCATTTTTAAAAAGATTTATTTATTTTTATCAGAAAGGTAGATTTACAGAGAGACAACTTCCATCTACTGGTTTATTCCCCAAAAGGCCACAATGGCCTGAGCTGAGCTGTACTGAAGCCAAGAGCCAGGAGCTGCTTCTAGGTCTCTCATGTGAGCTACAGCTCAAAGACTTGAGTCATTCTCTGCTGCTTTCCCAAGTGTGTTACCCTGAACCTGGAGTAGGTAGGAATCAAACTAGTGCTCATAAGGCATTCCAGTGGCTTTATTCACTGCACAGTTCCTTATTATAGTTATATTCATTGTTTCATCAAGGATATTCTTAATGTTAAGTCCCACTTTTTAGAATTCTTAAGTGTCTGATGAGAAGACAGCAACTATCGGGCCCAGTGCCATAGCCTAGTGGCTAATGTCCTCGCCTTGCACGCACTGGGATCCCATATGGGTGCTGGTTCATATCCTGGCTGCTCCATTTCCTTTTCAGCTCCCTGCTTGTTGCCTGGGAAAACAGGAGGAAGACCCAAAGCTTTGAGATCCTGCACCTGTGTGGCAGACCTGGAAGAATCTCCAGGCTCCTGGTTTCAGATCGACTCAGCTCTTGGCCACTGGGGCTACTTGTGGCATGAACTAGAGGACGGAAGATTTTTCTGAGTCTCCAGTCTCTTTGTAAATCTGATTTTCCAATAAAAATAAATAAAATTAAAAAAAAAAAAGACAGTAACTATCAGTGCAGCTTGGTGCCACTGTCTCAAGACATCAGCAGTTATACTCATTTTTTCTTTTGTAATTTCTGTGTTACACAGTAACAAAGATAAAATTATCACAATGTTTTAATGAAATGTTTTAATTCACAGACTCACTCTAAAAGGTTCAAAGGTCTTGAGATCCAAATTTCATGAACCAGTTCAAGAAATCACTTTTCTATAACAAAACTCTTAGAAACTGTAAACAACATGCCAATGTTATACTTGTGAGATTCAAAATGTAAGCATTAACAAGAGAAAAATCTTACTTTTGTGGGATCTTGTCATCTTGTCAGATTTAGCCGATGCATCCTTAACCCGGTTATGATATTCTAAAAGAAATGTTCGTTCATGCTCAAAGAAATCATCTACATCCTATAGGATCAACAGAAAATGTGCATTTTTTCACTTATTTGTTGTAATGTCATACATAAATCACTTCGTGTTACACAAGATCACCAGTGAAACAGTACAGCTATTCTCTGTTAACCAAATGATCTACTGATTTCATCAATAAGTTAAGAATTTGTAAGACACGTATTTCTGTTAAGAAACCTATGGTATTTGTAGTTAAACTCAGTGTTCTTTACCAAGTTCATGTTCACACACTACATGCTGAAAAAGGTTTTGCTTGTGACATGCTTGCCCAGCAAACCCTTCTGCCGATCATGAGTATTCTATGGCTTTTTGCAACCAGGATTTAATTTCCTTACATTTTGATGCTTCTTACGCATTAACACAAACATTTTTCTTAGCTAGTACCACTACTGTTGACCATGATTTTGACAACTTAATTGGTAAAATAATGACTAATGTTTGAATGAGCCATATGCTGATGGACAATCCATTTTCTTCACCTTCACTGTATCTGTGGTGAGGATGAACAAATTGTTTTTGAGAACGAAAAAAAAAAAAAAATCAGGGCATACTGAAGCAAAAATATATGGTTTTGTTTTTAATCTAGAATGCATTCTTTGGCTTCCTGGCCTCGCCCATTACGGCTCTCACCAATAGCTTTGGGGAACATGGTCAAGTTAGCTACCTGGGAACAATGGTCAGGTCAAACACTTTTTTTCTTAGATTTACTACTCTTTATTGGAAAGGCAGATTTATAGAGAGAAAGATCTTCTATCCTCTGGTTTACTCCCAAGCTAATCTGAAGCCAGGAGCTTTTTCTGGATCTCCCACAAGAGTGCAGGGTATGTCCCAAGGCTTTGAGCCACCCACCCTCTTCTGCTTTCCCAGGCCACAAAGTAGGGAGCTGGAAGGGAAGTGGAGCATCCGTGATCCCAATCAGTTCCCATATGGAATGCCATGCTTGGAGTGAGAGGATTAATCAACTGAGCCATCAAACCATGCTCCTTGTTTTTCTTTCTTTCTTTTTTTAAGTCAGGCTAACTACATACTAAAACTAAATGGAACTTTTTCCTTTCTAAATTAGCAACCATTCACTGGAAGAAAGTCAGTTGATATGAGGTAATTTGAAGACCATATCAACAAAACACAAATAGCAAGAGTTGCTACTGACAAAACATCATTTAAAACTTCTAATTCTGGGCAGATGTAATGGCTTAAAGCACTAATCATCTGCCTGCAAGCCCTAACATCCGGTATGGGCACCGGTTTGTGTCCCAGCTGCTCCACTTCTGATCCAGCTCGTTGCTTATGGCCTGGGAAAGCAGCAGAGGGTGGCCTTTGGACCCTGCATCGATGTGGCATCAATTTAGCTGCAGCTATTGTGGCCAGTTGGGAAGTTAACTGACAGATCTTTTCTCTGTCTCTACTTTCTCTGTAAATCTACCTTTTCAATAAAAGTAAATAAACGAAAACAAACAAAAAAAACACAACTTAAAATTTAGGGGCCAGCATCATGGCCCAGCTGGTGTTGTTTTAAGTCCTGGCTGCTCCACTTTCAATCAAGCTTCCTTTTAACACGCCAGGGAAAGCAACAGAAGAGAACAAGAGTGCTTGGGGCCTGCTACATATGGGAGACCTGGATGGAGTTCCTACCTCCTGGCTTTGGTCAAAACGACCCTGGCTATTGTGGCCATTTGGGAGTAAATCGGCAGATGGAAGAAGCTCGCTCTCTCATTGATTATCACTGTGTTTTTCAAATGAAATTTTTTAAAAATTTGGCAATTCATAGGGTCAACACAATAGCCTAGTATCTAAGGTCCTCACCTTGCACACACTGGGATCCCATACAGGTGCTGGTTTGTACTCCAGATGCTAGACTTCCTCTCTAGTTCCGTGCTGTGGCCTGGGAAAGCAGTCAAGGATGGCTCAAGGCCTTGGGACCGTGCATCCATGTGGGAGATCTGCAGGAAGCTCCTGGCTTTGGATCAGCTCAACTTCAGTCATTCTGGCCATCTGGGGAGTGAACCAGAGGACGAAACAACTTTCTCTGTCTTTCTTTCTCTCTGTAAATCTGCAAAGTCAGATATACAGATATACAGGGAGGAGGAGAGAAAGAGAGAAAGATCTTCTGTCCAATGAACCACTCCCCCAGCAATTGCAACAGCCGGAGCTGAGCCAATCTGAAGCCAGGAACCTGGAGCTTCTTCTGGGTCTCCCACATGGATGCATAGCCACTGCTTTCCCAGGCCACAGGCAGGAAGCTGGATGGGAAGCGGGACTGCCTGGATTAGAACCAGCACTTATATGGCATCCAACTCATTCAAGGCGAGGACTTTAGTTACAGGCCACCGTACCTGGCCCAAAATTTAGCAATTCTTAAGGACTTTTTTAGATGTAAAGAGTGGGATAAATCTATCTTTCCATAATTACAGTGAAGTGTGCTATCAATCAAAATTATATTCATGTTCAAGCATCAGTTGTTTTTTCATTAACAAAGTTAACAATCATAACAGTGATTTACACTTAACTTAAAAAAATGCTTAATATTAATGCATAAGAATCATCAAAATGAAAGGAAGTTGATTCTTCAATAGGAAGAACCAATAACACATACATTAGTAATATTCCAACTGTGCTGTCTCTGAATAATCAGAGTACATTTTAATTAAACAGAATATACTCAAGCTTTATTGTATATTTACCTATAATAACAAGCAATAGCATCCAGAGCCATTATTTCATAGCTTTTGCCTGATAATATTTTTCTCATTTTAATAACTGCAAACAAATTAAATTTTTTGCCATTATTACAACGTCATTAAGAAAATTTAGACCAACAGCTTTCTAAGTATTTTCACACACTTTATCATTCAGTCTTAGCAACAATCTTGTGAGCTAGGCTAGTATTATTAACCTTCAAAATGAGGAACTGAGGATTCAGTGAAAGAAAATGATTTTTCCACGTAGCTATCCCCAGGCATACCAAAACTTCAATTGTGTTTTTCTAGCTCTAATCTTAACTTAGGAATACCTTGGAGTGTTGCTAGGCTAAGTAAGCTAAAGATAAGTGTACAAGCAGAGGCAGGCTCTTGGCTACTCTGCAGCTCAATCTGTCCCACACCTCAAGGAGCTCTTGTGCATGGCAGGTAAACATTCCAGCTTGATGTCTTGTCTGCCATCCCTTCTCTCTCCATCCCCAGCTGCTCCTTGTTACAGTCACTCCTTGTTCACCCAGGGAAGCTATCCACACAAGACCTGAAGGCTTGGGACAGGACAATACACTGGGGGCAATTTCTTCCAATGGACTGATCGGAAGAAACAAACATGAGTTCCAGGCAGATTAATACCCTTGACTACAAACTTTACATCCCCTGGAGAAGAACACTTCTTAGAAAGGAACCCAAAGTATGGAGTACCATTTCCCAGACTCAAGGATTTTACTGTTCAAAGTTTTCTTTTACTGTTTTATGTTTTAGCACATTGGATATCTCAATTGATTTCCCTCTAAAGAGTTCTCAACCAATACCACTGTGAATCTAAAAAAATCTTACCTTTACTCCAGAAACAATTACTCCATCTGCTGACTTAACCATGTTTTTAAAGAAATCTTCAAGTTTCTCCTTTTTATTTTTACCTCGAACACTCAACTAAAAAAAAGGGTAATTTACATTAGTATTAGGCTACAAATGGATAGTGGTGTCTTCTATATTCTTTGACATTTAAATGACATCAAAAGCACCTCAGTTATCAAACTTAACAAAAAGATATTCTGCAAATTCCTTATTCTGAATTAACTTAAATATTCTTTTGCCTTGTTTTGAGGGTCAATGGCTAATGGGACAACAGAAGATAGCTTTGAATGGCATGATCATCTAAGGGCAAACTGAGCAGCAGTTCTTTGGCCCTTAACACCTGTTTGTAGTATGAAGGAACCACTTAAAAGGAACATAACATCTGACTTTCTTATGTTAATATATTACCATGATCCTACTTTAATGCATTATGATTCACAAACCTCTACTATGTTTGCAACTAAGCGTTACCTCCATCCCCAAGACAACACTACTAAAAGGAGGGTTCTTGGAGAAGTGAGAGCAAAGCCTTAAATGGGATTAGTATCCTGGGTTGGGTGGGTGGTGTATGAAAAGGGGTAGAGCTGGTGCCAGAGGACAGCACTGTGGTAAAACAGGTTTAGCCACAGCCTATAACAATAGCAACATCCCACACAAGCACCTATTCAAGTCCTAGCCACTCCACTTCTGATCTAGCTCCTTGCTAACACACCTGTGAAAACTGTGGAAGATGGCTGATGTCCTTGAACCCACATGGGAGACCCAGAAGAAGCTCCTGCTTTGATCAGTCTCAACCCTGGTTGTTGTGGCCACTTGGAGAGTGAACAAATGGATAGAAGATCTCTCTTTTTGTCTCGCAAATCAACCATAAAATTAAAAAATTTGTTAATATTTTTAAAAAAAGATTTATTTTATTTTTATTGGAAAGGTGGATATACAGAGAAGAGAGACAGAGGAAGATCCCCCGTCCGATGATTCACTCCCCAAGTGAGCGCAATGGGGCTGATGCTATGCCAATCTGAAGCCAGGAGCCTCTTCTGGGTCTCCCACATGGGTGCAGGGTCCCAAAGCTTTGGGCCGTCCTCTACTGCTTTCCCAGGCCACAGGCAGGGAGCTGGATGGGAAGCGGGGCTGCCGGGATTAGAACCAGCACCCATATGGGATCCCGGGCGTGCAAGGCGAGGACCTTAACCACTGCACCATTGCGCCGGGCCCCCATTAATATTTTTTTAAAGATATATTTATTTTTATTGGAAAAGCATATATACAGAGAGAAGATACAGGGAGAAAGATCTTCTGCCCACTGATTCACTCCCCAAGAGGCTGCAACAGCTGGAGGTGAGCTGAGCCAATCCAAAGCAAGAAGCCAGGTGCCTCTTCTGGGTCTTGGAAGGCTTTGGGCCATCCTCAACTGCTTTCCCAAGCCACAAGCAGGGAGCTGGGTGGGAAGTGGAGCTGCCGGGATTAGAAGCAGCACCCATATAGGATCCCAGTGCGTTCAAGGTGAGGACTTTTAAGGGTATATTTTTCTGAGAAGAGATTCTATGAGTTTTTTTTTTATTATTATTGGAAAGGCGGATATACAGAGAGGAGAGACAGAGAGGAAGATCTTCCGTCCGATAATTCACTCCCCAAGTGAGCGCAATGGCCGATACTATGCCGATCTGAAGCCAGGAGACTCTTCTGGGTTTCCCATGCGGGTGCAGGGTCCCAAAGCTTTGGGCCGTCCTCGACTGCTTTCCCAGGCCACAGGCAGGGAGCTGGATGGGAAGCGGGGCTGCTGGGATAGAACCGGCGCCCATATGGGATCCTGGGTGTGCAAGTCGAGGACCTTAACCACTTGCGCCACGGCGCCGGGCCCCAAGGTGAGGACTTACCTGCTAGGCCACTGTGCCCGTTCCCAACTTCTTCCTTTCTCACACATCTCAAATTCTACCAGCAATGTCTGAAAACCGTCCCTTCCACTAAGCCTGTATCTTTTCTTCCCTATGACTGTTAGTTAATAATCCTCGTCTTATTTCAATACATTTTGCTGCCTGCCACAGTTTTCCAAAATCAAATTTTGAGCATTTATTTCATCCGCATTCAAAATTTCATGAGGTTTCATAATGCCACACTCCTCCTTAGTACGGTAAGGAAGACTCTGAACAATCTGGTTCAATACATCTTTCCACCCACTAGCCTACTCCCACAGAACCTTATGCTTCAAATAGTTCTCAACTTCTGCTTTCTCTGTGGAATGGTCTCTTAACACCTCACCAAAAAGTTGACTTAAATTTGAACATCCAACTAAAAGAGGCATATATGAGGGGCTGGTGCTATGGTGTAGCAGATTCAGCCACTGCTTACATCACTGGCATCCTATTTGGCACTGATTCAAGTCCCCACTAATACACCTAGAAAAGCAGTGGAAGGTGGCCTAAATGCTTAGGTTCCTGACACCCATGACGGAGACTTGGAAGAAGCTCCTAGCTTCAGCCTGGTCTACCCTGGCCACCTGGGGAATGAACCAGCAGATGAACGATCTATCTCTCCCCTCTATAACTTGGCTTTTCAAATAAATGAATTCTTTGGGGTTGGGGCAATGACTGAACTAGCGAATCCTCTACCTACCAATGTCAGCATCCCATATGGATGTTAGTATGTATCCCAGCTGCTTCAATTCCTATTCAGCTCCCTGCTTGCAGCCTGGGAAAGCAGCAGTGGATGGCCCAAAATCTTGGGACCTTGCACCCGCATGGGAGACTCAGGAGAGGCTCAGCTCCAGCCATTGTGGTCATTTGGACAGTGACCCAGTGGATGGAAGATCTTTCTCTCTCTTTTCTGTAAATTTGCCTTTCTAATTAAAACAAATAAATCTTTTTTAAAAGTAAGGAATATGAAATCATTTCATTGCTATAGGCACATCTGGTACAGTGGTTAAGCTATTGCTTGGGACAACTGCATCCCTTGCCAGAGCCTAGTCCTAGCTCTGTCTCTGATTCTAGCTTATGAGAGGCAGCAAGGAATGGCTTGTGCAGTTGGATCCCTGACCACATGTGGGAAACCCATGTTAAACTTAACTTTTGGCTACAGCCTGGCAAAGCCTTGGCTGTCTACTACAGTCATACACTGTGTTGGGGGACCGTGACATAAAAATCAGTACAAAGGAGGACACAGAAAAGCAAGTATATGATCAAACACAGTGTTACTAGTGTAACTTTAGAGGTAAACACAGGGACTAAGAGGAGCTGCAGAAGAACTCAGAAGAGACATAGGGAGTGAAGGGAACACAAGGCTAGTGGTTGAATGACTGACCACCTAGTACCATAACCCATGTGAGAATTATAAAAGTTGGAATTCAGGTTGGGGTGGGAAGAGAAGGGCTGGCTGCAGGTTGCCCAAAAGGAGGGGTCTGGGGACATACTGGAGTGGCAGAAGCTGAGGGCATGTTGACAAGGGAGAAATAATTTTTGGAAACATTCACAAACTGGGTCACTGCACTTGCAGGTAAGAGAGCCAGGAGGGAGTGATTTGGAGGGGGTGAAATCAAGGGCATGTCTGGGTCAGGTCAAGGAACAGGCCCACATGGAAAACCTGGGCTGGGCAAGGCCTGAGTACCTTCCTCTGAGCAAGAGCAAGAGGTAGCAGAGCAAGGGGTAGACCATGTCAGGCTGGGTGGTAGCACCCACCAGAACATGAAAGAACTGGATCTAGGCGCAGAGTCTTTAAAAAAAAATTGTTTTTGATGATGTTTACATAGCTAAGCAAGGTTGGAAAGACTGAGGACTAGGGCAGTGTGGGTGAAACCACTATTTCCAAGTCTTCTCCCTCTTCCTCCTGTATCTGGAGGAAGGGGAGAAATTAAGGGAGAAGCTGGACCCAGCCTACCCACCGCCCCTGTACCTGGGGATGGGGAATGGCCACCTAATGTCATCCCAGAACCAATGTGGGTCCTTCTCTGAGGGTTCCGCTTGAGTGGTTTTGATAGTTTTGAAACACTGTTGATCTTGCCAATTCAAGGATGAGGAAATCCTTCCAAATTCCAGCTGCTGACACAGTCAAACCCAGAGTCTACATTCGCCCAGATATTTGCTGTCAACACTTGGCTGGGGGCAACTGAGCAATTTGTTCTGCTCTCCTTCCTCTGCTATGATACCAGATATCCTCCGCAGGTTCCAAGGGACTGCCATATCTTCCATGTGCATCTGGGCATACCATCATCCACGGCTTCATGTTTGCCACGGTTCAGGTCTAGTTCTGACACATGCACTCTACGGTCAGACCCCAGATCCTGCAATTCTCCCCATGGTTTCCCCATATAAACCTTGTCTGTGGCGATCCCAGACCTGACTCTTGTGGTTGCTAGTATGGGGTCTGGCTCAGTCACTCTTTTAGCCTATACACACACTGGTAGTTGCAACTGCTGGGTCAGTTCTATCTCCAATCTCAGCTTATGTAAACCAGTGGATGCTATGGCCCAGTCCAACCCTGCTCACCACTAACTTGGCCCTCATGTGCACCAGTGGGACCTGCAGCTTAGTTTGGACGACCCCCGGTAACCCTCACTAGGCCTGTTCCCAGCCCTGCTTCCTATGCTTGCCAGTATGTGAAGCAGATTGGTTCAGTCTGTCTCACATCCTATTCAGCTCTCATATCAATGGATGTTGAGGCATAGCTCAACCCAACCAACCCCACACCCATGCTGGTGGGTGCTGCGGCTGTCTAGCCAGACTAGCCCCCAACCCTGATTCTTGTGCCCACCAATAGGAGTTATAGTCCATCAGGGAGGTGCCCACAGTTTCCCTAACAGGCCTATTTCCAGCCCTGGCTCTTGTACTTGAAGGGTGGTTCTACAGTCTAGGTTGACAGGATTTGCCTGGGGGCAGATTCTATAGGGAATTTGTGGGTTCACCTCTGTGTGACTCAGCACCCACAGGTTTGCACAGAGAGCTTGGGAGTAGTGACAGGCTAAGCCTGGCTGCAGTATTCGCTGGCACATGCAAAGGCCAGGACTATGGGCAGACCATGCCATACAGGGATGTGGCACCTGTTGGAACACGTGAGATCTGGGGCTGGGAGCAGGCCTGGTAGGGGAACTAAGAGAAATCCCCTGTTAGGCTATAGCTCCTGCTATGGAGAATAGCCAGGGCTGGGGGCAGGCCAGGCCAGCCAGGGCTGCAGCACCCAGTGGCAAGTGCCAAGACTGGGTACAAGTCCTGTCAGGCTGGACTGCAGTATACCCTGGCAGACACAAGATACAGGGCTGGAAGTGGGCCTAGTAGGTGAACTGCAGGCACTCTGCTGCTGGGCTGCAGCTCCCAGTGGTGAACACGAGAGCCAGGGCTAGAGGCAGTTGAGGCTGGTGAAAGCAGCAGTATCAGGCATATATGCGGGGAGAGCATATATGTGGGGGCATGTTGGACTGAGCTAAACTGCAGCATTCATGGGTATGCAGGACAGCCAGATGGGATGCAGGACAGACTGGGCTAGGCTGTAGCACATGTCAGCACAAGCAAAAACCAGGGCTGGGAGTAGGCCTGGTGGGGGATGTAGGGTGTTTCTCTGACTAGGTCCAGGCACCTGCTGATATGCATAAAGATCAGGCCTGTGGTGAGCTGGGTTGGGTAAGCTGTAGCACCCATTAGTTCATGTGAGAAATGGAGCTGGGAGCGGAACTGACCAGGCAATTACATCCACTGGTATGTATATTGGCTGGTGCAAGTGGCAAACTGAACCTGGCGCCCACAAGAGTCAAGTCTGAAATCACTCCTGGCAAGGTTTCTTGGGGGACTTTCCAACTAGACCACTAACTCAAACGCAGTCATAGAGGAAGACCACAAAATATGTACAACCTTAAAGTCCATGTATTGGGACTGGGCCTTCTCAGCTGCTGGTGCTTGTGCACTGGATAGCATGCCCAGATGCATAGGGAGAACATGATAACTGGCTCATCTAGGTCAGTAGAGGACATCAAGTGCCATGTCAGAAGATGAAAAGCAAAAGGAATTGGACTACTCTCCTGGCCAAGTTTTGCACCATGTTCCTGGACCTGGTTAGCCAATAGACCTTGGAAAGATTTTCTCAACCCCAGTGCAATGAAACCATGATGACTCAGAACTATTAAAACCACTCAAGTAATACTCTTAGAACACTCTTTCCCACATCAGGGTCTCTAAGGTATCATCAAAGAACCAGCCCCTATCTCCAGATATAGTTTGACAGCAAGGAGTGCCTCCCACCCCTTCTCCTTCTGTGGACACAAGAGAAAAAGTTGGAACATTTGTGCTATCCACCTTTCTCCCTACCCTAATTAGAGACCCACAAGGACTTTGTCCCTCTCACTACGTAAAACAATTAAAAATGTTTAAAAATCTACTTTTCATGGTAAGTACACTAACAAATTAGGAATACAAGGAAATATCTTCATAAAGAACATCTGCCAAAAACTTGTAACTAACATCATACTCAATGATGTAATAATAAACATTATCTCCCTTAAGGTAAAAAAACAAAAAGAACTTTTGTAGATAGGGCAGTTACACAAGAAAAAGCAATGAGAAGCAACCAGACTGGGAAAAGAATAAAAGCAAAAACAAAAATCTGAAAGTTGACAGACGTGGCTCCTAAGGCAGCTGAGTATTGCAGAGATTACAGAAGGAAAGTTTAACAATTTGATTTCTGATTGGGTGCCATTTCCCTGTGAAGGCGGTCATCTAACCTAGATGAACTGTTCTGAGCTGAAACTAGCTTTTACAAAAAATGGAAGACTCTAAAGATTTAAGTTTGATAGGAATAATAGAGAAGGTACTAGATACTGTATGAGCAAGAAGTAAAAGTTGGTGATTAAGGATCTAGATCAATGAGTGAGTCAAAAAACATAAAAAAGAAAAAGAGGTTCACTGCCTGCTGCACCAGTATTCCATATGTGTGCAGGCTCAAGTACTAGCCCAAATCCTTGGGGATCTGCATTCATACAGGAGCCTTGGAGCTTGGAAGAAGCTCTGGGCTTCTGGCTTTGGATCATCTCAGGTCTGACCTTTTGGCCATTTGGGGAATGAATCAACACATGGAAGATCTTTTTCGTTGTCTCTCCTCTCTCTCTGTACCTCTGATGTTCAAATAAATAAATAAATAGATTTTTCTAAATAAATAAATAAGAAGTAGAGCAGCCAGGACTAGCTGTTACGTACAGAATGCAGGCATCATGTAGCAGCCACAACATTGGTCTCTAAACAAATTTTTTAAAAAACAGATGTCTGTACAATTTCAAATAATAATGTCTGTGGCAATAGGGCAGAGAACCTGATGAAGCAACTTGAGTCCAAGTGACCTTGTACTGATGGTATCATGCCCCACTACATGCTTATGTTGTACCATCAAAATCATTGCTAAGGTTTTAGCCCAGGCTGTAAGCAAAAATCAGACTTAGAGACGAAGTAGAAGCCAGCACAGTGACAAAGCAGGCTAATCCTCCACATGTGGTATCAATCCCCTATATAGGAACTAGTTCCAGTACTGGCTGTTCCATTTCTAATCCAGTTCCCTACTGATGTGCCTAGGAAAGTAGTGGACAATGACCCAAGGCTTTGGGCCCCAGCACCCATGAGGAGACCCTGAGGAAGCTCTTGGCTTCAGATCAGCTCAGCTCCAGCCACTGTGACCATTAAGGGAGTGAGCCAGCGGATGGAAGATGTCTGTGTCTCTCCTCCTCTCTGTAAATCTGTCTTTCAAATAAAAATAAATCAATCTTTAAAAAAAATGTAAAAAACAGAAATGCTCTATGTCTTGAGACAAATGTATGCCCATGTGGACCTTCAATTATGGTGGAGCAGGTTTAGGAAAGTGGGTGAAACAAACATTTCAGTTCTAAATTTTGTTTCCTCCTGTGTGTGGTCGGTGGGGAAGGGAGGGAGCTGCTATGCTATACTTATTTTTGTCTAAAATTATTAATTACTCTTGTTATCAATACAGGCTTCAACATCTGGATCAGCCTTCCACATTTTTTTTCCCAGCACTACAAAGAAATCACTAAAGTTCAATCACCTTAATCTTTTTGCAAGGTGACAGTTTTTAGGCAGGAACGATAATTAGCAATCTGCAGGTCAGTTATGCTGACCAAAAGTCAGTGATGTGTGGCCAGCATGATGGGTTGTGGTTTCTCCAGCAAAGCTGCTGCCCATAATGCCAGCATCCCATATAGGGACCCGTTCCTGTCCCAACTGCCCCACTTGTGATCCAGCTTCCTGCTAATGGCCTGGAAGAGCATCAGAGGATGGCTCCAGTGTCTGGATCCCTGCCACCCACATGGCGGACCCGGATGAAGCTTCTGGCTCTTGGCTTCAGCTTTTCCTGGTGCATGAACCAGCACAGGGAATTATGCTATCCCTCCCTTTCTCTCTCTGTAACTCAAAACAAAACACTTAAAAGTCAGATTTAACCCTAAGTAACCTTGAAATCTTTTTTCCCCAAACATTTATTTTATTCATTTGAGAGAGTTACAGAGAGGGGCCAGGTGTGGTAGCCTAGCGGCCAAAATCTCTGACAGCTGTGGCCACCTGGGGCGTGAACCAATGGATGGAAGATCTTTCTGTCTCTCCTTCCCTCTGTAAATCTGACTTTCCAAAATAAAAACAAATAAATCTTAGAGAGAATCCTCTAGCCACTTCTTAGATGACCACTGTTGGGCCAAGCAGAAATGATTCCTGAAGGAGCTGAGTGCATCAGAAGACAAGGAAGTTTATCACAGGCCAGGAACTCCTGGTAACCTTGCAACACCAAGCAGCCGACTGAGTCCTGGTGTTGTCTCCTTCCTGCCCTCCTCCTGCCACAAACAACAGAAGAGAGCTTCTCTAGCCTCAATGCTACCTTTGACAAGGTCAAGCAGACACTCCCATCCAGAAATGTTTGGAATGCTGAACATCTACACCCACCATGACGTCACAAGCATGCACAAACTGAAGAGCTGCTATCTTTCCCCCTCACAGGGTCACCAAGCCATGTGGAAGTGGTCCTGGGCTGTCTCCCACTAGGGAGCAGTCTGTCAGACTTTCTTGCTCCTGATTAATCAAGCCCTTTATCTAAACTAAAAGATTTAACTGCTTTCATGTGGATTTCATCCTCTACCAGTGGGCTGCTGCTCTCCTTCGCTTTGAGAGAAAACCCTGTGTGGACCCTGGCTACTGACAATAAATCTGTGAGTTTCATGGTGTATGGTGTGGGTTTGTGACTCAAAAGCACAATGGCCAGGTTGAAGCCAGAGGCCAGCAACTTTATCCAAGGAATTGGGCTGACTTTCACTGCTTTCTTAGACACATTAGCAGGGAACAAGTTTGGAAGAGAAGCAGCAAGGACTGGAACCAGTATCTATATGGAATATTGTTGCAGCTGGCAACTTAATAATCTATTTTGACACAACATTGTCCCCCAACCTCTGAATTCTTCAGCTCATGCATATTCTGGGAATTCTACATAATGTTTCAAGACTTGAAACTCAAATTTAAGAAACATTAATGAATTTGATAGCCCTCCTTCTATTAATCACAATTCAGTATTTAAAAAATCAACGTCCTACATAGTAAAGGTTGAGTAGTCCTTATTCCAAGTGTGTGAGACCACAAGTGCTTTTAGATTTTGAGGTTTTTTCAGATATGGAAATATTTGCACAGACTTATTGGTTAAGTATCCCTAATCTGGAATCTAAAATCTGGAACATTTTGAGCACAATCATGTTGAACTAAAAAAGCTTTAATTTCTGATTCTCATATTAGGATTACAAATGCTCAATTTATAACATAAATTCCCTGAATTTTCAATTAATGTCCTTAAATTCTACCAAAATATTACTGAAAATGCATCACTCTTAACCCCCTTGATAAGAAAAAATAATTTTGTAGAGACTGAATGTTTGACATGTTACAATGTTACTATGTTTGACATAATATAACTTTATAAGAAAGAAGTAAGTGTTTAGAGAAAGAAAGAAAGGAAGAAAGGAAGAAAGGAAGGAAGGAAGGAAGGAAGGAAGGAAGGAAGAAAGGAAGAAAGAAATAAAAAAAGAAAGGAAGAAAGAAGTGTTTAGAGATCCACATCACGGTGTAATAGGCTAAGCCTCTGCTCTCAGCATCAGCATTCCATACGGGCACCAGTTCATGTCCCAGCTGCTCCATTTCCCATACAGCTCTCTTATTTACAGATGGTTCAAATTCTTGGGCCCCTGCACCCACATAGGAGACCCAGAAGAAGTTCCTGGCTCCCGGTTTTGGATCAGTTCAGCTTTGGAGCCACTTAGGGAGTGAAGGAGCAGATGAAAAGACCTCACTTGGTTCCTCTCCTTTCTCTCTGTAACTCAATGATGTTTGATCCTCAAATGGTCTTGTAATATTTTTCTTTTTAGACAGCACTCCATATGGCTTTTGTAGTGCATACATGTCTCTAAGGACTTGTGCTACTGTTCCATTTGCATTTCTCCCTTTAATCAGCATGGCATTTTTAACATTTTGATTAAGATTCAGTTCTCTCCTCTCAAGGAATCTTTTGGCCCTTATTGTTTTGGATTTTACAATCCAATCCAGAGGGTCCATTCCCACCCCATGGATAAATATTCTTAAAAAGACCTAATTTGTTTCTAACTACTCCTTGTCTTTTCATATAACTACAAACTTGATTACTGTTCTCATCAATTTGATACTCACATCTTGATTATATTCCAAGAAGACATGGAAATTTAAATCTTTTCTCAGAATAGGATGTGCTGCCACCCGACATAGGAACACTTCATGCATTGCAACTGTCTTCTTAAATATTGCCAAATATTCACTAGAAGCAATGCACAAAATTAAACATTAAAAAACCATACCAATTAAAGTCATCTACAAACATTTTTCTAACACTCTCTGGTTTATTCTAAATGCAACCTGGAGACATTTCAGCTGAACTGTTAACAAAATGTGTTAAGATCCAGCTCTGAAAAGGATTGCATGCTAGTTAACAGTACTGATTATATCCAAACATTAGTGCTTCATAATCTCTCTTATTACACGAGTTAATAGAAGAAAGTATAGGGATGCTTGTTTTCACAGCTCCAGAAAAAAGTACTACAAATTATTTTATACAACATTATGATTCAATTTCTACTTTTTAACACCTTAATACAAATCTAATTTTCAGGAAATATATTTTCACATTAATTATTTCCATCTAGTAGCCCAAACACACAGGATACACACCGTAAAGAAACTCATTTTTGGCACTGCCCTGAAAAAATTTGTTTAAAGGATTTTTTATGATATCAATATTCAGAATCTCAGCAACCACACAGTAATACCTGCAGATCTGAAAAAAAAAAAAAACAAAAACAAACACTCAAAGAAAAGGCTCAATATTCTTGCTTCAACTATGTGGCAGGAGGGATAAATTGTACATACCAGCAAACCAGCAGGACCAACGTTGGGAGCAGTTTGATCTCTGTGAGGGTAGTCATTCAGTGAAGACAAAAAAGAAGGATGCAGAGGATGGAGGTAGTAGCATAAACCCAACGTTCTCTGTTATCCAACCCCTAACCAGACCACAAAAGAACCATGATCAGGGCCACTAGAAAATCATAGACTCCTCAATAATAATGTGCTCTGCTAATTTCCAGTTTTCAGCCTTATAAACTTTAAGAACATATCTACTTGCTATCAAACTAGTGCTCTATTTGACACCGATAGGATTTCTGAAATATCTTATTATATTGCAACAAAGAAAATCTACTTTGAAATTACAGTCTTATGTTTAGAAGTCTGAAGAGGAGTCTGATAGTGTAATTATGCTTGAAAACAAACTATGTGGGAGAAGAAAAGGAAATACACTAAGGAGAGAAGTAATTAGAAAAAGAGCATGGAAGTGATGATAATGAAAGGAAAATTTATGTTTTTATATAACTCTCAAAATTAAGAGAAGCAATATACAGAGAATCTGAAATAACTTGAAAGTTAATAAAAGGGGAAAGATTGTTTTTCACTGTGCTTAACTTGAAAAATAAATTATCACAAGTTTTTGAAGACTGGATATATTTCTAGTATATATGAAACAGTCATGAAAATTGTTAATATTCTCTAGTTACTTTGCTCCTGTTCTGGGCTAGAGGCCATAGAAAGAGGAAACAATTATTGGGGGAGGGTAGGGAACTATATTGCATACATCTGATATTTTTTTCCCCACATATGACTTTTTTCTTTTTTTACTGTTATCTTTTACACATAACTATCATTTTAGCAATTTTATTTATTTTCATTTCATTTAAAAGGCAGAGAGACAGAGACAGAGAAAGACATAGATGTATTTGTTGGATCACTCCCTCAATGCCCCAACAGCTAGGACAAGGCCAGGCTGAAGGCAAGAGGCAAGACTCCACCCATGTCTCCTGGGTTAGTAGCACGGATTTCCATACTCAAGCTGTTACTGCTTCTTCCCAGGGTGTCCATGAGCAGCAAGATGGATCAAAGACAGAGTGGCCAGGACTTGAACCAGGCATTCTGATACGGTAAGGTATGTGTTTAACCCAAGCAGCATCTAAATGGCTGCACCAATGCTTGTTCCCACAATTTAAAAAACTAACTATGTATATTTACATACATTTATTCTATAGCATAGTCTATGAGAAACAGAAGTTTCCAAAGTATGCTTAAAAGATAAAAATAGGCTAAGAATAATTAAGGTCTTATAAGTTATCAAAAAAAAAAATCAGTCCGCACTTTTTTTTTAAATGTTATGTTCCTTTTTAGTTTTTATGAGCTTTTAGATCCCCTGTTTTCAATTTTCACTGTTCGTTTAAATAGTAAAGAATTTAACTATGAAGACAATTATTCATTCTATAATTTTCACGTAGGCTCTGATCATGGTCATCAACACTGGCTGTGTGACTTAAACCTGCATTCTGTGAGGTCACTAGGCTAAAGTGGTTAAAAGAATGGAATATCAGAGAGCATACAAAAAGGCACTAAAACAAGCACAATTAACAAACAGAACAAGATCACTTACGCTTCCAGTTCTTGCTTCATCTTTGTGAATTCTTCCTTTGTCATTGACCCTTCTCCTTCTCCAAGTTTCTGCAGTTTTTCCCGTGAAGCATCAAAATCAGGTCTCGGTGGTGCTGGTGGGATCTGCAACAGAACAAATCACTAATTTTAAGGGACATTTATTCCTAGCAGCATGTTTGACTGTCACCACCAGATGGAAAAGTTCAATGAATTCTGACTGTACAAGGCACTAGGGAAATCTAACTTCACATGAGAGAATGTAACTAATCCCAGGAATTAAAACTAAGGTAGAAATATAGCACTGGAAGAAATACAGAAGAAATGCCATTACTTCCTGGGGTAGAATAGTTCTCAAAATTCATTCTGCAGTTTCCTACATGGCAACCCAGAGTACTCAAATTTCAATGTGCCCCAGCTCTGACTACTAGCATGTATAACAAATATGTATGCCACTTTCCAAAGGATGTAAACGATATGTTTAAATGCTAATATATATTTTTAAATTATAGTCACAATAGCGTTTTAAACGTGCCTGAGAGGCAGATAGACGTAACACATCAGCTGGTTCACTCCCCCAATGACCATTACAGCTGGTACTGGGCTGGAGAAGGTGCTGGGAATGCAATCCAGGTCTTCCCTCTGGGTGGCAGCCACCCAATTACCTGGGTCATCAATGCTTCCTCCCGGGGTCTGCACTGACAGGAAGCTGCAGCCAGAAATGGAATCCAGGAACTCAAATGGGATGCAGGCTTCTGACTGCCAGCCTAACTTTAAGTTTCAACACAGTAAATTTATGTTATTTATTTTTTTTAATAATAACTAGTAATCAGAAGACCCAAAAAAAGAGAGCTAAAAAAGGGCTCTGGATTAGAGGACTGTATCAGAAGCAAGAAATGCTTTAAAAACAACAGCACCAGCATTGTGGCTCAGCAAGTTAAATAGCTGGTTGTCAAACAGTGGTGGCATGCTATATTGCAGCGACAGTTTAAAGTCCTGGCAGCTCTGCCTCTGGCCCATTTTCCCACTAATGTACCTGGGAAGGCAGTAGAGAACTACTCAAGTAGTTAGGCCCCTGTTTTTCATACAGGAGACCAGGACTGAGTTCCTGGATCCTGGTTTTGGCCTGGACAAGCTCTGACTGTGGCAGTCATTTGGGGAGTGAACCAGCAGATAGAAGATCAATCTCTACATCAGTGTGTTCTCAATCAAATAAATCATTTTTTATAAAGAGGGCCTGGCACGGTAGCCTAGTGACTGAAGTCCTAGCCTTGTATGCACCGGGATCCCATATGGGTGCTGGTTCATGTCCTGACTGCCCTGTTTCCCATCCAGCTGCTCCCTGCTTGTGGTCTGGGAGAATAGTCGAGAACAGCCCAAAGCCTTGGGACTCTGTATCCGCATGGGAGACCCGAAAGAGGTTCCTGACTACTGACTTCAGACTGGCTTTGCTCTGGTTGATGCAGCCACTTAGGGAGTAAATCAGTGGATGGAAAATATTTCTCTCTGTCTCTCTTCCTCTCTGTGTATCTGAGTTTCCAACAAGAATACATTTAAAAAAAGAGAGAGAGAGAGAGAGAATGGAGCAGATGTTTGGCTTAGTGGTTAGAACACCTGCATCCCTATACCAGAATGCCTGGGTTTTAGTTCCTACTCCACTTCTCTATCAGTTTCCTACTAATGCACCCAGGGAAGCAGGGGCTGATGGTTCGAACAGCAAGTCATTCTCACTCACAGAGAAACCTGGGCTGAGTTCAGAACTCCAAGCTTTAGCCCTGCCTTCCAATCCTGACTGTTGCGGACATCTGCGAAGTGAGTTAGCAAAGGGAACTGACTCTGTCTCCCAAATTTAAATAGGCAAAACTTTAAACTAAAACATAGAAGAGTAAGACACAAACTAACGGATAGCTTCATTTTATTCATTCATAGTCAAGGAGTAAACAATGACTTACCTTAAGTAAAAATAAAAGATCTAGAAGAAATACTTCAAAGGCAGGAAATAAGAAAAAATTATCCAAGAAGGAAAGGCCTACAGCTAGAACTACAAAGAGGGAAGTAATGGAAAGTTATAAGAGATCACTGCAGTAAAAGGGAAAAAGTTACAGAAAGAACAACTAAAAGAAAAAGGTTACAGCAAGTAAAGAAACAGTGTCAGAAATGATCAAATACTGTTTAGTACATATTTGTTGAACATCTAATAAGTCTGCTTAGGCATAACTCTATAAACACTGGACAAAGATACACAGAATCAATTCTGGTTTTTGGGGAGTCCTTAACCCACAGAAAAACAACGTAGTAACAAAGTGTTACAAGATAAGGTTGGGGGAAAAAAGGTAGAAACAGAATGGGGAAAGAACACAGTACTGATTGCTCACCAAAATCTGAATTACAGAAAAAGTAGTCACTATTGTGGCACTGCACATTAAGCCACAGCCTCTGATGCCAGTATCTCAGTGAAGTGTCAATTCAAGGTCCCACTGATTCAACTACTAATCTAGTTCTCTGCATCTGACAAAGTAGCAGAAGATGGCCCAGGTGCTTGGGTCCCTGCCACTGGGTCCTGGCTTTGGCTGGCCCAGTCCTGGCCAGTGAGGAAGGAGCCAGCAGGTGAGGCTCTTCCTGTGTCTTCTCTAACTTTGGCTTTCAAGTAAGAAAATAAATCTAAGAAATAAAAGATAAGGAACAGAACACAACAGAAAGAAAAGGAAGAAGAGAAACAAATAACTGAAAAAGGAATAGGCACCCACAAAGGATGGAAACAAAATTATTTCAAGGAAACCAAGCCAATTTAAATTTTAGAAACCTGAGCATGACTAACTGATGATGCAGAATAATCATCTCATAATTATATGACCTGATACATATTCATATTAGATATCCTCTCAAGATCTTTAATCTCTTAGAACAAGCCTGTTTAATTCAAAGAGTTGAAATTAAGTTTAATGAGGCTGGCATTGTGGCTTAGCAGGTAAAACCACAACCAGTGCTTACATCCTATATTGGTGCTGAAAGCTCCATTTGTGATTCAGCTCCCTGCTAATGTGTCTAGGAAAGTAGCAGAAAATGGCCCAAACACTTGGCTCGCTGCACTCACGTGGCAGATCCATCCAGAAGCTCCTGGCTCCTGGCATTGGATCAGCCCATCTCCAGCCACTGTGACCATTTGGGGAGTGAACCAGCAGATACACAATCTGTCTCTTCTCTCCCTCCCCTCCTCTCTCTATAGTTCTGTCTTTCAAATAAATCATTTTTAAAGTTTTTTAAAGTTTAAATGAGAACACAAAATATCCAGTCTGAAATTTGACAAATTAGGATAAAAGGTGATAGCCAATTTTTTTTAAAAAAGATTTATTTTATTTTTATTACAAAGTCAGACATACAGAGAGGAGGAGAGACAGAGAGGAAGATCTTCGGTCTGATGATTCACTCCCCAAGTGACCGCAAGGGCTAAGAACCTCCTCCAGGTCTCCCACGTGGGCGCAGGGTCCCAAGGATTTGGGCCATCCTAGACTGCCCTCGCAGGCCACACGCAGGGAGCTGGATGGGAAGTGGAGCTGCTGGGATCAGAACCAGCGCCCACATGGGATCCCGGTGCATTCAAGGCGAGGATTTTAGCGGCTAGGCCATGCCACCGGGCCCCCAAAATATTTTAAAGATTTATTTTTATTATTTTTTCATTGGAAAGGCGGATATACAGAGAGGAGAGACAGAGAGGAAGATCTTCCGTCCGATGATTCATTCCCCAAGTGAGCGCAACGGGCCGATACTATGCCGATCCGAAGCCAGGAGCCTATGCCGATCCGAAGCCAGGAGCCTCCTCCGGGTCTCCCACGCGGGTGCAGGGTCCCAAAGCTTTGGGCCGTCCTCGACTGCTTTCCCAGGCCACAGGCAGGGAGCTGGAAGGGAAGCAGGGCTGCCGGGATTAGAACCGGCGCCCATATGGGATCCCGGGCGTGCAAGGCGAGGACCTTTAACCACTTGCGCCACCGCGCCGGGCCCCAAAATATTTTAAAAGTACTTTTTAATGTCACCATTTTTAAAAAGATTTAGTTATTTTGGGGTTCAGCGCAATAATCTAATGCCTAAAGTCCCACATGGGTGCAGGTTTGTGTCTTGGCAGCCTCGCTTCCCATCCAGCTCCCTGCTTGTGGTCTGGGAAAGCAGTCGAGGATGGCCCAAAGCCTTGGGACCCTGCATCCACAAGGGAGATCCAAAGGAAACTCCTGGCTTTAGCTCAGCTCTGGCTGTTGCAGCCATCTGGGGAACGAACCAAAAGATAGAACAACTCTCTGTCATTCCTTCTTTCTGTGTAGCTCTGATATTCAAATAAAAATAAGTCATTTTTCAAATATGCGCAAAGATTTCAACACTCCACAAAATTAGATTAAAATGAAATCTCAATACTTACTATGTAACCTGCATAGTCTTCATTTTCAACGAAGGAATCATGAAGCCAAATAAATTCCTCATGTTGTCGAACAACAGAAAACTCATTCTGTTTAAAATTTGGCAACGAACTCTGCAAAGACATTCATGTAAGTCAGAATTACAATAAGAAGTTTTTAATAAGCATATTATATCAGGTTCTAAAAAATTAATCTTAACTGAAAGACTATCAGTGTCTTTAATATAAAACCCTGAGATATATAAACAAAATAATCCTCAGATCTTTGGGAAACCAAGTTGACAAGCATTTATCAGATTGTACTTCAAGTACTAAAAAGTTATCCTATTGGAGCCAGGGCAGTGATTAGCAAGCTAATCCTCCTCCCATCTCATACACGTACTGGTTCAAGTCCTGGCTGCTCTGCCTCCTGGCATTCTCTCTCTCCCCTTCCAATAAAAATAAGTAAAATTTTATAAAGAAGTTATACTAAGTCATGTACCAAAAATCTAGAGAGTCGATTTTATATTATGCTAGGCCCTGTGAATTACTAAAACATTAATTAAAAAAAAGAAAGTGAAGTTGCCTAAAACATATTTGTTAAAGGGCCTGGCATAGTAGCTTGGTAGCTGAAATCCTTGCCTTGCATGCATATGGGTGCCAGTTCTAATCCTGACAGTTCCACTTCCCATCCAGCTCTCTGCTTATGGCCTGGGAAAGCAGTCAAGCACAGCCCAAAGCTTTGGGACCATGCACCTTTGTTGGAGACCCGGAGGAAGTTCCTGGTTCCTGGCTTCGGATGCGCTCAGCTCCAGCCGTTACGGCCATTTGGGGAGTGAACCATTAGACAGATCTTCCTCTGTCTCTCCTCCTCTTTGTTTATTTGACTTTGCAATAAAAATAAATAAATCTTAAGAACACATATTTGTTAAAAATAATAGTGAATTATAAACTAAAATAGTTTCTTTTTCCACTTTGTTCAAAACTAGGTTCCATTCGATATGTGGTTGCATATTCCATTAGCACAATCAACAGCTAAAATGCAAAAACCAGATTTACCTTTGTGTGCACTGTGAATTTTACTTTGTCTCTCTCACTAAGGGCATCGGAAATGTCAACCTGCAGGGCGGCATCACTTTGAAGATCTACATTTATTGCTTTAAGCTGGAAAAAGAAAGAAATATTCCAATCAAAGTTCCGTGTGTGCTTTTATATAAATTCATTTTCCCAGACAAAAAGACAATAAAAAAGTAATTGTAAGTTCAAAAAGTGTTCAATTTGATTTACACAAATTTTGTGGCAGATACTTTGAGTAAAGTTAACTATAATTTTTATTCTGTATAATATTCTATCCTGTGTAAGTAACTAAGTAAATCACTATTCATTAATGACCAATAAAACCACTATTTTCCAGGGGCTGGAGTTGTGGCACAGTAGGTTAAATCCTCTTTATGTTGGAGTGCTTATACTAGGTTGAGTCATGGCTACTCCATTTCCCACCTATTTCTTTTTTTTTGTTTTTTAAAGATTTATTTTATTTTTATTACAAAGTCAGATATACAGAGAGGAGGAGAGACAGAGAGGAAGATCTTCTGTTCACTAATTGACTCCCCAAGCGGCTGCAATGGCCGGAGCTGATCTGCACCAAAGCCAGGAGACAAGGAGCTTCCTCCAGGTCTCCCACATGAGTGCAAGGTCCCAAGGCTTTGGGCCATCTTTGACTGCTTTCCCAGCCATAAGCAGGGAGCTGGATGGGAAGTGGAGCTGCCAGGATTAGAACCGGCGCCCATATGGGATCCCGGCGTGTTCAAGGTGAGGACTTTAGCTACTAGACCACGCCGCCGGGCCCTCCCAGCTACTTCTTACTAACGTATAAGAGCAAGCAGCAAAAAATTCTGGCTGCTCCACTTCCCGTTCAGCTCCCTGCTTGTGGCCTGGGAAAGCAATAGAGGACAACCCAAAGCCTTGGGACCCTGCGCCCACCTTAGAGATGCAGAAGCAGGTCTTGGTTCCTTGCTTCAGATTGGCTCAGTCTTGATTGTTTTGGCCACTTGTAGGGCGAATTAGCAGACAAAAGATCTTTCTGTCTCACCTTCTCCCTGTAAATTTACCTTTCCAATGAAAATAAATCTTTAGAATAAAAACAAAAAAAAAAAGTTCTTGTGTTCTATAGTTAAGGAATATGGCCACCATTTAGGGCAATTAAAATAACATTAATATTTAGGTGTTAGCATTTTGGAGTAGCACACTAAGATTGCCTGTGAGGCCGGCATCCATAGTGGCACTAGCTACAGAATCTCAATTGCTTTACTTCCAATCCAGCTCACTGCTATTGTGCCTGGGAAACCAGCAGTGACGGTTCGAGTGCCTGGGCACCTGCTACCCATGTGGGAGACCTAAATGGAATTCCAGAATCCTTGGCTTTGACCTGACACAGCCCTGGCCATTTGGAAAGTGAAACCAGCAAAAGAATCTCTCTGCTTCTCTAACTCCTTTGAACTCTTCTTTTGGAATAAATAAGTTATCCTTTAAGAAATTAAGTAATAGGGCCAGGCACAGTAGCTTCGTGGCTCAAGTCCTCGCCTTGAAGCACCTGGATCTCATATGGGCACCAGTTTTAACCCTGGCAGCCTCACTTCCCATCCAGCTCCCTGCTTGTGGCTGGGAAAGCAGTCGAGGACAGCCCAATGCTTTGGGACCCTGCACCCATGTGCGAGACCCAGAGGAAGTTCCTGGTTCCTTGCTCCAGATCAGCACAGCACTGGCCGTTGCGCTCACTTGGGGAATGAATCATTGGACGGAAGATCTTCCTCTCTGTCTCTCCTCCTCTCTGTATATCTGACTTTCCAATAAAAATAAATGTTTAAAAAAGGAAGTTGAGTAATAATTTTAACTACTTCTTTAAGTTTTGGAATAAATAATGAAACTATTAAATGTGGGTTTTTTTTTTCCTTTAGAGATTTATTTCCTTGAAAGACACAGTTACAGAAAAATATAGACAGAGAGATCTCTTATTTGCTGTTTCATTCATTCCCAAACGGCCACAAAAGCTGGAGCTGGGGTGGTCCGATTCAGCTTTTTCTGGGTTTCCCAAGTGGGTGCAAAGGCTCAAGCACTTAGATTGCTTAGGTCCTAGGCACATTAGAAGAAAGCTGGATCAGAAATGAAGCAGCGTGGACTTGAACTGGTGCCCATATTGGATGTTGGCGCCACAGTGCAGGCCCCCTTAAATACGGTTAAATACATTATATATGTTAAGCACTAAGAAAGATACTACTCAATGAATGACTCTAGGGGCCAATGTATGATATAGCAGGCTAAATCACCATTTACACAATGCTGGCATTCCATATCAGGGTGCTTTTGAAAATCTCAGCTATCCTGCTTCCAATCCAGCTTCCTAAAGCTCCTTGGAAAGCCAAATGCCCAAGTACCTGGACTCCTGGCTTTAAGGAGGAAACCAACAGATGGATGCTTGACCTCTCTGCTTTCTTTCTCTATTTCTGAAATTCTTTCTTTGCTCTCTTTCAAGATTTATTTTTATTGGAAAGTCAGATTTACAGGGGTAAGGAGACAGAGAGAAAAAACTCTTCCATCCGCTGGTTTACTCCCCGAGTGCAAAATCCAGAGCTGAGCTGATCTGAAGATGGATCCAGGAGCTTCTTTCGGGTTTCTCACATGGGTGCAGGATCCCAAAGCTTTGGACCATCCTTGACTGCTTTCCCAGCCACAAGCAGGGATCTTGATGGGAAATGAAGCAAGGAGGACAGGAACAAGTGCCCATATGGGATCCCTGTGCATGTAAGGTGAGGATTTAACCACTGAGCCATTGCTCTAGGCAATACTCCATACTCTTCCAAATGAGTATATACATAAATCTTTAAAGGTACCACCAGCAAAACCAGCATACATCCATGTGTGCCAGTTTGAATTCCAGCTACGTTGCTTCCTATCCAACTGCCTGTTAACACACCTGAGAAGGCAGAGGAGGATGGCCCAACTGATTGGACCCCCTGCCTCTCACATGGGAAATGAGGACAGAGTTCTTCGCTCCTAGATTTGTCCTAGCCCAGCCCTGGCTTACAGCTATTTGGGGATTGAACTAGCAGACAGGAAAATCTCTATCTCTTTCAAACAAATAAACAAACCTGTTCTTAAAAATAATAATTATAACCAACCATCTTATTATCTTCCCCCAACCCCTGCTGTTTTCCTTTGTGGTTTGTGTTTTTTCTTCCTCCCCTGCCCAGCCCAGCACTTACTCAGTCAGTAGACCCTATCAATGCTATCTCCTAAACCTTGCTTTAACATGTTCCTCCTTTTATTCCCTCTTCCACTGTTTTAGTTCTATCTTCATTTTTCACCTGAACTGTCAATATAACCTATTAACTGGCTTCTTCACTGGCTGAGGTATATCAATCCATTCTCCAAGCCAGCAAAATCTATCATATTATTTCCATTGCTCCTGTCTTTCCCAGCTTTAAATCCCTAGCACTTCTTCTCTCTCTCCTCCTCTCTGTATATCTGACTTTGTAATAAAAATAAATAAATCTTTAAAAAAAAATGGTCTCGGTGGAGTGGCCTAGCAGTTAAAGTCCTCACCTTGAACACACCAGGATCCCATATGGGCAGTGGTTTGTATCCTGGCAGCCCCATTTCCCTTCCCATCCAGCTCCCTGCTTGTGGCCTGGGAAAGCAGTCAAGGACGGCCCAAAGCCTTTGGACCCTGTACCCATGTGGGAGACCCGGAAGAGGCTCCTGGCTTCGGATCGGCGCATCACTAGCTGTTGCGGTGGGGAGTGAATCATCGGATGGAAGATCTTCCTCTCTATCTCTCCTCCTCTCTGTCTGACTTTGCAATAAAAATACAATAAATCTTAAAATAAATAAATAAATAAATAGATAGATAAAATCCCTAGCACTTTCCACCACATGGAATCTTTACCATGATGCACTTACACTCTATCTGGTAAAAACAGGCACTCCAAGAGGAATCACATTACCTACAAAAGCTATCCCGTCTGCTGGCAGGTCTTGCT
Organism: Ochotona curzoniae; assembly: GCF_017591425.1. Lineage (NCBI taxonomy): Eukaryota > Metazoa > Chordata > Mammalia > Lagomorpha > Ochotonidae > Ochotona > Ochotona curzoniae. The sequence goes on along the minus strand of NW_024467122.1, from coordinate 31,017,809 downwards.
TCTTTCCCGCAAGAGTCTACAATATTTAACAATATTTAGTTCATTTTGGTGACAGCATGGTGCTAAGAACACCCTAGAATCAGACTGCTGCATGTGACAGCACTTCCTACCAGCTGTATGACCTTGGGCAAGTCACTTACTCTCTTTAGACCTTGGTTCTCCTTCCCAAAGCAGGAATAACAGCAGCAACTACTTCCTAAGGACTTGAGAATTAAGCTGACATATCAAATCGTGTAATTGCTGTGGTAAGTGGTCAATTAGTATGTCTTCACTATTGCCCTTTCCCCAAAGTGAAACACACTGTCTTGTGTTCCCACAGGACTTGATCACAACGGACTGTACCTATTCCCCTCACTACAATGTAAGGGCCCAGGCAGGAACTTGGTCTTACTCATGTTTTTTTATTCCCAGCTAACACAACACAAGCGTGGAATGTTGTCTAGACACAAAGTCAAGTGCAATCATCTAGGTCAAGTCTTAGAAGAAGCTGAATTTTAAGTGAAAGAAGAGGTGAAGAGTAAAAAAGAGCTCCATGACACTGCAGACATTACAGGGCAGAAGGGGAGGGCGAGTGATTTGCCCAGCTGTTGGGATGTCCCAGTCCATTTCCTGCTCCAACTCGAGTCCAGCTGCCCGTTGATGCAAACCCTGGGCAGCAGGTGATGGCCTGTGTCGGGTTCCTGTCACCTAGTTCTCTGGGTCCTGCTCTGGCTGTCTGGTCACTGCAGATATTTTGGGTCAGTAATCAGTCAGTAAGAGTGTTCTCTCAATAAATTTGAAAAAGTACAGAGATGCTTGAGCAATTACAAGTTGGGTGGAGTAACTCCACTGAGAAATGAACAGTATAAAGTGTTGGCATGAAGAGTTTGGATCTTACTCCCAAAGAATGTGGTCCTTTTGATCGGTGATGCCATATGGTTTTGTCATGTTAGTTACACAATGTCAAAATCGGGTTAAAAATTTGAAGGCTGGGGGCCAGTGTTGTGGCATAATAGACTAATCTTCCGCCTGCTGATGCTGGCACCCCGTAAGGGTGCTAGTTCTAGCCCCCACTGCCCCACCTTCTGATCCAGCTCTGGGTTTAAGGTCTGAGAAGGCAGCGGAGGATGGGTCCCTATGTCATGTTGGAGACTTGATGGAGGCTCCTGACTCCCAGCTTTGAACAGACTCTGCCATGGTCATTGCAACTATTTGGAGAGTGAGCCAGCAGAGAGGATTGCTCATGAGCACTCTGTGTGATTCTGACTTTCAAGTAAAACAAATAAATCTTTAAAAATCAAAGACTAAAGACAGAGGTTAATAATAGGGGAGGGAAAAGGGAAATTTTGGTTAAAATGTACAAACTCTCAGTTAAGAATAAATTTTGAAAATGTTTAGTAATTGTGACATTTAATAATAAATTACTGAAAGTAGATCTTAAGTGTTTTAACATACATAATGACCCAGGCAAGAAGTAAACAGCAAGGACTCTATAACAGAGGCCATACAAATAAAAGATAAGGGAAAAAGTTCCCAGGTGAAATTCACTAGCCTCAATACTATTCAGGCTACAAGATAATTCAGAGGTTTCTCGTACAATTAGAGAATGACGCCACTAACGAAGAGAAGGAATAGAGAGGGAAGAGAGAAGCCTGGGGTCCAGGAAATGATGTAGTTATTCCATCTAAAGTAATTTTTGAAAGCAATAAACATATTATTTAGGAACGAAATTAAATTATACAAGCCAAGTATAATTCTGGCATGCACTGCTCTTATTTAACAAGCATACTGGAGCAAAATGCGTCCAGCTCAAAGGGTTCATTTAGGGGCAGACACTAAGACTCATCACTTTAAACTACTGCTCGGAATGCCCACATTCCAAACTACAGGGACAGTTTTTACCCTGTCTCCTCTATTCTTTCCTTCCATTTTACAGAAAAATTTACTTGGTTTATTTGAAAGGCAAAGTACTCAGAGAGACAAAGATCTTCCATCCACTGGTTCTCTCCCCAGCCGCCCACAATGGCCAAAACTGGGCTAGCCCCAACCCAGAAGCCAGAAGCTTCTTCTAAGCTTTCCGTGTGGGTAAGACCCAAGCAGCTGGTTATCCTCTGATGTTTTCCCAGGCACTGTAGCAGGTGGGCTGGATCAGAAGTGGAACATCTGGGACTACAACAGGTACCTGGCTTCAGACAAGCCTAGGCAGCAGCCCCACTTACTAGGGCCAAGGTGTCAGTCCCTCCTCTGCTTCTAACCCAGCTTCCTGCTACTGCATCCCAGGAGGCAGCAGATCACAGCTCAGGAGATTGGCCCTGGGCACCTGCATCTGAGTACAGGATGGAATTCCAGGATCCAGGCTTCAGTCTGGCACACAGGGAATGAGGAAGAGAACGGAAAAGTTCTCTGTTGTAAGTAGATGAAAATGAACAATTTTTTTAAAAAAGATGCATGTGTTCACTAATATGTCTTTCATGAATGGGTTAGTCTATCTTGTAGAGCTGGGGCTTAAAGAGACCAAAACATGGGGCTGGTGTCGTGGCATACCAAGTTAGGCCAGCATCCCACGTGAATGCTGGTTTGAGTTTCAGCTGATCCATTTCCAATCCAGCTTCCTGGTAATGTGTCTGCTAAAACAGAGGATGACCCCAATGCTTGTAACATGCTTGTATCCCTGCACCCACGTGGGAGACCCAAAAGCAGCTCCTGACTGGCTTCTGACTTCAGCCTAGCCTAGCCCACCTCATTTGGAGAGTGAACCAGCAGATGGAAAATCTCTCTGCCTTTCCTCCTCTCTTGATAACTCTACCTTTTAAAAGTAAATTAAAAATAAGCCTTAAAAAAAAAGAAATCAAAACATGAACAATGATTTTCAGCATCAGATATTTTTTTAAAGATCTACTTATTCTTTTTATTACAAAGTCAGATTACAGAGAGAATTTTCTGTTCACTGATTCACTCCTCAGATGATCGCAACGGTCGATGCTATCCTGACCCGAAGCCAAGATCCAGGAACTTCTTCTGGGTCTCCCACGTTGGTGCAGGGTCCCAAAGCTTTGGGCCGTCCTCAACTGCCTTCCCAGGCCACAAGCAGGGAGATGGATGGGAAGTTGAGCTGCTGGGATTAGAACTGGCGCCCATATGGGATCCCGGAACGTTCAAGGCGAGAACTTTAGCCACTAGGCCACGGTGCCGGGCCCAACATTGGGTATTTTTAAAGCCTACCTTTTTGATTTCTCACAAAAGTTTTCTTAAAGCTCAAGGATTCTATTCTAACTTAACACTTATGAAATATTTTAAATTACTGACTTGGTCCTGGTGCAATAGCATAGTGGCTATACCTTTTGTATAACTAAATGGATATCACTTGTATGAGAACAGCTCAGTGAATGATAACACTTGGTGGAATAAACAAAACAAAAGGAGTTCCAAACAAAAGTATACAAATGTTGATGGGTTTTGTTGATAAGCTCAATACCTCCTCCCTTATCCCACATAACCTTCAGTGTATAAAGTGTGATGCCCCTAATAAACTTTTCCACCATGAAAAAAATAAATAAATAAAAAAGAAATCTTTAAACAAAAAAACTACTGGGCCCAGCATGATAACCTAGCTGGGTTCCATATGTGCACCAGTTCTAATCCCGGCAGCCCCTCTTCCCATCCAGCTCCCTGCTTGTGGTCTAGGAAAGCAGTTGAGGATGGCTCAGAGCTTTGGGACCCTGCACCCATGTGGGGAGACCTGGAAGAAGTTCCTGGGTACTTGTTAAAAATGCAGTTATCTGTGATGCAGCAAGGCAAGCCTCCACCTGTGACATCAGCATTCCATGTGGGCAATGAATGCATTCATCTCCCCTTTTCTCCACTCCATGAGATTCAGATTTAGCAAAGATATACTATTCAGAAGCTTTTATTTCCCCCAACAGCCTAGGTGATTCTGAGGCAAGTATTTTAAGGCCACCTTGCAAGAACATACCCCACCCAGACGTGAGAGAAGCAGCGTGAAGTCCAGCTTTGTCACTCACTGCTACATAAGGGGGCTATGGATAGGTTCAGAAGACAATGAGAAATTAAAAAAAAGAAGGAAACATCTTTTGAAGTGCCTAACACAGTACCCATTTATAATTATTACTGTGACTCACCCAATTCCACAGGACAAAAGTAAGAACAAACTAGACACATCTATGTATTCATCAAGACCTTCTAAAATTAAAAGCCAAGTCTGGCGCAGTAGCCTAACACCTAAAGTCCTCACTTTGCATGCGCAGGGATCCCATATGAGTGCCGGTTCTAATTCCGGCAGCTCCGCTTACCATCCAGCTCCCTGCTTGTGGCTGGGAAAGCAGTCGAAGATGGCCCAAAGCCTTGGGACCTTGCACTCATGTGGGGGACCTGGAGGAAGCTCCTTGTCTCCTGGCTTTGGAGCAGATCAGCTCCGGCCATTGCAGCCGCTTGGGGAGTCAATCAGTGAACAGAAGATCTTCCTCTCTGTCTCTCCTCCTCTCTGCATATCTGACTTTCCAATCAAAATAGGATTAAAATTATCCAAATGCATGATTTTTCCCCATCTTCAAGCTAAAAGTCTCATGTACACAATTCTACATGAATTTCTCATCAGGCATGTTCTTTATCTTCCTCTCCCTTTAATTTTGTAATACACAAAAAAGTTTCCAGACACGGCAAAAAGTTTCCTACTCCATAGCAAATCCTACCAAAGGCACAGAACCATGAACACAAATAATCAGCAGAACATGCTCATTTCTCAGCTCCTCATTGCAAATATCTCAGAAGCTAATGCTTAATGAAATACTGGTCAGATTTTACCCAAAGCAAATTCTGTTTGCTTTTCCTGGTAGTTCAGAAAAATAAGACACAGAATTGCTTTCTTAAAAAAAAAAAGTAGATAAACTCAGTATAGTTGTGCTATAATCAATTTCTCAGGTCATTAACTCATCTCCCCTATTTAAAAATATAAAATGAAAGCTATAATGTGTTCATCTCATTTTCCTTTCTTATCCCAGAAGATACACATGCTTTTACACAAATACATCATCTTGTGATTCACAAGAAACTGAATTTTTGAAGCAATGGGTCATTTTCTACGTAATGCTTTTGTGCAAACTGGATTAATGGATCATTTATAAAGCCACATTGTACCATACTTTCCAGATATCTAAAGCTGTAGAAAGCTCATCTCCTATTATTAATAGCAACAATACCTATCGATCCCCTCCAGAAACACATGGGTAACGAAAAACAAAACAGAAGGCTAAAGTGCCAGCTGTTAGATGTGAAGCAATCACGAGACTGTGGGGTGCCAATTATCATATCAATATTTTTCAAGTGCTCACCGGTACAAGGCACCTTACATCAGCCAAGGCAAATGGGGGGAGGGGAAGGAGAGAGAGGGAGGACTCGCATCAGGAAGGCCCTTTCTCAAATGGAATGCAACCTGCCTCAGAAGGCCAAGGGTAAAACAGAGATTAGGAAGGCCTGGCAGCGGCTGAGAAAGGGAAATGTTGGTCAAAGGGTACAATCTCAGCTCCTAAGGTAAGTTCCGAAGATCTGCTGTACAGCATAGTAACTGTAATTGCTAACTAAGGATGGGTCCCAAGTGTTTTCACTCACAAAACTGTTAACTAGGTGAGGGGATGGATCTGTTAGCTTGACTGTGTTCATCACAACATAAACGTGCATCAAAACACGTTACATGCCTTAAAAATATATATTATATATAATTTATGAATCATATACCAATAAAGCTAGAAGGGAATACAAAACCAGTAAACCCTTACAAAACATGCGTTTGGGGAGTTTTCTTTTGATTATAGAAAACGTGCGGTGGGCTACAAGCACTTTGCAAAATCTAGCAGAGTATTAAAGAAGAGTCCAGATTAGGCGATTGTAAAATAAAAAATCACTGCAAGGGGATAACTTAAAATAAGCTCCTACTGTTGGGGGAGAGGGGGCGGAGAGCGTGTAGCAGAGGGTCTCTGAGAGGTCTACACTGCGAGAAAACCCAGGGTGAGGCCGGGAAGGTGTGAGAAGTGATTTTTGTCGTCCCAAAGTGGCCAGGGTGGGGGCGTTAGCGCTCCAGGCCCCATCTTCACTTCTCTATCTGCACCCCGACCTGGAAGGGGGCAGGAAGACCAAAGGAGGGTCCCACCTCGGTTAGGGGGACAAGAAAGAGGCCGCCGGTCCCGGGGAAAATCAGGGTCGGTGTGGCCCCCCCAGGGAGGGAGGGCTTGAGGAGGGCGGGGCGCGGGGCGGTGAAGAACCCCAAAGGACGACGCCGGGGAGGAGGTGCAGCGCAGCCGGGGACCCCTCCCCACACCACACCCAGGAGCCGAGGCAGAGGAAGGAAGGTTCCGAGAGAGGAGGCGGCAAAAACTTACTCCGCGGTCTTCCTCAGAGAGGAAGTCGGGGCCGTCGTCCAGGCCTTCCTGCGGGGTCGACAGGCCCAGCGCGCCGGGAGGGAGAAGGTGGGAAGGGGGAGACACAAAGGGAGACATTAGTGCCAGGCCGGAGCGGTCCCCGCGCCCGCCCCGTGCCCGCCGTCCCCACCGCGCGCCCGGGGCTCGGCGCCGCGGAGAACACCCACCATCATGGCTGCTCCGGGGTGAGGGCTAGCGCAGGCGCGCACTGCACCGGCAACCGGAGGGAGCCGGCGGCAGCGACGGGGTGGGGCGGGGCCGGAGGGGCGGGGCCCGGCGCAGCCCCGCCCCTCCCCATGCTCCCGGGGGGGGGGGCGGGGGATCCGCGATCGCGGAGGAGGGAGGTCAGCGCCCGGGGAACAAGGTCGAAGCTCCGAAGCTTGCGACAGACGGATGGTCCAGACCCGGTCGGCTGAGGCAGCCTGCGACTGCCGGTGCTGCGACCCTTCGGCCACACGGGAGAGCTGTCCGGTTGTTTTGCCCTAAAGGCTCCGGCAAGAAATGCTTCCCGAGCCCTCCGGAAGCCACAGCCGCTCATCTCCTCTTTGTGTTGAGCCGTACGATAATTAATCACAATTAATACCAGCTTGCTTATGGAAGTTACGGGAACCATGGACCTTCACACAGTAAACAGTCAGGGGCTGTAATCAAGCTTTTACTGCTGACGAGGTAATAACTGCCTCGGGGTTTGGGACGCTAATGGGAGCGCTATAAAAAAAAAAGGACAGAGAGCGAAAGGAGCTGTTCTCATTATGAATATTTCTTTCCTTAATGCCAACAAATCTCCCCAGGTCTCCTATGTCAGCTGGAATCGCTCCACACGGAGCCTCAAATCAGACAAAATGCTTCCCAACCCTTGCCCCACCTCATCTGCTGCACACACCCAACTCCCTGCTTCCTTTCAGTTAATGACATCACCAGAGTCCAGTGTGTAAGCTGGAAACCTCAGTCCTAATCAATCTTTCCTCTTCCTGGAAATTCTACTGCTTCCATGGTAGGTTGCTTCTCTGCTTCACCTTTTGAATTGCTCCCACAACCTCCACTGCCACTGTAATTACTATTAGCCTTGTCCAGAGCTTCCCAAGACTCCCGTAACTTCTTATTTTCCTCACTCTCCTCTCCTACTCACTGCTGCCCGCTGTCCTCTGAGGACACTGGTAATGATTATGGCTTGCTCCAGAACCTTTATCAGGCCCCGGCGCGGTGACCTAGCGGCTGAAGTAGTCTCCTTGAACTCACCAGGATCCCATACGGGTGCCAGTTCTAATGCTGGCTGTGGCCTGGGAAAGCAGTCCAGAATGGCCCAAAGCCTTGGGACCCTGCACCTGTGTGGGAGACCTGGAAGAACTCCTGGCTCCTGGCTTTGGATCGGCTCTGGCCTTTGTGCTCCCTTGGGAAATGAATCATGGGTGGGAAGGTATTCCTCTCTGTCTGTCCTCCGCTCTCTATATATCTGACTTTGCAATAAAATTAATCTTGGAAAAAAAAAAAGAACCTTCACTAAAAGAAATCTTTACACATCTCCATTCTGTGAAGGTCCTACTCAGCCAAATATTTATTATTATAAATGTTAAGGTTTATGTATCCATTCTGAAAGAATTGCGGAGTTACAAGGGGACACAAAGCGAGGGGGCAGTGTGGGGTGGGGGAGGAGGGAGAGAGCTTCCATACATGGCATCAGCCAACAGTTCAGGGCCCTCCACATTTGAATCCCTCTCTTGTCCAAGCTGTCTGAACCAAAGCTCTCAAAACTATAATACAAGTACTGAATTTACTACTATTACCAAGGGATGGGATTATACGTCATTTTGGATGTAAGGAGAACTGAGGCATGTACAGATTAAGTAAGTACCCCAAAAAGATGACTGTCTAACATGAGGAGGGTCTTTGTTTTTTCTTTGCCTTTTGTTTCTTGTTTCTGGGGCGTTATAATGACTACAAAGTAGTCTTTTTCACTGAGAGTCATGAGGCCTCATGTGGTGCTTGTGTAGAATGAAGTGTCAGGATGAATGTTCCAAAAATTTGTTGTTGATAAAAAGTTCCAGTATGGGGGGGCCTGGCGCGATGGCTTAGTGGCTAAAGTCCTCACCTTGAACGCACCAGATCTCCAGAGATTTCTGGCTCCTGGCTTCGGATTGGCACAGCACTGGCCTTTACGCTCACTTAGGGAGTGAACCATCCGATGGAAGATCTTCCTCTCTGTATCTCCTCTTCCCTGTATATCTCCTCTTCCCTGTATATCTGACTTTGCAATAAAAATAAATAAATCTTTTTAAAAAAGATTTCAACACCAAACAAAACTTAAAAAGAGATTTCAACATCAAAAAAATAAATAAATTGGGTCCGGTGGCGTGGCCTAGCGGCTAAAGTCCTCGCCTGAACACGCCCGGATCCCATATGGGCACCAGTTCGTATCCCAGTTCTAATCCCGGCAGCTCCACTTCCCATCCAGCTCCCTGCTTGTGGCCTGGGAAAGCAGTCGAGGACGGCCCAAAGCCTTGGGACCCTGCACCTGTGTGGGAGACCTGGAGGAGGTTCCTGGCTCCTCGCTTTGGATCTGCGCATCATCAGACGGAAGACCTTCCTCTCTGTCTCTCCTCCTCTCTGTACATCTGACTTTGTAATAAAAATAAATAAATCTTTTACAAAAATAAATCTTTTTTAAAAAATAAAATTAATTAATTAAAATTTTTAAAATATGTCAACATCAGACAAATTCTAGATGAAATTTCACTTTGGTCCTTGAACTGAGCATGCTCTGTGCCATGCTGAATGAGATCCTGTTGTTTCCAAAAAAAAAACAGTCACATGGGACTAAGTGAATTGTCAACATGCTCCCTAAAGCATGTGTGACAAAGTACCCTGCCAGATAGTAATTGACATGTTGTTGTTTTTCAAGGGAGAGGTCAGAAATAAATTGAAAATAGCCTCACACCCAAAAGCCACTAAAGCAAGTAGTGACTGCCGGGAGTGAGGGCAACAGGAAGTAACTACTAATGGGCACGTGGTTTTTTTTTTTAGGGTGATCATAGTGCTCTGGAATGAAATGGTAGTTATGGCTGCACAACTTTGTGAGAACACTAAAAAACACAGAAATACACACTTTAACCTGATAATGATGAGGGTGGCATATGAATTGAATTTCAGTGTAAAGGTTGAGAATGCAGTGATTTGGAGAATTTCCTGCTTAAAAACTTATACCTTGAGTTTGTAAGACAGGTATTTGGAAAGGTCACCTTGTTCTTCAGTGACAAATAACCTGCATGTTTACATAAAGAAGAATAAGTAATGTATTCAAAGTCCAGGTCTTGTTTATGAAACCTGCTGCTTCTATCTTTCTCAGGGTAGCTTTATCCTGTTGTTTAAGATGTAAGATTATTAAGGGTAAGAACAAACTTTCAACAATGACTAATGGGATTAAGCCCTTGGGAGGTTATGAAGAGGTTTTAGTCACTGCCAAAGGAAACATGTAGGGATCAGAGAGGCCTTCCAACCCCTGAAGCAAAAGATTTAGATATCTGCTAAGAGGTTCAGCCACAGGCCTGGGTCAGGCTCAGTCCACACACAGGAGTTCTCCAGTTCACAAGAGAGCTGGAAGTAGTTTTGGAGCGCCTGGCTCAAATATCAAATAATATTTATTTTGCCTAATCCTCCTCCTCCTGCAAGCGCCAGCATCCCATATGGGTGCTGCTTTGTGCCCCGAATGTTCTGTTTCCCATCCAGCTCCTTGCTTGTGGCCTGAGAGGTCAGTAGAAGATGACCAAAAGCCTTGGGATCCTGCACCCATGTGAGAGACCTGGAAGAAGCTCCTGGCTTTGGATTGGCTAGTTGTGGTCCTAGGCAGCTGGTTCAGGGTCACGAGCTTGGAAACCACTCCTACCTCTGACATATGTGGTCCTTTCTGCCTACCTGTGATGCTCACCTATCATCACCTGCATTATCGCATTATTGCGTAATTGTTCTCCTCACAATCCCATGATAGGGAGAGGCTGTCTCGATCGCATGTTTCTGTTGTTCTTGCACTCTGACTCTTGGCCTTCCCAGTACTTGTTTGGTCTCTGTCTTCCTGCGGACAGATCCTGAGACAGGTAGCCTCTGAGCAAGGACCCTGTAATGTCTGTATTCCTTGCTCTGTGTTCATTGTTTGGACAGGAGAGTAAAGATGTTAATGTTAAGAAGCTTTGTGTTTCTAATTTGTGTGCTTTCAAGAGTTCCAGGAGAGGTAGGGCCTAGCAGTAATGGAATATGGACAGAGAAGTCAGGAAAAAGCAAATGTTTGCAGCTTTGTAAGTGTGTCCAGGTTGTTTGCTGCATGTCTCAGGATAACTTACATTGGCTGGGGAAACTGGGACAAAAGTCTTCAGTTCAATCGATGGGTTTCATGGTAATGGCCATTTATTCCTCTTAGGGTTTTGATTCAGACTGGGTTGCCACTGGACTTGTCATTTGCTAATTTCTAGTGAGGCTTGTTATCACCAAGCTTGGTTACTGAAGACTCTTTAATACATCCTAGACTTATCTGGCATGATCTCTCTTAGAGCCCGCAACAGGCTCACCTCCAGCCATTGTAGTCATTTGGAGAGTGAACCAGCAGTTGAAAGATCTTTATCTCTCTGTCTCCTGCCCTCTGTAAATACATCTTTCCAAATAAATAAATAAATAAATCTTTTTTTTTTAAAAAAATAGAAGTAGTGTTTGGACGTTGTGTTCAGTAGGGTGTAAAGTGAAAGTTAAATGAAACTGATGTGTGGGTGCTCAACTTCCCCCTCATGTTGAAAAGCAAACTGCATTCTGTCCTGTTGGACGCAGCTGCCGAAATTTTGGGGTGCATAGATGGAACAAGGTCTTTTTCTGTTTTTGCACCCTAAGCTGACTTCCTCTCTTATCTTTGCCACTCCCATTTTCTATCCTCTAAGTTCTGGCCTGGGGGATACCTCCCCTGCAATGGTTAAGAATGGGCTTGGGACCCACGTGGGAGACCTGGCTCCTGGCTTCAGATTGGCTCAGCTCCAGCCGTTGTAGTCACTTGGGGAGTGAATCATTGGAAGGAAGAGCTTCCTCTCTGTCTCTCCTCCTCTCTGTATATCTGACTTTGTAATAAAATAAGTAAATCTTTAAAAAAAGAAAAAACAATGGGCTTGGGCTCTGAGACAGCCAAATGCAATCCTTCCAGCTGTAACCATGGCCAGAGCAGTAGTCTCTATGCACCCATTTCCTTGCCTGTGATATGGAAATAGCAACAGATTCTGAATTCAGACTACTCAGTATAAATCTCAGCCTTCACACTATAGTACTCTGGATCCTCAAGTGTTTTTTCCCCCACACACTTTTTTTTCTCTCTTTCTTCAGTTTTCCTTTTCTTTACAGTGGGATAAAAGTATGTACCTATATCAGACCCAGCACTGTCTGGGTGTCCGTTGGCTAATTGTCCCCTTGCAAAGCACCAAGACCCCATATGGATGCTGGTTTGGGTCCCAGCTGCTCCACTTTCCATCTAGCTCCCTGTTTGTGGCCCGGGAAAGCAGTCAAGGACAGCCCAAAGCCTTGTGCTCCTGCACCCGAGTGGGAGACCTGGAAGAGGCTCCTGGCTCCAGATTGGTGCAGCTCTGGCTATTGTGGCTGCTTGAGGGGTAAATCAATGATGGAAGATCTTCCTCCTTCTCTCTGTATATCTGACTTTGCAATAAAAATAAATAAATCTTTTTAAAAAGCTGCTTGTCTGACTCAAGGGGTAATGGGGCTGCCCTGACTAACCTTTTAAAATCTTACTGAGGAGTCACCATTGTGGTACAGTAAACTAAGCCTTCAGCTGCAGTGGCAGCATCCCATATGAGTTGTAGGTTCAAGTTTCAGCTGCTCCACTTCCCAGTCTAACTCCCTGCTAGTGAGCCTGGGAAGATAATAGAAGATAGCCCGAGTGCTCGGGCTCCTCACACCCACATGAGACCCAGGATGGAGTTCCAGGCTCCTGATTTTAGCTTGGCCTAGCTGGCTGACCTCCATGGAGTGAACCAGCAGGTGGGTGATTCATTCTCTCTAGCTCTCTCTCTAGCTCACTTTCTCCAGTAAAATTCTGAGAAGGAAATTAAGGCCTTTGTGACAAATAATGAATCAGGATGTCTGCCGTAGAGCCTCGAATGCTACCAGGCATGGGTACTGAGAGCACCAGATTACATGGGGAGCTTTAGCAGCCAAGCCTGGCAGCAGGGACATCCCTTCTGCCCCACACTCTGTCATCCAGAGGCAAAGGGACCTGGGGAGAGTATCCCTGGGCTGGGCAGCAATGTGCACATGCAACCATGTGTCAGGAGAGAGGAAGCAGTGGTCATGTAGAGCCCACCTACCAGCCAAGGTTCTATAGGAAGCAGATAGCATTTGGCTTCAGATGGTTCCAGGGGAACTCAAAGAGGGAAAGTTCCAAGCTGAGCGTGGAGTTAGCGCAGGAACCCAGGACCAGCCAAAGCCCCAAAGGATTTCCCTCTTCTTGAGCAGAGGGGGAAGTCCACCATGGCAGCAGTGTACAGAGTGTCCTTTATGGGCCCCTGGCAGTTTTCAATGAAAGGTATTAAAATGAAGTCAGTTAGGCAGGCACTTGCCACAGTGGCTAAGAAACTGCTTCCCAAATCAATAAATAATTTTTCAAAAGTGGAGGAAATGAGCCAGTGTGATGGCTCAACTGGCTAATATTCTGTTTACAAGCATCAGCATTCCACATGGAAACTGGTTTGTGTCCCAGCTGATCCATTTCTTCTTCTTCTTGTTTTTTTAATTAGAACCGGCACCCATATGGTACCCCAGTGCATTCTAGGTGAGGACTTTAGTCGGTAGGGCACCACACCAGGCCCAGCTGCTCCACTTCCCAACCAGCTACCTGCTTGTGGCCTGGGAAAGCAGCAGAGGATGGCCCAGAACTTTAGGACCCTGTGTCCATGTTAGAGACTCAGAGAAGCTCCTAGCTCTGGATCAGCTCAGCTCTGCCATTTGGGGAATGAACTGGTGGGTGAAAGGTCTCTTTTTGTGTCTCTGCTCTCTGTAAAATTTATCTTTCCAATAAAAATAAACATTTTTAAAAAGTGAAGGAAAAAAAACCTAGGAAATATAAAACAATATATTCAGTCTACTTAAGTGTCTCTATATCCTGTTTCTCCATTTTTGTCAGTTCCAGGAGGAAAATGATTACTATAGGGAATTTCATGCAAAAAAAGGCAAAGGCAACCTCAATCCTTGTCTCACACTAAAGAATTTTCATGGGAACAATTTTAGCGAACAAAGCAAGATTTATGAACCATGGAAACCTGCTGTAACATCTGGAGGCAGATTTTGAAGAAAGATCCGAGAAAATTATTTGAAGCAGTGTCGTTAAGCACAATATTGAGAGAGAGAGAGGAAAAAAAAGTAGGACAGCAGTTAACAATCACAGGCTGGAATTCCAATCTTTATCTAGCTTGCTCAAAAACGAAAAGCCAACAGAGCATGTGATAGGCCACCTCTTCCGATTTAGCTCCCTACGTGTGGCCTGGGAAAGCAGTGGAGGATGGCTTATGTTCTTCAGGTCCTTGCACCATGGGAGAGACCTAGAAGAAGCTCCTGGCTTCTGCTTTCAGATTGGCCCAGCTCTGGCTGTTACAGTCATTTGAGGCATGATCTGGCAGATGGAAGTTTTCTCTCTCTTTGAAACTGTGCCCTTAAAAGAAACTAAACTAAAAAAAAAAAAAAATTCCTCTCTGTGGTTCTATAGTTTCTCCTTACACATATACCTGCTGCCTTACCCAACCAAAGGTGGAAGGTTCCTGTGTAACTCCTGTTCTATGGAAGCAACAGTGGAGAGGTGAGGCCTTCACTTGGAAAGAAAAGCTATCCTTGCTTGCATTGTCTAATCCAGTTCTTCAGAACAAGACAGGCAATGGGAGTGTGTAGGCTCCAGGTATGGGAAGACAATTGATGCAGTTATTAAGCTGACTGTTGAGACGCCTGTGTCCCAGCAGCTCCACTTCCAATCCAGCTTCCTGCTGTTGGGTGGGAAATTAGATATTAACCTTTCCATATAAGAGGGGCTGAAGAGCAACAAGGAGGACTGTGGGCTCTGAAGCAGCCCAGCCCCTGCTTAGGTGGTTCCCTACCTAAGCCCTGCCCGGGGGAAGCTTGGGAAAATCTTGGGGGCCTGTTAATGCAATAACACTGCTCTGATGAAGTTCTGGGAGGAATGTGACAAAGGTCCGGAAAGCCTTCCACCCAGCAGTCTCCCAGAAGAAGAAGCAGAAGGGAGAAGAAACAGTGGTCCCACACCCACAGAAGTGTCAACATGAGTGTAGATTGTGCTCTCAATTCTTTGCTGAGATGCCTGCCTGGCCTGACAGGTAAGTTCTCTTCATTAAACGTTGCGGCCTCACTTACTGTTACTCTCTGGCTCACATCTGAGATTCTTTTCTTGGCAAAGACAAGAACTTGGATTCAACCAGCCAGAGTGCCCCTGTTAATGCACTTGCTAAGAGGGAGTAGGTGATGGCCCAGTAGGTGACTGACTGGCTCTCCATCGTCCACTCAAATTTGGTTCCTGGATCCCAGCTTCAATCTGGCCCAACCTGCACCTGTACTGTTACTGGGGAATGAACTGGAGGATAGAATATCTCTGCCTTTCAAATACATTTAAAGAGAGCTGACTTGCTCCCCAAATAGCTATAATAGCTGAAGCTAAGCTGATCTGAAGTCAGGGACCAGGAGCCTCTTCCAGATCTCCCACATGGGTGCAGATGTCCAAGGATTTGAGTCATCCTCTGTTGCTTTCCCAGGCCACAAGCAGTAAGCTGGATGGGAAGTGGAGTAGCCAGGACACAGACCAGTGCTCAAATGGGATCCTGGCATTTGAAGGGGGAGGATTAGCCAGTTCAGCCATTGCGCCAGCCCCACACACTTATAGTGAAAATTCTTCCTTACTTCTGAGCTTCAAAACTGTGAGAAAATATATTTGCATGGTTTTAAGCCTCTGACTTTTCAGTAATTTCTTCTAGCAACAATAGCACTGTAATACAACACACAGCATCTTCAATTTTGTGAGCAAGTCTAGGATTTCTCCTACAAATCCTCCTTTTCATTTAAACTAGTTTGAACTGGGTTTTAGTCTTCTGCAACTCAATTTACAAGATCCCTCATCATACAATACTATTAATTTTTAGAGACAGAAATGTTTTTCCAAAATTAAACACACAAATTAAACCTTAAAATGCCATGGCAAGGGGCTGGCATTTTGACATGGCAGGTAAAACTAACTCCTATATTGCTACTGGCATTCCATATGGATGTCAGCTCAAGTCCCAGCTTCTCTACTTCTGATCCAGCTCCCTGCTAATGCACCTGTGAAAAACTGTGGAAGATGGTCCAAATGCTTGGGCTCTTGTACCCACTTGGGGGTCCCAGAGGAAAGTCACAGACCCTAGCTTTGGTCTGCCTTAGATCTGGTTGTGGCCATTTGAGGAGTGAAGCAGCAGAAGGAAAAACTCTCTCCATAACTCTGCCTTTCAAATAAATAGTCTTTTTAAAAATGTCATAGCAAGATTTCTGCAGCACAATGACTGGACAAGAAAAACAGGAGGGGCCAGAACTATGGCCAAGCAGGTTAAGCCTCCTGTTGTGTTACCAGA
Organism: Ochotona curzoniae; assembly: GCF_017591425.1. Taxonomy (NCBI): domain Eukaryota; kingdom Metazoa; phylum Chordata; class Mammalia; order Lagomorpha; family Ochotonidae; genus Ochotona; species Ochotona curzoniae. The sequence continues at coordinate 31,001,761 of NW_024467122.1, read as the reverse complement.
ATTTCCTATGGGCACCAGTTTGTGTTCCAGCAGCTCCACTTTTTTTTTTTTTAATTGCTTGTATTTTATTCTTTTTTTTTTTTTACAATCCTTACATATTTAATTGAGGTAAGAAAGGTTTAAGGCCTAAAGGGGGATATAGAGGAAGAAGCCCCACCCAGTTTCCCACCCACCCTAAGTCCCGGATGTGGGGCATGCTCTGAGATACTCGATCAAGTGGTTCCAATAGCAGCTCCACTTCTGATCCAACTCCCTGCTTATGGCCAGGGAAAGCAACAGAGGATGGCCCAATTGCTTAGGCTCCTGTACCCACATGGGAGACCCAAAGAAGCTACTGGTCTCTGGCTTTGGATCAGCTTAGCTCTGATCATTGCAGCCACTTAGAGAGTGACCCAGCAGATGGAAGATATCTCTGTAACTCTTCCTTTCAAATAAAAATTCTTGTATCTTAAAAAGAAGAAAGAAAGAAAGAAAGGAAGGAAGGAAGGAAGGAAGGAAGAAAGAAAGAAAGAAAGAAAGAAAGAAAGAAAGAAAGAAAGAAAGAAAGAAAGAAAGAAAGAAAGAAAGAAAGGGTTAAATTTTTAAAAATTTGTTTGCGGTCCCGGTGCCTAAGCCTAGTGGCTAAAGTCCTCACCTTGCATGTGCCGGCATCCCACATAGGCATTGGTTCGTTTCCTGGCTGCTCTACTTCCCTTCCAGCTTTCTGCCTGTGGCCTGGGAAGCAGTCAAGGATGGCCCAAAACCTGCACCCATGTGGGAGACCTGGAAGAGGCTCCTGGCTTCAGGCTTCAGATAGGCTCAGCTCCAGCCATTGTGACTACTTGGGGAGTGAACCACCGGATTGAAGCTTTTCTCACTGTCCATCTTCTCTCTGTAATTCTGAATTTCCAATAAAAACAAATACATCTTTTAAAAATTTTATTTGAAAGACAGGTAGGAAGAATGAGATCTTCATTTGTTGGTTAACTATCCACATGCTGAGTCAGAGCAACCACTGGCATGCGCGTGACCTATGGCTGGGATCAGGCCCAGGCGGGGAACTAAGGGGACACCCTAGCTGGGTTGAGGCTCCCACCAAGGAGCACAGGGCTGGAATGGGGGCTGCGTTCTGATCAGGATACAGTTGTAGTCTCACTTAGCACAAGTGTGGACTGGGACTGGACACACCAAGCTGGGCTAGACTCCAACACCATCTTGTGCTCTGGAGGACCAGGGTAGCTGTGGGATGGACTAGGCTAGGTCTCAACCCCTACTGAGCCATGTGAGCTCTATGTGGGTATGGACAAACCATGGCTGGGCTGAAACATCCAACAGCAAGAACCAGATTGGGTTGAAGGCCAGTCAGGAAAAGCTACTGTTCCTGCTAGGACAGGAGGTGAACTGAGTAGGGCTGACTCATGGACCCCCTGGTATGTACGAAATCTGGCATTGGGAGAGGTTCTGATGGAGGAGCCTGGGCAACTCCTCTGGCAGGACACAAACCCTGCAGGTAAGCCCAAGAAGTATGAAAGGAAACAGCCCAGAACAGGCCATGGAAAGTTTCCCACAGGCATACATTTGGCATGGGTCAGGGGCAGACCAGGCTGAATCAGTTCACATCATCCACTGACAAATCCAGGTACCAGAACAGAATGTGGGTCAAGCCAGGTTTGGTCGCGACAAAAACCAGTGCACAATACAGAATGCCAAGGTGAGGTTATCTGTACCAGATGTGACGGCAGCGCCCAACCAGCACACGTAAGAACCAGGAAGGGAGGGGGGTAGAGCTGGCAAGGGGAATATGGGGGTGCTCCCCTGCTGGACGGCTTGTCCCACTGGAGAGCGTGAGCTGGGATAGGGGCAGACCAGACTAAGCAGAGCTATAGCACCTGTGCGCCTCATGTGGACCAGATCAGGGAAAAGCCAAGCTGGGCTGATTGTTCCTACTGGTGCAAACAAAATTAGAGTGGGTGAAGGTTGATTGGGCTTAGCCACAGCATCAGCTGGCAGAAGCTGGCACTGGGGGCTAATTCTGAGAAGTTAAACCACAGAACCACCTGGAGAGTGCATAATCTGGGAGTGGAAGTGGCCTAGAAGGGAAATAGTGGGCTCATCCCTCTTGGGTTACCACTCCCACTGGAGGGCAGAAACCAGGACAGGGGCTGGGGTGGCTAGAGAGAAACGATGTCTGTGTGGGCTGGATAGTGGAGCTGGTTAGATGGAATTAGGTTTCAATGCCCATTGACAAGTATGAGAGATGAACGGGATGTGGGACAGAGTGGACTAGTCTGCTGCACATACTGGCAGACCAGGGTAGGGGCGGGCCTGGTGGGAGTTATTATGGGTAGCTCCGACTAGGCTGCAGCTCTCACTGGTTTATGTGAGGGCCGAGTGTGTGCTAGGCAGAACTAGGCTGGACTACAACACCCCTTGGTTCCAGTGGAAGACAGCGCTGGAAACAGATCCAAACCAGCGATCACAACCACCACCTGATCAGGGCGATGGACTATGTTGGGCCCTGTACTTGCTAGTACATATAAGAATCTGGTCTGGGAATACCTCAGACAAAGTTTCTTTGGGGATCTCCCCAATCGAACTGCCAGACTCAGAACCCTAACCATGAAAAGACGGAAGATAGAACAGGTCAATCAACTACCTCAGCCATATGTTGGCAGTGAAAAACTGGGCAAACGGAGACTCTAAGATGGACTATGTCAATCAGTGGATTCTTCAATATCCTCATAGTGCTTGGAGTGGCAAGACTGGCAGCAATTCATAACTGGTGAAGTATCAAACCACATGAGCAAGAATCTCAGAGCATGCCCCACATCTGGGACCTGGGGTGGGTGGGAGACTGGGTGGAACTTCTCCCTTAATATCCCTCTTTACCTCAGATACATGAAGGAAACAATGTGGAAATAATAGTCTTACCCACTTTCCTATAGCCCTTGAACCTTTTTACCCTAATTAACTATGTAAAGATTGCCAAAAATATAATTTAAAAAATGGAAAAAGTTAAAAAAAAAAAAAAAACTATCCAAATGCTCACAAGAATCAGGGCTGGGCCAGGCCAAAGCCAGGAGCCTAGAATGCTATGTGGGCCATTGTCTGCTGCCTCCCAGGCACATTAGCAGGAAGCTGAATTGGAAGCAGAGGCAGCACTCAATCCTAGGCCCTCCAAAATGGAATTCCAGGTGGCAGCTTAATCACTGTGATTGTGATACAATGTTTGTTCTTTAAAATAATTTAAAATTTATTTTCATTTTATCTGAAAGGCAGAAGGACGAATATCCATCTCTCAGTGCTAGTTGACTCCTTAAATGCCTGTGATAGCCAGGAATCTGAAACTCCTTAACTCTCCAAGGCAAATGGCAGAGACCCAAGTACTTCCATTGTCACCTGCAACTTATCAGGATGTACATTAGAAATACTGGAATTAGAAGCAGAGTTAGAGCCAGGAATCAAACCCAAGCACTCTGAAATTAGATGTGGATTACTTAAAGACAGCTCCAAATTCTCCCCATAGCAGTCTTAAATTGAGGGTTCCCACTTCTAAGAAATAGGTTCCTTTCCTCTCCTTTCCTTTCTCCTTACTTCCTTCCTTCTTTCCTTCCTCCTTCCTTTCCTTCTCTTCTCTTCTCTTCTCTTCTCTTCTCTTCTCTTCTCTTCTCTTCTCTTCTCTTCTTCCTCTCTCTCTCTCTTTCTTTCTAGAGCTATTTTATTTTATTTCAAAAGCAGTTCCAGAGGGGTGGGGAAAGGCAGAGAAAGAGATTTTCCATCTGCTGGTTCATTCTCCACATGACCACGATGGTTGAGCCTGGCCAGGCTGAAGGAACAAACCAGCTGCTTCCTCTTGGTCTCCCACATGAGTACAGGAGCCCAAGGATTTGAATCATCCTCTGCATCTTCCCCACATGAGCAGGGAGTTGGCTTACAAGTGAAGCAGCCAGGACTTGAATCAGCACCCATATGTGATGCCTGTGCTGTTGGTGGCAGCTTTACCCATCGTGCAAAACACCAGCCCCAAGAGAACAGATTTCTGAGTCCTGGATCTGATGCCCTGATTAGGAGGTTTCTCCATCTTACACTGGAGAATGAAAATGTTGCCTGTCTCATGGGTGAGTTCTGGCAATACTCCACCCAGTATTGATCGTTGGTGTTTTCTTCGGCCTTCGTATTCAGAACTGAGCTGAAGACTTGAGGAAAACACATTTCAGATCTCCAGAACTCTCCTGACTAGTACACTCCTCTGTATAGCGCCACCTTCGGTTTTCCATGTTAGGAGATGGTCTCCTTAACTCAGGTCTGTCTCCAAGCTACACTCCACTGCTCGGGCAGCTGCCCGCAGGTTCTCCATGGCACCTGTGGGACTCTGTTGTTTGCTTGCAGGAGGCACTGTTCTAGGCTGCCTGGTGTCCAACATCTGAAACAGCTGTTGCAGTTGTCGTTCCTGATTTTAAAATCTTAAAAAACAGGAAAGAAATTTGCTTTCTGTTACTCTATCACAGCAGAAAGCAGAAGTTCATGGAGTCATATTCCAATTATGGATATGCCCTTTTATTTTCTCAGATCTTACTTCCTTAAAGAAATTTTAAATGATTTATTGCAGAGAGAGAAAGAGAGAGAGAGACTGAGTAGACAGGCATCTTTTTTTTAAGATTTATTTATTTATTTGTTTGTTTATTTATTGCAAAGTCAGATATACTGAGAGGAGGAAAGACAGAAAGGAGATCTTCCGTCTGATGATTCACTCCCCAAGTGACCACAACGGCTGGTACTGTGCCAAACTGAAGCCGGGAGCCAGGAACTTCCTCCAGGTCTCCCACGCGGGAGCTAAGCCAGAAGCCAGGAGCTTCTTCCAGGTCTCCCATGTGGGTACAGGGTCCCAAGGCCTTGGGACATACTCCACTGCTTTCCCAGGCCACAAGCAGGGAGCTGGATGGGAAGCAGGGCCACTGGGATTAGAACCAGTGCCCATATAGGATACTAGTACATTCAAGGCAAGTAACCAGGCTGCTGCGCTGGACCCGACAAGCATTTTCTATTAACAGATTCACTCTCTGATTGCCCCAACAGCCAAGACTGGGCTGGGCCAGGCTGAAGCTAGGTGTCGGGGGCTAGGAGTTTAGGTCATATTCTGCTGTTTTCTTAGGCACATTAGTAGGAAACTGGATCAGAGTAGAGCAGCTGTAACCTAAACTAGAGCTCATAAAAGATGCCAGGACTGTACATAGCATTTTTAAAAAGATTTATTTATTTATTTTTATTACCAAGTCAGATATACAGAGATGAGGAGAGACAGGAAGATCTTCCATCTGATGATTCACTCCCCAAGTGAGCGCAACTGCCAGTGCTGCGCTGATCCAAACCCAGGAGCCAGGAACTTCCTCCAGGTCTGCCATGTGAGTGCAGGGTCCCAAGGTTTTGGGCCGTCCTCGAGCCCAGGCCACAGCAGGGAGCTGGATGAGAAGTGGAGCTGCCGGGATTAGAACTGGTGCCCATATGGGATCCCTGTGTGTTCAAGGTGAGGACTTTAGTTACTAGGCCTCCATGCCAGGCCCTGTATATAGCATTTTTAACTGCTGTGAATTACACACACACATATAATTTTTTTCATTGGAAAGTCAGAATTACAGAGAGGAGGAGAGACATTCCGTCCAATGGTTCATTCCCCAAGTGGCCACAATGGCTGGAGCTGAGCCTATCTGAAGCCTGAAGCCAGGAGCCTCTTCCAGGTCTTCCAAGTGGGTGCAGGGTCCCAAGGCTTTGGGCTGTCCTTGACTGCTTTCCCAGGCCAAAGGCAGAAAGCTGGAAAAGAAGTGGAGAGGCTAGGACACGAACCAATGCCTATGCGGGATCTCAGCACATGCAAGGTGAGGACTTTAGCCACTAGGCTTAGGTGCTGGGCTCAATATATATATATATTGGAAAAGCAGATCAGATATATGAAGAGAAGGAGAGACACAGAAAGATTTTTTTCCGTCTACTGGTTCACTCCCTAAATGGTCATAATGGTCAATGCTGAGCCTGTCTGAAGCCAGGAGCCAGAAGCTTCTTCTTCATCTCCCATGTGGGTGCAGGGTCATTAGCCAGTGACCATCATACTGGGTCTGCAAATTATCCTTTTAAAGCTATATTTATTATTTATTTGAAAGGCAGAGTGAAAGAGAGACAAGGAGACACAAAGAAAAACGGTATTTTCCCTTTGTTGGTTCATTCCTCAAATGGTTGCAACGGCTTGCTTGGCCAGGCCAAAGCTAGGAGCCAGAAACTCAGTTTAGGTCTCCCACATGGGTGGCAGGCACTCAAGTACATGAACTGGCTTCCCCCTAGAGTGTGTGTGTTAGCAGGAAGTTGGAATTGGAAATAGAGTCAGGATTTTAACCCAGACACTCCAACGTAGTGTGCCGATGTCCCAAGCCAAGCTTAACCACTCTGCCAATGGGCAGCCCTAGATTTTTCTAACACTTCTGAACTTTAAAATTCCAGTGCATTCCTTCTAATGGAGAAATCACCTTGTATCTCTTGTATTCAGACCATAGTCTCTGGGCATTGTGCCAGGCTGCCCTCAGGGTCACTGTTGGCCATTAGAGTGTGCAAAGGGGGGGGACCATGCCCCACACCTTCAGGAGACCTTGAGACGCACAGCTTAGCAGCAGGAAGCAAGCCGGATTGCAGCTCCAGTGCCCCGTCTGCTTGCTGACTTGTCTCCAGTCCCTCAGTCCTCATTCACCTCCTGACCCAGTGGTTTAGCTCTTTCTTTATTGGCTCCAGGTCTTCCAACTGAGTCTCAGAGGGCCTCGTCTTCATAATTAATTTGAAAATGTGCTCCTTAAACCTTATTAGTTTTAATTAACCCTAGGATAAATTTCGTTACCCACCCCTCTCCTCACCACTACACGTACACCATAACCATACTGGTGCCAGTGCAGGCAATGTCAGGTGTCCGTAAGCAAACATGTCGCAGTTGTCTTTCCTGGTTTTAAAATCTTTTTGAATTTTTGAATTATGTGTTACAATTTCATATAGACTGGGATTTCCCCCCAAACTCCCCCCCACACACACACAGATTTTCCCCATTTTACTACAGTGGTATAATTCTTCTTTAGGAATTATAATTCCATCAGTCTCTTATTTGAGTGTACCCCAACATTGTTGGTACAAAGTCAGACAGTCCAGCATCCCATTGTCTACATTTATCCAACAGTTTCATTGGGAATCTATCTTTCATCTGGAAGCAGGGATGCATGTTGCATTATACCCCCGCATCTGGATATGGTAGTCCCCAGTACTCCATCACTATACGTTTCCATAATTGAGAAGCCATGAAACAAGGTCAACAACTGGTATGAGTTAGAACAATAGCCACAACAAGAAACTACAGCTCCACGAAAACACACGCCACATGTAACCAACACAAGGGTGACAAAAAGGAGATACAAAAGTCTCTTGGGAAAAGTAAATGGTTTTTCTTGGATCATGTGAGTGGTCGTATATTATAAAATTTAAAGTTGTGTGTTGAAAGGACTTTAAGCTCTTAAAATAAAAAATGCTTAAACCTGCAGATACATTTACAGATATCTCCGTATGGCCGAAAGCCAGCAAGTTCTGGCGAGAAAACAGGATGCTAGCTCAGCTCTGGAAAACGCTACATTGCTAGAGTCATCACATTTTCAGACAGACTGAGGGAAGCAAGAGACGTGAGCCTCATCTTTCACATCACACATTTCTGCAATTCCAAGATGCACCGACAGCATTTAGAGGAAACAGAAAAGGCTGCATCTGAGATCTTGACACCAACTGCAAAGCTGTATCCGATTTCAAAATGCTGAAGGGAGGGTAATAGACGCGTGTCTGAGAAGCACTGAACTGTTTCCGGTCTCTGCTCCAGTTATCTAGATACTGGAGGAAAACTCACTTGGAAAGATCATTGTTACATAAATGCAACAGTCTTCCAAATAAAACCAGAAATTCAATATAATCATATCTGGGTGCCAGCTGAATTAGTGTCTTTCTAAACTCCATAGACTATGATATATTAAAACTTTGGAGGCAATCAGAATAACAAAGCCCAACCTCTCTAAGCCTCAGTTATCTCACCTGTATTGTGGGTAACATAAAGTGACATCTCCATCAGGTTGGTAAACGATTGATTGTAGGGTTGTTCAAGGTAGCAAAATCGCTGAGGATGGGTTTAAAAAGATGGAGAAGGATTAGCTGAGGTAAAGCAGAGAGGGCCTGATCCCAGGAAATAGGAGAGGACAGGTTGGCAGCAGAGGGATAGCTGGAGACCCTTGGACAGGGGAAGTGGCAGACAGCAGGGTGGTGCTGCTGTGGATAGATACACCAGCAGCGATCAGTGCTCCACTGGTGGCCAGGTGGGAAGGAGACTTAACCGGGAACTCAGGATGTGAACCCAGCTGTAGAACTGCCCGACTTGCTGATTTATTTAATTTGACCATAAGCAGAAGCATAGTGGCAGAGCCCAAGCAGTTGGGTACAGGAACAGGGTGGATTTCACAGTCAGACCTCGCACCAGTACCACACTGGGTGTTATTTTGTGAACTGATGTAAACACTGGGGGATGGGGTGGTGGTGTGGGCATGGAGGGACAACAGAGCGTTGCACATGCTCTAATCTGGGAGAGAACTTATTTCCAGCTCAACACATTGCACTTGGTCCCCCAAGGAAAACAAAATTGACATACCATCCCAGCAGTTCTATCCAAAATAGGTCTGGGTTGCCCCCAGACCTAATTTCCCGCAGGTTTTGGTAAGAAGCAGGCACCACCGACAACCCTGTGATCTAGGATGGCTGATGCTTCCTTAACCCTGGCCACTGCGGGAACCAGGAGTAGGAGAAAGGCTGAATAGGCAAAAGAGGTGTTGTCTCATCCACTTTACCCCATTCCTCAATCCTCCCCACCCTAATGTCCACAAGGGCATGCATCCTTCTCAACTATGTCAATTCATCAAAAATAAAATGAATTTATTTTTTAAAAAGCAAGGTAAAAAATATGAAAGGAAAAAAAAACCATGAAAAGAATTTAAACCTGAAACAAGGAATTAAAATTATCCCTGTTTGTGGGCTATATGATTCTATGCATAGAACCAAAAGACTCAATCAAAAGATGATTACAACTCATAAGTGAGTTTGGCAAGGTAGTAGCATACAAAATTAATGAACATAAATCAATGGCTCTAATATACACAAATAACTCCATGGCTGAGAAAGAACTCATAAGTACAGTCCTCTTTAAAATAGCAGAGAAAAATCTTAAATGCCTTGGAATAAACCTAACCCAAGACAAGGAAGACCTCTGTGATGAAAATGACACAATATTAAAAAAAGAAATAGAAGAAGACATTAAAAGATGGAGAAATTTACCATGTTCATGGATCAGCATCATCCAAATGCCCAGATTACTGAAAGTAATATACAGATTCAACACAAGCTCAATCAAAGTCCCAACAACAACATTCTTCTCAGAAATAGCAAAGATGATAGGAAAATTCATCTGGAACACAAGCGACCATGAATAGCCAAAGCTATCCTGAAAAATAAAATTAAAACTGGAGGAATCACAACAGACTTCCAGACATACTAGAGAGCAGTGGTCATCAAAACAGTCTGGTACTGATACAGAAACAAGGAAGATCAATAGAACAGAATAGAAACCCCAGAAGTGAGCTTACACATGTACAGCCAACTACTCTTTGACAAGAGAACTGAAAATAATTCAGGGAGAAAGGTTGATCTCTCTAGCAAATACTGTTGGCACAATTGAGTAGCAGTCCGTAGAATTAAGAGGCAAGGGGTTCAGCTCGGTAACCTAGTGGCTCAAGTCCTCACCTAGAATGCACCGGGATCCCATGTAAGCGTCAGTTTTAATTCTGGCAGTCTGGCTTCCCATCCAGCTCCCTGCTCATGGCCTGGGAGAACAGTGGAGGACGGCCCAAAGCCTTGGGACCCTGTACTCACGTGGGAGACCAAGAAGAGGCTCCAGGCTCCAGGCTCCAGGCTCCTGGCTTAGGATCGGCTCAGCTCTGGCCATCGTGGCCACTTGGGCATTGAATCATTGGATGGAGGATCTTCCTCTCTGTTTCTTCTTCTCTCTGTATATTTTGCCTTGCAATAGAAATAAAAATAAATCTTAAAAAAAAAAGAGAAAGATTTAAAAAAAATTCATGGGTCAGCATTGTGCGTAAAGCTGCTGCCTGCAATGTCATCATCCCATACAAATACATGTTCAATACTCAGCCGCTCCACTTCTGATCCAGCTCCTTGTTATGGCCTAGGAAAGCAGAAGATAACCCACAAGTGCTTGGGACCTTGCACCCACAAGGGAGACTCGGGGGAAGCTCCTGGCTCCTGGTTTCAATATGGCCCATTCCTGGCCATTGCAGTTCATTGTGGAATAAACTAGTGAACAAAAAAGCGCTTCCACCCACCCCCCTCTCAGTCTCTCCTTCTGACTTTCAAATTAGTAAACAAAGTGTAAAATGAAATTAAATAGTTTTAGACCACTTGCATTTAATGATTTTCCTGAAATCCTAGATCCAATAGAGATGATTGATCACATCTTTAGGGCCCGGTGCAATAATCTAGTGGCTAAATCCTTGCCCTGTGTGGCCAAGGATCCCATATGGGTGCTGGCTTGCATCCTGGCTGCTTGTTCCACTTTCCATCCAGCTCCCTGCCTGTGGCCTAGGAACGCAGTAGAGGATGGTCCAAAGCCTTGGGACCCTGCACCCACACGGGAGACGCAGAAGAGGCTCCTTTCCTGACTTCAGATCAGCTCAGCTTCAGCTGTTGCGGCTACTTGGTGAGTGAACCAGTGGACAGAAATATTTTTCTCTGTTTCTCTTCTTTGTAAATATTTCAATAGAAATAAATGTCTTTTAAAAAGGCATCTCTTACATATATATAAATAACAAAGTTAGGACTTTAAAAAATGTTATTTTTCCAAATAAGTGTTCAGGAGAAGACTGTAGGGAAATTGTAGGGAGATAAAGGGCTACGTTAGTGTGTCTCAAAAACCATTCTTGGGCCCGGCGCGGTGGCGCAAGTGGTTAAAGGTCCTCGCCTTGCACGCCCGGGATCCCATATGGGCGCCGGTTCTAATCCCAGCAGCCCTGCTTCCCTTCCAGCTCCCTGCCTGTGGCCTGGGAAAGCAGTCGAGGACGGCCCAAAGCTTTGGGAACCTGCACCCACGTGGGAGACCCGGAAGAGGCTCCTGGCTTCGGACCGGCATAGTATCGGCCCGTTGCGCTCACTTGGGGAGTGAATCATCGGACGGAAGATCTTCCTCTCTGTCTCTCCTCTCTGTATACCCGCCTTTCCAATGAAAAAATAATAAAAATAAATCTTAAAAAAAAAAAAAAATCATTCTTATACCATCAGTTGTCTGCCTTTCCAGAATATAACCATTAGAGGGCGCTCTAAGCTTTACAGAATGCTGAAACTGCATGCAGGTGTCCGCACTCAGCCTCAATCTTGTATCTTCAACAAAATAATTTGATTTTATTATGAATTTGCCTTTTGAATTATTTTCTTGGTGATGAAAAATAAAGCTTCTGAACTCCCAAATTGCCATACTAACGAATATTACACAAGCAGTTTTAAGAAGGGTGAGGGTTTAGCTCAGTGTTAAGACACTTGAATCCAGTGTTGAAATACACAGATTCAAGCCCTGGCTCGGCTCTGCATTCCTGTAGGAAGTACCCTCAAGGAAGCAGCAGATGGAGGCCCATATGCTTGTACCTCTACTGCCCAAGTGGGAGACCTGGACTGAGTTCAGTAAGAAAATGGAATAAACTGTAGTCCTAATTATTCACTGCTCTGGGGTCCAGTGGGTAAAGCCACTGCCTGTAATTCTGGCACGCTGAATGAGTGCTGGCTTGTGGTTTGCTGCTCCACTTCTGATCCAGCTCCCTGCTAATGCACTTGGGGAAAGCAGTGGATGGTGCCCAACTGCAGCAAGAGCCTCGGCAACCACGTGGCAGACCAGGAGGAAGCTCCTCCCTCCTGCCTTTGGTCTGGCCCAGTGCTGGCTGCTGTGGCCATCTTGAGAATGAACCAGCAAATGGGAAGATCTCTCTCCCTCTGTCTCTCCCTGTCTCTCTTGCTCTTTCAAAGAATTATATACATCTTTAAAAGAAACAATAAAATAAAAATGTGTTCTCAAGCCATGCAAAGCCAAGCTACCTAAAACAAGTATTACCAAACCAAAGAAACCAAAGGTATTCAAACATTCAAACCAAACATATTCAATGGTTCCAACAGTGTGCTGTTCTGGGAAATGCGAAGCCACCAAGACAGCGCAAGGAGAGGGTAGGAATGGAAAAGGGCGAAGAGGGTGGAGCATGGACGACCGATAGGGCTGGGAAGCCACTCCCTATGATCCTTAACGATGACAAGTCTCTGTATGTTTGTCCAAACCTGCAGAATATACAGAACTAAGGGCATACCCTCCTGAAGGCTAGGTGGCTTTCTGAGTGGTGATTTGCCAATGTGAGCTCCTTCCTTGACTGTGACAGATCTATTGCAAGATATAGGATGCTGATCCTGGGAGAGGCTGTGTAGTGTGGTGTACGGGGTCTCCCTATACATTCAGATCAAAATTTCTCCAAACCTAAAACTTCTCTTAAAAGTAAAGTTTATTGGGGTACATGCAGTGGCATGGCAGGCTTATCTTCCACCCTGTGGTGCCAGAATCCCATACTGGTAGCAATTCTAGTCCTGGCTGTTTCACTTCCCATTCAGCTCCCTACTTCAGAAGAGCAGAAAGTCAGACCTGAGAAAATGGAAGAGGAAGGCCCAAGTCCTTGGGACCCTGCACCCACATGGGAGATCCAAAAGAAGCTCTAAGCTCCTGGTTTCAAGCCAGCCCAGCTCTGGCTGTTGCAGCCACTGGGAAGCAAACCAGCATTTAGCCTTGGCTGCTCCATTTTCTTTTTTATTTCTTTTTTTTTTAAATTTTATTTATTTATTTATTTTTATTATTTTTTTTTATTGGAAAGGCGGATATACAGAGAGGAGAGACAGAGAGGAAGATCTTCCATCTGATGATTCACTCCCTAAGTGAGCGCAACGGCCGATGCTATGCCGGTCCGAAGCCAGGAGCCTCTTCCAGGTCTCCCATGGGGGTGCAGGGTCCCAAAGCCTTGGGCTGTCCTCAACTGCTTTCCCGGGCCACAGGCAGGGAGCTGGAAGGGAAGCGGGGCTGCTGGGATTAGAACCGGCACCCATATGGGATCCCAGGCGTGCAAGGTGAGGACCTTAACCACTAGGCCACCGTGCCGGGCCCTGCTCCACTTTCAATTCAGCTCCCTGCTAATGTGCTTGGAAAGCAGCGTAGGACTCACCAAGTGCTTGGGCCCCTGTGTCCACATGGGAGACCGGGATCAAGCTCCTGACTTCTAGCTTTGGCCTGATCCAGCCCCGCTCACTCCAGCCATTTGGGAAGTGAACCAGTGGATAGAAGAACTCAGTCTCTCTATCCATAACTCTTCCAAATAAACAAACAAAAATATTAAAATATATGAAGTTCACTTTAAAACAATATAGGATACTTGCATCGGCAGTATTCAATTATTCAGTTTGTTCTTTGAATCAACTACATAATTGTTCAGGTTTCAGGAGACAAAAGCAACATTCATGAATCCTGGGGCAGGTGTTCTATGGCAGGTGTTTTGCACAGCTGTTAAGATGCCACTTGGGATGCCTGTATTCCATTTTGGAGTGCCTCATGTCCACATGGCAGCTTCCTGCTAATGAGCACTCTGGGTAACAGCAGATGATAGGCCAAGTGGTCCTGGATGCCCGTGATTGAGAGCCAGGCTCCTGACCTCAGCCTGGGCCCAGCCCTGGCTGCTGCTACAGGAATTTAGAGAGCAAACTAAGGGACGGGAGATGTCTCTATGTTGGTTTGTCCTTCTATCTGTCTATCTTTCAAACAGATTTTTAAAATATATATATTTATTTTTATTGGAAAGGCAGGTATACAGATAGGAGCAGAGACAGAGAGGAAGATCTTCTGTCCAATGATTCACTCCCCAAGTGACCACAATGGCTGGAGCTGACTCAGTCTGAAGCCAGGAGCCTGGATCCTCTTCCAGGTCTTCCACACGGGTGCAGGGTCCCAAGGCTTTGGGCCGTCCTTGACTGCTTTCCCAGGCCACAGGCAGGGAGCTAGATGGGAAATGGAGCTGCCGGGATTAGCACTAGTGCCCATATGGGATCCCGGTGTATTCAAGTTGAGGACTTTAGCCACTAGGCTACTCTGCCAGGCTCTAAAAACAAAATCTTTATTTTATTATTATTTTTTTAAGATTTCAGGCTTGGTTTATTCTTTTTTTTTTAATTAATTACATTGCATTATGTGACAGTTTTATAGGCACTGGGATTCCCCCACCCCTCCCCAAACCGCCCCCCCCATGGTGGATTCCTCCACCTTGTTGCATTACCACAGTTCAAATTCAGTTGAAATTCTTTCATTGTAAGCATCTACCAAATATAAAGTCCAGTGTCTTATCGTCCAGATAAGTTCACGGTTTCTTGGTGAGACCATCTCTGGTCTGAAGATAGGGCTGGCAGAGTATCATCCCGATCAATTAAAAACCCCAACATTACATCAGTAACAATTTATAACATTATGGAGTTAGTTGACATGGTATTGAGTAACAAATATGTTAAAAGATGAAAAAAAAAAAAGAATGCAAGTTCTGAACCACATCCTGTGACTTTTACATTGACATTTCAATTATTAGTTTATATACAACTGGTTTCTATACACCTTAAAATAGCTATAGTTAACTATTCAGCTGTCTCATGTCTATTTTAATTTTTGTATTTAGCAGTTCATAGCATTGAAGCATGATTTTGCTGACCCTGGCTGTTTTTTGGATACTCTAACTCTATAACTCTAACAAGACTTATGTCAACAGTTTAGGTGAAGTTTTAGGAGGGATGTGCAGAGAAATCTTCAATACAGTGAATTATAAGTGCATCCCTGCTGACCGTTTGCTGTCTGGGTCTAAGCTTGCCTTGCTGTACTCTGTCTTTCTATTCTAGTTAAAAACTAAATCTTTAAACAAGAAAACCCACAAAAGTTTTTTAATCCTGTACACCCTTGCCTGAATACACATTCATTGCCCGAATGCTTGTGTATGTATTTCTACAGAAGCCTGAACTAACCCTTTAAAACATCCACGCCCTCTGAAAAGCCTGGCAAGAGAGCAAAGCGTGCCCTTTTCTGTGTTTTATAAACTGTGTACACAGCAGGATTAGCATTTTCCTTAGGAACATCCAGAAGCAACCAGAACTTCACCAGGAATGAATCCAGACGAGTTACAGACGCAGCCAAGATCTTCTAGGGGAGGGAGGCGGGTTCACATTTGCCAAACCCCTGGCCCGAGGCAGCCACTTGCTAGGCATTTTGCAGACCCGCTGTCCTGTCAGGTCTCTGGGCTAAGGCTTACCTTGGCAGCTGTGAAAGCTGCAGCTGCCCAGGACATGCAGTGAGCTAGTGGCAAGGCGAGAGGAAAAGCACCCCCAGCTGTCTGTGGCTGCAGGCACCTCGCTGTGGGGCAGCTGACCGGCTCTCTGGTCGGACACTCTGCTCTCTGCATTTCCCTGGCATTTTTCCGCAGCTGTGGTCCTGTGGGGTTCGTTTTCTGTGATTTCCTATATTTTAGACTTTGTCTTTTTATAATAAACTCATGTTCTTACAAAATTGTCCCCAAAGCTCTAGTAAAAGAGGCTTTCTATTGGTTTTGATTAAAAAAGAACTTTCATGCAGGAGTTGTGTGGTGCCAGAGGGAGCTGGGCTAGGACAGAGAAGAGAATCAGGGCTTTGGGGGCGCCCGGCGTGATGGCTCAGTGGCTAAATCCTCACCTTGCATGTGCCAGAATCCCATACGGGTGCTAGCTCATATCCTGACTGCTCTACTTTCCATCCTGCTCCCTGCTTGTGGCCTGGGAGGGTGGTGGAGAATGGCCCAAAGCCTTGGGACCCTGCACTCATGTGGGAGACCTGGAAGAAGTCCCTGGCACCTGGCTTCAGATCAGCTTAGTTCTGGCTATTGCGACCACTTGGAGAGTAAACCAGTGGATGGGAGATCTTTTCTTCTCTGTCTCTCCTTTCCATAAATATGATCTGCCTTTCCAATAAAAATGAATAAATATTAAAAAAAAGAGAGAGAACTTGGGTCATCACTCTACATATTTCTGTCATTAATGCCTGTGATGACTGGACCGTACTTGCTCACTAGTTTGTCTTTAATAGAGGAGAAAAGAGGCTTTCTAGGCAGATACGAGAAAGCAATGGAGAAAGAGCCTCAGGGTCACATATATTCTGTTTTTATGATATATTCACAGTCACTTGAAGATAAAGACCTCTTTTGAGACAAGGACCAAAGTCTCATTATGCGGGTGTGTGATTCTGCCCTCACACCCTCTATGCAGAGACACAAACAAAGGCCTGTCATTGTTTCCTCTTGTGGCGCAACGATGACTAAGTGGCTGAATAAATCACCCAGAGTGACCAGAACTGCCTCCTAGTCATTTGACACCATTTAGGGGAGACTATGTTGGAAATGTGCAGCTGTTCCAATCCCTGCCACCCCCACTTTTTGAGGCACAGAAAAGAAGTCATTCCAGTGTCCTAAGTGAAATAGCACATGTTTATTCTGAACAGTTATCCCATTAATTTGAGGATGAAAATGTGCTTTTTTTTTTCTTCCTTCTCCAAAATGCCAGTACAGTTTTCAGAACAAACCAAAAGCAAACGGTTTGTACACGTTTTAGGGGTTTGGATGGCAAACTAGAGAGTGTTGAATTCATTCATGATACCAGAAAGAATTATAAAATTTGGATCAGTGAATTCAAGCGCTTTGTGTTTGGTTAATCTCATGGGAGACAAGCAAGGACAAAATCACCTCACCCTGAGGATTCAGTATCTGCTGAAGAGGGGTCACAGGGGCAAAGGAATGCGAGAGGGAAGCCCAACATCGACCTGCCTCTATTATTCACTCTGCTCAAAAGCAAATTAGAACTGGAGTGTTGGGAGAACTCTTGGTATTATATTCACTCCTGGGCAAACTTCCCCCATCATGTGGTAGGTGAACTCCAGTCTCATCTCAACCTGCAGCAGGTGGGACCTCGCACTGACCTTGTTCACACTACCTGCAATAATCAGGAATGCCTCCTGTGGGGAGCAAGTTCTATATACAGACATGTGTCCATGCATATCTTTGCATGTGTAGAAATATATGTAATATCTGTGTGCATAAATGTGTATACAAATACTTAAGTGTATAATCAAACACACATTCATTTGGGGGTAGAGGAAGAGGGTCATATAACTTAGGAAACTGAAGATCTTGGCCTTAGCCAAAAGACCAAGAAGTGATGAAACTGAAGATCTTGGCCCGGCGCAATAGCATGGCAGCTAAAGTCTTCTTCACCTTGCACGCGTTGGGATCCCATATGGTCACCAGTTCTAATCCTGGTGGCCATGCTTCCCATCCAGCTTCCTGTTTGTGGCTTGGAAAGCAGTTGAGGACCACCCAAAGCCTTGGGACACTGCACCCATGTGAGAGACCCAGAGGAAGCTGCTGGCTTCAGATTTGCACAACCCTGGCCATTGAAGCCACTTGGGGGTGAATCAGTGGACGGAAGATCTCTGATTCTCCTCCTGTCTATATATCTTTCTTTCAAATAAAAATGAATACATCTTTTTTTATTTTTTTTTTAAAGATTTATTTTTATTATTTTTTCATTGGAAAGGCGGATATACAGAGAGGAGAGACAGAGAGGAAGATCTTCCATCCGATGATTCACTCCCCAAGTGAGCGCAACGGGCCGATACTATGCCGATCCGAAGCCAGGAGCCTCTTCCGGGTCTCCCACTCAGGTGCAGGTTCCCAAAGCTTTGGGCCGTCCTCGACTGCTTTCCCAGGCCACAAGCAGGGAGCTGGAAGGGAAGCGGGGCTGCCGGGATTAGAACCGGCGCCCATATGGGATCCCGGGCGTGCAAGGCGAGGACTTAACCACTTGCGCCACCGCGCCGGGCCCTACATCTTTTTTTAAAAAAAAAAGAAATAAACTGAGTATCTGGAAAGCAGCAGAGAATGACCCAAGAATTTAGACCCCTGCCCAGGTGTGTTACCCAGATGAAGTTCCTGGCTCCTGGTTTCAGCCTGATCCAGACTTGAGCTGAGCTGATCTGCAGCCAGGAACCAAGAGCTTCTTCCAGATTTTCCAGGGAGGTGCAGGGTCCCAAGGCTTTGGACCATCCTGTACTGCCTTCCCAGGCCACAAGCAGGGAGGTGGATGGGGAGTGCAGCAGCTAGGACATGAATCGGCACCCATACAGGATCCTGGTGCTTTGCAAGGGGAGAATTAATCTATTGGGCCATTGTACCAGGCCCACAAACTTTAACATCGTAACAACATGCACTCAGGCCATCTGTTCACCACGTTGAGTAGATTTGCTGCTGTCATCATGACTAGGTTAGGTTCCCTTACTTGCTATTTTTATTTCATTCCCTTGGCTCCAAAGACTTTCTGGTAGCTATGCTTTTCAGGGAGGGTCTACATTCATCCATGGAGGATGCTTCCTGCTTATCCAATAGCACACAAATTCGTGATTCCACCTAGCACCCAGGAGAGCGGAGGGGCTGCTTCGAAGTTGATCTTTGGTGGCTTGATGTGGTCAAGGACGCACATTCTTTCCGCTCTCTCCCTGGCCATCCCAACCCGTTGGCTTTTGTCCCCCAGCTTGTCCCTCACGGTCTCTTGGGCAACGCCTCTTCCTGATGATTATTCTTGGCCTTTCCCCTTTGCTGCCCCAGAGCCTGCTCCGGTTTCCTTACCTAAGGCAGACTGGCCTCAGGAGATCTCCGCCTCGGGCTTTGCACCTCTCACTGGCCTCCGCCTGCCCCTCCCGGAAGGCTATGTGATCTGACGCCAGCTGGCATCCTTGGGGGCCCTGAGGTTTAAGAATTAATTTGCATTTTGAATCTAAAATCACCAGCAGCGTAGTGATGGGGACTCCTTGCCTTTTTTCCTCATTAGCTAGGTGCTCCTCTTCTTCCTCATCTCCCAGAGGCCCTGCTTGCTCACTGGTCTTTCTTACAAAACATAACCTCAGCTCAGCAGCTGTCTCTCTCATCTCTCCCTGTAGGTGACTGTCCTCATCTCCCTTGAGGACACACTCAGGCTCCTTTCTGCTACCACATTTGGCTACCTGGACATTCTGTCTATACTTTGGGGTGAACTCCTGGCCCTCCCATTCCCCATCTGCACCTGTCATGGTATATATGCTGTTAATGCATTATACCACTTGGATATCATTTAAAGCCAAAAACTGAAAACAAATGGGATTATGTCAAGTATAATTCACATTTCTTTCAAGTACTCATATCAAAAATAAAGGTAAGGAATCACTAGGATATGCATTATCCAAGAAGTAGGAATGAACGAGTTTGAAAACGGGAGGCAGCAGCTCCAGCACCGGGGCTGGGAGCCTTCATTTCAGCAGAACCAGATGACACATCACAACTCAACATGATGTGTGATTATTCTTTTTTCTTTTTTCTTTTGCCACTGATTAAACACACACACACCACAAAAGTGGGAAATTTTGAATATGGCTGGTTATTAGATGATATTATGGTACTAATGTTACATTTTCTGAGGGAGATATTTGCTCTATGATTATGTGGGAGCAATGCCCTTGCTCCTAGGAAATTCATGTGAAAGTGTTTTGAAATGAAGTGTCACAATGTCTATAATTAACTCTCAATGGTTCCGGAAAAATAAAAGCTTTTAAAAAGCTAGGCAAAAAAGCAAATGCAGGGAGATTGATATATCAAAGCTGGTTACGTTACTGGCAACTTTTCTGTAAGTTTGAGAGTATTCAACATAAAAAGTTGGGGCAAAGCTGTGACAGCTGGAGAAACCCTCAGTCAAGAACGATGTGTGTTCCTGGGTGAATGAGTGTGTGTGCGTAAGCATATGACTGTGTATGTGTGTATGCAACCGTGTCAGGGCTATCATGGTTAATTTTATATTTAGAAACTGCGGAGGTGTGATCATTGAAGAAAGCAATGAGATCATTATCTATTTAAGACCTCCATTAACAGTCTTGCTGGTGAAGGGCTGATGAGTCGTGCTATTTCTTGAAGGCAGAGCGGGTCTGCGCCGTGTCTGCATATAAGGGTCCACCTTTCACACAAAGCCCTCTTGGCAGGGCCTGTCCCGTGGAGAAAGCGGGCTGTGCCTTCACTGTGGTAACTGTTTGCTTGATTCTCTCAGGTGGCTGAGCTGTCACAGAGGTGGGAGGTGGAGCACTGATCCTGTCTGTCGTTAGGCTCTGTTCTAGAGTCTCACGTGCATTTTGGGGCAGGTGTTATGGAGCACACGGTTCAGCCACAACCTGGATGCCCACACCCCATACTGGAGTGCGGGTAATAGTCCTACTCTGGAAAAAGTCCTTACTTCACTTCTGACCCAGCTTTTCATGAATGTATCTGCTAGGCAGCAGATGATGTTACAATATACTTGGGTTCCAGACATCATGCATGTGGGAGACTTGGAGAGTTCCTGGCTCCTGGCTTCTGCCTGGTTTAGCCAGCCCTGGTTGTTGTAGCCATTTGTCTGTCTGTCTGTCTGCCTTTTCTATATATATATAATATATATATATATTAAAGGGAGTTATTCTGACACTTCTTAGGTCTTCATGTCAGCACTGGATCTTCTAAAGAAATCGATGAATAGGTTGAGTCATGGGTCATCCTGCTCTTCACATACCCACTGTTCAAGAAGAAACTGACCCTTTGCATTGACATTTTGGTAAAACTTCAGCTTTTGTCAGTTCCATGCAGTTCCTTCCTCAAGTACAGGTACCAAGGATCAGGCTGTGTAAAGGCCAGCCATAGTAAATGAGAGTTTTTATTTTGCTTTAGAATCAGCGGGGATGAGTAGTACTTGAACTAAAGTCTCTGCTACCTTAAAACCAAACACCTGAATCATGTTGGCTTGCATGTGCTTTGCTTTTTCTGTCACCTGAATTACTAATGGACTGCATCTGGCCCTTCCTGACCACCAGTTGTGCCTGGATCCTGACTCTGCTCCACTGTCCCTTCAGCAACACTGCATAAAGTATGGCTGTTTAGCTTTTACTTCTTTTTCAAAATTTTCATTTACCTTTTTGTTTTATTGGGAAGGCAGCAAGGAATATTTCGCCTGCTACTTCAGTCCCCAAGTGCCCACAAGCAGATGGGCTGTGCCAGCCTGAAGTCAAAAGCTAGGAACTCAATCCAGGTCTCCAGCTCTAGTAGTGGGGACTTGAGGAGTTGAGTCACTGCCTGCTGCTTCCCAAGGAATGCATTAGCAGGAAGCTGACTCAGAAGCAAAGGCAGGACTTGAACTAGGCACGTTGACACCTGCCTCTAGCGTTCACTTCTCTTATCGTGATGTAGAACTTGTAGCACCAGATCTTACATAGTATTTCTGAGTAAAGACAAAAAGATGGAATTTATATAATTAAACAGCTGTTTGTTGGCCAGGCATTCTATTCTTTCACCATTGTCCACTCATTTAATCAAAGATGAATGTAGTTTAGCAGCAAAGAGTTCTGGGACTCTTGGGAATGAACCAGCAAATGGAAGATCTCTTGATGTGTGTGTACGTGTGTGTTTCCTTCTGTAACTCTCCCCTTCAAATAAATTTTAAAAATAAGTCTTTTTTAAAAAAATTATTTTTATTGGAAAGGCAGAAATACAAAGAGAAGGAGACAGAGAGGAAGATCTTCCATCCACGATTCACTCCCCAAGTGACCTCACCTGCTGGATCTAAGGTGATCCTAAGCTAGGAGCCAGGAGGCTCTTCCAGGTCTCCCATGTGGGTGCAGGGTCCCAAGCCTTTGGGCTGTCCTTGACTGCTTTCCCAGGCCACAAGCAGGAAGCTGGATGGCAAGTGGAGCACCCAGGACACAAATTATTGCCCATATGGGATCTGGTGTGTTCAAGGTGAGGATTTAGCTGCTAGACTATTGCACCAGGTCCCCAAAAGAGTCTTTTTAAAATGCATTTTTGGCCTAAAAGTGAAATTAGACTTCCCCCACACACATACACACACAGAATAGGATGAATGTGAATCTGGTAAAATATTAGCAATTATTAAATCTGTGTGGAGGGCATACAAGTACTCTAATTTTTTCAACTTTTAAAATTTTTTATAATAAAAAAGTATGTCCCCAGGTAAACATGATTATCATGTTACGTAGCATATAACTGCTTGGTACATTCCCAAGAGAAATGAGAACACAGATCTACACAAGGGAACCTAGGAAACAAGCGTCTATAGCAGTACTGTTTACAATAGCCAAAAGAGAAACAACCTAAAGTCCCACCAAGTCATGAATGGGCAAATTGAAAATTTAACACTTCGTCATAATAGGATATTATTTAGAGATAAAAGCAATGCAGTTCTGATATATATTATACTATACTATACCTGGATGGATTTTGAAAACATGGTGAGAAAACAAATCATAAAAAAGGTGATGTCTTTTTATGTTCTCCTTTATATAGAAATGCAGAATAGGCAAATCCAAATATGTAAGAAATTAGTGTCTGCCCATGGCCAGAGTTGAGAATGAGGGAAGGACGTGTTAAGGAGCCCGGAATACTCTTTAGCAGGGGACCACATGCCCCAAAGTGAGATTTTACTGATGCCTTCACAGTCCTAGAGATACACTAAAAATCACATACTTTGTGGGTGAATTATATGGCTTATCAATGATTAAATTTCAAAAAAGCAATCAAAAAACAAAAAGAATGAGAACTCATGTTAAGATGGCCTGAGTTGGGATTCTGTCTCTATCATTTTCTTAGTCATGTAAACTTCAGCAAATTATTTAACCCCTAAAATGCAGTTTCTATTTCACACAATTGCAGCAGCTTGTTTGAGAAGGAACAGAATGAGATCGTGTGTACGGAGTGCCCAAAGTAAGTGCTCAAAATATGTCAGGAGGGCCCGGCGCGGTGGCGCAGTGGTTAAGGTCCTTGCCTTGCACGCCCGGGATCCCATATGGGCACTGGTTCTAATCCCAGCAGCCCCGCTTCCCATCCAGCTCCCTGCCTGTGGCCCGGGAAAGCAGTCGAGGACGGCCCAAAGCTTTGGGACCCTGCACCCATGTGGGAGACCCGGAAGAAAAAAAAAATATGTCAGGAATTACTGATGATCCAACTACCCTAAGAGGATGGCACTGTTCCGTGTAACAAATGAGGACTAAGGCCCTCTCTGTATATCTGACTTTCCAATAAATAAATAAATAAATAAATAAGATTTTAAAAAAAGATTTATTTTTATTATCTTTTTATTGGAAAGGCGGATATACAGAGAGACAGAGAGGAAGATCTTCTGTCCGATGATTCACTCCCCAAGTGAGCGCAACGGCCGATACTATGCCGATCTGAAGCCAGGAGCCTCTTCTGGGTCTCCGACGTGGGTGCAGGGTCCCAAAGCTTTGGGCCGACTGCTTTCCCAGGCCACAGGCAGGGAGCTGGAAGGGAAGCGGGGCTGCTGGGATAGAACCAGCGCCCATATGGGATCCCGGGCATGCAAGGTGAGGACCTTAACCACTGTGTCACCGCGCCGGCCTGGCCCAAAAAACGATATTTTAAGAGCTATGTGTCTGCATGTGAGTGATCAATATGCTGGAAAAAATACACTTCTAATTTTGGCTTTGCTTTTTATGCCAAAGTGATACATTTAAGAGTTCCCCAAACTTCCCTGGCTTGATCATAATCTGTCTTTGTGAGAAGTAAGTGGATCTCTCTCCTTCATCTGGTCCTTCTAAATGTCCTTAAACTATTTATGGACAGGTTAAGGGAATTGACAACAGACTAACTCAAGTGAAGGACTGAACCCTTGGTGTTAACACCACTGACACTTCTCAGCAAGCTCCTTTGGGGCAGTTGAGGTGCTACATACAGAATGTAGCACCTAACCAATTTATTATTATTATTATTTAAATGATTTCTTTATGGGAAAGGCAGAGGTACAGAAAAAGACACACACAAACACAGGTCCTCCTTTGTTGGTTCACTTCCCAAATGACCACAATGGCTAGGGTTAGGCCAGGCTTAAGCCAGGAGCCAGGGACTTCATCTGGGTCTTTCATGTGAGTGGCAGGACCCCAAACATTTGGGCCATCTTTCACTGCTTTTCTCAAGCCATTAGCAAGCCATTAGCAAGGAGCTGGATCAGAAGTGGAGTGGCTGGGATTCCATCTGGCTCTCTTATGGGTTGGCCAGTATTGCAGACAGAGGCCTCAGTCAACATGCCACAACCGGGCTCCAGATTATTTTCAAATGGATAGACAACTGCAGTATGCCACAAACAGTCACTACTGGTATTGTGACAATAATTATTTTTTCCCTATGGATATGTGCTTTACATCAGCAGCCAGAAAGAAAGATATATATAAGTAAGATATATATATCTATATATCTATATATTTTCCCAGAAGTAGGCAAAAGACCCTAAAATGACTATTGATTAAGCTATACATTCAACTGCCATCTATTTCCAAAAACTACTCACTGTTATCATTTAATCCCCTCTCCCACAACCTTTCCCCTAAACCACACACATATACAATTGCCATTTCTCTGTTTCTTTCTTAGACCTGTTAACCAGTGTCTGATTGAGGTCAACAATGCTATGCACTGTGAAAAATCCTCCGGCTGCCCCAGGGAAAAAAGTCCCACTGAATTCTTACACACAGTCGCCTGGCCAGCCCTGCCTGGCTGCCCTAGAGTCTGACAAGTCCTCAGGGGGAAATGACATGCCTGGGGCTCAGTGCTATGTCTGGCATGTACTAAATATTCCATAAATGTCTGCTGAATGACAGAAATGGTCCACTTTGTTTTGGCTCCTGCCCACATTTTAGATGAGAATTCTCATTTTCTCAGGGGACAGATTTAAATTCCACTGTGCAGGGTTAGGTTTTTTCAGGAGATAAGGAGGATGTTTGAAAACTCAGTCCAATAATAGAAAGAAGAAAAGTTGTGAGATGTATTAACCACCAGAGTTCTCTTATGCTAAAATGTTACCTTTAAGGTCTGAGCTCTTAGGCACTTCTCAGTGGTCATGGCATGGTCCCAAAGATGCTGGCTTGGTCCCAAAGATGCTGGCTTTGCCCTTGAGGAAAGAGGGGAAGGCGAAGCAAGAGGTAAATCCATTACCAGTTAGGAAGAAGGAAAAACGCTCAAAGCACAGGTCCTGCTGAGTGAAGGTGACTCAGGACATCTTAGGAAACAGAGGGCAACGTGTTCACACACTCAAAGATGGAAAAAGATGGTGGACCTTCCTGTACATCCCTGGCAAGGGGCAAAATGAATTATCCAGAGATTTAGTTAAGCAGATTTTCCTATGGCAAAATTCAGAATCTAGATTCCACACAGTTCATAAGCAAGTTCATTCATTTGTACAACTCTTTAATAGTTGTTTCATGTAGTAGGACCTATTTTGGGTGTGGGAGATCCAAATCAGGGGCTGAAAATAATGTGTCAGGAGATTTCACAGAAGGAAATTGCAAGAAATAGTACTTGGAAAACTGTCAACCCTCCAAGGTTGCATGGAGTGCTGGCTGGTTTCCCTCCTCGACAGATAAACTTCTTAGGAGACTATACCTCTGCTACTGGATAGAATTGAGAATAAGCCATCTGACAACAGCCACGAGACTGGGGTCCAGGACTCAGGAACTTGTCTGACTGAAGACAGTAGAGTAGTTTTAGTGTTGTTCAACTCTCAGGATATGTTGTACCTGGTCCAGGCTGCCTCCTGCTCTTGCACAGTAGGGCTCTGGTGTCAGTCCTCAGCAGATGGGAGAAGGTACTGCACCTGACCTCAGACATTTGAGAAATACTGGTCTATGCCACATTGCCTCTACTTGAGCTCTTCAAGCCATATCAATTTCCATCCTTCCTCCTCTTCTGCTACAGATGCCACAGGAAAAGTGACAGATCTCCCAAGGGACACATTCAGTTACTTCCTTTTGAAGTAATCATAGGTAACATCTCCATGCCATGTGACACCCCTTGCTTCATTAACATCACAGAGGGTGTGTTCTCCTCTGACCTTCTTGGTCATTCTGGCTTCCTCCCAGTCTTCTCTTCCTCCATTCTTGGTCTGTTTCTCTCCTGCTAATCCTACACAGATTTTTACAAGACATCTAATGGGTGCTTTGTGGCTGTTACCTATCAGCTATATATCATGAGTTCCCAATGACCTAGTTCCCAGGATTGTAAAACTGATGATACATTAACATGCTCAGATAGTTTACAAAAGATATCAGTTAAAATAAATAAAAAAATAAATAAGGGCCTGTGTCAGGGTACAGTGAGTTAAGCTGTTGCTTGCAACATCGGCTTTCCTTACTGGAGTGACTCTGTGAGTCCCAGCTACTCTACTTGTCTTCTGGGTTCTTGCTAATGCTCCTGGGAAGGCAGAAAGGAATTACTGAACTAATTGGAGGCCATGACACAAATTTGGGAGACTAGCATGGAATTTCTGAATCTTAGCTTTGACCTGGTCCAGATCTGGTCATTAAAACCTTTCAGAAACCAGCCAGCAGATCTCACTCTCTCTTTCAGATAAATAAGTAAATCTTTAAAAAATGAAGTTGAAAAAAAAAATAAAGCTAAAAAAGTGGGGAATCAATTCTTTTTAATTTTAAATAGGTTTCAAAATTATACATTATCAATTTCCAGGATCCTTTTTAACCTAAGTGAAATTTTACATGAAATTCCCAATTATATTTTTTAGCATGTCTTTTAATGGCATTTTAAAAATTATTTTTTTGGGCGGGGGGAAGTTAGATCTACAGAGAGGAGACAGAAAGATTTTCCATCCACTGGTTCACTCCCCAAGTATCTGTAACAACGAGAGCTGAACTGATCTGAAACCAGGAGCCAGGAGTTTCCTCAGGGTCTCCCACATGTGTACAGAATACCAACACTTTGCATTTTTCTTTACTGCTTTCCCAGGCCACAAGAGGGATTTGGAAGGGAAGTGGAGCAGCTGGGAAATAAAGTGGCGCAAATATGAGATCCTAGCACATGCAAAATGAGGACTTTAGCCACTAGGTTATTGTTCCGGGCCCCAAAGTATTTTTAAAAGCAAACTTCTTTTGTTGAAATGGATACAAGAAGTCCTGGTCTTTACCTGTACAGTCTTTTAGTTTTTCAGGCAATTGATAGGTCAAAGACTTCCAGACTTAGGGGGTCTCTAGACCCTCATAGAAATAATTCAGAAGATCCTCTAAGAGATGGGAGACAGAGAGGTGGGGAGAGGGAAAGAGAGAGAAACAGAGGAGAGAGAGAGATCCCATCTGCTGGTTCACTCCCCAAATGTCTGAAATTTTCCTAGCTGGTACCAACTGGGAACTCAGCCTACATCCCCCGCATTGCTGACAGGGACCCAGTTTTACCTGTATCATCACTGCTGCCTGCTGAGGTCTGCACTGGAGGACCACTGGAGTTAGGGATAGAGTTGGTTATTAAAGCCAGGTGTTCCAATATGGGAGGTGGTTGTCCAGCCAGAATCTCCTTGATGTCATCATGATAGAAAAAAGAGAGAAGAGAAATGCTTTAGCACACTCAGAGGCTGTGAACCGTCTATGGCCCAGCAGCTCAGCTGCCTGTATCAGAGGACTGGGGTTGGATGCCTGGCTCTGACTGTGGACTCCAGCTGCCCGCAGGTGCACACCATGGGAGGTGGATGTGATGCCTACATGGTTGGTCTCTGTCACCCGAGTGGGAAACCTCAATCATCTCCCAGCCATTGTGGGTGTCTTGGGAGTGACCCAGCAGATCGGAGCTCTGTTTCTCACTGCCTCCCAAGTGGATAAAAAGCTTTACATTTTTTCATCTTTAATGATGTATTTATTTTAACTGAACTAGTAATTCCCTCAATTATGATAAAGGCAATGAACCATAGCTCTCAGAAGTACCTATGACTTCATCAACAATAAAAATCATCAGGCCCGGCGGCGTGGCCTAGTGGCAAATGTCCTCACCTTGAGCACGCCACGATCCCATATGGGTGCCAGTTCTAATCCCAGCAGCTCCACTTCTCATCCAGCTCTCTGCTTGTGGCCTGGGAAGGCAGTCGACGACGGCCCAAAGCTTTGGGACCCTGCACCCGCATGGGAGACCCGGAGGAGGTTCCTGGCTCCTGACTTTGGATCGGCACAGCACCGGCCACTGTGGTCACTTGGGGAGTAAATCATTGTTGGATGGAAGATCTTCCTCTCTGTCTCTCCTCTCTGTCTGTATATCTGACTTTGTAATAAAAGATAAATAAAAAATCTTAAAAAATAAAAAAATAAATAAAAAATTGTCAACATTGATGTCCTGTTACACCGTTATACATATGTCAAAATACCATTTACGTTCATCTACCTATTATGGCAGTGACAGACTGCTATAGGAATTGTTATGTAATATGTTTATAAAGTAGCACATGTGTTATTGTTTCAAAACTTATTTTCACTTTATTTGAAAGGCAGAACAGAGATCATCTCCAATTGCAAGTTCATTCCTCAAATCTCCGCAGTAGCCACGACCAGGCCAGGCTGAAGCTTGTCATCCAGAATTTAATCTGAGTCTCCTGTGTAGATGGCAGGAACCCATGTCCTGCCTCACCTACTGCCTCGCACAATGCGTATTAGCAGGAAGCTAG
Organism: Ochotona curzoniae; assembly: GCF_017591425.1. Lineage (NCBI taxonomy): Eukaryota > Metazoa > Chordata > Mammalia > Lagomorpha > Ochotonidae > Ochotona > Ochotona curzoniae. Next base: position 30,973,021 of record NW_024467122.1, on the reverse strand, counting down.
AATCAGGAGTCGGGGAGCTAGGATTCCAATCAGGCACTGTGAATGTCCTAAGCATACACAGTATTATTACACTTTAAAAATATATTTATTTTATTTTTATTGGAAAGTCAGAGAGACAGAGAGGAAGATCTTCCATCTGATGATTCATTCCCCAAGTGACTGCAACGGCTGGTCTGCACCGAACCAAAGTCAGGAGCCAGGAGCCTCTTCTGGATTTCCCACATCGGTGCAGGGTCCTAAGGCTTTGGGCCATCCTCTACTGCTTGCCCAGGCCACAAGCAGGAAGCTGGATGGGAAGTGGAACTTCCAGGAACATGAACTGGCACCATATAGGATCCTGGTGTGTGCAAGGCGAGGATTTCAGCCACTAGGCTACCATGCCAGGCCCTATCATACTTTTTTCTTTTTTAATAAATATATTCCTTGCCTCCAGGCACTTTCAAAAAGTTCATGGAAGGAAACATGACTGATTATGAACTGTACTAGTGGAACAATAAGGAGGAATTCAATATGGAGCAATGGCTTGGGGAGGTGCTGGGGGAATCCCAGAGCCTATGAAGCTGTCATAAAATAATATAAAATTAAAAAAAAATTTTTTTAAGTTCATTGAAAAAACTGTGCACTTATGAAAATAAACTTAATTGTTTACCTCAAAAAATACTGATGTATATGAAAGACAGAGAGGTACAGAGAGAGGGGCAAGGTCAGGATAGAAAACAGAAATCTCCCTTAGAAACAAGACTCAAGCCAGTACCCACAAGGGAGGGATGCAGATATTCCAAGCAGCAGTTAACCCATTATGCCACAATGCAGAGTCAAGAGATTTCTTTATTTGAGAGGTAGAGAAACAAGGAGAGAAACAAGGAAAGAGCTGCCTCCACCCCCCCACCCCTCATCCCTCCCCAAATGCCCACGATGGCTACAAACGGGTCCGGTCCAAGCTGGGAGCTGGTAGTCAATCTCTGTCTCACACAAATGGCAGGAACCCCGTCACTTGAACCTTCACCAGCACCTCCTGGGCTGCACTCCAGCGGGAGTCAAGAGTCAGAGCTTGGCCCGGCGTGGTGGCCTAGTGGCTAAAGTCGTCGCCTTGAACATGCCGGGATCCCATATGGTCACTGGTTCTAATCCCGGCAGCTCCACTTCCCATCCAGCTCCCTGCTTGTGGCCTAGAAAAGCAGTCAAGGACAGCCCAAAGCTTTGGGACCCTGCAGCCACGTGGGAGACCTGGAAGAAGTTCCTGGCTCCTGGCTTCAGATCGGCACAGCATCAGGCACAGCATCAGCCGTTGCGCTCACTTGGGGAGTGAATCATTGGATGGAAGATTTTCCTCTCTCTCTCTCCTCTCTGTATATCTGACTTTCCAATAAATAAATAAATAAATCTAAACAAATTATAAAAAAAGAAAAGAGTCAGAGCTGAGATTCGAATGTCAGCACTGTGCTATGGGACACATACGTTTCAACCTGCATCTTAACTACTAGGCTAAATACTGGCCCCAACTTTTCATTCCAGCTCTCCATGAACATTTTAAAGAGCCTTCATACAGAAGACATATATTATTCACTTTACAACATCATGTGGAGACGGAGGTCTTAGACTTTGCCAGACTACCTACCAGATGGATTTTCCCAACAGATTAGAAAAAATCACCTGTAGAAACTCTCTATAACAATTACCCATAAGGGACATAAAACTTCAAACATCTCTACTTGGGCCCTTGTCTTCCTCCAAAATAATTAAATGAAGTGGTGATAAAAGGGTCCTTATTGTTCTTCCTTGATATTAAGGAGATATTCTCAGTGAATAAAAAGCCTATTGGGTCCTCATTTCAAATAATAATTTTGTATTTAGAGGGAAATAATCTTTTCAAAAACATTTATTTTCTCTAAGTGCTGTTTAAAATTTACTTCTAGGAAATCTTTCCTCTTTTGGAGCCTTCTTTTCTCCTGCATCTTCTCAATGCTTATTCAAATGCTTATCAGTGAATACTGATTAGTCCACAGGTCTATTTTGTCTCTCCAACTGGATTGTGAAAGTGCCCTTGAAAAATTTATTTCTCAGATCGGCCAGAATAGTGTTCTACAAATAGCCACTCAATAAATGCTTCCTGACAAGCTCTAAGGCTTTTCAGAAAAGTGGATTTATTTATAATGGAAGAACAAAAACCAGTATGGTTATGCAACTTTATTGTGGGGAAGCTAAAAAAAAATTGGCTCTGGGATTCTGACTTTATATCCATAAACAACTTTTTTTATATATAAGAATTAAAAATCTTGGGGGCTGTGACACAGGAGAGAAAAACTGACATACTTGCCCCTCCCACGTTTCTTTCGTCATCACCCTCCCCATCCTAATTAGAGGTCCACATGAATGTGTAATTCCCACATCTTTGTAATGAACATTAAAATAAAAATTCTTGATATCAACGCAAATTAATCCTCTGCCTCCAGTGCCAGAATCCCTTATGGGTGATGGTTTGAGTTCTGTGTGCTCTACTTCCGATCCAGTTCCCTGCCTATGGTCTGGGAAAGCAGTGGAAGATGGGTCAGGTCCTTGGCACTGCATTCATAAAGGGGGAGAACTGGAAGAATTTGTGGCCATGGTGGCCATTTAGAGATTGAATCAGCACTTGGAGGAACTCTTTCCTCTCTATAAAATCTGTCTCTGAAATAAAAATAAAAAACAAATCTTTCAAAAAAAAAAAGAATCAAAAATCTTTAACAGGGAATGATTCATTAGACGATCTAAGAATTCTATCACCAATAAAGAGTGGGCTACACTTTAATGAAAAGATTAAGGGATAAAGAATGTTGCTAACTTTAGTTCTTTCTAAAATCTTGGATTCAGGAATTTGTATCATTTACAGGTGGACAGATTTTACAACAAAAGCTCAAGTGTAAAATAATGAAAAATATATTACTAGATGCTTTGAGCTATTTTATCATTTTTTAAAGAGATTTTTTTATTTTCCTTGGAAAGCTAGATTGAAGGGAGACAAGAGCAAGATCTTCCATCCAAGGATTCACTGCACACACCCCCAAATGGCCACAATGGCTAGCGCTGAGCCCATCTGAAGCCAGGAGCCAGGAGTCTCTTCTAGGTTTCCCAAGCAGGTGCAGGATCCCAAGGCTTAGGGCCACTCTCTACTGCTTTCCCAGGATACAAGCAGGTTGCTGAAAGGGAAGTGGAGCAGCTGAGACATGAATGAGTGCCCATATGGGATGCAGGCATTTGCAGGTAAAGCATTAGTAAGCTGAACTAATGACAGCAGCACCAATGCAACTATTTTGTGAGAATTTATCTGATTTAGCTTTTAATTCTAAAATACCAGACATACATTTTAGTCAGTTATTTATTTCATGTGACCAAATTGTTACCTTCACTAAAATGTGTTTTTCTTCCCGCCCCCCCCCCCAAACATTTATGACTTTTCTGTTAATTTTTTCTGGGCTAATCTGATTTTTTTGAAAAAAAGATTTATTTATTCAGCCTGGCATGGTAGCCTAGTGGCTAAAGTCTTCACCTTGCATGTACCAGGATTCCATATCAGAACCAGTTCATGTCCCAGCTGCTGCACTTCCCTTCCAGCTATCGCACCAGGCCCAAGCATTGTTTTTTCTATCAGGCCTCTCCAAGGAAATCACACTCTTCTAAATCTAATCATAATGTAGACAGTACTTCAGGCTTTCATTGCTTCATTCCATCCTTAAATACATTTCAAGTTAGGAAAATGGTTAACACCAGTCATTAACTCCCCATTCTACTCCCTCATATAAACTACTTTAAAAATTCTAACCACATAAACTTCATACAGCGAAGCTCAGTATTTGAGCTTTCCATGATAAAATTATATAAATAACTAGATCAAAACTACTAACACAAAAAAGTTCTGTCTTTTCAATAGAGAAGTTTTACAAATAAAATATAACTGGGCAGATATTTTGCTTGTTAAATACATAACAGCCTCAATTCATAGATATCACAAATTACAAGACATTATTTTCTATAAGCTCAACAAGGAAATATACACATACAGAAAGTATTACACATAACATGCACATTACAGATACACACACATAAGGACAAGTGGATTAAACTTTTGGTTTAAGCAGCCACGTGGGAGGCCCATATTCCACACTGTTCAAGTCCCAGTTCTGCTCCCTACTCCAGCACCTTGGGTGACAAGTGACAGTGCAAGCATTCAAGTCCTTACACTCCGTGGGATACCCAGATTCAACTGCTGATTCTTGGCATGACATGAAGCTGCCACAGAGTGAGCTACTAGACGAGAATTCCCTAACTTAAGAAAAGGGTGGCGGGGGGAGAGGAACGACAGTGTTTTCATGTAACTGCAGACCATTCTTTTAAAAAAAGACTTATTTGCCTGAAAGGCAGGGCTTACAGAGAAGGGGAGGGAAAGAGCTAGAGCAGGGAGAGAAATCAGCCATCTGCTGGTTCACTCACCAAATGGGTACAGGGCAAGAGCTGTGTTGGTCCACAGCCAGGAGCCAGTAGTTTCATCCAGGTATTCCAAGCAGGTGTAGGGACCAATTACTTGTGCCATCTTCCACTGCTTCCCCAGGACCAACAGCACAGAACTATATCAGAAGTGGAGCAGCTGGGACTCAAACAGGTACCTATTTGAGATGCTGGGATCACAGACAGTGGCTTTATCCAAGTCAAGACTCAAACAGGTGCAACCATGCAGTATGTGAGCGCCCCAAGTAATAACTGCTGGCCCACACATACGTCCCTAAGTCTGCTAATTCTTAAATATAAATAAGTAAGTTGTAACAAAACTGGCAATAAGCAGTCACAGACAAAAGGAATGTCTTATTGTCTCAATCTTTCATCTGTCATTTTACACCCACTAGGTTTACAGTAATTTAATACTCATAAAATTATTTTTCACTTATTCATGAAATGTACAACTGCTTGACATAATCTTATTTCTTATGTAGTATAGCAAAGTTTTTTTTTTTTTAATTTTTACTTTTTACTTAAAAGAAGAGTCCTAGAGAGGGAGAAGAGTGAGAAAGACAGGAGGTGTTTCATCCCCTGGTTCATCTCCAAGCTTTATCCAGGTGTCAGCCAAGGGTGCAGAAGCCTGAGGACCAAAGACTTGGGCCATCCTCCTCGTGATTTCCAGGCACATTCGTAGGAAAGTGGACAAGAAATGGATCAGCCAAAACACCAACTGGCTCTCTTATAGGATGCCAGCATCACAGGCAGCGGCTAAACTTGCTGCATCACAGTGCCAGCCCAGGCTTATGATTTCTAGCACAAAATACTCTGTTGCCATCTCTACATTTTACAAAATTGTGTCTAAAGTTTACAGTAAAGAGAAAAGAAAAAAAAATCTCCATCACGGACCCAGCACGATAGCGTAGCAGTTGAAGTCCTCAACTTGAACAAGCTGGGATCTCACATGGGTGCCAGTTCTAATCCCAGTGGCCCTGCTTCCCATCCAGCTCCCTGCCTGTGGCCTGGGAAAGCAGTGGAGGATGGCCCAAAGCCTTGGGACCCTGCACCCACATGGGAGACCCAGAAGAGACTCCTGGCTTCAGATCTGCTCAGTTCTGGCTATTGCAGGTACTTGAGGATGAACCAGCAGATGGAGGATCTTTCTCTCTGTATCTCTTTTTCTCTGTGTATTTGCCTTTCTAATAAAAATAAATCAACCCCTAAAAAAAAAAGGAAAAGAAAAAGATGCCACCTAGCACACGGGTATCCTAAATGGCTTGAGTTCAGCTCTGCTGTCAATTCCAGCTTCCTGTCAACGCACACCCTCAGTGACAGCAGATGATGGCTCAAGTTCTTAGGTCCTTGCCATCCACTTGGGAGACCTAGCTTGACTTCCAAGACTGTGGTTTTGGCCTGGCCCAGCTCGTTACTGCAGGAATTTGGGGCGTGAACTAGTGGCTAGAATATCTGTTTATCTCTCTGTATTTCAAATCAAGTGAAAAATACCAACAATTTAAAACTGTCTATTTAAAAGACAGATACATAGAAAGGGGAGGAAATTGTGGGGAGAGAGAATTTCCATCTGCTGGTTCACTTCCCAAATGGCTGTGACAGTTGAGGCTGGGCCAGGCCAAAGCCGACAGACGGAAAGCCCATCTAGGTCTGCCACATGGGTGATAGGATCCCAAGCAACTGGGCTGTTTTCTGCTGCTTTACTAGGTGCATTAACAGGGAGCTGGACTGGACTGGAAGCAGAGCAGCTGGGACTTGAACCAGTGGGCACACAGGATGTTGGCATCTCATGAGAACACTTATATCATGCTGCACCACAAACTCAAACCCGGAAATCTTTTTTTTTTTAACTATTTATTTTTATTTAAGATCTATTTCATTTTTTATTGGAAAGTCAGATATACAGAGAGGAGGCTCAATCCCCCAAAATCTTTAAAAATCAGTAATTTACTCAAAGTATCAGCATTATTCCAGGGGCTGGCACTGTAGCATAACAAGCTAAGCAGCTGTGATGCAGCATCTATGTGGGCACTGGTTTAAGTACTGGCTGCTTCACTTCCAATCCAGCACACTAGAGCACCCGGGAAAAGCAGCAGACGATGGCCTGAGTGCTTGGTCACTTGTACCCACATGTGACATTCAGATGAGTCTCTTGGTTTTTTGGCTTCAGCCTGGCCACTGCAGTTATTTGGAGGGTGAACCAGCAATGGAAGATCTCTTTGCCTCTCTCTGTAACTCTGCTTTTCAAATCAGCAAATAAACCTTATAACTAGTAACTCACTTCCTGTTGCAATGTAAAATACGAGAAACAGGTATATGGAGCTATTATAAGGGTTGTTTTTTGGGCCCAGCAGCATGGCCTAGCGGCTAAAGTCCTCGCCTTGAATGCACTGGGATCCCATATGGGTGCCAGTTCTAATCCTGGCAGCTCCACTTCCCATCCAGCTCCCTGCTTGTGGCCTGGGAAAGCAGTCAAAGCTTTGGGACCCTGCACCCACATGGGAGACCCGGAAGTTCCTGGCTCCTGGCTTTTGATTTGCTCAGCTTCAGCCATTGCGGCTACTTAGGGCGTGAACCATCAGATGGAAGATCTTCCTCTCTATCTCTCCTCCTCTCTGTATATCTGACTTTGCAATAAATAAACAAATCTTAAAAAAAAAAAAGGGTTGTCTTCTTTAATGTTTATTTTCCTCTCCTTGGAAGGTAAAGTGACATAGACAGAAATCTTCCAATAGCTTGCTTGACTCCCCAAATGCCCACGAGAGCAGAGACTGAACCACACTGAAACCAGGAGACAAGAATTCCAGCTGGGTCTCCAGGTGGATGCAGGGGCCCAATCACTTGAGCCAACATTCATCCCTTCCAATATGCACTAGCAGGAACCTGGATTGGAAACACAGTAACCAGGACTCAAAAAAGCACTCCAAAAATGGGATGCAGGCATCCCTAAACAGTAGTTTAGGGCCTGCTGTGGTAGACTAGTGACTAAATCCTTGCCTTGCAAGTGCCGGGATCCCATATGGGTGCCAGTTCATGTCCCAGTGACTCCACTTTCCATCCAGCTCCCTGCTTGTGGCCTGGGAAAGCAGTCAAGGACGGTCCAAAGCCTTGGGACTCTGCACCTGTGTGGGAGACCTGGAAGAAGTTCCTGGATCCTGGCTTCGGATCGGCATAGCACCAGCAGTTGTGGCTGCTTGGGGAGTGAATCATCAGACAGAAGATCTTCCTCTCTGTCTCTCCTCCTCTCTGTATAGCTCCCTTTGTGATAAAAATAAATAAATCTTAAAAAAAAAAAAAAAGACACAGGGTAAGCTAGTAAGCGCAACTAGAGTTCAAATAAAGTGACTTGAAAACTGAAGAATTACATAAAACTGACACTAACCTGATCATTAATTTATGTCAACTATTCCAAAACAAGTTTTGTTTTTCTTTTTTACTTTACAAATACCTGGAGGTAGGGAGGAAACTAGCATCTGGTCAGACATGAAAATGACACTAAAAGACTAAAACTAGTCATGAGCATCAACTTGAAAGCTGTATTAATTATAAACTTCATATTTCAACCTGAAAAAAAGATGCCTTGGATTAGTAGTCCTTGAACTGAGATCAAATGAATAGTTAAGACATTCAGTGATGCATAATGTCATTTTAACACAAGGGTATTTATTGACATAATTGAATTTTTAAAAAAGATTTATTTATTTTTATTACAAAGTCAGATATATGGAGAGGAGAGATAGAAAGATCTTCCATTTGATGATTCACTCCCCAAGTGACTGCAATGGCCGGTGCTGTGCTGATCCGAAGCCAGGAGCCAGGAACTTCCTCCAGGTCTCCCACACAGGTGCAGGGTCCCAAAGCATTGGGCCGTCCTTGACTGCTTTCCCAGGCCACAAGCAAGGAGATGGATGGGAAGTGGAGCAGCCGGGATTAGAACCGGAACCCATATGGGATTGTGGTATGTTCAAGGCGACGACTTTAGCCACTAGGCCACACCACCAGGCTCGACATAATTAAATTTTAAGAGGTGTAAGTATTGTGCAGCGAATTAAACAACCTCCAGGGACATCCACACCCTGTCTGGGAGTGCCTGGTTCGGGGTCCCACACTGTGCCTCTGATTTAGCTCCTTGCTAATGCACAGGGCAAGAGAAGATGGCTCAAATACGTGAGGCCTGCCACCCACTTGCGAGACCCAGCTTGTGTTGCTGGCTCCTGGCTTCAGCTTGATCCAGCTCCAGCAGCTGAAGTCATCTGGGGAGTTAAAACTGGTGGAAGATGTCGGTCACTCTGCCACTTAAATAAATGTTTTTTAAAAAAGAGTAAATGGGGCCCGGCGCAGTGGTGCAAGTGGTTAAGGTCCTCGCCTTGCACGCCCGGGATCCCATATGGGCGCCAGTTCTATCCCAGCAGCCCCGCTTCCCTTCCAGCTCCCTGCCTGTGGCCTGGGAAAGCAGTCGAGGACAGCCCAAAGCTTTGGGACCCTGCACCCACGTCGGAGACCCAGAAGAGTCTCCTGGCTTCGGACCGGCATAGCATTGGCCGTTGCGCTCACTTGGGGAGTGAATCATCGGACGGAAGAGCTTCCTCTCTGTCTCTCCTCTCTGTATATCCGCCTTTCCAATAAAAACAATAAAAATGAATCTTTAAAAAAAAAAAGAGTAAATGGTTTCAGTAAATGATCACACGTCCACAGCAAACACTTCAGGGCGTGATGCTCAGTGCCAGGGGTGGTAGGCAGTTACCGTCCTGAGCACAGATTAAGACTCAACAGAGACAAGTCTGCCCAGGTGCAGTGTAAGAACACAGTGCAGGGATGGATGTCCACGCTTCATGGAAGGCAAGCAACTGTGTGGGCGCTCCACAGCAAAGAAAAAGCCTCACACTTCACTGGCCAAGATGAGAGGGAACATCTATGAATGCATGCTGTCTTCAAAGCAAAATTCACTGGAGTCAGCCTACAGTCTAGCAGCTTTAATATGTGCAGAAAAATGAATATTCATATTGTTTTGTATTTACTTCTAAATTTGGAAGCAAAAATAGTTCAAAGAAAAAGACCGCCTTTTCAGAGATAAACCTAGTGAAAGATGTTCAAATGGCTCAGTGATTTGCCATTGCTGCAATTATTCCTCAACAAGACATTTCACATTGTCTCCTAAATTCCAGAGATGAGCTGCTACAAAGGCTATTAGAGAAACTCAACTCTAGCAAAGGCTTTTCTCTGAACCTTCTACAAAGATGTATTAAATACACAATGCTAGCTATCCTATTTTAGATAATGACAGAAGACAACAGCTGATAGTCAGTTTGGGAAAAATGCCAACTGCTCCCATTTGTCTGAAAATGTTAATATTAATTGCTCTATAACACTCAGTTTTCAAAGAGTATTGGTCTGTTTAAATGAGAGTGTATCAAACAAAATAATTAAAAACAGATTTAAAGATAATGGTGCCTCTTCTATAGTATCAGTTCTTATACTTTTAATTTTTTCAAGCATAAGTAAACACATTTCAACAGCTTTAAATCTTTTCATGTATTTTATTTTTAAACACTTGTCATTTTGCAAGCTAGCAGTAAAATATTGCCCTCAATATTTTACTAAGTAGCACCATAGGCCATTTAAAAGCTAATGGGAACATTGTTTCACTGTGAAAATGACTATAAGGTAAAATGGTCATTTCAAATGCCAAGTAAGTCTCAAGGAACACGTGATCCATTACTAATATTATTTTTGGCTAAGCACAAAGATTTATTTTAAAGATGAACCTTACTATAATGATCAGTTTTGCCAATCTAACAAATAAGAAGTATCACAGTCTAAAGTAATAGTCTCTGGAATCATTATATAATTAAAGAGGCATATCAAATAGGAATCAGCTTTTAAAACAAATGATACTACATAACTGATGTATAGTCTCTTATTTTTCAGAATAGAGGAATAATGAAAAAGTTTGTGGTGCAAATATCAGTTATTCATATGGTTTAGCATCAGTACTTTCAAGCTTTGCTTAGTAGTTTGACCTTACCAAAAAGCCACCAAAATGTCCAGGATACCTTACAGGGACAGCTGGAAGCCTGAAATAAAACTGCTCAGCACAAAAAAAATCCTAAGCCATTCACAGCATTTAAAATGGAAGCCTTAGATACATAAACCCTATTTTCAACGTTATCTGAAAAATATTTTTAAAACACAGAAATCTAATACTCAAATTATTCCCACATATTTTTTAAAAAAATGTTGAGGGGTATTTCCATTTTCTGACAAAAGCCCTTTTTGGGGCTAACAGGTTAGGTTCAGAGCCACAACTGAATACTTGCTAGCACGCTCGCTTTGCATACCAGAAGAATCAAGTCCAGTTTTGCCATTTGTGGATAACTATGACAAGATACAAAAGCATGTGTTTGCCATAAATAGCTCTGGCTAACAAACCGCTCACACTGAGCAGATCAAATTCTCTATAAGGAGAGCGGCCTGGACTGCAGTCAAAATCCATTACTAACGTTTAAGCCTGCCATACAGATTTTTTTTTAATTGAATTTGAAAAACATGTTAAGGAATACTAGCTGAAATGAATTTTCCTAAGCATAAGTATTATTGGAGGGACAATCTTTTACAAATTATTTTCATTATGACCAAATAAGAGCTTCTTACTTCTACTACTCAATTACTTATAAAATAAATGTGAATTAAAAAAAAAACCTATCCTAATTAGAGAACAAAATCAGACACTGAAGAGTATTTGTCAGAGTGCAAAAAAAAAAAAACCAAAAAAACCAAAACTTTTGATCTCCATACTAACACAAAAGGAAATAAATAAACATGTTTATAAAAGTACTGTTCTTTAACAACAGCATTTTATATTAGGTGGCGTCAGGATAGAATACTTTCTGAACCAAATAATTCCAACAAACCAGGAAAATACCACATATGAATGTTGCACCAAAAAACAAAAATCCTCAAATGACCAGTGCAGATTCACGACAGCTGTTCACCCTAGTTGTTTCACATGACATTTACAAATCTCCAAGGAAAACAAGGCAACGTTCTGTAATATGCCACAATTTTTATTGCAACGTGGCCATTTTTGTGAGGGGGGGGGGGGTTTGAGCTCAAAACAATGTTCCATTTAAGGCTCTTTTATACAGAAATTGCCATCATGACTGATATTCAAAATATCTTTAGTGTTGCAAGACTCACATGGTAAACATAAAACTCCTACACTTATTCAGTAGTGTACACTCAATGGAAAACAAAAAGATATTAATAATAGCTATTTCTTTTGAGAAAGTATGCAGGTAACAGGAATGAACACTGAGGTACTAGGATAAATTGATGACACAGTTAATGAAACTTAATTGGCATTCCTTTTGAAGGGAATTCAACTCATTACAAAAAAAGTGCTTTTAATGCATAGTGTTATATCCGTGCTGCCATGTCACACAGAGGCTGGCCAAGGCAGGTGAGGTGTATGAATGCTCAAGCTTCAGAACTGCAATCAAGTGCAACTATAAATAATACTGAAACAAGTTGAGCATCTGACCAGTGGATAATACTTTCAAGGCATTCAGTTAGCTTACCCTTTGTAGTATTCTAAGCTATTCACATTGACAATCACATTCGTTGTAGTGCTTGCTACCATGGAGGCATCTAACCAGTTCTTTTGGCTGAACTCATACAGGGAAGACATTCCTTGGGTTCTACATAAAGTAACTGTATTAACAGTCTAATGGCAATCACTGATAGGCTGCTTAAATGAATGTTGCCTCCTTCATTCATTGTGTTAGAAGGGCCCAGGAGAAAGGGGGGTGGAAAAGGAAAAAAAAACCATCAAAAAAACCCCCAAAAACTAAAAACAAAACAAAACAAAACAAAACCCTAATATTATTCCAAAGGATTGAGCTGGAGAAACGGATGTTCCATAAGATCCAGATGGCACTTTGACTGTCATATTATAATGGTTTTCCTTCAAGTGAAACTACTACATTGCCTCCTAATTTCTCTCCCAGTGTTGACCGGTCCTTAATGTCATCCAAGCCATTTACTTGCCATTCGTGCTTAATCCCTAAAACGATAAAACAAACATGTTATCCCAACAGCTTATCGCAACTAAGAGCAATATCTCAGCACAAAATAGGAAACTGCTTGTACCTGTAAATTTCTTTTTAATGGCATCTTTAGAGCTAGCGTAAATCATCTTGCTTTTTAAAGGTGCACTTTCAGGAGCCCTAAGGAGAGAGACAAATGGTCACTGAATCACAGCTACAAGAAAAGCATAGGCAAAACTGACTCAGATGAACAATCCTTGCATTTCAAAAGTACTTTTTGCTTTTGTTTTTACACACCAGAATATAAATACTAGGTCTTCTTTCTTAGACTCTTTTGTCTCGTATGTGGCATCGTACAAAGCATATCGGCAATCATTCAGAGGTAGCAACTTCACAAAGGATGTGTAGGGGTCCTCTACAGTAGCACCAATGTCACCCACCAAGATCTGTTTCGCTTCCTCTACAATTATTTGCCTTTTGTCATCGCTTAAACAGAAGAGGACGGCTTTCTTTCTTTTTTTGATCTCCTCTTGGGTAGAAGATTTCCTTACTTTCATATCATTAAAAACTTTGATGACTTCATCATTCACTGTCACTCCAGAAGCCTGAAAACAAAAAGCAACCGTCATTCAGATTGCCTCTTGGTTTTAAGCAAAATGACCAGGTGCCCAGAGAGAAATCAGAATTTTGTCAGGATAGAAATAAACAAACAAATAAATAAAAGACAGAAAGAAAGAAAAAGAAAGGCATAGAAGCATGCAAATTGTCCTCTCGGATCTGTCACATTTTACAAAAGGGTAAAACATTCATCGACGGACCCTAACTCATCCTGCCCATTCATCCTCAAAGGGCTTGGGAGGTGGAAGCAAACAGAAGGAAGAGCGAAAGGGACAAATGCAAGTTGTCCCATCCCTGAAATGTTTCCTATTTCACTGGGTGATGTCAGAGCCGCAGGAGCAGTTGCAAAAAATACCTTCTGTATTGTGTCAACTCTGCAGGCCTTAAAAAAAAAAAACGCTCTTGGATTTTTGTTCATGCCTCTACTATTTTTTTTTTCTTTAAAGTCATCCCCAGCCACTGCTGCTTCCTCATAAGGAAAGAGAAGCAAGTGTAAACTCCAAACCGCCCATGGCTAAAACACAATTGCCTCATGGCTCAAACGCAGACACTTCATCTAACGGAAAAGAGTGGGAAACATTATTATTATTACTACTACGACTACTATTATTATCATTAACTGCGAAAAGGCATTTTTAAAAGACTTATCCCACCTCTTTAATCTCCCGGCCAGCGCTTTACCACAGGCCAGCCAGACCCCGGGACCTAGAGCCTTCGGAGCCCGGCTCCATTTGACAGCGCGCAGGTTGTCAAAATCCAAGGGGAAGGGGAAAGCAGGGGCGCGCGCGACCCACCCTTGGCAGACCCCCGGGGTCCCCGGCCGCCCGCCCCGGCCCCCCAGCCCGCGCCCTCCCCGCCCCCCAGGAATCCCAAGAGCGCCAGGGCCCGGCCTGACAGCGGGAGGGCAGGCCGGCTGGCTGGAGCGAGCCGCGGGGCCGCCAGCGCCGGAGCGCCCACCTCGGCGGCCCAAATCAGGCTAAAATGGCGGCTTCCGTGCCCGGGGCCGCGCGGGGGTCTCTGCTCGCAGGGCTCCGGCCTTCCCCGCCGGCGCGCCCGCCTTACCATAGTGCCCGCGGCTGTGGCTGCGGCGGCTCCGACTCCGGCGCTGTGGCACTGCGAGGAGGAGGAGCAGCAGGAGGGGCGGCCAGGGGGGCGGCCGGCAGTGCGGGGCACGCCGGGAGCTGCAGCCTGAGGGAGGCGGCGGGCGCGGCGGCCGCAGGCGCGGGCGGGGCCGTCACGTGGGCACGCCCGGGTCCGGGAGGGCGTCGTCCGGCTCCGGGCCCGGTCCTCCTCCTGCTGCTCCCTCGCGGCGCGGGCCCCGTGGCGGCCGGTGTCCTCCGCCCGAGCCCGGGACGCCCGGCCCCGCAGGCCCGAAGGCGGCTCGCGGGCGTCGGCCGGAACCCCGGCGCCCTGGGGCCCGGCGGAGCCGCCCTCGGGATAGCACCTCCTCAGTCGGCGAGGGAAAGGGCCGGGCTGGGCTCCCCCAGGGGCGTCTCCTCACCACCTCTTCGGTCGCACGAGCCTGGAGGAGTTTCCTTCACTCACCTGCGGTTTTTGTCGGAAGGTGTTGGATTGCATCGTTTTGAGTGTTGTTGGAAAACCCCCAGATTCGCCTGAATTGTTTATATCTCTAGTACGAGGATGGGGGTCGGGGCGGGGAACCCACCACCGTATGAGGTGTTACCGTGGTTGACTGAAATATACTGAACCCAAACAATAAGTAGAGGGCAAAAATCATTTCAAGAACCTGCAATTGGAATAATTAGGATGATAAGCAAAAGTTAGATGATAATTATCCTTGGCAATATCCTTAAATTTAAAGGGGGCGTTCTTTAAAAAAAAATATATATATATATATATATATGCTATTGGAAAGGCAAACTTGCATTTGAGGGTTCATTGCCTGCTCGCAGCAGTCCGAGTTGAGCCCTGTCGAGGTCAAAAGCTGGGAATTCAATCCAGATCTCTCCTGTGGGTGACAGGAAACCAAGTACTTGAACCAAGCCCTTGCCGCCTCCCAGGGCTCATTATAGCAGGAAGCTGGAAACAGGAGCTGGGGTCCGGGGCTTCCCAAGAGGCTTTTATTTTAACCACTGGGCCAAAATCCTTTATATATTATATAGATACATATGTAATTTTATATATCTATATAAAATTAGATTGAACCCCAAACGTTCTGAGTAGCTGCAGCTGGGCCAGGGCCGAACCCCTGCCACCTCCTGCCTCCTGGGGTGTGCCTTGCCAAGCAGTTGCTTTGGAGCCAGACCTGATCCTCTGCTGTGTGGTGTGGGTGGCCTGCCAAGGGCTCCTGTAATACTTGTTTCTCTTTTTTTACTTCAAGCAAGTTGTACACTTCTGTTGGTAGTCCTTTCGTGAGGCCCCAGCTGTGACTGCTGACACCAAGTAAGCAGCCCCGAGAGTAGTGATTCTCCCCTCGCTCCTCCTCGGCAATTACAGCCCATTTTAGCAAAGCTCGCATCACCCAGCCAAGGCAGCTTCTCTGAGTTTCTGCATAAAGAAGTCTCTCATTCATCGCTGGGGAAATCATCACTTCCCACTCTGAGGACAAGTCTGCTAAAGATTTAGCACTTTCTGAATCTGTGATGAAGGTGTTACAAGTGAAACATTTTATAGGCTGAGCTGCTTTTAATGAAAGCAAGATGCTGGCTTCTCTAAACGTTTCCCGTGAGAGCCTCACTTCCTTCATTTGCAGAGTTGTTAGAATGAATTTAAAATTCTGATAAAGCTGCTTTTGTGAAAATGATTTGTACTGAAAAGGTAGAATCGTTAGTGCCTGAAACTGTTGGGAACAAAGCAAACAATTCCAGGAAAACCCCATATGCAAACCGAGCCTGTGGGGGTGTGATTCCTGGTCTTAGCCCCATGTCTGTAACCTGTGAGACGGCTCTAACATCCAGAGCCCAGGTCAGCAACTCTAAACCAGGCTGTCAATAAGTCATCTGTAAGATCCTTCCAGCTCCAAGATTGGAAAATGGTGTTTGTGTGTGTGTGTGTGTGTGTGTGTATGTGAACTCACAAATAATGAAGGTTAGGGAGCCAAAAATCCTAGTGAGAAGGAGTTAAGCCCTAGATTATATGTGGATAAATTCACTTCTTTTTTATTTTTTAATTTAAAAGGCAGGTTTATAAAGAGAAGGACAGAAAGACTTTCTATCCACTGGTTCACTCCCCAGGTGGCCACAATGGCCAGAGCTGAGCCAGTCCAGAGTCAGGAGCCAGGAGCTTCTTCCCAGTCTCCCATACAGGTGCAGGGTCCCAAGGCTGTAACCATCCTCTGCTACTTTCCCAGCCACAAGCAGAGAGCTGGATGGAAAGTAGAACAGCTGGGATATGAACCAGTGCCCATTTGGAAGGCCAGCACTTGGAGGTAGAGTAGCCTATTAAGCCATGGTACCGACACCATTGATAAATTCCGGTACCCACAGTGTCCTGTGTTTTGGATGGCACATGTTACATTTTGCCCATGAAACAAAGACATAGCCTTTTTTTCCTGAAGTTATTAATCAGATTTGTTCCACTAAAAAAATATGGAAGACAAATCTGTGGTGTCAGCCTTGCACAGGGGCTGTGCGGAACATCTGTGTGTCATTCCAGTTCTAGTATCTGTGCTTACCGAAGCAAGCACAGCCCTTTCATTTTTTTAAACAAAGATCCTTTTATGTCTGTATCTTGTGTTCATTTTCTTAATTGGAAAATTGACTTAGAAAAATGGAGAAGAAACCCCCTAACATCTAAGCAAGAATCCCATGCAAGCACATGATACTTGGTATCTGGTGGGAACATCACAAGTTTAGGAACCCTTTCATTTTCTCCTGAAGTCTCTTGAAGTCATGGAGCATGGACACTCACCCCCACCCCCACTCCCAGGGCTCTACTATGTGTGTCAACGACTTGTCCCCTGGCTGGACACTAGTGTCTGGGGTCTCCCTCCCTTTCCAGCCTCAGAGATTGGCGACTCCACTGGCAGAGCCCAGGTCTGGGGACAGTGACTCCTGTGTTGGCTGTTACAACCTTCCCCACCAAAGCGGAGGGTTCAGGATCTCACATCATCCTGTCCCCAAGATCTCCCCAGACACAGGTCATCCCTTTTGTGTTCTAGTATTCTTCTCCTGAAGAGTTTTCTCCTTGCACCCGTTTTGTGTTCAGTGATAACTTTGTTTATGTTACCACTCCACCAACAGTTATGTTATAGTTTCTGGAAACTAGCTCATAGTAGGTGCTTCCTAGGGGCCAAAATAACTGATTTCAGATTCGTGAGTGCTGCTCCTGAAGGTGAGGAGTCCCTTCTTCAGGCCCCTGTAAGGGTGGATTTCAGGAGCCCGTGGCTGCCCAGCCCAGGGGTGGGAGTGGGACGGAGAACAACGCTGAGGAAAGGGGCAGTGTTTATTAGTCGCTGCTGCATGGATGTTGGTCCCTGGGGAGTGGAGGGATCTGAGTGGCAGACACATGTCCTGGTGACAAATGAGCGCTCATGGATTCTGTTACAGCTCTGGAGCCTAGAGGTCAGAGGTTAGAAATGTCTTACAGGAATGACATCAATGAGGCCGAGAGGTCTCATCGACTAGAAGGCTGTTGCTTTTGTTATTTTGCTTCAGATTTTGTTATTGTTTGTTTGGTTTGTTTTTGTCTTTCCAGCTTCTAGAAGCTGCCCACAGTCCTTGTTTTTTTCCCTCCCCTCTCCCTCTGGCCAGCAGTAACATTTCTTGGATTTTTACTTCATCTGAATTCTCTTACCTTATGATTAGTTTTGCCCTGACCCCCTTTTCTCCTCTCTCTCAAGATCCTTGACCATGTCTGCAAAACCCTATTGCCTAGTAAAACGCACATTCCCAGGGCCTTAGGACAGGAGCTGCTCAGGGCATGGTGCTCAACAAGCTAATCTTCCATCCTGTGGCTCCAGCATCCCATATGGACACCTGTTCATGTCTCAGGTGATTCATTTCCAATCCAATTCCCTGTGATGTGGCTGAGAAAGCAGCAGAGGAGATGGGTGCCTGCACCCACGGGGGAGACCTGCAAGAAGCCCCCTTGTTCCTGGCTTAGGCTGGGCCCAGCTCCAGCTATTATGGCCATTTGGGGAGTGAACCAGTGAAGGATAGAGGATCTCTCTTTCTCTTTCTCTCTGTAGCCTTTCAAGTAAATTAACAACAACAACAACAACAACAAAACAAACCAAAATCTGATATTGAACTGGGAAAATGCTGTGCTGAAATATAAGCAGGCAAACAGAATTTCACGTTTTCTTTTTTTAGATTTATTGCAAAGTTAGATATAGAAAGAAGAATAGAGGCAGAGAGGAAGATCTTCATTCATTGATTCACTCCCCAAGTGACCACAGCGGCTGGAGCTGAGTTGCAGTGGCCAAGGCTTGGGTTGATTTCTGCTGCTTTCTCGGGTGTGTTAGCAAGGAGTTGGGTTGGAAGTGGAACAGTGGGGACACAGCCAGTACTCTTAGGGGATGTCAGTATTATAAGCAGTGGTTTAACCTCCCGAGTCACAATGCTGACCCCTGAAAATAACCTTTTTTTTTTTCTTTTTAAAATTTCATTTTTTATGATACAGTTCCAGGGACTCGGGGGTTTCCCCTCATCCCCACACCATTCCTTCTCATCCCTTGCCAGTTTCTCCTATAGTTTTGCAATGTGAAAATATTTCTGAAGATTTATTTTGTTATTATTATGATGATTTTTAATTGGAAAGGCAGATATACAGAGAGAAAAATTTTCCATCTGCTGGTTCATTCCCCAGGTGACGTTGATGACCATAGATGAGCTGATATGAAGCCAGGAGCCAGGAACTTCCCCTGGGTCTCCCACATGGGTGCAGGGTCCCAAGGCTTTGGGCTAGCTTCTGTTGCTTTCCCAGGCCACAAGCAGGGAGCTGCAAGGGAAATGGAACAGCTGGGATTAGAACCAATATGGGATCCCAGTGCATGCAAGGAGAGGATTTAGTCATTAGGCCATCTTGCTTGGCCTGGAAATAATTTATAAAAGAGTTATCTTTTTTTTAAGATTTATTTTATTTTTATTGCAAAGTCAGAAATACAGAGAGGAGGAGAGACAGAGAGGCAGCTCTTCCATCCGTTGATTCACTCCCCAAATGACTTCAACAGCCGGAGCTGAGCCGATCCAAAGCTAGGAGCCAGGAGCTCTTTTGATTCTCCCACGTGAGTACAATAACCCATGACTTTGGGCCGCCCTCGACTGCTTTCTCTGGCCACAAGCAGGGAGCTGGATGGGAAGTGGGAGCCTCCAGGATTAGAACCAGTGGCCATATGGGATCCTGGTGCAAGGCAAAGACTTTAGCCGCTAGGCCACTGTGCTGGGCCCAAAAGACTTGTCTTAAATGATACATTTGAAAGATTATATGAAAAACAGAGCTCTATTCTGTTGTCAAGAAACAACACTCTTGAGGCCAGCTCTGTGGCACTGTGGGTAAAACTGTTGCCTGTGGTGCTGGCATACCACATGGTGCTGGTTCAAGTCCTGGCTGCTCCACTTTTGATCCAGCTCTCTGCTAAAGTGCTTGGAAAAGCAGCAAAAAATGGCCCAAATGGCTCCTGGCTTTGAACTGGTCAAGTTTCGTCCTTTGTGGCCATTTGGGGAGTGAACCACCGAATGGGAAGTCTTTCTTTCTGTCTCTCCTCTCTTGGTAAGTCTTCCTTTCAAGTAAGTAAAACTTAAAATAACAATGACAACAACAACCACAAGACATCATCTTAACTCCCACAGCACTTTCCCGACAGAGAAAGCAGGCATGAAGACACCTGTCATGTCAGAATGTTCTAGTGTAGATGGGAGCTTTCTGTCTCCGTGCCTCACAAATAAAATCTTTTTAAAAAGGCATACATATAAAAAAAGACATACACATGCACACACACAAAGAGTATCTGAGAAAAGAGACTTGCTAGGAATTTATTGAAGATGGTAATCCTTTCTTTAGCTTATTGTAGAAGTTGTAGGCTTACATGTCATACAAAAAAAGTCACAATAACATGAAAAATGGAACCTCTGAAAGCTTATATGTTCACAGACATGGAGAGATGAAAAAACAAATCCGAGAATAAATTGAATTCATTCATTCCATTCCTTCCTCCTCCTGCCTTCATTTAATTTATTGAGCACTTTTTGCTGGGGATTGGGAATGCAAAGATAAAAATAACAGCCCCTGCCTGGAGGGCAAGTCATCCCGTAGAAACCCAGAAAGGAAGCTGAGGTTGGTGGAACGAAGCCATGCATGCCACAGTGGCAGATGCCCCGGATATCTTGTGAGCTCCGAGAAGGCACCGGCAGAGTCTGGAGTCTTAAGGAACAGAGCCAGTTTATTAGGTGAGGAAGGGCATTCATAGCAGAAGGAAGCGAATGTACAGCCCTTCAGGATGTGAGTAAAGCATATCTAAGTATTTGAAAGGCCGAGGGACACACAGTGGCTGTAGCGTTTTCTAATCCTCCCACGTCATAGGAGGATTCCAAAGCCTGCACTGCTCTCCCTACTCTCCTGTCGTCTTTAACTTCAGCTGGCTCACTGCGGTAGACCTGTATCTCATGGGGGTTTGGAGGCGCATTTCTCTAGTGGCTAATGATGCTAAGCATCTTTTCATGTGTGTATTGTATCTTCTTTGGATAAAGATCTATTCAGATTTGTATTAGAGTGGAGAGACAGAACGGAGATTTGTGTCTGAGAAATCCCACAGCACGTGGTCTGTAGGCTGGAGATGCCAGGGGCATTGGGGAAGTGGCTCAGTCCAAGCCCAAAGCGCCCAGAGGGGGAGGGCTGGAAGCCATGAGGGCCACTGGCCTACATCCCGGAGTTCATAGGATGCAGAGCTGGGGTGATGATGGCCAGGGCAGGACTGCGGTTGGCCAGGCTTGCAGTGAAACACCAGTTCCCACTCCGTGCTTACTGTGTCCAGACCCGAAAACCATCAAAGCCATCGATGGGACTGCCCAAACCGAGAGTAAGTCTTCCTATCCCAGCTCCTCAGACTCACACTGATCACAGAAAATCACCAGAATTGTGCCTTTTCAGCTTTCCAGATATTAATTAATCCACTTGACAAAATCAACCATCACAATAGACTTAATCCACTTTGAAATTGGAGTACTTGTCTTTTGTTGAGTTCTTTACACATTCTTGATTTAAGTTCCCTATCAGATGCATGATTTACAAAAAAAGAAAAAACGAAAACTCTCCCATTTTTGTGGGCAGTTTTTCCTCTCTCCTGATAGTGTCCTTTGAAGCACAAAAGTTAAAAAAAATTTTTAAAGATTTATTTTATTTTCCTAGAAGTCAGATATACAGAGATGAGGAGAGACAGAGAAGAAGATATTCTGTCCAGTGATCCACTCCCCAAGCGGCCACAACAGCTGGAGCTACTCTGATCCAAAGCCAGAGCCTCTTCCGGGTCTCCCATGTGGGTGCAGAGTCCCAAGGCTTTGGGCTGTCCTTCCCAGGCCACAAGCAGGGAGCTGGATGGGAAGCGAGGGCGCCACTGGGATTAGAACCGGCATCCATGTGGAATCCTGGCACGTGCAAGGCAAGGACTTTAGCCATTAGGCTACCGTGCTGGGCCTAAAAGTCAAAATTTGATGTTTACTTAGTTCTTTTGTTTCTTTGCTTTTGATGATATTTCTAAGACATCACTGACTACTTTGAAGTTACAGATTTAGGTTTTTGATTTTCTAAGACTTTTATAGTTCTGTCTTATATTTAGGATCATGATCTGTTTTGAGTTAATTTCTGATATGGTGAGGCTGTGTGTATATGTATATGAGTGTGTGATCTAAATTCATTTTTGTACAGATATTCACTTATCACAGCAGTATTTGCTGAAGACTATTCTTTCTCTCAAACTATTTTAATTTTTTTAAAGATGTATTTTATTTTTATTGAAAAGTCAGATATACAGAGAAGATCTTCTGTCCGATGATTCACTCCCCAAGCAGCCACAATGGCCAATCAGAAGCCAATCAGAGGCCAGGAGCCTGGATTTCCCCTCCAGGTCTCCCCACACGGGTGCAGGGTCCCAAGGCTTTGGGCAGTTCTCAACTGCTTTCCCAGGCCACCAGCAGGGAGCTGGATGGGAAGTGGAGCTGCGGGGATGGGAACTGGCACCAATGTGGGATCCGGCGCCTATGTGGGACTTTGGCTGTTAGGCTATTGAGCCGGACCCCAATTTTAAAAAAGCTATTGTAAGTATGCTGAGCAATCACATTCTCAAGTGCTACCAATTTTTAAATTTGTAATTGCTTCCTGATAAATTACTAACTGCTGACAAACTGCTTGGAAGGAATCTCGCACTGAATCTAATGATTACTTTCTTTTCTCAAAAGAGTTATATTTTCTTCTTCTTCTTCTTCTTCTTCTTCTTCTCTTTTAAATCACAAAGGCAGATTTACAGAACGAAGGAGATAGAGAAAGATCTTCCCTCTATTGGCTTACTCTCCAAATGGCTGTAATGGCTCAAGCTGGGCTGATCCAAGCCAGGAGCCAGGAGCTTCTTGAGAGTCTCTCACATTGGTACAAGGTCTCAAGGTTCTGGGTCATTCTCTGCCACCTTCCCAGGTGTTGGATGGGAAGTAAAGCAGCTGGGACACACACTGGCACCCACATGGGATCCTGGCACTTGCAAGGTGACAATTTATTGAATTGAACCATTGAGCTGGGCCCAAGATTCATATTTTCAAAAAGCAGAGTTACAGAGAAAGGAGAGGTAGAGCTAAAGCTTGAGAGAGAGGGAAGGAGGGAGGGAGGGAGAAGTTGCAACTCCCCCCCCCCATCCCCAGTCACTCCCCAAAAGGCTGTAACAGTTGGAGGTAGGCCAGGCCAGAAGCCAGGAGCCTGGCATTTGAGCTAGGGTCTCCTGCGTGGGTGCAAGGGTCCAGGGGTTTTGGCCATCTCCCACTGCTTTCCCAGGCACATTTGTAGGGAGCTGGATTGGACATGGAGAAGCCAGGACTTGAACCAGTCCCCTTTTGGTATTCTGGGATTGCAGGCAGCAGCCTAACTTGATACATCATAACCCCAGCCCCTAAAAAATAATTTCTTAATATATCAATGGAATTTTAAAAAATGAAATCATTATTTTAAAGGCAAAGTTTTTTATATATCAAAAGAATTTTTAAAATGAAAGCTCTGTTTTAAAGACAGAGAGAATGAACCTCTCCTGTGCTGGTTCACCTCACAGAGCCAGAAACTCCATCTGTGTTTGCCACAAGGGTAGCAGTGACCTGAGCATTTGGGCCATTTTCTGTTGCCTTCCCAGGTTCATTAGCACAGACCTCGATTGGTAGTAGATCAGCTGGATTTTGAACTGGCACTCTGATAAGGGAGGTTGGCATTCCAAGTGTACCACAACTGGCAGCCCCTGAGTGTAAGATGGAGAATCTGTGCCTTCATGGAGCTGGCGGTCTAGCCAGGGAACAAGGGTCCCCTGACAGGGACTCAGAGCTGAAGGAAGGCATCTGCTGTTAAAGGGTCCCCTAAAGGCTCTGGCATGAAAAAGGATCCCGAGGGCCTGGCACGATGGGTCAGTAGCTAAATCCTCACATTGCATACACCAGGATCCCATATGAGTGCCAGTTTGTGTCCTGGCTGCTGTACTTCCCATCCAGCTACCTGCTTGTGGCTTGGGAAAGCAGCAGAGAATGGCCCATAACCTTGGGACCCTGCACTAGTGTGGCAGATCCAGAAGAAGCTCCCAGTTCCTGGCTTTGTATTAGCTTAGCTCCTGGCATCGGCCACCTGGGGAGTGGACCAACAGATGAAAGATCTTTCTCTCTGTCTCTCCTTCTCTCTGTAAATCTGCCTTTCTAAAAATAAATAAATAAATCTTAAAAAAAAAAAAAAAAGATTTTGAGCTAGCCAGGAAGGAGACTCTGTGGGGAAATGGAAGAGGCCAGCAGAGCTACAGTGTAATGGACAAGGAGAACAGGACAGAATGTGGCTGCAGGTGTGGCCAGGGGACAGTCAACACAGTGCCTTAGAAGCCATAATCTTAATCTCGGTTTTGGGTCTTCCCATAGGTGCCCAGCCAATTTACCCAGTCCAACTTTTAAATTTTAAGAAAAGCACAGTGCCATCTGTTGGGCATTGTGAGAACTAGATTTCGAATCGGTTGCAACTAAATTTAATATCCCACTGCGTTTCATTGCTGGACTTTCAGAGCTGAGATAAAAGACAAATCGCACGGGAAGACCCGTGTGGAGCAGGGACTGAGGTTGGGTGTGTCCAATCTGGCTCCAGGTTTTGAGAAGTCATTCAGTGCCCAACGGGTGTGATGTTGTTAGGATATTGATATTTACGATGTTGTCTGGATCGAACTACTTTCATCCACAGAACTTGTAGGTATTCCTTTTAGTGTGAAAAAATAAGAGGACATAAAAATGAGAAAATTTGAGCATGTACTGTAAAGGATTTTGAGGTTTTATTCCAAAAGCTGCAGAAAGCAATGGAAAGGAACTAAACAGGGAGAGTAGCATGAAAGCTTTAAGAGTTTCCTGTGAATGACATTATTTTTTAAAAAGCATACAGTTTACTGAAGCGATTTCTATTTTCACTTGCTTGTTCAATTATTGAAAATGTCTTAGATTTGAATTTCAAAACTTGAGTTATCAGCTCTGATGTTTTCCTTCCTAACCCATGATTATGCCCCAAGGTTAACTGGTAACGTGGATTTGAATTGATTTTCCTTCCACCATCTCTACCTACCACATTGCTTCTCTAATGACTCTGGTTCACTTGGTGGTAGAAAGAACAGATCCGAATTCCCAGGCGCGTAAGACCCACAAAGCTGCCTCCTTCCAAAAGTTGCTGGAAATTTCTCTGCTCTCAGAAAAGCTGGACCCTCATGGTAGAGTTGCTGGTTGGTACCAGTAGAAAGTCAGTCTGCGTTGTGAGTGTGTGTTTCCAGCTACGAGAGAATTCTCCAGCCTCTCCAACAAGTGATGTAACTATGTGACTCATACTACTATATATATATATATACTATACTATATATATTTTTTTTAACTAGAGAGATTTACCGAGAGGAGAAACAGAAAGATCTTCCATTCACTGGGTCATTCCCCCCAAGTGGCTGCAATGGCTGGAACTGAGCCGGTCTGAAGCCAGGAGCCAGGAGCTTCTTCTGGGTCTCCCACATGGATGCAGGGTCCCAAGGCTTCTTTGGGCCGTCCTTGACTACCTTCCCAGGCCACAAGCAGGGAGCTGGATTGGAAGTGGAGCTGCCGGAACACAAACTGGGGCCCATGTGGAATCCTGGCACATGCAAAGTGAGGATTTAGCCACTGGGTTGTCACGCTGGCCCCCATGCTACCAATTCTAAGTAGAAATCTTGACCCATTTTTAAGCAGAGGGCTGCATGACAGGAGCTGGCGCAGCTGGTAAATGTGTGCTCTGGTCTTTGTCAGACTGGATGTTTAGAGTGCCACCAGCCTTCTTCGGCTCCACAGTGACTTGGAGTGTGAAAGCCAGATGCTGGGAGGATAG
This sequence comes from Ochotona curzoniae, assembly GCF_017591425.1. Taxonomy (NCBI): domain Eukaryota; kingdom Metazoa; phylum Chordata; class Mammalia; order Lagomorpha; family Ochotonidae; genus Ochotona; species Ochotona curzoniae. The sequence goes on along the minus strand of NW_024467122.1, from coordinate 30,947,369 downwards.
ACCAGAAAAGGAAGACCTTGCATCTGTGGTGACCAGGGAGTCAGTCTCCCTGGGCTGGATGGTTTTCCTAATGACAGGAAACTTTTGTATTATTCAAGTTACAGTTGTTAGACTAAATTCATTATTTAAAACACACACACACATTTATTTGAAGAAGAAAAAAAAAAGTTATGGGGGCAGGGAGGAGGGGGAGAGGGAGAACTGCTCATGAGTTTCCTGCCCAAATAACCATGATGGCCGGAACCGAGCCAGGCTGAAACCAGGAACGTGCAACTCCATCTAGATTTCCCATACAGCTCACCCAGCCTCCTCTGTGTTCCCAGGCTATCAGTAGGGAGCTGGATGGGAAACGGAGCAGGCAGGACTTGAACTAGTGCTCACAGGATGCTCATGTGGCAGATAGCAGTTCAATCCACTGCCACAATACTGGCCCCTCTTCATCTAATGCAAAATGACTGCCTGAAATAAAACCCCAGCCATTAAGCCCTTTGGCTCAGGGTGGAAAATGACACTCTAAGAAGTGATTTCATTATAAAAGAATTTTTTTTCCCTCAGTATTTTTAGCCAGTGTCCCTCTTTGTCGCTATTTGGACAGTTTAAGAAATAGTAGGTCAGTTTTGGGAGCACAGCAGGCTAAGTCTGATTGCAATGCTGGCATTCTGTATCAGTGTACCGGTCTGCATCTCAACTGTCTGCTTCCTGATTGTGCTCCCTGCTAGTGCTCCTGGGAAGGCAGCAGCACATGACCCAAGTACTTGCCACCCCTGAGGGAGACCCAGATGGAGTTCCGGGCTCCTGGTTTATATCTGGCCCAGCACTAGGTATTGTGGCTGTTTCAGGAGTGAATCAGCAGGTGGAAGAGCTCTCTGGCTCTTTGTTCTTCCCCATCTCTGTCACTCTGCCTTTCTAGTAAATAAATAAAAATAACAAAACAACAATGATAGTTTTCCCCTTATGTATGCCTACTTAAATGGATTGTCTAAGGAGTTCCTGGGAAGTGTATATTATGGAAATATGCATGGACTTTTTTTTTTTTTGCACCAAGATACGCTTATCTTTTAATTCCATTTTCCAGATGCATATATTTATCTGAAAGGCAGAGGTGTGGAGGTCTTCTACCTACTGGTCAACCCCTCAATGCCCACTACAGCAGAGCTGGGTCACATCAAAGTCTGGAACTGGGAACTCCATCCCAGCTTTCCCATGTGGATGGCAGGGATCCAACTACTTAGGCCATAACCAGCGCCTTGTCAGGTTTTGTGTCAGAGTTGGCGCTGGGGGCATGCTAACTGCCAAACGAAACACCTCTTATACCACAAGCTGCTCTGATTACAACTGCTTTACCTTTTTTAAAAATATTTTTTATTGGAAAGGCTTATCAGATTTATGGAGAAATGTTCCATCTGCTGGTTCACTCTTCAAATAGGTGCAATGGAGTTGATCTGAAGCCAGCAGCCTGGAGCTTCTTCCGGGTCTCCCACGTAGGTACAGGATCCCAAGGCTTTGCCATCCTCTACTACTTTCCCAGGCCACAAGCAGGGAGCTGGATGGGAAGTGGAGTAGCCGGGACACAAACTGACACCCATATGGATTCTTGACACAGGCAACATGAAGATTTAGCCACTGAGCCATCCCACTGAGCCCTAGTCCTCCATTTTCATTGAAATGAAATTTAAAAGTTAATTTTGGTGCCAAAAAATTTTAGACTGTGGACACTAGTCTTCAAAAAGGATATATAATGTATATATATCTATCCTGTTTTATGAAAAAAGAGATGAAACTGGACAACTTAGTCTTAGGTGAAGTATGTCAGGCACGGAGACAAAGACTACGCAATTTCACTGACGCTGGGAATCGAGAAAAGCAGAGTTCACGGGGCAGAGGCCAGACGGCGGTTACTGGAGGCCTGGGTTTGGGCAAGGGCCGGGAACGCAACATTCACTCAGATACAAGCAGTAAGTTCAAGAGGTCTTTTGTACACTTGGTGATCACACTAAGTATGTATGTATGTATGTGTTCTCCGAAATTCACCAGCAGACTTTAACTGTCTTTACCAGAAAAAAAAATGAATGCATGTGTTAATTAGCTCCACTTAGTGTATACACATATTTCAACACATCATGCATTTATGGTTTTTGTTAATTAAAATGTAGGAAAAGATCACAATGAGGTGGGAAGGGGATTCATTGTCTTTGGAGTTTCCACACATAAGAAACCAAGAGCTTCTTGCATATTCCGGGGAGAGGCAGGTGTCTGTAGCTGTACCAGCAGAGTTCAAGCAAAGAGCCTTTAATCAGCTAGGTTTTTTTGTTTTTTTAAGATTTATTTATTTATTTATGGAAAGTCAGATATACAGAGAGGAGAAGAGACAGGAGGATCTTCTGTCTGCTGATTCATTCCCCAAGTGGCTGCAACAGCTGGTGCTAGCTGATTTGAAGCAGGACCCCAAGGCTTTGGGCATCCTCCACTGCTTTCTCAGGCCACAGGTGGGAGCTAGATGGGAAACAGGGCTGCCAGGACACATACCAGCACCCATATGGGTTCCCAGCACGTGCAATGTGAGGATTTAGCCATTAGGCTACTGAGCCGGGCCCTCAGCTAAGATTTTTATGCATGTTAGAAACACTCAACTTGTTTTCTCTAATTCTACCAGATGCGGTCAAACTGTTCACAATGGAGCCCATCAATTTGAAGTTGATTTTTGTTAGATATTTTTACCTTCTATTCTACAGGGTTTTCCATTTTCCTTCCAAGGATCATTGGCTCCTTTATCTCCATCCTGAGATGGTACTGTCACATCACCTGGTAAGGTAAATCAATTATCCAACTATAAGAGACAGGCGAGCGCTAACTCCTCCCACTGAGACTGTCTCCAGACGCCTGCAATGGTTTGGAGCTGAGGTTACAGCAGGAGCCAGGAACTCTATCCAGTTACATGCAGAGAGCAGGAAGCCAATTACTTGAGCTGTCACTGCTGCCCTCTAGGGACTGCATTAGCAGAAGGCTGAAGTTAGGAGTCAGAGCCAGGCACTCAGGGATGGGACCACCCCGGCCACATGCCTAACCCTCTCCAGTGCTTTGACTGAAGTATGAGTTAATTATAGAAGATTTAATTATTATAGCCAGAATTGAATACTCCAAGAAAATGACAACTGTGTGTGGAAACACAAATTGTATGTCAGAATTCCATCTTGCCAAAGAAAGCAACCTGGAAAATTCTACTCCAACTTTGTTTCTATTTCATATATATTTTTGATAATCACTAATATTTTATCTATCTGAAAGGCAGAGGGACAGAGTGTTTCCATCCACTGATTCACTCGGCAAGTGCCTACAAATGCTGGGTTGGGTCAGGGTGGGTGGGAGCCCTATGGGGATGCCGGCGTTGCTCTGCCACTGTGCTGTGCCTTCCATAATTGTATGAAATGTTATACTTAGTATGGATATATACGGAAAAAATGAGTTTTTGTGTATAAAAACATTGAACTAATTAAAAGGTCTTATTCTGGCACTGGCGCTGTGGCACAGGAGGCTGGAGTCCTGGCTGCTCCACTACAGATCCCGTTACCTGTTTGAAGCCTGCAAAAACAGTGAAAAGGGCCTAACTCCTAGGGCTCCTGCACGCATGTGGGAGACCCTGAAGAAGCTCTTTGCTTCAGATCAGCTCAGCTCTGACCATTGTGGCCACTTGAGGAGTGAAAACAGCAGATGGAAGCTCTCTCTAACTGCCTTTCAAGTAAAAAACAAATCTTTTAAGCACATGTGTTCTTTTAAAAGAGGTCTTGCTTTGAGTGTGAAGAAAAAATGTGCAAAATAAACTGTGATTTGTGAGGTTTTAAAAAAAAGTTATTTTAATTGAAAAGGCAGAAATACAGAGAGGGAGACAGAGAGGAAGATCTTCCATCCGATGATTCACTCCCCAAGTGAGAGCAATGGCTGGAGGGAACTGAGCCAATCTGAAAGTAGGAGCCAGGAATCCCTCCAGGTCTCCCATGCAGGTGCAGGGTCCCAAGGCTTTGGGCTGTCCTCAACTGTTTTCCCAGGCCACAAGCAGGGAGCTGGATGGGAAGTGGGTCACCATTATTAGAACCAGCACCCATATGGGATCCCAGAGCGTTCAAGGCGATGACTTTAGCTGCTAGGCCACCACACTGGGCCTGTGACAGTTTTTTTTTTTTTTAAAGATTTATTATTTTTATTGGAAAGGCAGATACAGAGAAAGAGATACAGAAATACCTTCTGTCCACTGGTTCACTCCCCAAGTGGTCGCAACAGCTGGAGCTGAGCTGATCCAAAGCCAGGGGCCAGGAGTCTCTTCCATGTCTCCCACACAGGTGCAGAGTCCCAAGGTTTTGGCCCATCCTCCACTGCTTTCTCAGGCCACAAGCAGGGACCTGGATAGAAAGTGGAGCAGCCAGATCATGAACTGGCATCCACATGGGATCCTGCTGCACGGAAGGCAAGGATTTAGCCAGTAAGCCACTGCACTGGACCCTACGACACACTTTCAGATTAACAATTATATTTTTCAGAATTATATGCCAATTTGGGCCCAGCGTGATAGCATAACGGTTAAGATCCTTGCCTTGAACACACCAGGATCCTATATGGGCGCTGGTTCTAATCCAAGCAGCTCCACTTCCTATCCACCTCCCTGCTTGTGGCCTGGGAAAGCAGTTGAGGACAGCCCAAAGCCTTGGGACCCTGCACCCGTTTGAGACATGGAAAGAAGTTCCTGGCTCCTGGCTTCAGATCGGCACAGCACTGGCTGTTGCGGTCACCTGGGGAGTGAATCATGGGATGGAAGATTTTCCTCTGTGTCTCTCCTCCTCTCTGTACATCTGCCTTTCCAATAAAATAAATAAATGATTCTTTAAAAAACAAAACAAAGAACGAATTACATGCCAATTAAAAATTGTTTATTTGAACGACAGAGTTATATATAGGGAGGAAAAAGGATAGAGATTTTCTTCTTCTTGCTCACTTCCTGTTTCGGTTACCCCACAACAGTCAGCACTGTGTCAGGACTGAGCCTGTCACCTAGAACCCAATCTGGGGTTTCCCTGTGGGTTGGCAGGGATCCAAGTACTTAAGGCGTCATCTGCTGCCTCCCCAAGTCTGTGCATCAACAGGAAGTTTTATCAGAAACAGAGGAGTTGGGACTGGAATCAGATACTCCAATATGGGATACAAGTGTGCAAGTGATACTGTGACAAGTGACACTTGACTACTGCTAAATGTCCATCCCTAAGCTAACCTCACTAAATAAAATGCAGCATCTTGATGATTTAGAAGTTAGGAGGAAGGTTCTTTCTCCTGTTTGCCAACAAGTTCTAGCAGGGTTTCCTTTTGCATCCTTAAAAGGGAAAGCTTTGGCTGCCAAACCCAGGCTCCCGTTTTCCACATCTAAGAAAGAGGTATGAACACATACACACAAAATACAGAAATAAACTCACACACACAATTCTTCTGGATCACTAAAAAAAGTCACAAAGCAAAGAATACTTGAAAAAAGTATCATTTTATTTGTACACTTGAAAAGTTGCACAAAGCAACTTGGAACAGCTCTGTAAAACCAAAAGAACTGTCAGGGACAGGGGAGGGTGTTACCTGTTTTGATTGATCATTAAGGAAGTCAGAAAAATAAAACAAAACCACAGCAAAATGTTTAAAAAATTAAAGAACAGTTTCCAGGTATAAATTTTATAAATACAAAACAAATTCACAAATTATCTTGACTGCTAAATAAATATCTAGTTAATAAACTCAGACTTAATACCTCCAGCCAGTACTGGTACAGCACTTCAAAGATATAACATTGGATCCATTCATGTGTAGTGTTGAAAGAAAGCGCTCACCCAACAATTCTTAAGACCTAAATCCATTTTTCTATATCATGCCACAGGAGATTTATCTGTTCAAATATATCTCCCTTAACACCATGAATTCTAAAAAAAATCAAATGACAAAATAAATCACAGGTTAAAAAAATGGACACATGAATGATCTCAAAATGTACAAATCCCTCTGTAAACCAGTACTGTATCCAATACAGCTATCAAACTTATTAGATACTGAACAAAACTGTAGCAAAGAAATCTTTCCTACATTCTCCTGAGTGCTTAATATAAAATTGAGAATATAGTGCAGGCCACACTTCAATGTGGTCAATCTGTTGTTATTGCTTTATAGATACGTCTGCTTTAGAGCATGATTTAATGTTCCTTTTTCATGAACAATTTCTTTTTCCTCAATATATCCTTTAGAAGGATAGAATTAGATTCGTGACTTTTTGGCAGCAGGAGGTGTGCTAACTTGGTCCACGTTATTGGGCGTGACATGGAGTCCAAGCTTTTGTGCCTGAATGTGGAAAAATGCTTGAAGCCTACTTCCAGCTTTGGCCTCACTTGTGTTACGAGGGTTGTACTCAAAGCAGTTGGAAAACATTAACTCAATGTCATCAATAAACTCAGCTGGAGAGAAAAAAACAAACAAGATTAGAATGAAAGTACATAAATCATAAATTTAACATTTACTTGTATCACACTGAAACCTCATAAGAAAGGAAGCCCACTTTTTTCTTAGAGAATATTCTAAAACAAGGCAGCAGAAGTTAGGCTTTCAACTGTTAACTTCAAAACTGTTATTGGAATTACACAATTATTAGAAAGTCAGATACACAGAGAGGTATCTTCTGTCCAATGATTCACTCCCCAGGCAGCCGCAACAGCTGGAGCTGTGCTGATCCAAAGGAGCTCAGAGCCTCCTCTGGGTCTCCCACGCAGGTGTAGGGTCCCAAGGCTTTGGGCCATCCTCAACTGCTTTCCCAGGCCACAAGCAGGGAACTGGATTAGAACCGGCTCCCATACTGGATCCAGGAACGTTCAAGGTGAGGACTTTAGCCGCTAGGCTACCATGCTGGGCCCTAACTCATACACTCTTAATCCATCTTTCATTGCCACATGTACCAACGTACATAACTTTGTTAACATAACATTACTTAAAGCAAACAAACAAACCACCCCCTCTAGCTTTTTAAATAAAAATTTTAAATAAAACTTTTTATTTTTTAAAATAGAAATGATGAAAACATTACTTACACGCTAGCTTATATTCACATTTATTCACTTTTTCACGAATTATATTTAAGGCAATGGGCTTTTTAATGATGTCATAGTAATCTGGGACCTGTAAAATAATTCAAAATATCTACGTTCATACAGAAATTTATTGGAAATTAGTATAATACATAAAGTTTTTGCAGCAAAAAAGTGGTTTAATACTACTTCATATTCACTCCTGACTACTACTAGTCCATTAAAATCATGTGACATATTCAGGCATGTTGCAGATGTCTATTTGATACCATCAAAAATCTACTATGAAAAGGAAAAAAAATTATGAGCTTAGTCATTGTTCTTACTTGCTGTAGATAGGTACACAAAGTTGAATTTGTTTTACACACATAACTAGCTGTTCAGTACTAGTTGATCCCTGATGCTCTTGCTCTAGCGCTCTCCAAGCACAAGTCTGATGATGTCACCTTTTCACTGAGCAAGCATCATCAACACACTGAAGAGTTGTTGCAGCCCAGTCCTGTGAGTCTCTCCCACACACCCTCTGCCCGTTCCCACTAGCTGCCGTCCCCCTTTCTCACTGCTGGCTCTGCTAACTGTTCTCTCTCTCTTCAGAGCACTTCATGTTCAGCACACCAACACCAACACCACAGCACTACCTCCTTATCCTGTGTTACGCCATTGCTGTTACTTAAGAGTACCTAACCCCCCCTTTTAAAATGATCTCTAGACCAAGCCATCTGCATCACTGGGTCTGAATACAAAACATCCCAGACCTAGTGAATCAAAATTTTGGGGGTGGAGCCCAGAAATAGTTTGACAGAGAATCAGGCCGAGACAGAGCAGTTCCCATCCGTTCCTTCCCTAAATTCCTGGTGCTGTTTCAGTGCCCAGGCCGGGAGCCAAGAACGCAATCCCCAGGAGCATCACCTCTGCCTCCCCGAGAGTGCATTAGCAGGAAGCTAGAGTGAGAACCACAGCCACTCTAATCTGGGACACAATGTCTTAAAAGTAGCCCAAACACTTGCTCCTAAACTCTGTTTTCACAAGTCTTCCAACTCATTCTGATGAATATGAAAATTTGAGAATCACTGTTTTATGTAAGAATTAATGGTACTTATTTGAATTAGTTCCGTTCAGTCTTTGCTCAAAACACAGAAGTTATTTTAACATACTGTCATTATTTATAAAGAATCAACACAGAATTAGAAGTTACTGAAGGGAAAAAATAAAAGTAACCAAAGAATTTGCTATCTATTTCCCCATTCACTACAGCAACCAAACCTGCAGCTGGGTTTCTAAAAACAGTCAATAACAAGTGTTTTCAAGTGCTTCCCAGCTGCCAAGCAGAGCAAAGCAGATAACACACGTGAGCATATTTTAAGACGTCTAGTAATATTATTACCTGGATTTTAGAAACAAGTTTCAGAAATGGCCAACTGTCATCATGCCGTACCAATTCCACAACAAGCTGTTCAAAAGCAGACAGTTCATGAACTCCTCCCTGTCTGCCAGAACTCCTTCGGCTCAGTGTCACAGGAGATGACTCTAAGTAAATGGTTAAAACAAGGCAAAATGCTCATCATCACAAGCTAAACAGAACTAAAAACACAAACCAAAATGAACAGAGACTCTAGGCCTGGGATGTTAACTTATTTTCTTAAGAGACGAAAGGTGGGACAAAATACTCACCATTTCCTTTTTGACTTAAAAAAATTTTCCAACTGAATTAAACATTCATTGGGAACAGATTACAAAACGAGCTAATACAAAATAAATACCTAATATTAGACACATTTTCAACAATAGGAATATGAAATTAAGCAGTTCTGGTACCCAAATTTCCAAACATGTTTTTAGATGGTAAATACTCTTTTTAGATCTGTAAACTTGGCCTGTATATAAATTACCTTGCATGATGATAAAGTGATTCTCAGGGATTCTCCTTATAAAATTTTAGTATATGGACACACTTTTAATTGTTTTTTAGAGGTTTATTTATCTGAAAGGCACATACACACACACACAGTGACAAAGAGAAAGAAAAACAAAGAAACAAAGAAAGAAAAAAAAAAGGAAGAAAGAAAGAAAATGAGTGAATATGCTATCTTCCACTTGCTGGTTCATTCTCCAAATGCCTGCAGCAGCTAATGCTGGGTCAAGTCTCCTTTTTGGAGGAAATGTCAAAATTTTGTTACTATGAATATTTTTAAAAAGGGGACAGGAATGAAAAGACAAAGAACACAGCTATTGAATCATCCCAGAATGGAATGACTGCAATGCAATCTTGCCTCTACTTCCAACCCAGCCTCCTGCTAAGTGCATCATGGGAGGTAGAAGATGATGGATCAACCACTTGGTTCCCTGCCTCCCCCATAGGAAACCCAGCTGGAGTTCCTGGCCCTCGGCTTTGGCATGGCACATCCCTGGCTGTTCCAGACATTTAGCCCTCTCCCTGGTTGTTGCAGGCTAGTTCTTCTCTGGCTAGTAGACATTTGTGGAGCTATCAGATGGAAGATTTTTTTGCTCTTGATTGTTCTGCCTTTTAAATAAATAAGCTAAACTAAGTTAAAGCAAACAAAACCCCCAAATCTAAAAACAGAACACTGTAAATTTACTGTATTATTGTTCTTAATAGTGGAAAGATCAGTAACATTGTTCCTTAATTCTCCAAATAGTATTCCCTTCAAGGAAGGGACTTCAGATTGCTGGGGTCTTAGTGAAAGCCCTAGAAAACCATCTGAAGTATCTCAATGTGAGGTACCTCCAAGTTATTTAATTTTTTTAAAGGAAGAATTAAATTTAGATCCTTCCTACCTGTAGACTGTCTTTTCCTGCCCCGTCTCTTGGATTCACTGTCTTGGAGAGAGAGCTTTGAAGCAGAATCAAAAGTTCTTGACTGCCCACTTGATTTTGTGGCAATGACTCTTAAGTTAGGGATGTCGGGACTATTTCCTGAATTATTAGCACTTGTCCTGTCTCGGCGTTTTCTTCGAGGGCTCAGCAGTTCCACAAAAACGTCTGTCTGCAGCAGCCCAGGACTATTGCGAGTAGAACGACTGGCAATTCTTAAAGATTTTGTTTCCGTGGGAGGAGCAGATTTTATCTTCCTTAGGTTTCTACCAGGAGTTCTGGAATAAACAGCTGCTTTGGGTGTGCTTTGCAGGCTCCTTGAAGGGTATCTTCCTGGATCTTGTCGTTGGCCACGACTTGAGAAAGAAGAGTTAAACCTCCCTCTTGTTTTAACTGGCAATCTCACTTGTGGTCGTCCTCGTTTTGGTGGGCTAAAAGCATCATTAGAAAACACAATCATTGCACATGGCAAAAAACCAAATACAAGTATTTCCATTCCTCTTGTTTTACACAAGTTCCGTATAAATTGCTTTCCCTATATTCATCTTTTTAAGCTTAGGTTGCAACATTTCAAAGAATCCTGAAGTTTGTTGTCAAGCATTTCTGTGAAATGCAAACAGAATACTTAGTGTTTTCTTGTTAACGCCTGTACATTACCATGAAAATCAGATTCCAAATCATGGTAACCTCTTTAAACACAGTTACAGGCGATGGCTGCCACCGAAGTAGGACTTTAACTTGCAGGTGCTGAACACCAAGCCAAGAATCTCGATGCTCTTTCCTGATCTTGATTGTATAATCCAAAACTAGATTTAAAAGCAACCCCATTAAATCTCCTTTTTATACATCACCCATGGGCTTCCAGTTTGCCTAGAGTATTAACAAGAATTCCCCAAATTCTTTATATCTTTACCCCTAACACAATGCAGCCCACACAAGCAGCAAGATAGGCTGGTACTCTTAAACTTGCTTTAACCAGGAAGCAGCTCAACCTCTACTCGCCCTCTCTGTGGGCCTTTGTACTTTGATAGCTCTAGCTTGCCCTTGCTTTGCATTCAACTCCCTAACTGCAAGAAAAGGAGCTTCAGATGTTTAAAAGGTAAGGTAGAAGGCATGGTTAGAAAAAGAGCAATGACTCCCTTTGCTGTGACTGGCAGGCCTGTGACAGAAAGGTCCCAGTAGGTAAGTCTAGTTTATGCACTAGGAAGGTAGCCTTTCACTCTATCCCCGAAAAATGCATCAAACAAGGGGAGACTGCCCCAGTGTGGCCACAGTGCAAACACTGGGGCCCCTCAAGGCTGGATGACACACGGGCTATGCAGCAGAACACTTGATTATATGCTATTACAGAAGTTCTTTCTGGGGCTGATTCAGCAGGGGTACGGGAAGAAAACACAGCAAACTTTTGGCATCACTCTTCCATCTACAGATGGCCAAGACCATCCATTTCTCAGGAATGTCTTGGAAAAAGCAAGGGTACCTTAAGGCTGTCATATTACACGTTAGCCTAAAAAAATGATGGCCGCTGACCAGTGCATCTGCACAACCCCGAGACCGACTTGCGGGCCTGGGCCTCTCCTGTACTGCTCGGGAACACTCACCTGACTGCTTCCTCTTCTTGAGAGTCATCTTCAGCTTCTTCTACCTCATATTCTTCCTCCTCACTTTGACCCTCTTCATCATCATCATCAACGTCATCATCCTCACCTTCCAGACTGTCTTCCATTTCTTCATCACTTTCCAAGGATGGTCTCTGTCTAGAGGAGAGTCTTCTAGAACGCTGCTTTGGTCGACATTCTGGACAAAACCAATCTCCTTCAGGCACGGTCTGAAAAACAGTCATGTGAGTGATCCTCAACCATCTGCTGCTGAAAATCTCAACGATGCCATGTTACAATGTGTAGAGGTTAAAAAAAGTACCTTGAGCTTTGGTCGAACGCAGTAGGTGTGATGACCCCGGTCACAGCCATCGCAAAGCACCATGTTCTCAGCATCCCCTTTCTTCCGGCATATCTTACAACGAGCATTCAGTATTGACTTTGACCATATCACACTGCGATCCAAGGTGGACAGGTGCAGGAAGACTTGGGAGAGGCTGGCAGAGGAAAGGAGAGACTCTCTCCAACGGTCAAGAACGGTTTTATGAGAACGTCCACTGTCACTGGCATCTTAAATGAAATGGGAAGATGATTAAACAATTTCAAGGCAAATCTTCACATCCCTTGGAATTATTTTCATGACAGGTTAAAAAAATTTTTTTCTGCCATGTGATAAAAACACCAAGCTGACTTTAGAAAGTATCTTTAGAAAATATCAACTGAGCTACATCTTATTTATGGACATAAGGAATTCTTTAAATATGCAAATCAAATGACTGCGGATTTCAACAGTAAAAGGAAGGGCCCGGCGCGATAGCATAATGGCTAAAGTCAACAGTAAAAGGAAAATAAAGTAATGTGTCTTCAATCAAATTTTTTGCATCAAATTGATTTAATTTAGAAAGCCATTGAAAAATGATGTTACTATTAAGTCAAGTATGTCACCTCCTCATTTTATATTAAAGATATATTATCTTATAATTTAAAGTGTGTATGAGGTTTCTTTTGGGATTGATGATAATATTCTGGTATTAGATGGTGGTAATGGCTGGCTGTAAATGGTGAACATGTAAAAGCCACTGCATTTAACACTTTAGAAACTATTTTTAAATTAAGTATTGCTAGTATTTCCCAAGAGTAATTTTCACCACTAATATTTTAAAAGTTTTTAAATTTATTTTCAGTTTATTTGAAAGGTAGAGAAACAGAGACACAGAGAGCTCATCTATCCAGAGGTTCATTCCGCACATGCCCGTACAGAGCAGGCCTGGCCTAAGAGGCTGGCAGGCAGCCTGGGTCTCTGGCACAGGGGCAGCACAGCACACAGCTGGACCAGATGCAGAGCAGCCAAGATGTGCATCAGAGTCTCAGGGATCCCGAGTGGTGATTCAACTGCAGCACCAAAGCCCTGCCCAGCACTAATATTTATGTAGAAATATTTTGGGTCCGGCAGAGTAGCCTGAGGTAATAAGGCTAACAAATACATATGTAATTGGTTCAACTTTTCTGTTGTTTCCTTTGCTTTACAGTAATCCATGTAGCCACACACTACAGGTCCCTCTAGTGGCCCTATAGTTCTCCCTATGCTAACAAAAGTTACAAAAAAAAAAGAAAAAAAAAAAAGCTGTGAATAAGTGCTTTGTAGAAAAAAGTAAACAGAAGCTTCATAGTTGGGCATTCTTTTCAGTAAAAGCTAAGTGTCGCAAGGACCAGCAGCCTCAGCTTTGTACTCATATATGCCAAACTAAGAGTCTGATTGGTAGAAGCATAAAATGTAGAAAGCAAACTGTTAAGATTTTGTTTTGTAAGCCCATTTTGACTTCAAAGGATCAAATATAACGTTTTCCTTGAAAAACTAAATGCATATTGGGCCTCATGTGGTAGCCCAGCAGCTAAAGTTCTTGCTTGCACACATGCCGGGATCCCATATGGCCGCTGGTTCTAATCCCGGCAGCTCCGCTTCCCATCCAGCTCCCTGCTTGTGGCCTGGGTATTCAGTCGAGGATGGCCCAAAGCCTTGGAATCCTGCACATGTGTGAGACCTGGAAGAAGCTCCTTGTCTCCTGGCTTCGGGTTGGCTCAACTCTGTTGTAGCTGCACGGGGAGTGAGCCAATGAACAGAAAGATTTTCCTCTCTGTATATCTGACTTTCCAATAAAAACAAGACAAAACAAAACTAAATGCATATTAGTATTCAGCAATATAAAAAGTAGAATGGAGTCCAGCACTAAGGTTGACTGGCTAATGCTACCCCTGCAAGCGCCGGGATCTTACATGAGCACTGGTTCATATCCCAGCTGTTCTACTTCTATCCAGCTCCCTCCTCGTAGCCTGGGAAAGCAGCAGAAGATGACCCAAAGCCTTGGGACCCTGCACACCCATGTGGGAGACCCAGAAGAAACTCCTGGCTTTGGATCAGCTCAGCTCCAGCTGTTGCAGATACTTGAGGAGTGAACCAGTGGGCGGATCTTTCGCTCTATAAATCTGCCTTTCCAATAAAATAAGTAAACCTTTTAAAATGTAAAATAAATCCTTAAAGAAAAAGCAAAAGTCTCTTTAAAAAGCTGAAAATTTACTCTCACACAAGACTGATTTTTCTTGTTCTTTTTAATTTGCCTTTTGATCTTTATTAATTTCTGTTACCTAATTTCAAATTAATAGTTGAGAATTCTTTTCATAACCTAAGCGTTTAATCATAAGCATGACTTGACATAAACAATGTCCACAGTTTATCTAAAATTATCCACTAAATTGTTACCTTTTTTTTTCTCATTTACTTTTTTCAAATGATTATTTTCTCTAGAAAAACTTGGTGCTATCAATGTGATTAGTTCTAGAATGATGGAGAGGAATGGAAGTGGAGCAGCCAGGACCTAAATCAGCGCTCACATGGGATGCCAGCACTGCAGGTGAAGGCTTAAGTATAATGCCATGGTGCCAGCACTTAGTTTTGGCCTTTATTTCTGTACATATGAAAGCATATCTCATTCACCTTATCAATTCTTTTTTTTTAATCTTTTTTTTAAATTTTATTTTTATTGAAAAGGCAGATATACAGAAAGAAGGAGATACAGAGAGAAAGATCTTCCAAAACTGGTTTATGCCTGAAGTGGCTGCAATGGCCAGAGCTGAGCTGATCCAAAACCAGGATCCAGGAGCTTCTTCCAGGTCTTCCATGTTGTGCAGGATCCCAAGGCTTTGGGCCATCCTCGACTGCTTTCCCAGACCACAAGCAGGGAGCTGGATGGGAAGTAGAGCTGTCAGGACACAAACTGGTACCCTTATGGGATGATGGTGCTTGCAATCTAAGGATTACTGAATCGATCCATTGTATAGCTCCCTGTCTTTTTTATTGGTAAGTAAAATGACTTCTTCTGAGTGGTATTTTTTATTAAAAAAAAAAAAAATCTGGAGTGAATCAGACAAATGATGCTTAAAAACGCACCTTTTAAAATAAAAACGTAGCATACATTTCTTAAAAGTCATCAATTTGTTTATGTTAGCCCCTAAAATCCCATTAATTAAGAGAGAACTTTAAAAACAGATCCTTACCTAGTGGAGCTTTGAGAAAACGCCGCTCAATGCCCTGCTCTATCTGAAAGAGCGCCCCTGCCAGATGATGAACCACCCTGCTCACCGGCTGTGGCGTACTTGTGGTAGTTGAGGCAGTACTTGGAGTTTCTGTTTTTATACCCAAAAGTCTACAATGAAGACAATCAAGACTTTATGATGATTAAAAACAGTTACAAAAAAAATAAAAATGCAATCCCTGAATTTTCAGAAACTTTAGCCCATTAATTTATTTAACTGCTCTCTCCAACTGTGTGAGAATCCTTCCCTCAGCTTCTGGGCTGTGGTACACCTTCAGGGTTAGGGAGGATATTCAATCAGGAGGGCAGAGGACAGACAGCAGAGGCAGAGAGGGCTTGTGGGAAAGAACCTGGAGGGGTGACATCATCACGGACCTTACAGTCCACACAGCTCAGGCAGCTCATTCCCATTTCTGTAGCCTCAGATTTTCTTTGCCTCTTTTTTCAGTTTCTTGATAGGGCACTTACAGCTGTCTCCTAAATGGTACGTTAACTTGCCTTCTGGTCCTTCTAGCAATAAATCTCCACGGCCCAGCTAAAGTAACTGCCAGAAGTGTAATCCTAGGAATTGTAAGCCCTTGTACAAGGTCCCTCCTCTTTGTGCCACCTTCAGAGCTCAGCAGGCAGGCACTCACTATTTTCCATGTTTCACTAAGACAAGCAGTCCTCCCACGTCGTACGTAGATCTGCACTGAGCATCCAACCTTCCACACAGCCCTGCCCTGTTCTGTAACTGCTGTCTTCATGTCTCTCTACAATTCCCTTCCAAATGAAAAACTGCCTAAGAGCATACAGTGGTTAAAAATAACCTTGAAAAGTAGAAGTATCTGTTGATTTACAGATACAGACTCTGATTAATAGTTCAACTAATATTTTAGTCTACTAAAATTTTCGAAGTTTTCCTACACAGAAAAGCAGCAGTTATTTCCTGAAGTTAATAAAAGTTTTAATCTCAAAGATTAAAAAAAAAATCCTGAGAAATATTTAGTTTAATGAGTTATCTTTTGGTTGCATTAGTGCATAAGTAACAGACACTGAAGTTTAAAAAAATATTTTCAGTGGTTAGAAATATTAAGATCTTAGTGGAACGGGGATGGCAATTCATTGGAATGGGAACAGAGTTGTTTCAAGTGTTGAAAAAGTTCTGGAAACAAATTATGATGATGGTTCAAAAATGAAAAAAATATTAAGGTTCTCACAATAAATTTCAGAAAAAACGTTTATACCTGTCTTTTACTATGACCTTTGCTTGTTCATCAATTTCCATTTCTTCTACACTTTCATTCACAGCTTTAATGATCCCATTTTCCTTGTTTTCCTCACTCAACAGCTCATACCGCCCGCTTTCTAAGGCTGACCTCCAGATGTGTCGATCTGCAACCTGCAACAAAATCCAAATTATTAGCCCTGAAAAAAGGTACATATCAATCATAAGAGACAGGAAGGCCAATGAATTTATAAAATGGGGTATTAGATATCCTAAAACAAATTCTGAATAAAAAAAAAATCTAAAACTAAGGTCACTAAGTGATCAAAATGGTATTCATATCATTCATAGATGAAAGTTTTAATACCTCATTTTCTATATTTGAAGAAAACACTATCAATTTTAAGACTGTTCATTTGATAGTAGCAAAAAAACTGTCATAAAAACATATATATCAGTCCAACACGATAACGTAGTGGTTTAAGTCCTTGCCTTGCACATGCCGGGATCCCATATGGCCGCTGGTTCTAATCCCAGAGGCTCTACTTCCCATCCAGCTCCCTGCTTGTGGCCTGGGAGAACAGCTGAGGACAGCCCAAAGCTTTGGGACCCTGCACCCACATGGGAGATCCAGAAGAGGCTCTGGACTCCTGGCTTCAGATTGGCTCAGCTCTGGCTGTTGCGGTCACTTTGGGAGTGAATCATTGGACGGAAGATCCTCCTCTCTGTCTCTCCTCCTCTCTGTATATCCGCCTTTCCAATAAAAATAAATATATCTTAAAAAAACAAAACAAATATATATTGTACTTGACATAAAAAATATTAAGTATAACTAAACAGAGATTTTACTTTTTTATTTTTTTTAAAGGTTTGTTTTTATTGGAAAGGCAGATTTACAAAGAGAAGGAGATACAGACAGAAAGATCTTCCATCCACTGGTTCACTCCCTAAGTGGCTGCAATGGCTAGAGCTGAGCCAATCCAAAGCCAGGAGCTTCTTCTGGGTATTCCAGGTGGGCACAGGATCCCAAGGGTTTGGGCTGCCCTTGACTGCTTTGCCAGGACACAAGCAAGGAGCTGGATGGGAAGTGGAGCAGCCAGGATACATACCAGTGCCCACATAGGAACCTGGAGCTTTCAAGGCAAGGATTTAGCCACTGAGCCAGACAACTAGGCTCCACTTAAGAGATTTTAAATAGGTAATATAAACAAACCAATCAGACTAGCTGAGAATACAGGAGCTGGTCTAGAGAATATCCTGATGCATTTTAAAATCTGGTGAAAATATTAGAAAAAGCATATGGTAAAAATACTAAAAATTGATGCCTCTCATGTTAAATTGTTTATGAAAACAGTTATACAGTATATTTAAAACAGACATATACTAATCTATAAATATTTTGTGTAGGAGCATACACTTAAAACAATCACTCCTAGGTTTTTATTTGAAACACAGGTGCCTTATATTTCAAAACAAAAAGAACAAGTATGACTTCAACCTTAAATAAGCAAATTATATACACTAAAAAAGGGAAAAGGTACAAACCTTGATTGCTCCTAATGTTCCCTGGTAGATCCTGTCTTCAATATCCAAAAGAAAATCTCTCAGTCTCAGTTCAAGTTGCTTTTCTGCAGACATCTGAGATGAATCACACGCACTGGAAGATTTGCCTCTAGTATATACAGGCTTGCTATCAGTTTGAGGCTTTTCTGAAACTGTAATCAAAGACTTCTCTTAACAAAGGCAAACACACCATGTGACTGTTAGAATGTCAGAATTTAGATAGGATTTTCCAGGACACTGCAGAAATTGTATTATTAGAGAATCTATATGTGACCACTTTCTGGTTTCCAGCTTTATTGAGTACCTAGTTGTTTCAGAAAAAATAAGAACTCAATCTTCCAGGCCTGGCAAGGTATTCAAGTGGCTAAATCTTTCCCTTGTATTCACTTGGATCCCACATGGGCGCTGATTTGTGTCCCAGCTACTCAAATTCCCTTCCAGCTCCCTGCTTGTGGCCTGGGAAAGCAGTCGAGGACGGCTCAAAGCCTTGGGCCCCTGAACCCACATGGGAGACCCAGAAGAAACCTCTGGCTTCTGGCTTCAGATCGGCCTGGCTCCAGCTGCTGTGGCCACTCGGGGAGTGAACCAGCAAAAGGAAGAGCTTTCTCTTTGTCTCTCCTTTTCTTTGTAAACATTGGCCTTTCTAATAAAAATAAATAAATCTTAGAAAAGTTACTTCATATTCAGTAGAATATCTGTAATCAAAAAGTTATTAGTAAGGTCATGGAGAAATTGCAAGCCTCGTATACTGTGAAGCGAAAATAACGTAGTTTTGTTTTGGGAAGCAATCTAGCCCTTTCCCCAAAGATTAAGCTGAGTTACCACGTGCACGAGCAAGCTCTTAGTTATATATTCAGGACAAATGGAAATCAAGGTTGATCCAAACACTTCTAAATTAATGCTTATAATAGCACAGATCTGTGAATATATTAAAGACTACAGAATTACATATTTTAGAAACAGTTTTATTTACTTGAAAGATACATGGACAACCACTTGCATCAATTTGTTCACCCTCCAAATGCCCACAATAACCAGAGCTGAGCCATGCAAAGCCAGGAGCTGAGAGCTCAACCTGGGCCTCTCATGGGGGTGGTAGACAAGCAAATACTTCTGTCAGCACCTGCTCTCTCCAGCATACACATTAGCTCAAAGATGGAATCTGAAACGGAGCCATGACTGGTGTAGGTGACCCAAGCAGTGTTCTTAATTATTGCACCGAACACCTACACAGGAATTGTAACTTTTTTTTTCTTTTAAATATTTATTTATTTTTATTGGAAATGCAGATATACAGAGAGGAGGAGAGACAGAGAGAAAGATCTTTCAGCCCCTGGTTTACTTCCTAAGTGACTACAACAGCCACAACTGAGCTGATCTGAAGCCAGGAGCCAGGAACTTGCTCAGGGTTTCCCACGTGGGTGCAGGGTTCCAAGGCCCTGGGCCATTCTCTGCTGCTTTCTTAGGCCACAAGCAGGGAACTGGAAGGGAGGTGGAGCAGTCAAAATACAAACCAATGCCCTTATGGAATCCTGACGATTGCAAGGCTGAGGATTAACCAACTGAGCCATCATGCCGGGACCTCACGAACTGTAACTTTACAAAGGTTAAGTATGTGATATGTTAAAGCTATTCTTCAAAAGAAGGAACTGTGATCTATGTTGTTTTTTAATCTATAGTTTCTTATTCCTAGGAAGAACTGAAGAATTCACAGACCCAACTCTAAGCAGAAAAGCAGAGATCACAGAAGAAATAAATAGTTATCAATGAAAACATACCTGAAAAATGAAATTTCTCTTCAGAAAAACGAGCTAGCTGTGCACATATTCTGCTTTTTTCTTGCAACAACGTTTCTTTTAAGGCACTTTCTCTGTATCCTCTGGAATTAAGGGCTTCAATAAGCTGGTCCAGTTGTTCACATGAACTGTAAAAGCACCACCGGTTTGGCTTGTGCACAGGTTTAGGCAGCTGCGCAGAGTCATCACGCAGACCTTGGTCCATGCTGGAGGTAGGCTCAGACATCAAGGATTCTTCGGTTTTGATGGACACCTGAGGATCTTGAGCCTGCATGTTATTCTGAAATGATGAAGGTCTAGGCAGCAGCATGTCTTCAGTAAGACCAGAGTAATCCTCCTCAATAAACAATCCAGGAATGGAAGGGAAAATCCAGTACCGCCGGTACATACGGTCACGGCCCAAGGGGAAGATATTGGTACATGCTATGGCACTTTGGATTTTTTCTAAGAGCTCCTTCTCTTTTCGTTGGTGTTCTTGCTTTAAAGCTTCTTCCTCATCAATATTAAGGGGCTCTCTTGTTCCACAATTGATCTCTTCTTGCCTTCGAAGGTCTTTAAATCCAGTTGGATATCTTTTCCCTAAAATCACAAGAACATGAATCACTGTTACACATTTTACACTTTCACTAGAAAAATGATACAAAGGTATTCCAGGTCACTACTGTTAGGGACTGAACCCTGCTCCACCCCAATTCACATTGTTGAAGAATTGCCAATGTGATGTTATTTGGAAAAAGTGACTGTAAGGAAATAATTAAGGTCACAGAGTGGAACCCTAATCTGCCAGTACAGTGACCTGTACTGTAGGAGACACAGGGGCTGGAACTGGAACACAGTGCCAAGATTTTATATGTCCTGGATGCTCCACTTCCCTTCCAGCTCCCTGCTTGTGACCTGGGACAGCAGTAGAGGACAGCCCAAAGCCTTGGGATCCTACACCTGCTTGGGAAACCCAGAAAAGGCTCCTGGATCCTGGCTTTTGACTGGCTCAGCTCTGGCCATTGCAGCCTTCCAGGGAGTGAATCAGTGGATGGAAGATCTCTCTGGCTCTGTCTCCTCTCTGTAAACCTGACTTTTCAACAAAAATACATTAAAAAAAAAAAAAAAAAGGAAGAAAGAAAAAGGCATACTAGAGCTCTTGCTCTCAGCCAAGGAGACCTCACAGACACGAACTCTGTTGCCACCTTGATCTTGGACTTTTAGCCTCCAGAACTATGAGAAAACAGCTTCTTGTTGTTCAAGCCATCATGGTTTGCAGTCCAAGCAGACTAACACACTGTCGAACATCCATATAGCCCTCCTTTTAAGGCAGGGATCAGCAAACTATCTGAACAAACCAGTAAAATCCTTTAGGCTCTGTGGGTCACAGGATCTATTACAACTACTCAGATGAGAAAGACTGCTTTCAATAAAGCTCCAGTAAAGGACAGTTATTATCATTTTTCTTCCAGGTATTTTTTCTCAATTATTTAAACAGTTTTAGCTTATGAGTTATAACACAGTAGGGGGCAGGCCAGATATGGTACACAAGCTACCTTTTACTAACCACCACCTTTTTTTTTAAAAAAAAAAATGATTTGCTTTATTTTATTTGAAAGGCAGAATTACAGAGAGAAGGATAGTTAGAAAAATCCTCCATTTGTTGGTTCATTCCCCTCTCCAAATTATCACCGAGCCTGGAGCTGAGTCAATCCAAAATCAGGAGCCTTTTCTGGGTCTGCACACTGGTGCAGGGTCCCAGGACTTTGACCTGTACTGTACTGTTTTCCCAAGCCACAAGCAGGGAACTGGATGTGAAGTGGAGCAGCTAGGACACAAATTGGCATTCATATGGAATGCCAGTGCCACAGGCTGGAGAATTCACCTTTTGTGCTATCTTGCCAGTCCTTATAATTTCCACCTGGCTCAACCTTGGCTATTATGGTCAGCTGAGGAGTAAATCAGTGGATGGAAGATCTCTTTTCCTCTCTGTCTCTCCTTCTTTCTGTAACTCTGACTTTCTTTCTTTTTTTTTTTTTATTATTTTTTAAAAGATTTATTTTTATTATTTTTTTATTGGAAAGGTGGATATACAGAGAGGAGAGACAGAGAGGAAGATCTTCCGTCCGATGATTCACTCCCCAAGTGAGCACAACGGCCAATGCTATGCCGATCCGAAGCCAGGAGCGTCTTCCGGGTCTCCCATGTGGGTGCAGGGTCCCAAAGCTTTGGGCCGTCCTCGACTGCCTTCCCGGGCCACAGGCAGGGAGCTGGAAGGGAAGCGGGGCCGCTGGGATAGAACCGGCGCCCATATGGGATCCCGGGCGTGCAAGGCGAGGACCTTAACCACTTGCGCCACCGCGCCGGGCCCAACTCTGACTTTCAAAATGAATAATATATGTGTTTATATAAGACTCTATGTGCAGGCCTGTGTATAGTCATCATGTTTTTATAATGTCATTTCTTCACAAATAGTCCCTATTTTAACAATTCAACATGACCATTAGGTGGGCATTAAAAATAAAACAAAAAATCATAAACAATGTACACCTGGAATCACAAATGACACATTCCAGAGTGGCTGAATTAGTATAGTGACTTATCAATTAAAAAGCGATAAATGAGCATGCCCTTAAAAAGTTCCATTACCTCTTCTTCCCCTTTTAAGTGCTCCAGGGTCATCTTCATCTTCAGTGACTGTATCTTGGTCCAGTTCCTTTTGCTCAGTTTCTTTGCTCTCAGTGCTAGTATCAAAATCTTCCCTTTCTTCCTCCCTTTTAGTGAAAACAAAGATTACATGTATTAAGGAACATAATTCCACTCATGAAATATTTACTGCCTGCATATGAGGTACCAGGCATAATTAGGAAGTAGCAAACAACATGACTTAGAGTTCATAGTCTTGCAGAGAAAACAACTGCATAACCATTTTAAAATTTAAAAGTACTGAAATAGTTCTTCTCAGTACTAGCAGTGCATTTCAGGGAGAACTAAATCAAGTTGTAGGGACAAGAAAGGCTGAAGGCCCAGAGAAGTAACGTTTAACCTGGGAGACCAGGGAGCTGAGGAAAGATTAGGCAGGTAGGGGAGATGCTGACGGAGAAAGAAAGACCTTGTCATTTTGAAAGAAAGCAGAAATGCAAAAGTAGTAATCCAACACAGATGAGAAAAAAAAAGGCAGTCACGTCATGCTGGGTCTGCTAGAGGATTACCCAAAAAGGAATGGGGGGAAAACCTGGAGGGTGGAGAAGTAGAGGGTGACGGATGAGAAAGCACTATGGTCACTATGTGGAGAAAGCAGGAAGGGAACACCAGGCCGGATGACACCTTCCTAATCCAGGGGGCTGGCTAAGAGTTGATGGTGGTTCAGAGCAGAAAGAAATGAGTAGAGAAACTAAGAGGAAAGAAGCAAACCTCAGACAGATTTAGGCAGGCAGAGTGAACACACATGATTGTTTATTATGTTGTCTAAAATAAAGATTATATAAGCTTTGAAATATATTCTATCACTGATGTGCTACAGCCAAAGTGGGGTTTTGCAAGCTTGACCATATGCAGGAGCCAAAGATGATATGAAGCTGTAAGTAATGTGAAGATGTAGCATGTACACCAAACTTATTTGTCTTTGAAAAAAATTGTTTCAATTTTTGAATTATGTTTCATAATTTATACACCACAAAAGCCATTATCTCAGAGTATAATTTAGCAACTTTTAGTATAGTCACAAGGTTGGCAATCAATTTCAGCAATCCAAATCAAAAACTCTAAACCCATCTGTGATCAAGTTCCATTTCCTGCTGCTCCTTGCAACCACTCAACTACTTCCTATCTCAATACATTTGTCTGTTCTGACCATTTCCTAAAGAAGGAATCTTCCAATATGTGTGATTAGCTTCTTAGATAAATACTCCCTAATTTAATCACATTGTAGCTGTTATCAGAACTCTATTTCTTTGTATTGACGAGTAATTTTTTTTTGTATAATTATACTACGAAAAGGAATATGATTTTACTTATCCACCCATCAACTAAAGGGCATTGGGCTATTACTACCTTTTGTTTTGTTTTGTTTTGTTTTAAAATTTATTATCTTATTTTTATTGAAAAGTCAGATTTACACGGAGGAAAGACAGATCTTTCATCTGCTGGTTCATTCCACAGGTGGCTGCAATGGCCAGAGTTGGGCCAATCTGAAGCCAGAAGCCAGGAGCTTCTTCTACACAGATGCAGGGTCCCAAGGCTTTGCGCTGTCCTCGACTGCTGTCCCAGGCCACAAGCAGGGAGCTGGAAGGGAAGTGGAGCAGCCAAGATATGAACTGGCTCCCATATGGGATCCAAGGGATCCTAGTGCATTCAAGGGGAGGATTTAGCCACTGGGCTATTGTACTGGGCTTGTTACCACTTTTCGACTGTTCCCAGACCTCCTTGGGAGGCAGCACAGTACTCGAGCATACAGCTCAGTACTTGTGTCCCTGCTACCTACACGACCTGGGAGATTTACATGGAGTTCCTGGCTCCTGGTTTCTGCCTGGCCAATCTTGGCTGTGGCAGACATCGGGGGAATGAACAAGCAGAGGGATAATCTCTCTCTCCCTTTAAGATAAATCAAATTAAGAAAGCTTAAAACACAAGGAAAAATAAAGAATAATGCTATTGGAGCAGACATCTGGCCTGGCCGTTGGGACCCAGGTTACGACACAGTTCACACCTCACATGGGAGGAATAAGTTCCACTTTGGCTCCTGATTCAAGTTTCTTGCTGATGTGGACCCTGCGAGGCAGTGGTGAAGAATCAGGAGGCAGGGTTCTTGCCACCCACAGAGGAAACCTGGATTCAACTTCCAGTTGCAGCTCCCAGCCACTGCAGGCATTTGGGGAATAACTAGTGGATGAGAACGCTCTTAGCTTTTCTGTTTCTCTGTTAGAAATTTTGAAATTGAAAAAAAAAAAAAGAAGAAAAGTAATGCTATGAATATTTGTACACACATTGTTGGGTGAATGTACACTCTTCACTCTTTGAAGTACAGGGTATTTGAATTTTCATAAAGATGGGACAGGAGTTTAGCCTAATAGTTAAGTAAGATATCAGTTAAGATGCCCACAACCCATATTATAGCACCCAGGTTCACTGCCTGGCTATATTTCTGACTCCAGCTTCCTGCAAATGTCAAACCTTGGAGGTAGCAGAGGTGGCCACTGAATTAAGCTCCCAGCTCCCAGCTCCCAGCTCCAGTCCTAGCCAGGGACTGCCAAAAGATTTAAGGAGTGAATTAGTGGCTAGACTCTTTCTTTGCTTTCAAATACATTTTAAAAAATTCATAGGAGGGCCCAATACGATGGCTCAACTGGCTAGATCTTTACCTTGCAAGCACCAGGATCCCATATGGGCACCAGTTCATGTCCCAACTGGCACTGGGAGGTGGTAGCTTAACCCATTAGGCTACCTAGAGACAGCCTAGAGACAGTGTTCCTTTGAAGCATGGAAGTTCTTAATTTTGATAAAAAATCAAATTAAATATTTTTATTTGGTTGTTGGCAATTTAGTTAAACCTGTAACCACTGGTCTACTTTCCAAATGGCTGCAATGACCAGGGCTGGCTAGGCTGAAACCAGGAGTCTGGAGCTTCTTCCAGGTCTCCCATATGCATCTAGGGGACAAACCACCTAGGCTATCTTCTGCTGCTTTCCTAGCTGCATTAGCAGGGAGCTGGATCAAAGTGAGATAGCTAGGTCTCTAACCATGGCTTATACGGGACGCTAGCTTCGCAATTAGTGACTGCTTGCTACACCGAGCCAGTCCAAATTTTTATAAGCAATTGTAATATAAGTTTGTATGCAATTTTGGAATACTAAGATTTTTCTGAATCTTCCATTGTAGTTTTTGTATGAAGAAAACAAAAAGGCTATTATCTGATCTGAATGTAGCTTCTCTTCTACATTACGAAAAAGTTTCCATTTTTGTAGCCAATCTTTCGTTTTCATAGCCAATTTTTACCAATCTTTCTCAGTATAACAGAATTCACGGGCAAACTCTAGTTTACTTAACGTAAACTTAAGGGAATGCTGTCACTCCCTACACTGTAACAACCTTTCTCTAATCACACTCTTGTTCCTGTACAAAGCTCAGAGAACTCTAAGAAATATGGTGCATACCCTATGATTCTGATGGCAGTGGACGAGGGAGCAATTCATGCAAGAAATGTTATTGGTTAAAAAACAATTTTATCTGATAAATTATTGCTTTTAACATGCATTCTATGAAGCGATGAGTTCTTGCTTCCCTAGAATTAGTTTGAAACAGAAACTTTTTGGGAATTGTTAATACATACAATAGGAGTGTGTTCACAGCCTTGCTAACACAATTGCCATGTACCTATAGAAAAGTGCTTCTTTGGGAGCCAGCACTGGAGTTATGTGGGTGCTATGGCTTGCCATCTTAACAAAGTATGCTTTTCTGACCTGGATAACCCTGCTTGTTTTCTAGCTCCCTGTTAATGTGTCTGGGAAGGCAGTGGAGGATGACTACAGGGCTTAGGCTCCTGCCAGCCAGGTGCAGTTCCAGGCTCTCAGCTTCAGCTTGGTCAACCCTGGTTGTGGTGGTCACTTGATGATGAGTGTTGAAGATCTCTCTCTGGCATCCTGCCTTTCAAATAAAAACAATTTTAAACACAAAACAAAACAAAACAAAAAGATGGAGAGACAGAGAAAGAAAGAAATAAAACTGCTTTTCTAAATATTTGAAACTTTAAAGTTTCAGGTGTCTGATTTTTAAGACGGTTAAAGAAAATCAGTATAATTCGAACCATACCCTACGGATACATCTGCAGTCGAATTTCTTTGCTCATCTTCTTTCAGCTTTTCTTGCTTCTCTTTCATTTTTTGTTCTTGTTCCTTAAGCTTTTCTTCTTTCTTTTTACGGATTCTGAAAGTTAAAATAAACTGTTATAGTTTATGCACTGTAAAGATATCTTGTCTTTAATTACCAAATTATGGAAAATTCTCCAAAGCATATTAAAAACTATAATGTAGTAATCCATTCAAATTTCTCTGTAAAGCCATCAAACATCAGTGTTACACTGTAATACATTACAAAATATAGATTTAGATGCAAATAACTAATTATCTTACAGGAGCATAACTCTCTTACCTAGCAGCTGCTTCTTCCCTCTCTTTTCGATGCTGTTCCGCTTTTAGCTCCCGGAACTCCTGCTTTGCCTGTCGTAATACATCAACATAATCTTCAATAAAATCCCTAGTAGAAACTAGGGTCAGTAGCTTCCCACAGAGAGCATGGAGTATCTTCATTTTTTCTCCTATAAAAGAGATGTAAATAAATTTTGGATAATTAATGACAAAACAAAACAAAAACCACAAACTTCTGTTTTGTCATTTAATGTAAAAATGCAAAAAAGGGGGAACTGTGTTGTTGCACAACGGGTTAAACCACTACAAACAATGCCAGCAACTCATATCAGGACTGGTGTGAGTCCCAGGTACTGTTTCCAATCCACCTTCCTGTTAATATTCCTGGGAAGGCCCTGGATGATGGCTCTCACGCAGTTAGGCCTCTGCCACTGATGTGAGAAACCTGGGTGGAGTTCTGGGTTCCTGACTCAGGCCTGAAGCAGCCCCAGCAGCAGTGGCCATTTGAGGAGCAAACCAGCAAACGAAAGATCTCTCTGTCTCTGTAACTCCTTCAAACAAACAAACCAGCCAACCTTTAACAAGTTTAAAAACTGACTTACTAGAACTTTTCATCAGCCACTTCATTTTCCTAGGCATGAGACACACAGGCAGGCAGGAAGTGGGCAGGCTGTAAAATGCGATTTGCAGTTTACCTGGAGTCAAATCATACACGGAAGTACTTGACAGCTTCTTCAGCAGACTGGGATTGCTCAAGCGGAGCTCCATGCAAGCATCGTCTGTAGCGTCAAACCCTCCTCGTTTCTGGTATCTGTACTTGGCATTTGCTGATGTGACATCAGCACCTGAAGCTAGAATGTGCAGTCTGAGGATCTCAGAGAGAGTGCAGCTGTCAAGATCCAAGCTTTTCAAACTGCAACCTATAGTTGTTAAAAATGAAACCGTTATTTAGATTACAAATAATTATTTACTAATACAAAATGTACCTTTATAAATTGAAAATAAAAAGCCAAACAAAAAAATAAAACCCACACATACCCTGGTGTAACTGTGGCCATGCAGCTGCCAAAGATGCAACTGCAGACAGTGCAGATTTTGTGGGGTCTGCATCTTCATCCAAAGCCTCTGTTAAATCTTTAAGGAAATAAATACTTTATTCTAGTGCAAATCGGCTTACATATTTGGGAATAAGGCCTTCTAAAATGATGAAAGAAACAGCAAACAATAACATTCAGGAAGCTTGCAAAAATCAACACTAGATAAAAACATTCATATTCTGCCTAGTCTGCACCTACAAGTCCCAAAACATGAACTACACACTAACATTTTCCCTACAAAGAGAAGACAATTTCCAAAGCAACAACAAGCACTTACATGTTTCAAAACATGATTAACATGCATTTTAGAATTAGAAATAAATCCCCTTTCACTCTAAACTTCAAAGAACGGTCTACTTTGAAAACTGGATTCTACCTAAAAATATTCTTTTACACATATTCTAAGATGAAACCATAACAAAGTACAAGTTATAATCATCACAACAAAAAAGCTAAAAGGACTTAGGCACTGTTGTCCTTACTAATTTATCATCATTAACATGCCTACTATTTTAATTTGAAGAATTTCTAACCCAAAAATAATACAAAGAGTTCCCTGCATTTTCTAAATACACTGTGACATCATAAATGTGTACACAACTTCAGATTAAGAGTCAGATAATGTGGCAGTCTTAGTTCTGCCACTGCCTAGTTAAGATACCCTGGAGTCAAATCACTTCATCTGGGCTTCGTTTTCCTTAAAAGGGTAAGTCTAGATCAACAGTTTCAAATTCTTCAAAAACCAAAATATTTATTGGAAGCTCAACATAACAGCTCAAAGCTGCCCTTGTTAAAGTGGGGTGAGAAAAGGTGTTCTGCCAGGTCATCACTCCAGCTTCCCTCCAACTGCCCTCAGGCATCTCTGAACAACTTGTAGAGCACTTCGGACTACAGGTTAAAAATCACTAGGCTAATCTCATTCTATTTCCTTAACCTTCCATCAGATGATTTCCCTTATTAAAGTTTATAGCTTGACAAAACTAAACCCAGAGAACTGAAGTACTGTCCTTTACTAAGAAAAACTGGGCTCTGGGATAATGCCTGATTTCAACTGCTGTCAATTACATGACATTTAATCCAGAAACGGGACAACACAGTAGTTAACTGACCATATATACTTTGCACATATACCAAAGTCATTTCTAT
This sequence comes from Ochotona curzoniae, assembly GCF_017591425.1. NCBI lineage: Eukaryota > Metazoa > Chordata > Mammalia > Lagomorpha > Ochotonidae > Ochotona > Ochotona curzoniae. The sequence goes on along the minus strand of NW_024467122.1, from coordinate 30,918,322 downwards.
GAGGCCTCATCTAGCCCAAATGACAGACCGTGTATTTTTCTGTGCCAGGGAAATCCTAGATCTAAAGTTTTCTCAATTATCATTTTTTAACATGAAGCCAAACAAAGTTCACAGACACTCTAAAGCTAACAACAGTACCAGGTAGACAACTGTAAAGTATACTGGCTCCCTTTTATGGCAGCAGCTGGCATTGTAACCTACATTATCTGTGGACAACTATAATTTCCTAGAACAAAGACCTTAAAGACCTAAGGAAATGATCCACCAATGAAACGGCAGATTACTTTTAACTGTGTCAAATAAAAAAATGTGTTAAATACTTAAACTATGTGAGGACGCTCGTGTTCCTATGCTTTGAAAGGTTTTTAAATTCAAGATGTCAGACTAATAGAAGAATGAAGTTATTTGGAACAACATGTTTAAAACTGCAAGTCAAAATTTGATATTTGATATAAAAAAATGAGCAAGTCAAAAATCTCCTTGAAGACAGGTGATAAGCAACATCTGTGGAAAAATACTGAAGGCTTTCTAAAATGTTACCTACTTTGAAGCAATACAGTGTATTTATTAGGAGTCAGACTGAGTTTATATCCTATTACTTCCTTTTTAGTTGTGTCTCAAGTGTCATTTTCTTGATACGTAAAATGTAGAACGTAATTACAGCTACCTCACAACAGCATGCAGGTTAAATGAAGCAGTTTCTTAGTAACTTGCATCACTTACACTAACTAGCTGCACTATAGTAAATAACCTCAATGAACCTCAGTTTTGTCATTGCCAACATAAATTCAAACTTTTTCCCTCTGTCCTGTTCCCACCTTGCTTGAAACAGCATAAAACACCTTACTATTAAGACCATGTAAGTAGAATATCTAATCCCATCAGCTGGTTCTACTACCTCCAAGATGATTATGGAAAATATTTTTTGTTACTGGGATGGGAGGGAAAATCACATATTTTATGACTTTTCATGAGGAAAAATCAAGTTGTGTCTGTGGAAACAATCTAGGGACTTTATAGAATCAACATGTAAAATGTAACCAATAATAGGGAAGTGACAGATGGGTGACAAATGTCAAGCTCCTTTTTTTGGTTATTTCTCCTTAACACTTAAATAATGAGTATTTCTAAAGGGGCATTTATTTGTTGCCAATCCTTATTCAGAGAACTAGAACTGGTATTTATAGTGACTTTCGTTCAGTAGAGTTATAAAAACTATAGACAAACAAATCATGAGTAGCAAATACAATGATAATATAAACACTAAGAATTTAATATTTTTCTTTTAGCCTAGCTGTTTTTTCAACTTAATTCCTTTATCATCCCATTTTCTAACTCAGATCTTCCAAAAATTACAGAACTAATCTGCTTTAAATCCTGAATTATATACAGCTTGATACTTTGTCTAAGTTCAGAACTTGGTTAATAATCCTATATTATTGCCAATTATTAAGTTCACATATGGCTAGAACAACAAATACTTTTACCTGGGCTGCTTATTGAGATGACAATAGGGTTCATATTGCTAAAATAGTCTTGTTACAGGACCCATTATATCAGCACAAGCTTGAAAATATATTGTGTTTGAGAGTTCAGGCCATAAAATCAAAAGGCAACCAATTTCAGGTACATGTACATCAATACTATGTTGCCTCAAAAGCCAGGGCACAGGAGAAAATGGCTCAGACTAAATTATCCCACCAAAACTATCTCAGTTGGAGGAATGTTTAATCTTTTTGTACCAACACTGTGCTATCAAGACATTTTTCCCAAATAATTTCTTATTGTGACTTATTACATTATACTGAAGCATTGTTGAATCAAGTTTCTGGTCCTAAATTTCACTTGTGGCTAAGTTCACAGAGTGTTACTCAAAAACAGAATTCAATCTCCTAATATAAAAATGGATATGTCCTAAAGTTTTTCCTAGATTAAAAAAATGTTTCAAAAGCCATTAGAAGCAGGTTACATTACAATTTTTAATAAAAGAAAAATCATAATAATCTTGTTAGCATAAGACTCAATGACAGACAACCTGAACATATATTTTCTAACTGTAAAAGCCAGTTAATCTTAAAATGATGGGTTTATCAGCAATAATGTTAACTCTGACCTTTGGTGTCAGCATCAGCTATTTGCTCTTTGGCTACTTCCTCTTCTTCTTCAGCTATTGCCTGGAAGATTGCAGTCAGGAAGAAAAAAAGCAATTCACATAGTGGGCCTTCACTGTCATTTCCTACAAGAGCTTCCTCTAACACTTCTGTAAACAAAATGTTTAAAATAGATTTAAAGTTCTGCTCATATCATGAAAAAAATCAAGCCCATTAGAAAACAAACATTTAACATTATAGCCTGTGTAACTACTTTCATGAAAGAAACAAGTATTATCACAGGCAACATATAAAATATCTAATAATGATCACAAAATGATAAAGATCACAAAGCAGTTACTCCATCCAAGGACACCAAAACAACCTCAACAGATCAATGAAATATTTCCTCTGCGTAAGTATGAGGTACAAATTTTAAAATTATATTTTTATTCTAATTTGAATAATGCAAATATTTATACGGTTATCTCACATTTCTAGGACAACATGGGACATTACTGCTTACACAATAGCACCTGCAAGAGGTAATTATCATCACTAGTTTTAATTCTAACATTGTGACCAAGTGATAAATAAATGTTTCTTATTTAGCTCTTACATCAGCACTGTTCAGATTTTCTGTTCTGCAAGGCACTACATACAACTCGCCTCCTTAGCTCAAAAGCAAAGGGGTTTCAGAGAGGGTCTACAGAGATCATAAGAACACAAATTTTCAAGAAAAGTTTATTTTTATTTGAAAAGCAGTTACATAGAAAAAGAGAGAGTGAGACCTTCCATTTATTGGTTCATTCTCCAGGTGGCTGCAGTGGCTGGAGCTGAGCCAATATGAAGCCAGGAACTAGGATTTCTTTCCCAGTCTTTCACATGAGTGCAGGCACTCAAGGACTTGAGCCATCCTATAAAGCCTTCCTAGGCTGTAAGCAGGCAGCTGGACTGGACACTTGATGCTAGCATGACAGGTGTAGACAGCCTGCTACAGCCACAGCACTAGCCCCAAAACAACTAATATATTCAATTAAAAAATTTTTTTTAAATTGGGGCCTGATGCGATAGTGCAGTGGTTAAAATCCTTGCCTTGCATGCCCAGGATCCCATATGGTCACCAGTTCTAATCTGGCGGCCCTGCTTCCCATCCAGCTCCCTGCTTGTGGTCTGGGAAGGCGGTCGAGGACGGCCCAAGGCCTTGGGACCCTGCACCCGTGTGGGAGACCCAGAAGAAGCTCCTGGCTCCTGGCTTCGGATTGGCTCAGCTCCAGCCGTTGTGGCTGCTTGAGGAGTGAATCATCGGATGAAGGATCTTCCTCTCTGTCTCTTCTCCTCTCTGTATATCTACTTTCTAATAAAAATAAATAAATCTTTAAAAATTTTTTTTCCTATTGGAAAGGCAGATATACAGAGAAAAAGATCTTTCGTCTGCTGATTCACTCCCCAAGTGGCCGCAACAGCTGGAACTGAGCTGATCTGAAGCTAGGAAGTCCTCCATGTCTCCCATGAGGGTGCAGGCTTTGGGTCGTCCTTGACTGCTTTCCTCAGTCCACAAGTAGGAAGCTGGATGGGAAGTAGGGCCACCGGGACAGAAACCAGTACGCATGTGGAATTCTGGCACATGCAAGGCGAGGACTTCAGCTGCTAGGCTACCGTGCTGGGCCTGACAACTACTTTTTTAAAAGCATACTGTAATACTGGAAAGACAAGTGTATAAACAGAAAATAAAATACAAGATAAAAGTACTATCTATACAAGATTTAGGAGAGGGAGTAATTAACTGTGGAGTTGTGATGCATTGGAGATGCTTACTAAAGAAGTAATACTTGAGGTAGGTTGTAAAGGATTCAGTATTGGAGCACAAGTTCAAGTCCCAGCTACTCTGCTTCAGATGCCGCATCCTACTGACACACCAGGAAGACAGTGGAACGTCACTCAGTTCCTTGCATTTTGCTCCCTATGTGTGAGATCCAGGTGGAGGCTAGGCCAGACCAGGCTTTGTGGCCATTGATACCACGTTACCAAGCTGAACTTGAAACCTCCGCATGCTGAGCTGGAGCAGGGTTTTGAGAAGTGGAAAGGCAGGCCCGGTGTTTCTAAAACACACCTGATGATTGTTCAGCACCCATGATGGGAATGTGTGTGGAAGGAAGGAGAAGTTGATTCTGGCTTTGGCCTGGAGTTATTTGGGGTGTGACTCAGCAGATGGTAGAACTCTTTCTCCTCTCTAACTGCTTTTTAAATAAACAAATATATACATAAATCTTTTTAAAAAGAAACTTTTTCTATTTATTAGCTAAAAATACAAAGTTTGATACCAATCCCTCATTAAATTCTATAGACATTTTAAAGTACACTGGCAAAACAAAAATCAGGCAATGACTCGTTTGCAAACCCACACATACCACACTTTGTACCGAACTGATGATCAATTTCTCCATTCTCTCCAATTCCAGGTAATCTATGATGGCCCTGACCAATGGGATGCAGCAAAAACAAAGCAGGGCCAGCATCAGGTCTGGCTGTTTCTGCTTTCTGCCACACCACGTGTGCCTGAAGAAGCCATGCTGAGCAGCTGACCACGTAAGCCTGTAGACAGCAACCTCCAGCTGGTTTGTGACTCTTAACCACATGAATCACTCAATGAACTAGACAGCTAACTAAGTCCAATGACACTACTGCACTTTAAAACCTTTTTAAAAACAGTAAGAAAAGCAATTTTAGGGTTAACTACAATACAACAACAGATAACCAGAACAAGCCAAAATACTTGCCTAGGGTTACTCCCTCAGGAAATTCATCCTGAAGATCAAAAAGTTCTCCAAACGCATTAAGGAACTCCAAAACCATCAGAGCATCACCAAAAATTTCAGGAGGTAGTCTAGTTTTCACTGGAGTTGGTTCTGGAAGTTCCTGCAAAATTAGACAAATGATATAATTATTCAAGTCAAGTACAGGAAAATTTCAAAAGGTAAATACAATACTCTATCTAGTAAGAATTACCTCATGGAAACTAATGGATCTTGCCTCGGATGTTTATCATAATGCTTCTGGAATTTTATGACTTATTTCAGCTTCACCAAAGGGACTGTGAGATAGGTATTAGCTATTTTTGCCACAAACCTAATTTGTCAGACACTAGAAGAGGTCTTTATTTGGTGGGAGGGGCAGCTGTGGGGCAGAGAAAGCAGAAGCAGAGAGAGTGCATGAGGGAAAGAGAGAGAGAGAGAGAGAGAGAGGTAGGGAATACAGCAGGTAGAAAGCAGAGAGAGGGCAGAGAGCAGGACAAAGGGAAGGCAAGTTTCTGGCATAGAGGTGGGTACTGGGAGTGCAGGACCGCCAGAGTGGCAGATGCAGCTGTACGCAGGCAGCAGGGATAAGTGCCAGGGGCTTGGTGAATAGAGCCCTCAGGTACAGGGTCATGAAGTACAGCAGACTGGTGGATCTAGAGGCTGGGAAGCTTACACAAGAGGGCCTTAAGGAGGTCGAGACCTAGCAGAAGCAGGTATTTAAAGTGGCACTGGCCTAAGATGGGAGGGTCTCATTAGTCTTCGAGGCTACTGTCCAAGTCACTCCTTACAAAAGGGACATTTTTCTTCCTCAAACTTAGAATGTAATTTTAGGTTGAAGTGTGTAAAAGGATTACTAAATCTAGGCCTTGAAATCAAACTAACTGCAACTAACATCCTCAATGTAATACCTCCTTATGACAAAGAACATAATGAATATATCACTATCAATTTAGAAATGGTACCTAATGAGATGAATGGGCTTGGCTTATATACTTCAGTCATGTCTGGCATCAGGCAGAATCCCCAACAAGCAATCAAGCAAAATGGCTACAGAGTTTATTAGATTATCAAGGATCATACAACTGAAAAACTGCTACCTACAGAAAAATTATTATCAAGCCCTGATATAAAACACTAACAATGTGCTAGCTTGGAATCTGAAGTATGAACATTTGCTTAATTTGCTTTTAACTCTCAGTTAAATTTAAAAGGTTGCTATCAAACAGGAGATTTTATCAGCAAGGTCACTTTAGTAAATAAATGTGTGTGCACAAGCATGTAACATGTTTACTGTACCTTAAGATCATCACATTCCATGTCTTCCCTAGGTTTACTCCACTGTTTCAAGTATTCCATATATTTTCGCTTTTCTTCACGTAATTTCTCTCTTTCCTGTTTAAAAAAAACAAAAACAACAAAAACAACAACAACAACAAAAAAACAGTTAGTGAAGCTTCTTGGAAGATGTGTGTAAGACAGCATAGAAATGCACACAACTGGGCCTTACCTCAGATCTACCACTCCAGGAACTCTTGTTAGAATCCAGCAGCTCATTTCACTAAGTACTTTAAACCACTAACCGCATTAATGTCACAAACTACTATGTTATCAACATTGCCTATAGCAGCTCTACCCCTAAAACGAAGCCTTCCCTTATAGCCAGACATACATTTATTATTTTCAAGATTCATTTGTATTGGGTAAAGCGTGGAAATACCAAGCAGCAACAGTAAGTTAAAACATCATGAGCATACAGCTGAGGGACTTCTCTTTCTTGTAATCCAGGCTATTTCTCAGGCTCCCTGGACATTTGTTTTGTTTTGTTTTTTTAAGGTAGAAGGAGAGACAGAGAGCATTTTCATCTGCTGTTTTACTTTCCCAATGGCTGGGCTGGGCCATTACATAATGAACCCTATAAACGCCCCTGGGAAGCAGGTGATGGCCCAAGTACTGGAATCTGCCATTCACGTGGGAAATCTGGGTGGAGTTCTGCCTCCTGATTCAGTGTGGCTATCTCTGCCTGATGAAGGCATCTAGAGAGTGAACCAACGGATACAGAAGCTTTCAAACAAATAAAATAATTAAATCTTAAACAAAACAAATCTACACACACGTGACAAACACGTAACCATTATGTGCACAGAAGTCTTTAATAAGCCCTTATCCTTTGACCAATTATTCTACTGGTACAAATTTATCCAGGAACAATGTCCAAGAAAAAAAAATACTATATTCAGATATTAGAACATAGCAGAATTTATCAGCAAAAATTATAAATCATTTATAGCTATCTGAAAATAACAGATACTGTTATTAGTACATTTAGATTATTTACCAACATGAAGGAATGCTAAGAAAATGTTAGTTTAAAAAGTACATAAAATTATATTTAGTGGGTATTATTTATTTTTTGTTTTTCATTAAAAAAATGTTTTTGTTAGTTTTTATTGGATGATATTATTTAAAGCCTGGAATAAAGACTGGAAATGTTAATTCTGTTTATAAGAATTACCATTAGGCAACATGTAACTTTTAAAATATTTTATTATTTTTATTGGAAAGTCAGATTTACAGAGAGGAAGTGATACAAAGATCGTGTTTATTGCTTCATTCCCCAAGTGGATGTGATGGCTGGAGCTGAGCCAATCCAACGTTAGAAGCCAGGAGCTTCTGGGTCTCCCACGTGGCTGCAGGGTCCCAAGACTTTGGGTGGTTCTCTCCTGCTTTCCCAGGCCCCAAGCAGGGAGCTGGATGGAAAGTGGAGCATCTGGGATATGAACCAGTGTCTGTATGGGATTCTGGCACGTACAAGGTAAGGACTATAGCCACTAGGCTACCGTGCCAGGTCCTACATGTGGCTTTTTATTCTCTTCATTCTCTGGTTGTGAACTTGAATTGGACCCAAGACTACCACCTCAATAGCCTTTTAAAATTAAAGAAGATACTGTTGTGTAATTTAAATTACACAGTGTGTAACAAGAACTTCAGTGAATATCCCAAGTTGTTTATTGAGAACTCTAAGGAATTGGATCTACCACTGAAGACTACAGAAAAGATGTACTTAGTTGACTACTGTTGGCAATATAATTTGTTATAGTGTTTATGTGTTTTATCTTTTAAAGTTTTACGTATCTTCTTCCCACAATCACAAGAGCATTTTACTTTTTTAAAGAAAGGTGTATTTGGGCCTAGCGTGGTTGGTAGCCTAGTGATTGAAGCCCTCGTCTTGCATACGCCGGAATCCCATGTGGGCACTGATTCATGTCCCAGCAGGCCTGTTTCACATCCAGGTTTCTGCTTGTGGTCTGGGAAAGCAGTTGAGGATGGCCCAGAGCCTTGGGAATCTGCAACCATGTGGGAGACCCAAAAGAATCTCCTGGCTCCTGGCTTTGGATTGGTTCAGCTCCAGCCACTGTAGCCACTTGTGGAGTGAGTCAGGTGATGGAAGAATTTTTTTGTCTATCTAATCTTCCAATAAAAATAAATAAATCTTTAAAAAAAAAAAACTTATTTTTATTAGAAAGGCAGATTAACAGAGGAAAGACAAAGAACCTCCATGCTGTGCTTCATTCCCCAAGTGGCCACAATGGCCACAGCTGAGATGGTCTCAAGTCAGGAGCCATCCTCTACTGCCTTACCTGGCCACAAGTAGAGAGCTGGATTGAAAGTGGAGAGGATAGGACATGAACTGGTGCCCACAGAGAACGCTGGTACTTGTTGGTGGAGGATTAACTTAATGAGCCACTCTGCTGGCCACCAGAAGAGCAGTTGAAAAGAGGTTTGGGCTGAGGTGTGGTGCAGTAGGTTAATTCCAATGTTATTTGGGTGTGGGTTTGAGCTTCAGCTGCTCCTCTTTCTATTCAGCTCCCTGCTAAGGTGCCTGGGAAGCAGGGAGTGTTGGGCCATTGCCATCCACATGGGAGAGCTTGCTCATACTCCATGCTCCTGGCTCAGTCCTGGACATTGTGGCCATTTAGAGAATGAATCAGTAGATTAAAGAACAACCTTTGTGTCTCTCCTCTCTAACTCAATTAATAAATCTGTTAATAGTTTTTATTTAAAAAGATTAAATTTAAGTGAGGTATAAAGGAATATATAGACATAATATTCTTACCTCAGTGCTTTTTATTAAACAACACTGCTTAGTGTTCCATGCACATTTTAAAAAGTGAACAAAAGTGGCAAAAGCACTTGAAATTTCACCATGTAAAATATGTAATGAAATATTTCTATGTAGCGACTATGGGTAACATATTCAAGTGAATACCTTTTCTCTTTCTATTTTAAGCCTCTCTTTTTCTTCTTTTTTCTTTAGTCTCTCTTCTTCAACAATTTTCTTCAATTCTTCTCTCTTTTTCTCTTTATCTTCCTTTTCTTTTTTCTTGGCTTGTAGGGCATCAGCTCTTTCCCTTTTTAATTTGGCCCTTTCAAAAGCTGAGGAGAAGGTCAAACTTAGAACCATATACAGTTGTAAAACAAAACAAAACACACACTGGGCATTTTCTGCTATAAGAAGAATTCTTAAAATTAGTTAAGGTTAATTAGTCTAATAGTACAGCATGAAATTCCTGAAAGGACCTAGCAGGTGATTAAAACAGAAAAGCAAATTGACAGTGCTTAAAACAAACTACACAACTGGGACAAACATTCTACCGTGTAAGCTCAAATACATAAGCTTGTGGTCTGAGAACTAGCACTGGGTCATCACCTTGTTGAAAAGACAAACTCAGCCTTGTCAGGCCTACTGACAATCTCCAACAAGATCCTTCAAGTAATTTCAAACAAGTATTGGTAGTTATGTGAGGGAAAAAAAATACTTACAAATAAAAAAATAAATAAACCAGAAAACATCATTTAGAAAAAGTCACCACTACAGCACCAAAAAAAAAATTCTTTCTTATCCCAAAACAGTTTTTGGAAAGGGTTTAAAACTTACCCAGTGACTTCATTTCTTCTTGTCTCAAAAGTTTGTCTCTTTCCTTAATCGCTTTGTTTCTAAAACCTACAATATTCTGCTGATTAACACAGTCATCCTAAAAAAAAAAAGCCAAGAAACCAAAGTGGTAGATAATAAATTACATAAATTGATGATCTATACAGTAAGTCTAAAAAACACAAAACAGGAAAGGCTCTTACCAATGATATATTCTTCATATTGAAACTACTTTCAACTATCAATTCACTTGACAGGCAGGAGAGAGGGAGAGAACCATCCGTTCGCTGCATTTGCTGATTTATTCCCTAAATACATACTAGGAACCAGAATGTGAGCCATCACTTGCTGCTTCCCAACAGACTTATTAGTTGGAGAAACAGAGTAGCCAGGTCTTAAACTTTGGCACTCTGATATGGGAAGCGGCATTCCAAACAGGGACTCCGCCATTATCTCACATGCTTTTCACTAAAATGAGTTTTAATCTTAAACTAAAACTGAACTTTGATTGGAAGTGAAGCAACCAGGACATGAACCAGCACCCATACATGATGCTGGCATTACAGAGAAAAAAACTCAGCCTGTTGAGCTACAGAACTGAGCCCTAGAAAAATTAATTGTATAGCTCTACGAATTAGTACAAGAACATCCTAGTAAAAGTAAAATGGATAGACTTAAAAAAGTGCATTGGAAAAAAAAACTTCCTGTTTGCTTTATAAAGCAGACAACAGAGACACCAAATATTAAACAGGCAGAGAAAGACATATGAGAAACATTTTTAAGGTAGGTATTGTAGTGGGTTAAGCCACTTTGACACAGCCTAGAAAGGAATGCTGGTTTGAGTCCCAGTGACTCTGCTTCTGATGCAGCCCATGGTGTGTCTGCCAATACAGAGAATGGCAGCTCCAGTATTACAGTCCCTGTCACCTATGAAGGAGATTCAGGCAGAGTTCCTAGACTCTGGTACAGCTTGGCTCAAACCCTGCAGTTGTAGCCATTTGGGGGAATAGAGCAGAGAATGGAAAGTCCTCTCCCTCCCTGTCACTCTGCCTTTCAAATAGATATCCTCCAAAATTATTTTTATTTATTATTTATTTTTAAAAGATCTATTTATTTTTATTACAAAGTCAGAGATACAGAGAGGAGGAGGGACAGAGAGGAAGATCTTTCATCTGATAATTCGCTCCCCAAGTGACCGCAATGGCTGGTGCTGTGCCGATCAGAAGCCAGGAGCCTAGATCCTCTTCCGTGTCTCCCATGTGGGTGCAGGGTCCCAAGGCTTTGGGCCATCCTTGACTGCTTTCCCAGGCCACAAGCAGGGAGCTGATGGGAAGTGTGGCTGCCGGGATTAGAACTGGTGCCCATATGGGATCCCAGTGTGTGCAAAGTGAAGACTTTAGCAGGCTACTGCACAGGGCCCACAACATTAATTTCATCCCATATCACTACAGCATGACAAATTTGAAATCAGACTCAAATCCCAGCTTTCATAGTACTTCAAGGAAGTAATCTTTGTGTCTACCTACAGTTTGGGATACTTGCATCTCACAGCAGAGTGTCTAGGTTTGGATTCTAACACTGTCCCTCATTCCAGCTTCCTGCTAATGCCATGGCAGGCAGCGGGTGATAGTTCAAACAGCTGGGTCTGTGCCACCACATGGAAAATAGGGTTGAATTCTGGGCTCCTAGCTTTAGGTTGGACTCCAAAGACTGGCAGAGGTGAACCAGTCTGTTTCTGTGGCTTACAAACAATAAGAGGCAATTTATCATGCCTTCTGAAAGCCTAAACCACATAGAATGCTTTTTCTTACACAACGAAAGGCACTATCATTGAATGGATGTCGTGCTATCTTTGAAAACTTCAGATTACAAAGCCAGTGCCTATGATTTTAAGTCTTTTTATATGCTACATAACTATGGTCAACTAAAAAAAAAAAAAAAAAAAGACTTTGGGCCCGATATTTGCATAGTGGTTAAGATGCTGTTTGAGGGTCGGCACCATGGCTCAACAGGCTAATCCTCCATTTTCATGCACCACATTTCACATAGGCGCTGGTTCGTGACCCAGTTGCTCCGCTTCCCACCCAGATCCCTGTTTATGGTCTGCTTATGGCCTGGGACAGCAGCACAGAGGGTGGCCCAAGTCCTTGGGTTCCTGCACCCATGTGGGAGACTTGGAAGAGGCTCCTGGCTTCAGACTGGCTCAGTTACAGCCATAGTGGCGATTTGGAGAGTGAATCAGCAAATGGAAGATCTTTTCCTCACTGTCTCTTTTTCTCTGTAAATCTGCCAATGAAAATAAACAAACCTTTAAAAAAAAGTACTTATACGAATGACAGAAGGGCTCAGTAAAAGGAAAGAAGGGACATTAGAATATCTCAGGTTTGTCCTGTTCTCTTACAGCAGTCAAGTCTTGTTGCCAACAACTAACTAAAATTGAGAAATGAACTGAAGATTGAGTACATTATGCTGACGATGCTGCAAACTGCATTTAGAAGTTTGGGAATGTGATTTGTAAATCAGCAATCTATAGCCAGTGGAAGGAAACAAAACAATGCACTGAATAAGAATAGGGGGAAATGGAAAAGACAGAAAAACAGCAATTAAAGAATTAAAATTATATAAGAAAAATTTCCTTTGACTCAGGCAACTTTACCTTGCCATCAGTTTGCTCAATTCCAGAAACTTTCCAAGTGTCCTTGCTCCCTGAACTGGAAAATCGCAATGACCCAAGGGAAGAAAGTTGCTGATAGTTAAAGGTGAGAAAAATTAGAAAATGGGCAAAGAATTTGTTGAAGCAAATTAGACATTATTATGAAGCAAACATTTTAGTACCATTTGCTTGTACAGAGTTTGGTAGTGAGCCCCAAGGATAACTATGCTTCCTACTTCATTTTCCCATTACATTCCTTTACATGCTCACAGCTCAGCTATGCTATGGTAGACTGTTTACAGATAAAATACAAGTCCCCCAACCCTTGTTTATGCTCCTTCTTCTGACTGAAACACATTTCTGTGTCATCATTAGAAATCTTCCATTTTGTCTAGAGCATTACAGCTTTCTTCAAGCCTTACATACTTCTTTCCAGTCAGGAGTCACTGTTCTTTATATTTCAATGTGTTTATTCCATGCATTTTATCCTTTACCTGCTTTACAGGTCCATAAGTGCTCATCTGCTTGCTTCTTTTAGGTAATAAAATCCCTGTGGTATGACAACCATGTCCAATTCACACCTGACATTATTTTTTTTTTTCTTTTAAGATTTATTTACTCTATTTGAAAGGCAGATTTACAGAGAGAAGACAAGTCTTCCATTTGCTGGTTCACTTCCCAAATAGCAGCAATGGCCTGAGCTGATCTGAAGCTGGGAACCAGGAGCTTCTTCCTGATCTGCTACATGAGTGCATGGGGTCCAAGGCCTGGAGCCAATCTCCACTACTTCCCCAGGCCATAAGCAGAAAATTAGTTAGGAAGTAGAGCAGCTAGGATATGAAACAGCACCCGTAGAGGATGCTGGCAACATAGAAGGAAGTTGGCCCCTTACTTAATCTTTCTTTGGAAAGTCAGATATACCGAGAGGAGGAGAGACAGAGGAAGATCTTCCATCCATTGATTCACTCCCCAAGTGGCCACGACGGTGCGTGGAGCCGAGTTGATCTGAAGCTAGGAGCCTCCTCCAGGTCTCCCACACGGGTGCAGGGTCCCAAGGCTGTCCCCGACTGCCTTCCCAGGCCACAAGCAGAGAGCTGGATGGGAAGCTGGGCTGCTAGGATTAGAACTGGCACCGATATGGGATCCCGATGCGTACAAGGTGAGGACCCTAGCTGCGAGGCTACTGCACCAAGCTCTCACCTGACACTTCTAAAAACCCCACTACTGACCAGTTACCATCACAGTGCATACACGCACGCACACACTCACTCTCTCACAGGATTCTTCTCACAGGTTGTAGGGGGTAAAGATAATCAAACATTGTTCTTGATTCTAAACACTGATTAACATTTAAAATGTCATTTTTATTTCTTCTCTACTTACTTGACTAACAGACAATCTTTTGGGAGGCCTTCCTCTTCTCCTATTGGCTGGACTGAAGATAAACGTGGACAGATCATCAGGAAATAAGTAAGAAAGATCTCGTTCTGTAATTTTATATGTCAAAACAGACGATACCTTAATAACAATAAAAAAAAAAAGATTCAGGTTACAATAATATATTAGTAAGCCATATACAGAGATACCACTATAGATCAAATGACCACTACTAACGCTATTAAAGATCAGGTAAAAAAAATTAGATTTTCATGCATAATTATATAGTGAAATATATTTTAGTTGGTTTACTTAATCCTTTTCTAAACTATGAGCATAATTAATCTTGACAGGAAGATAATCAAAACTCAAAAAAATACAATCATTCACTTTGCCTTTGGCTAATTTTCCTAAAATTTTCTACGTAAATAAGTACTGGAAGTGCTACCACTCTGGTATAGCAGGTAAAGCTGCTCTCTGTGGTACTGGTATCTAATATGGGCACCAGTTCAAGTTTCAGGTGCTCTATTTTTCCATATCTACCTCTTTGCTAACGTCCTTGGGAAGCAGTGGAAGATGGCCCATTTCTTTGGGCCCCTGAGCCCACATGAGACACCTGGAAAAAGCTCCTGGCTCCTAGTTTTGGACTGGCCCAGTTCTGGCTGCTGTGGCCACCTGTTTTTCTTTTTGTAATTTTGCCTTTCCAGTAAAATATTGTAAGGAAAAAAACCCATATTCAATATCAAAACCCACAGTTTTCATTTTTGTTTATTTTTATTATATTTTTATTTCCCTAACTGTATTTTTCTTTTTTCCATTATTATTTTTCTCACTGTTTTAATATTTCCATTTTTTAAAGAAATATTTATTTATTATTTGAAAGTTACAGTGACAGTGGAGAGACAGAGCTTTGATCCACTAGTTGACTCTCCAGATGAATGCAACGGCTGGGACTGGGTCAGCCTGATAAAGCAGCATCTTCTGATCCCAAATGGGTGGCAGGGAACCAACCACTTGGATCACCTTCTGTTGCTTTTGCAAACAAAGAGCTGGATCAAGAGTAGAGAATCTGAGACTCAAATTATATGGTATGCTGATGTTGCAGGCAGCCTTACCCACCATGACACAATGCCCTGATAATTTTATTTTTAAATGATCCACAATAATCATTTACACTTCTGGTCCCTGATATGGGTGCAGAATCCCAAAGACATGAACCATTCTCTGCTGCCTTCCCAGGCCACAAGCAGGGAACTGGAACAGATGCAGATCAGCCAGGACTTGAAGCAGCACCCACATAGGATGGTGGTGCTGCAGGCAGAGGCTTGACTTGCTACACAACTGTGCCTGCACTCCCCTCATGGTTTTCTATCTTTAATATGAACTAAATACTTCATATCTTTGAAATCTAGTTTTTGTACAGCCCTTGTCTATTTTCCTGCTGGATTATAGTCTTTTTATTTGTGGAATGGTTTATTTAGTGGAGCCAATAAGACTCTGGCTACTAAAAGTAAAAAACAAGCTGCTTTTAGTTTCAAACAGCTATCAAGTAAAATGTAACTTTGAAATAATGGTATACCATGCTCTTCCTTCTTATTATTATACATTGTTCTCTTATCTAGTAGAACTCATTTTAGGGTGAGACAGAGAGACATGGAGAGATCCGTTCATTAGTTCACTGCTCAAATGTCACCCAATAGCTGGGGGTGGGTCAAACCAAACCCATACAGCACAAATACTACTCATGTCTCCCAAGCAAGAGCAGCAGAGACCCAAACACTTCGTTTGTCATCTGCTGCATTCTAGGGTACACGTTAGCAGGAAGTTGGAAATTGAAAGTAGAGCTGAGAGTTGAACCCAGACAATCCAGTATGGAATGCAGATATTCCAACCGGTGTCTTAACCACCGTGCTCAATGCCCACTCCTCATGTTTTTTCAAAGTTATTATATTTTCATCTGTACTCGCTGGTCATCTTATAAGGGAAAAAAAAAGCAGCGAATGAATTTCTTAGCAATTCAAGCAATTGTAAAATAGTATTTAATTCAACACTTATTTTATTTATTTGAAAGGCAGAGCTGGGTCAAGAAAGAGCTGGGTCAAGTTAAGCCAGAGCTGGGTCAAGTTGAAGTCAGCAGCCAGGAGTTTCCTATTCACCTCCCACGTGACAGGCACCCAAGCATTTAAGTCATCTTCCACAGGGAGCTGGTCTGGAGCAGGGCAGCTGGGACTAGAATTGATTCCAATATGGGATGTTGGTGATATGGGCAACAGCTTTACGCACTAAGGTGTTTTGTTTGTTTTGTTTTTTCTTAAGTCTTATTTATTTTGGGCCCGGGACGGTGGCCTAGCAGCTAAAGTCCTAGCCTTGAATGCACCAGGATCCCATATGGGCGCTGCTTCTAATGCCGGCAGCCCTGGTCCCATCCAGCTCCCTGCTTGTGGTCTGGGAAAGCAGTCGAGGACGGCCCAAAGCCTTGGAACTCTGCACCTGCATGGAAGACCTGGAAGAGGATCCAGGCTCCTGGCTTCAGATCGGCGCAGAGCAGGCTGTTGCAGTCACTTGCAGAGTGAATCATGGGACAGAGGATCTTTTTCCTCCTCTATGTATATCTGACTTTCCAATAAAAATAAATAAATCTTTAAAAAAATTATTTATTTTATTGGAAAGGCAGATTTTAAGAGAGAAGGAAAGACAGAAAGATTTTCTTTCTGCTGTTTCACTCCCCAAATGGCTACAATGGCCAGAGCTGAGTTGTTGTGTAGCCAGGAACCAGGAGCTTCTTTCAGGTCTCTAAGGCAGGTACAGGGTACCAAGGTTTTGGGGCATCTACTGTTTTCCAGGCCATAAGCAGGGAGCTAGATGGGAAGTGGGGCAACTGGGACATGAACCAGTATCTATTCAGGATCCTAGTGCTTGTAGGGAGATTAGTCAACTGAGCCATCATGTTGGAGCCCAATAATTATTTTTTATAAGTACTAAAAATTGGATACAGATAAGAATTTAAACTATGATATACAGTTCTACAATATTTCAACTATATACCTATGTCCATCTCTCTTTTTTCTTCCAACAAACCATTTCACTATTCTGATTACCTTAACTTTAATGATTCCATCTTGTGATTCACAGTGTTGCTTCAGAAAAAGCTTTAGTTTATCACGAGAAAATAGGTGTTTCCTCCGGCTGCCAGTAGAAAGAAGAATTGGTGTTAGCATCAGAGAATTCAATTCAAACTCCATAATTTCAGCAAATGTATAATCTGAATTTTAAGCTCAAGAAATGAAGGATATTTAATTTTCTGATTTATGTACAAGTTACGAGAAACTTTATATGAAGCCAACTATGTGGGAAATTATGTAGGAAGATGTATTTGCGTGAATTTACTGTAAAAAGAGAATACACATTTGCTGGTTAGGAGACATTTAGAAATAAAATAGGTTATAAAAAATAAGTCTAATAAAATGAGAAGATCACTCCTACAATTATCAGCATTAAAATTCTCTTACAGAACCCAGTGCTATAACCTAGTAGAGCTAAATCCTTGCTTTGCATGCGCCATGAACCCATATGGGTGCTGGTTCATATCCTGGCTGCTCTACTTCTATCCAACTTCCTGTCTGTGGTCTGGGAAAGCAGGATAGGATAACCCACAGCCTTGGGACCTTGAACCGTTATGGGAGACCAGGAAGAAGCTCCCGGCTGAAGATCAGCTCTCGCCAGATACTGTGGCAACGTTGGCTAGTGAATCAGTGAATGAAGAGTTTTCTGTCTCTTTTCCTCTCTGTAAATCTACCTTTCCAATAAAAACAAAATATTTAAAAAATTATCTCAAAAGCTAAAATCAGATCCCTTTGTGAAAGCCTATTGGCTAAATCCTCTCCTTGTATCTGCTGGGATCCCACATGGGCACCAGTTTGTGTGGCTGCTCTATTTTCCATCCCATTCCCTTACATCCTGGGAAAGCAGTCGAGGATGCACCAAAGTTGGGACTCTGAACCCGTGTGGGAGACCTGGAAGAAGCTCCTGGCTTCAAATTAGCTCAGCTCTGGCTGTTGCAGCCCTTTAGGGAGTGAACCTGCAGATGGAGGATCTTTCTGTCTCTCTTTCTCTCTGTAAATCTGTTTTTCCAATAAAAATAAATAAATCTTAAAAAAATTAAGATCAGAAGTCATAACAGTAAGTAAATAACCTTTCAAATGGATACTGTAACATGTTTGAACATAAGACCTTAACAAACTGTAAAACAACTGTATTTAAATCTTACTTAGTAGCCAACATAGTGGGATAAAAATTAAAGAGAACTAAAACATAAATTGTAAAATACACATGGCTTTGATTCTCCTTTGCTCTTCATTTCTTTCTTTCTTTCTTTCTTTCTTTCTTTCTCTCTCTCTCTCTCTCTCTCTCTCTCTCTCTCTCTCTCTCTCCCTCCCTCCCTCCCTCCCTCCCTTCCTTCCTTCCTTCCTTTTAAATTTCCTTTTATGACACGGATTCATAGGCTCTGGAATTTCCCCCAACCCCTCCCCCCATGTTGGATTCCTCTACATTGTTAGAGTAGTCCAGTTCAAACCCAGTCATGATTCCTTCATTGCAAGCATGTACCATGCATAGAGTTCAGCCTCTTATTGTCTGCATAAACTCAACAGTTTCTGGGAGAGACCATCCCTGGTCTGAAAGTAGAGCTGGTGCTATTCATTTCAAAACAAGTGTGCCACAACAGCAACAAACACCACCATAAGCAAAATGAATTAAAAAGCTACACAAATATTTCAAATGAATCCAATGTATTCCTTTTATGAATGACATCCTGGCTGCTCCACTTCCCAGTTAATGCACCTGGGAAAACTTCTGAGTGAAGAAATAATACAGAATTTTTTTAATGTAGTGATTCCCTCTTCCCATCCTCTAATGTGTAATTCTTTGGCTGGAATGTAGATAACCTGAGAAGGAGGACTCTGGCTCACTGCTCCATTTCAGTACCATGCAAAATCTATCAAAGAAAAGGTGATTCATCTGCTGACTGATGAATAAATACCCAGTCCCAGAGGACTGCACTATCCTAGCTAGTGGCTTCTAGTCACACTCTGTAAAAATCAGCTCATCCTTCCTTGCCACATTGCAAGTTCCCAACCGCCACAAGTGGCGATCAGCTATCATGCTGGACAGTACAAACATAATGTTTCTGTTACCACAGCAAGTTTTACTTAGCAGTGAGTTATTCTAACATATAAGTGTTATTTTTTAGAGGTATTACTATTAATTTATTAAAACAATGGGATTATTTTAAGATTTATTTATTCGTATGTGGAAGTTAGAGTTATAGAGAAAGAGGGAGATCCAGAGAGACAGACACAGAGAGTTTTTCCATCTGCTGATTCACTACGCAAATGGCTGCAAAGATTAGGACCGGGCAAGCCCTGGTGTTTGTTTCTAAAATATTTTATTTATTTATTTGGAAAGGCAGATTTACAAAGAGAAGAGACAGATGGAAATATCTTCCATCCGCTGGTTCACTCTCCAAGTGGCAGCAACAACCAGAGCTGAGCCAATCCAAAGCCAAGAGACAGGAGCATCTTTCAGGTCTCAAACACAGGAACAAGGTCCCAATGCATTTGGCAATCTTCTACTGCTTTCCCAGGCCACAAGCAGAGAGCTGGATGGGAAGTGGAGCACATGGGCCATGAATCAGCACCCGTATGGGATCTCAGTGGATGCAAGGCGAGGATTTAGCCATTAGTGCTGAGACATAAAGAATCCTAAGGGGCCAATATCGTGGTACAGCAAGTGAGGCCACCAGCTACAGTGCGAGAATCTTACATGGGTGTTAGTTTTGAGTTCCAGCTGCTCTACTTTCAGTCCAGTTAATGTACCTGTTTAGGCAGCAGATGCTGGCCTGCAGTTCAGTACCCACATGGGAGATTTGAATGAAACCCCAGTTTGGCCTAGGGTTAGGGTTATAGCCACTGGGGAGTGGACAAGTAGATTAAGGAACACCCTGTCTCTTCCTGTTTACTTTTAATTCTGCCTTTCAAATACTAATAAAATTTAAGTAGAAAAACAAAGAAACATTCAACAGAACTTTTCATTATGAAAGTAATGTATGGGGCCTGGCACAACAACTTAGTGGCTAAGTCCTCTCCTTGCATGGACTGGGATGCCATACAGGTGCCAGTTTGTGTCCTAGCTGCTCCACTTCCCATCCAGCTCCCTGCTTGTGGCCTGGGAAAGCAGAAGATGGCCCAAAGCCTTGGGACCCCACACCCTATGTGGGATACCTTGCAGGCAGCTCCAGGCTGGCTCCTAGTTTCAAATCAGCTCAGCTTTTGGCCATGTGGCCAGTTGGAGAGAAGATTGTTCTGTCTCCTCTCCTCTCTATATATTTATTTGCCTTTCCAATAAAAATAAATAAATCCTGAGCTGGATAACATTTGGGTGCTAGGCAGAAAAAAAAAATCTTCAAAAAAATGTATCCTGAATTGAAAGTAAAAATTGAGAATAAGGAAAACAATTGTAGTCTCAATTTCCATGTTATTCATTAGACCATAAATTCAACAAGTATCAATAATCCATAAACATTAACTTGGGAATACAATAAAATGTAGAATTTTCTAGAGATTTTAAATCAATGATATTCCCTACTTAAAACCAACCATTCAACTACCTAAGACACCACAAACTTCAATACAGATATAGAAAAACATCTCAGAATTAAGATATATTATCCTTTTTCTTTGAATACATGAGTACATATGGGACAAAAGAAAGTAAGTAGAGCCCGACGCGGTGGATAAGGTCCTCGCCTTGCACGCCCAGGATCCCATATGGGCGCCGGTTCTATCCCGGTGGCCCCGCTTCCCTTCCAGCTCCCTGCCTGTGGCCCAGGAAAGCAGTCGAGGATGGCCCAAAGCTTTGGGACCCTGCACCCGCGTAGGAGACCCAGGGGAGGCTCCTGGCTTCGGATCGGCATAGCACCAGCCGTTGTGCTCACTTGGGGAGTGAATCATCGGACAGAAGATCTTCCTCTCTGTCTCTCCTCTCTGTATATCTGCCTTTCCAATAAAAAAATAATAAAAATAAATCTTTAAAAAAAAAAAAAAGAAAGTAAGTAAACGTTATCTTACAACAAAGTAAATGCAGGATTGGCTATTTCCTTGCAGAGTTAAAAGGTGGCTTAAAGATGTCAACTTACTTTCAGAAATTAAACAAAGCGGTTTTCCCAGAACATCTAGGTAAATTGTAGTCAGTTTCTTTATATGCCAACCACTCACTATTTCTCTCTCCTCTAGATAAGTGGAAAAATTCTCAAAAAGGAGAATTTAAAAATTTTCACTTTTGAATATTCTTAAGAACAGCAACAGACGGATAAATAAACTGCCAAAAAGGTGACATACTGAAAGCACCATCAAATTCTTCAGCATTCAAAACTGAGTTATGCCATAACCATCATTTCATGAGCTACATCCTTTTTAATTCTCTAGACAGAAGACTGTTTGGGTTTATTTACTAGCCTGAACAAGGGCCTCAATATGATCATTTCAACAGCTGATGACCATACACCACTACTTTAAACAAGGGATGCAATTCTTACTACTATTCACTTGCTCTACATCAAACCACATTAATCTACATTAAATATTGTCCTTTAAATTGACATAATTATGATACTGGGTTATACCTGATTTGCGCTGCCTTAACAATAGTAGATTCGTATAATTCCTTTTTAGTGGGTTGCACCTTATACTTCAATAATAAAGGATCAATTGCACCTTTTTTTTTCCTAAAAAGAGACAAGACATGAAACAGTTAATAACGTGGGACCAGATTATAAACAGAAATATAAGTTTCTTAAAAGATACTATTAAAAAATCTTGTGTATTTTTAATTTAACTGGAATTTTATAAGTTACTGCTATAATACTCCCACACAGTTATCCAGATAATATACAGCATACTTTTATTTTACGTAGGTATTTTAAATACTCATTCAGTAAATTTTCCCTGGCTGAAGAAAGTAACCAGATATGACTCATCAGAATACACAGTTTAAGTTGATAGATTTAATTAAATAACAACAAAAAAAGGTTCCTGCATCTTGCTTTGAAATTTCCTTCTTGGAAAAGAAAGGCGGCGTGGCCTAGCAACTAAAGTCCTCGCCTTGAATGCGCCAGGATCCCATATGGGTGCTGGTTCTAATCCCAGCAGCTCCACTCCCCATCCAGCTCCCTGCTTGTGGGAAAACAGTTAAGGGCGGCCCAAAGCCTTGGGATCCTGCACCTGTGTAGGAGACCTGGAGGAAGTTCCTGGCTCCTGGCTTCTGATTGGCACAGCACTGGCCGTGGCGGCCACTTGGGGAGTGAATCATGGGATGGAAGATCTTCCTCTCTGTCTCTCCTCCTCTTTGTATATCTCTGACTTTGCAATAAAAAAAACAAATCTTAAAAAAAATTTCCTTCTTGGGCCCGGCGCGGTGGCGCAAGTGGTTAAGTCCTCGCCT
This sequence comes from Ochotona curzoniae, assembly GCF_017591425.1. Lineage (NCBI taxonomy): Eukaryota > Metazoa > Chordata > Mammalia > Lagomorpha > Ochotonidae > Ochotona > Ochotona curzoniae. The sequence continues at coordinate 30,895,975 of NW_024467122.1, read as the reverse complement.
TGCACGCCCGGGATCCCATATGGGCGCCGGTTCTAATCCCGGCAGCCCCGCTTCCCTTCCAGCTCCCTGCCTGTGGCCTGGGAAGGCAGTTGAGGACGGCCCAAGGCTTTGGGACCCTGCACCCGCGTGGGAGACCCGGAAGAGGCTCCTGGCTTCGGATCGGCATAGTATCGGCCCGTTGCGGCTCACTTGGGGAGTGAATCGTCGGATGGAGGATCTTCCTCTCTGTCTCTCCTCTCTGTATATCCGCCTTTCCAATAAAAAAATAATAAAAATAAATCTTTAAAAAAAAAAAAAAAAAAAAAAAATTTCCTTCTTCATAGCTATTTAATTGCAAATAAAAGTGGAGCTAATGAAGTTTTCTAATTGCCAAAGAGGCTTCACATCCCCACCAACTTGTCACCTTTTCTTCCCTTGAGGGTATATTCATTCATTCATAGTTACAAACATACAAAGTATGGATACTACAGGCAAATGTTATCCATACAACAGGAAAGTATCAAAGCAACAGAAAGGATGGAAAAAATAATGAATGCAATGGGATAGGTGATAAGTGCAATGAAGAGACTGTTGAGTGGGACAGCCACTCTTTTATATGGTCTCAGAAACTGCCCTGATAGGTCTTCCAAGAAGTAGATACTGAGACAGAGATTGGGGGCAGGGAGAGAACAGTTCATTAGAAAATTTTCAGGAAATGAGTTTAAAAAGTGAAAAGAACATGTGAAGGTCAAAGGCCCCAAAGTAAAAACACACACACAGGACTTGTGTGAGCAGAATGAGCGGGGGGGAGGGGATTTGGTCTGAGCAGCAGCACATCATTACGGCCTTTGCACTGCAGTGATGCACCAGATGATCCAAATAATAGGATAATGACAGTGTAACTTATTCTGCCGCAGAAACTCTGATTGCTTGGACTATACAGCATGAAAGCAGAAACTGGTTAAAAAACTGCTGAGAATCTAAGGACATACCACCCTGAATGTGTCTGATCTTAGAAGTCATACACAAAGGCTGGCTTTATGGTATGGTGGGTAAATAGGCCTCCTGTGGCGCTGACATGCCTTATGGGTGCCAGTGTGAGTCCTGGTGCTCCATTTCTGTCCCAGCTCCCTGCTAATACACCTGTGGAAACAGCGGAAGATCTCCCGAGTCCTGGGCCTGTTATCCACATGGGATACCTAGATAAAGCTCCTGGCTTTGGCTTGGTCCAGCCATGGCTGTTGTGACCATCTGAGGAGTGAAACAGTCATCAGGAGTAACTCTTAACTTTCAAATAAATAAATAGTTCCTTTAAAAAAAATAGCCAGGGCAAGCACAGTGGTGAGTAGAGTAATCCTCTGCAGCCCTAGCATTCCATATGGGTGCTGGCTCAAGTTCTAGCTGCTCCATTTACTGATTCAACTCCCTGTGAATATGGCAGAAGATGGACCAAAGCCTTAGGGTTCTGCACCTATGTGGGAGACCTGAAAAAAGCTCTTGCTTCCAGCTTCAGACCAGCCGGGCTCTGGTTGATACAGCCATTTGGGAAATGATTTGAAGATCTGTCTCTCACCCCTTCTCTTTGTAATGTTGACTTTCAAATGAAATAAATAAATCTCAGAGTAAGAGATATCCATGTCACTCATCCAGCTATCTGGGACTGATGCCCAGTTCTGACTCTGGGCTCAAGTTTCCTGATAATAGAGAGTCTGGAGGCATCTGACCAGACAGCTGCATCCACTGGTATGTACACTGGCTAGTGCAACCTACAGACAAAACCTGACCCTGAAATGGCTGGTGCATATGAGTCAAGATAGGGTTACCCCAGGTGAAGTTTATTGAGGAACTCCCCAACTAGACCACTGAATTAAAATCTCAGTTACAGGGAAAATCACTAGATACGTAGTCTGACCTTGGAATGCCATGTATTGGGACCAGGCCTCTTGAGTTACTAATGCCTGCTCAATGGACAGCACACCCAGATGCATACAGAGGATATGATAATAGCAGAACAGGTTAGACAGTTTTCCTGGCCAAACTGAAGTAGAGTTGGTCAGCCAACAGATCTTGGAGATTTTCTCAGCCCTTGCACATGAAGCTAACAGTGTCTCATAAATATCAGGACCGTTCAAATGACACCTCAGAACATTCTTCCCCACACTGGGGTCTCTACAGGTGCTAATGTAGTGTGACAACAGCAAAGTGGAAGAGCAGTCTCCCTTATCTTCCCACTGTGCAGACACAGGAGGAAAAAAAAAAACACTGAAATATTTATCCCACCCACTTTCCACTACACCTGGCCCTCCACATTCCTAATCAGAGACCCACACAGGCACACATTTCTCTCAACTATGTATAATATTAAATATAAAGTTAAATTTTTTAAAAATGAGGAAAATATATACTGAACATCTATAGATGCTTTTTCTTGCATTCGCTAAATATTACAACATGTGGCCTATTTACATAATACCTATCTTGAATTGGGTATTATAAGTGATCTAGAGATGATTTAAGTACAGTAGGATATAGCTAGGCTAAAGGCAAATACCATATCATTTTACATAAGCAACTTTAGCATCTGCAGATTCTGACTGCTAGGGGGAATGAGGTGGGGTATGGATTTCTAGAATGAGTCGCCCCTGGATGTTGAGGTACTACTGTACTTATTCACAACATTTTAAAAAATTTTACAAATGTATGCTTCATTATGCTTACGTAAGCACTGAAATATGTCAAGCTTAATCCTACTTTTATTTATTGTAATGAAAATCATTTTGTTGCTATCTTATGGACATGTAAACATACTAAAGTAAGAACTTTACATTTTTCTAGATACAACAAAAATGAGAAAACAACAAAAGCAAAAAGTCCCTATAATTTTCCATGTAGAGGTTTGTTCTAAGGAAAATTACCAAGTGATGGTCTCTACAACTATTCTGCTGTGACAATCCATTAAGTGAGTTGAGCTTCAAGCTCAGATGGTTACTCGTAATGACTTTGTTAAGATTGACTTACCATGTTAGCCTTATTCCCACACATTAAAATTTTCTTTTTCTCTTTTTATTTTTAAAAAAGATTTAAATTTGCTTACAATGCATAAATAATTCTAAATTTAAGATATACAATGGCCAGGACTTGGCAAAGCTGAAGCCTTTCAAGTAAACAAAATAATAAATAATTTTTAAAAAAGCAGTTTAGTATAAAGTAGCTTTAAAATATAAACCATTTTTAGGGACAGGCATTTGATTCCATGGTTAAGATGCTGCTGCATTACCAGAGTGCGTGGCTGAAGTTACTTCAGACATAGCTTCCTGCAAATGCACACTCCGGGAATGTAGCAGCTTTAAAGATTAAGGGCTTGGGTCTCTTTCACTCAGGGGACATCCAGATGGAGTGTAGGTTCCTGCCTTTGGCCTGGTGCAGCCCTGGCAGTTCAGCTCAAATAAAATGAAAATAAACAGATTGAAAAATATATATGAACTATATATTTTTTTCCAGCTGCACTAAGTAAATTCTCATTTACTGGGTCACTTTCCAAAAAACTACTAAAAGCTGGGGAAAAAAAAAACACTACCGAAGCTGGGAGCTAGAATACAATCCACGCCTCCTCAAGTAGTTGGCACAAACCTAACTGCTGGAGGAATCACACTGTCCCTGGGGCCTGCACTGCTAGGACGATGGAGCCAGAAATCAAATTCCTGCACTCCAATGGTCGAAGTAGGCATCTTATCCACTAGGCTAAAAATTCACTCCCCAGTACCTACAACTGTGTTACATAATGCAACATAAAAAAATAAGAATAATAAAGGAACATGCAGTTTGAAAAAAAAAAAAAAGAGGAGGGAGGATGTAGAAAAAGAAAGAGCAAGTGACAAGAAGACAGATTTCACGTGCTCATTCTCTCCCAAAATGCCTGGCAGGCTGAAGCCTGGAGCTGAGAACCCGGTCTTGGTGTCCCTGCTGGAGCGATCACTGCTGCCTCTCAGGGTGCACTTGAGCAGGAACCCGCAATGGAAACAGCACTAGACCTTAACCCAGGTGTCCCAAACAACAGTTTAACTGGGGCAATAAACACCCATGGATAAAGCTGCCTAAAAAGATTTACTCATTTGAAAAGAAGAATGACAAAGGGAGAGGGAGAATAACATAAAGCTATATTCCATCTGCTGGGTCACTACCCAATTGCCCACAACAGCCAGGGCTGGCTCAGGCCTAGGCAAGAAGCCAGAAATCCATCTAGGTCTCCCACACAGGTGACAGGAACCCCAGTAGGATGTATGCTTTCACTTGTACTTCTCTGTGTGTGTGTGTGTGTACATTCCTCTGATTAAAAATGAATTTGACGGGCCCGGCGCGGTGGCGCAAGTGGTTAAAGGTCCTCGCCTTGCACGCCCGGGATCCCATATGGGCGCCGGTTCTAATCCCGGCACCCCCGCTTCCCTTCCAGCTCCCTGCCTGTGGCCTGGGAAAGCAGCAGAGGACAGCCCAAAGCTTTGGGAACCTGCACCCCCGTGGGAGACCCGGAAGAGGCTCCTGGCTTCGGACCGGCATAGTATCGGCCCGTTGCGCTCACTTGGGGAGTGAATCATCGGACGGAAGATCTTCCTCTCTGTCTCTCCTCTCTGTATATCCGCCTTTCCAATGAAAAAATAATAAAAATAAATCTTTAAAAAAAAAAAAAATGAATTTGACTTAAAGGTTACAATGTTTGACAAAATCCAACAGGGATTACTGACAGAACTGTTGAAGAATATATACTAACATAATACCAATGACTTTGCATCCCAAACCCTGTATTTACTTAGATAAAACACATGATACAGCAGTTTATTTTGCTGTTTATTAGTTATAATAATAGGAAAAAAATCAGACTACCAACAGATATGATACAGGATCATGTCATATTCCATTGATTCACTTAAGTTAATAAAAGTCAAGGGCCCGGCAGCACGGCCTAGCGGTTAACATCCTTCCCTTGAATGTGCCGGGATCCCATATGGGTGCTGGTTCTAATCCCAGCAACTCCACTTCCCATCCAGCTCCCTGCTTGTGGCCTGGGAGAACAGTCAAGGACGGCCCAAAGCCTTGGGACCCTGCACCTGTGTGGAAGACCTGGAAGAGGAGGTTCCTGGCTCCTGGCCTCAGATTGGCTCAGCACCAGCAGTTGAGGTCACTTGGGGAGTGAATCATGGGATGGAAGCTCTTCCTCTCTGTCCCTCCTCCTCTCTGTATATCTGACTTTGCAATAAAAATAAAAAATATTTTTAAAAAATAAAAAAATAAAATTTAAAAGTAATTTATTCTGTCAGGCAAAGTACTAATTTGATGATCTTGTGTGAAGTCAATTAACCTTCTAAGTGTTAGGTTCTTCCATGCTGAATAATAATAATAATATTCTTCACACAAACAGCAGTTGGCCAAGTGCCTGGTCATAATCAACTCCAAATGCTGTTTCTTGCTACCTAGAATAGCTTACATCACACAGAATGAAAACCTGAATTACAGGTTCTTCAAGACAGAACTTGGCATTTTTCAAGAGCAAAGTAACTAGAGAGGTAGTCAAGAGTTTGAGATGCATAAAGGAGAGCAAATGAAGAGATTAAAGAAGGCTCCAGAAAGCAGAGATGTGTGAAAGCAGAGGAGTGAGTATACACTCCTCTGATTAAAAATGAACTCAACTTAAACGTTACAATGTTTGACAAAATCCAACAGGGATTACTGACAGAGATGACTGTTGAAAGCAGAGATGAATGCTGAGGCCAGACAGGTAAAAGGATTTTTCATCACATGCAGTCTAAATTGAGCCTGCAGATTACAATATACCAGACCCGGAGCTGTAATGTGGAGGGTAAAGACACTGCCGGTGGTGTCAGTATTCCATATGGGCACTAGTCCTAGTCTTGGCTGCTCTACATTTGATCCAGGTCTGTGTTAATGTGCCAGGGAAAGCAGTGGAAGATGCTCCATCCGCTTGGGTTCCTGCACCCATATGAGAGGCTCAGAAAAAGCTCATGGCTTCAAACTAATCCAGCTTTGGTTGTTGAAGCCATTTGGGGAGAGAACCAGTAAATGGAAGATTCCTTTCTATTTCACTCTCTGTATATTCTGCTTTTCAAATAAATAAATATTCAAAAATTTACAAGATACCTATTTAAATATACTGACTTTTCTCGAATAGCACATAAAGGTTCTCTGATTGACCAAATTTTACTGGCTAGAATTTCTTTTAATGGCTAGAATTACCTTCTTTCTTTCTTATCTCTCTCCTTCCTTCCTTCCTTCCTTCCTTTTTTTTAAAGCCTTATTTTTATTGGAAAGGCAGATAGAGGAGAGACAGAGAGGAATATCTTCCATGTGTTGACTCACTCCCAAGTGGTTGCAATGGCCAGAGCTGTGCCAATCTGAAGCCTGAGCCTGGAGCCTCTCCTAGGTCTCCCACACAGGTGCAGGACCCCAAGGCATTGGGCTGTCCTCGACTGCTTTCCCAGGCCACAAGCAGGGAGCTGGATGAGAAGCGGGGCCACCAGAACTAGAAACAGTGCCCATATGGGGTCCCAGTGTATGCAAGGTGAGGACTTTAGCCGCTAGGCTACCACGCTGGGCCCAAAAATTTCTTCACCATGTGTACCATAAAGCAAATAAGTGTTAGTATGTTACAAGTACAGAATTGGGGCCATTCGTATCCCACCTGCTCTACTTCCAATCCAGTTTCCTACTTATAGCCTGCTAAAGTAGCAGAGGTTGGCCCAAGTACTTGGCCCCTGCACCCATGTAGCAGACTAGCAAGAAGTTCCTGGTTCCCAGCTTTGGATCAGCTCAGTTCTTGGCCATTGTGGCCATTTGGGGAGTGAACCAGCAGACAAAAATCCTCTCTCTCCTTTCATTTTTAAATAAATCTTAAAAAATTGTGCAGAATGATTTCTTTCCATATAAGCAAAAATGGAAAGTATAACTGTATGAAGGTTAAATTAAATTGCACTTAAGCACCTGATTATCTATGCAAGTTTCAATTTGAAATTCTACCATCAGTTGTTGAGCCAGATTATTTAGATGGGTGGTATAGGAAAGAACAAAGGTTGGAATAAAGAAAAACATCATTTCAATACAATACAATTAGCCGATCTGAAAACTCAAACATTAACAAAACTCATTTACCTGTTTTGAAAAGAACAGCTTTGTGATTCGGAATCATCACTATCGCTGATGACAATGGTATCTCCATCCACAACGGCAACATGGCCATTGGCAAAACCATTCTGATGTGACGGAGGGAGGACTTCCACAATTCTACACTGTAACCTGAAATAAAATTATATAGTTTAACGTAAATATCACTTGATATTTTGCAACCAATGTTTCAGAAAATCTGGTTCATTTGGGCAGTAAAACTTGCTTTGTAAAGACAAACAATTTACTCAAACAGAAAACCTAAAACATCCTATTTAAGCACAGACCCAGACATAATTTAAAACAATTTTAAGATCAGTTTATCAATTTACTATTTAGGATTCCTAGCAATTACATGGTTTATTAAATACTTTCTGTTACTTCCGAATTCACTTCTTTATTTTTATTGGTCCATCAGTTGTAATATTGGATTTTCATTAATATAAATTTCACGGCCCATCAATGGCTAAATCCTTGGCTTGTAAGCACGGGCTTCCCATATGGGCACCAGTTCATGTCCTGGTTGTTCCACTTCCCATCAAGCTCCCTGCTTATGACGTGGGAAAGCAGGCAAGCACTGCCCAAAGCCTTGGGACCCTGCATCCACATGGAAGGCCTGGAAGCTCCCGGATCCTGGTTTAGGATGAGCTCAGCTCCGGCAGCTGCAGCCACTTAGGGAGTGAACCAGTGGATGCAAGATCTTTCTCTCTCTGTAAATCTGCCTTTCCAATAAAAACAAAAGAAGTGATATAAATGTCATAGCCATAAATTGTCCTCTTAGTCCAGGTTTTGCAATGATGTTTTCATTTCCAGTAATCTTTAAATATTCTCTAGTTTCCCTTGTAATTTCTTCTTATCTATTGGATGTTTCGAAGTATGTTGTTACATCTGTTTGTTATTTTGATTCTTCATTTTGTAGTCAGAGAAGATACTTTGTGTGATATTTCTAATGGTTGATTTTAGGTGTCCAACTGACTGGATTATGAAATACTGAAATAGGGTCAGCATTTGGTGTAGTGCATTAAGCTTTTGCCTCTGATACCAGATTCTCATGGGCCACAGAACAGAGGTCCTGGTGCTCCATCTCCTATCTTACTCTCTACTAAAACACCTGGGAGAGCAGCCAGAAGATGGTTCAAATGCTCATGTCCCTGCATCCACCTGGGAGACCTGGGAGAGACCCTTGGCTTTGGCCTGGTCCATCTGTGGCTACTGCAGCCACGTGGGGATACAGAAAATGTAGGATCACTCTCTGTGGGTAAGTTGGTTTTTCAAATTAAAAAATACTCAGATGACAAAGTCATTATTTGGGGAGGTTTGTGTTTTTTGAAGGAGATTGGTTTGAGTCAGCTGAATGAGTGGGAGTAATGCACCCTCAATGTGGGTGGGCACCATCCAATCAGCTAGAGACCCAAAAGGAACAAAAAAGGAAGAACACAGGATGAAACTGTTCTCTCCTCTGGAGCTGGGACACCTTGCTTCTGCCCTTATACTTCCTAACTCCAGAGTTTTTGCTTTTTTTTTTTTAATGAATTTTTTTTTAAAGATTTATTTTTTTTATTGGAAAGGCGGATATACAGAGAGGAGAGAGAGAGGAAGATCTTCTGTCCGATGATTCACTCCCCAAGTGGCTGCAACGGCCAGAGCTGAGCCAATCCGAAGCCAGGAGCCTATTCCGGGTCTCCCAAAGCTTTGGGCCGTTCTCGACTGCTTTTCCCAGGCCACAGGCAGGGAGCTGGATGGGAAGCAGGGCTGCCGGGATTAGAACTGGTGCCCATATGGGATCTCAGGCATGCAAACTAGCACCTTAACCACTATGCCATCGTGCCAGGCCCTAATGAATTATTTTTATTTGAAATATTTACAGAGAGAAAATCTTCCATTCACTGGTTTACTTTCCAAGTGGCTGCAACAACTAGAGCTGATCTGATCTTATGTGAGGAGCCAGGAGCCTCTTCCATGTCTCCCACGTGGGTACAAGGGCCCCGAGGATTTGAGTCATATTCCGCTGTTTTCCTAGGCCATAAAGAAAGAGCTAGATCAGAAGTGGAGAAGCTAAAATGTGAACTGGTGCCCATATGGGATGCTGGCACCACAGGATGGAGGATTAGCCTACTGAGCTATGGCGCCAATCCCCATAACTCCAGATTACACAGCTGTTCTTACCCCATTGTGTTCTCAGGCACAAGTTTCAGTATAGTTTCAGTATGAGAATTAAGTCACTGACTTCTCTGGCTCTGAGACCTATGGTTTTGAACTAAACCATACTACCCTCTTCCCTGGTTCTTCAGGTGCAGATGCTTATTCTGGAACTTTTTAGTCACCACAGTTGTGGGAATAAGCCCTTAAAAGCTTCTTCATGGAGTCAGCATGATGGTTCAAATTAGCTAATCCTCTACTTGTAAGCACCAGCATCCTGCCAGTTCACATCCTGTCTGCTCTACTTCCCATCCAGTTCCCTGCTTATAGGCTGGGAAAACATTGGAGGATGGCCTAAGTCTTTGTGATCCTGCACTCATGTGGCAGGCCCAGAAGAGGCTTTTGGCTTCAGACAGGCTGAACTCTGGTTGATGTGGTCATCTGGGGAGTGTATCAGCTGATGCAAGAAATTTCTCTCTGTCTCTCCTTCACTCTATAAATATGCCTTTCAAATAAATATTAAAAAGAAAAAAATTCCTTCAATGTCAGTCTCAGCAATTACTTATTTATGTTCACTTTGGTTTGGGGAGAGAGAGGGAGAGAGGGATTTCTTTCATCGGCTAGCTCACTTCACAAGTGTCGGCAGTAACCTAGTCTGAGACAGAATCAACTCTGCAGGTCTCACAAGTGATTGCCTGGGAACCAAGAACTTGGCCGTCAAATGCTGCCCAAGTGTGCAGCAGCAGGAATGGAGATCCAAAGTAGAGCAGCTGGGACTTGAACCAGGCATCTGCAACTGAATGCAGGTGTAACCAAGCAGCAACTCAACCACTGTGTTCAGTACCCACCCCAACAATTACTTCTTACCTAAAATTAACTGTTAAATAACCAACGATGAGCATTTTTTATTATTTTAAATTGGACCTTATAGTTTCCCAATGTATAAAGTACTTTAAGTTACAGAATTTTCCTGATTATAACCTTTTAATGATTTTTAATTGACAAACTGTGCATATTTATGGAGAACTGAGTGCTATTTCCAAACATGTTCAATCAGGTATACCTATATATACCCTCAAATATTTAATATTTCTTTATAGTTAAAGCATTAAATTCTTCTAATTTCTGGATGACAGTTTAAAAATTCTTTCTGTAATTTATGTCGCAATTTCTAAAATCTCTTGAGACTCTCCTATTCATTAACTCCATAATCTGTATTCTGTGTTCCCTTACTCTTTTTTTTTATTGTTTGAAAGGCAGAGTGACAGAGATAAAACTACCATCCACTGGCTTTCTCCCTAAATGACCACAATGGCTAGGATCGGGCAGGGCTAAAGTCAGAAACCAGGAGTTTCATCCATTCTCCTACAAGGGAGCAGGGGCCCAAGCACTTGGGCCATCTCCCACTGGTTTTAGAGCTAAATTGGAAGCACAGCAGCTAGGGCTTGAACTGGTGCCCTCATGAGATGCAGTTACTGCAAACAGCAGCTTAGCCTAGACCACAACAGTGGACCCAAATTTCCAGACTTTATGGGCTGTGATTATGGCCTCATTTATTACAACTAAAATCTTCCTTTATCTCATTCCTTCTGTATTATTTTTTTTTAAGTGTCACTTGATTTTCTCCAAACACCCTCTTGTTGCTTTTTTTCCTTCTTGGTTTGTAACCATGAGTCTAGTACAAATTCAAGATTAGATATTACTACTATGGTTGAGGTAATCTCTACTGTTCTCCAAACAGATTTTCAAAACTTTTTCCTCCTTCTTCATGCTCTACCCCCAGCTCTTTAGTACTAGAAAATAAGAAATTTCGACGCAGGACCCTTCAGCTGTTCAACACCAAATGCCATATTCTTCGTAACTGTTCATATTTATGTCACGGTATTTCTCTTCCGCCCCTTGTCTTCCCTTCTTAGCCTGTCCCACCCTGTTTCTCCTGCCGTGCACCTTCAGTTTTCCTCTCCCAAGATGCAATGTCCTACATCCCGAAGCTTGCAGTCATCTCACCATCTCCAGCTTTTTACAGGCTTCAAGGACAGATGCCTTGTCCCTGAGACTCCAAGTCACCTAACCCAGCACAGCTAAGGCCAAACAACCTGAGATAAGAATGAGCCAACGTCTTAGGCAGTTCCTCAGAGAACAATAGAATACACTCATAATCACAAGGAAAAGACAAAATCAAAACCAACCATGGTGACATCATTTTGCACTCACTAGGACGGCTATTTTTCTTTTTTAAAACACAGAAATTATCAAATGTTGCTAAGATGTAGAAATATTGGACCTCAATACACAGCTGGTAAACTATGAGACAGTTCAGAATTTCTAAGAAAATTAAGCAGGTTTATTGTATCACCCAGTAATTCTACTAGGTATATATTCAGAAGAAATGAAAACTGGAACTGAAATAGGTTATTTGAACAACCTGGCACAATGGCATTAACAACTAAAAAGTGTAATCAACCAAAGTGCCCATCAACAGATGAATGGATTAACAAAATACAATAAATACATAATGAAATATTCAGATCCACAGGGAATGAAATTCTGACATAATATGGACTTTTCTAAAAGCCTGTGGGATTAACGAATTCTTACTTTGGTGCGAAAATATTTTGAAATGCAACCATTAATTTTTTCAGCCTCTATATTAATGAACTCTGGAAACGGTGTGTTCAGTGAAATAAATCACAAAAGGATAAATGACCTCATTTATGTGAAGCAGATAAAATATGCAAATTCATGACCACAAAAAAGTAGGATAAAGGTTACCAGGAGCAGAGAGACCAGTAGAGTTGGGAGTTGTTGCTTAATAGGTACAAGGTTTCTGTTTGGGATGATGAAAAAGTTTTGGAAATGGAGGTAATAGTTACAACAATGAAACCACTAAGTGCCACTGAATCATACATTTTCAATGATTAAAATGCAAATATTTTTATTTCAATCACAATCAAAAAGTTTTTGTTTTTGTAAAATTGACAAAAAGCTCAATCACCAATCCTACATTCGTAGGAAAAAAAAAAATATATATATATACAAGGGTGATTTTCACCCCCCTTACTGGTAGAAATAAACCAGTATTTCTAAACAGGAACAACCAGAGGAAGTTGCCTATTAGGTAACTATATAGTCTGCTGATAAAATAATTGGACAATTTATGACACAAGCTATACAAAAATGAAAGGAATCGAATGGATCCATTTTTTAAAAGCCTAGATATCACATTCAGGGATGATAATACTACTGAGGAGGTGACAAAGCAAGCTTTCCAGGCATCTATGACAAAGTTGAAGGTGTATTATGGCAGAGTACAAGTGTGTGGCCCTGAGTGGCGAGAGTAGCAGCGGGCGATGAGGCAAGTGAGTCCACCCTGCGCTAAGTTACGAGTGGTATGGGGCCTAACGTGATCTGACATCCCTTCAGACAGAGCAATCTACACAGTAAAGTCCACAGAGCTATAGTAATTTAAAGGTCATTTTACCCTAACTAATTAAAGAAATGTAATTCCCTGACAGGAATCAGGAAGAAAGAAACCAATACAGAAGAGAGGTATCACCTAGAATGCAGCAAATTGTATTAAATAAATAACAGTAGTAATTACCAACGCTACTTATTAACCTGCACCACACTCAAACACACGTAGCATTCTTTGCCAGTTTAATCAAGATTAAGCCTCTTGTTGTTACTTAAGCAAACAACCCAAGAAATCAAGGCTATAACATCATCTAAGATTTCCAAAGACAATCCAGTCTGTCTTTCAAATCCATTTGCTATCTTATCTTCATTCTAGGGAGTACAAAGATCATCAGGATATAAACAAAGTTACAGAATCATGAGCTAAAACACATTTAAAGGATCTTTAAGTGTACAGAACCTTGTGGTGGTATAGTAGGCTAATCGCCATAAACCCATATGGGTGCCAGTTCATGGCCGCAACAGCCAAAACTGAGCTAATCTGAAGCCAGGAACCTGGAGCCTCTTCTGGGTTTCCCACAGAGGTGCAGGCTCTGAAGGCCTTGGGCCATCCTCAACTGCTTTCCCAGGCCACAGTCAGGAAGCTGGATGGGAAGCAGGGCCCTAAGATTAGAAAGGTCACCCACATGGGATCCCAGCATGTGCAAGGTGCTGGGAGTAACTCTGTAACTCTTCGGGAAACAGTAAAAGTAATATACTTCAACCATCCGGGAAAAGTATCTACCAATGCAGGAGTCCTGATGGCCTCATCAGGAATGAATCAATACTATGGAAAATCTCTTTTTCTTCTTCATCTGTAACTCCCATTTCCAAATAATAAATAAATAACTTTTAAAAGTTATTCCTTTTTCTAAAAACATGAATATACATGAGAATGGCTAACAGAAGTAGGTCAGCTTGTTAGTCTCACAGAGATACAGAGTGGTCCTGCTACTTAGTAGAAGAAAAGCCAGAGTTGTCTTGGGAGACCAAGAGGAAACTCCTGGCTCCTTGCTTCGGACTGGCTCAGCTCCAGCCATTGTGGCCATTTGCAGAGTGAACCAGAAGGAGGAAGACCAACCTTTCTGACTCTCCTTCTCTCTGTAAAATCTCTTTCCAATAAAAATAAGTCTTGAAAAAAAAAAAAAGTTGTGTGAAATTCCAAAATATGTAAAACATATTTTTATCCCAGCTTATTTTCATCTTAACTATAAGTATATCAAAAAGCTATCCTGGGCGTCACGATACTGTAGCGGTTAAGGTTAAGGTCCTCACCTTTAACGGGCCAGGATCCCAAATGGGTGCCTGTTCTAATCCTGGTGGCCCCACTTTCCATCCAGCTCCCTGCCTGTGGCCTGGGAAAGCAGTCAAGGACGGCTCAAGACTTTGGGACCCTGTACTCGTGTGGGAGACCCAGAGGAGGCTCCCAAAATATGCTAAGTGATTAACTGAAAAGCAATGAAGATAGATACAAACCTACCTTTGAAGAAACTAAAATAGAAACATCCACCATTTCTAATTGTCAAATATAGCAAATCATAAATGCAGGACTAAGTTATCTGGTATTTCAATACGTTTTATTCTATTCAAATGCTAATGATATCAACTAATAACCAAATTAGTCTTTTTGTGTCCTCTAAATGTATTTGCCTTATTTAGTCCTGTTACCAGTTTATTACTTCGCTATCCGTGTTCTTAAAACTCCACCCGCTGGGCCCAGCGCCGTGGCCTAGCGGTTAAAATCCTCACCTTGAACGCGCCAGGATCCATATCGGCGCTGCTTCTAATCCCAGCAGCTCCTCTTCCCTTCCAGCTCCCTGCTTGTGACCTGGCAAAGCAGTCGAGGACGGCCCAAAGCTTTGGGACCCTGTACCCGTGTGGGAGACCTGGAAGAGGTTCCCGATTCCTGGCTTCGGATCAGCGCAGCACCGGCCATTGCGGTCACTTGGGGAGTGAATTATTGGACAGAAGACCTTCCTCTCTGTCTCTCCTCCTCTCTGTATATCTGACTTTGTCATAAAAATAAATAAATCTTTAAAAAAAAAACTCCACCCCTCTACAAATACCAGGGTCCTCAAAAATTTCATGGTCCTGGCTAACGTCGCCCAGTTGAAGAAGGCCCAAAGCCTTGGGACTCTGCACCCATGTGGGAGACCTGGAGAAAGTTCCTGGCTCTTGGCTTCAGATCGGCATAGCACCGGCCGTTGCAGCCACTTGGGGAGTGAATCATCAGATGGAAGGTAGATCTTCCTCTCTGTCAATCCTCCTCTCTATGTATCTGACTTTGCAATAAAAATAAATCCTTTTTCTAAATTAATTTTAAAAAGTTTCATGGAAAATGTTGTTGTCTTACAATTCTATTTTTCTGCAATCTCTATGAAGTACCCTCACAGAGGAAGTCTGAAAACAGTATACTAAGTATGCCGTTTACCCCATCTGATAATCCTGTTTAATCTATCACAATAATTTACAAAAAAGATAGTCAATTGGATATCTTGTTTCCAGATTCTATCCCATCGAGTTTTATGTTCTTTATAGTAGTGGTACATATGTGTGATTGTCTTTGGATCTGTATTTGGCTTTCATACATTAGGATGCAAGTCCTAAGTACTTGTTATAGTCTCTCCATGTCTTCACTAGTACCTAGTTCACAATACTCACTAAAACAACTACATAAAATTTGTTTTGTGTATACTCTCAAGTGCTAGATCAGAAAATTCCTTTCAAAATTAAAAAAAAAAAGCGAAAAGCAACAGCATTTTTCATCTCTGGAAATGGGGTTAAAAGAAAACTAACAAATCAGCAAAAACCCTTGCTTTCTCTAGGATTGCAGTCACCTCTTCTTGCCACTAGGTAGCATTCTTTCACATGTTGGCAAAACATCTGGGAATGAAGAAAGGTTAAACATTTCAGAGTACCCAAGTAAAATAACTAAGACAACCATGATAAGCATGCTGGTTGCAGAATTTGAGTAGTGGTGCTGACATCATGGTGGAGGAAGACTGAGCCTTCACCTGTGGCACTGGTACCCTATATAGGTGCTGGTTTGTGTTCCAGCTGCATCACTTCCAATCCAGTTCCTTGTTTATGTATGGCCTGGGGAAGTGACTAAAGATGGCCCAGGTCCCGGGTTCCCCGCACCCATGTGGGAGACTCAGAGGAAGCTCCTAGACTTCTGTCTTCAGATAGGCTTAGCTCCAGTCATTGTGGTTGTTTGGGAAGTGAACCAGTGGACAGAAACCTCTCTGTCTCTCCTCTATAACTCTGTCTTTGAAATAAAAATAAAAATAAATTTAAATTAAAAAAATTCAAATAGCAGGGTAACCTGTTCATCACATATTTCCTCCTTCTGATCAACAAATAGAAAAAGAAAACTCACTCAGCAAGCAATATGATTTGCACCATGGCTAGAGGAAACAAAAACTCAACTACATTTAGAAATTATAAAAATACTCAAGTAAAGTGAAAAGTAAAGGAGTTTAATAAACCTATCAGTCATCACCTGGTATTACATTGGTAAGTTATCCTTCAGTATCATTTGCATGATCATCTACTCCTCTCCAACAGAAGCATGGTGGTTCTGCCAGTGCCTGCAAGCTTCTCCACCCCTCAAGACTTTGGGCAAGTTGGAACTAACTAACCTCTGTGTATAGGTTCCTAATTGTGAAGTAAATTCCTGTGAAAGATTTTATAACATGGGAATTAAATTTTAAAAGTACATGTAAAAGGCCTGGAGTGATAGCATAGCGGCTAAAGTCCTCACCTTGAACGCACCGGGATCCCATATGGGTGCCAGTTCTAATCCTGGCGGCCCCGCTTCCCATCGAGCTCCCTGCCTGTGGCCTGGGAAAGCAGTCGAGGACGGCCCAACGCTTTGGGAACCTGCGCCTGCCTGGGAGACCCGGAAGAGCTCCTAGCTCCTGGCTTGGTATTGGCTCAGCTGTTATGGCCGCTTGGGGAGTGAACCATGGGATGGAAGACCTTCCTCTCTGTCTCTCTTCCTCTCTGTATATCTGACTTTGTAATAAAAATAAATAAATCTTTAAAAAAAAGAAGCACATGTAAAAAGCTTAATAGTGCCTACACACAGCTAATTCTCAAAAGTGTGCTGGTATTATCATAATTGCTTAAACTGCTAAAATAAAACAACAAACTCTCAACAACAGTGAGTTAAAAAAAATAGTGACTGGCTAGAAAAAAGTCAACAGAGCTGGCACACTTCACTTGTCTTCTTTGACTACTTTAGGAAGAATTTAACATTCCCAGGGTGTTTTAGGTGTCAGGTGTTTTGCTAACAAATATTAACCACTGTCGCAGATTGTTGCAATTATTGAACTGAATCATACCTCTGATCTCAGCTCATTTTGCTTCTGGATTAAGTTACATGACTTACAGCAAACACTGGCAAACATGTAGCACAGTGAAGTTTCTATTGTGCTTATAAACTGGGAATCCATCTACCACAGTGGCCAGCCTGAAAACCATAGGGTCGTACGGAATGGCCTCTGAGATCCAAGATGTGCAAAGCCATCCAGTATTCTAAGACCTAGACAGACACACTAGTCCCACCTAAGTCAGTCCAAACCATAAGAAGAGAATATCGTGGCCAACTACAGAGTTGCAAAAATATTTGCTCAGACTACAAACCCTTAGAATGGTTTGCTTCAAGGCAAAAACTAACCAGTACAACTGCCAGTTTTACAGCACAGGAAAGAGTATTCATGAAACTAGCACGTTAGTTTGGTTCCAGAGTTCTTTGCACTGCACTGATATTGCATTCCCTATGTTGAGGTTCTAGATAAAAGCAGCAATCTTTCTGGTGATTTTACTTTATTACTGCAATTTAACTCTTTCTTTTGTAGTAAGACTTAACACACCATGGTCCATCAATACACAGCCAACAAGGATTCTAAAATTTGACTATTCAATTTACAATGATAATCCAAGAGTCAATTAATATGCAAATCTCAGTGTCTGATTTTATATATAGCAAACCCAATAATATAATCTAAAGATTATTACACTGACTTAAAATTCGAAAGAACAGCTATTCCAGACAGCTTATTTAAAAAAAAAAACACCAAAATTTATAGCCAATATTAGAGTAATCAAGAGTTAAAAACAAGACAACAGTTATTGGATGTTGTTTAGATCATTCCTTGTTTTCTAGCTAGCAATTTTGACCTTAAAAAGGTCAAAAATGTGAGATGGCCAAATAAAAACCGCCTTACTTGACATTTGTTGCTAAATATTCTAGGCTATCTTTTACCCTAAATAAGGTACCTGCATTCTGGAATCCTTTTTATTTGTCTATATTTTTCTGTTTCTTCAAATTTCTAACTAATCCCTTTTTAAAAAATCTACCTAATTACTTCTACTTGCACTGTTACTGGTATCTAAGCATGCATATATTTAACTCAAAATTGTTGCTAAGTTCATCTTATGTTCTAAATACACTTAATATTTCCCTTTCAAATAAAAATAAATAGAACTTTAAAAAACATGTATAAGTCAATTTTACCACAGTTAGTATCTTATCATTTACTACTTGTAAGACTGAAGTTCCAGGACTTCACTGTAATACCTATCTCTATGGTAGTGCAAGGGTAAAGAGATGAACAAACACTTGTGGAGCAACCATCAAAAAGTTATTAATTCTTTAGATTTCTGCTTCCTCATTTATCAATGCACACAGTAAATTCCAATTTCCTACTTACTGATACAATGTATACACATAACACTAAGAGACCTGACTTCCAAGTTCAGTGTTTTTTTTTATAAGAGCACCTGTTCCTCTTTCGGTTCTGTAGGCTCAGAGGAAGCAACAGAGCACAGAGGACCTGGCAGGCTAAGCCTGTAGTTATCCAGCTTCCTGCTAATGTGCAACCTATGCGGGGGTGGGGGGGAGTGTCCAACAGGTGATGAATTAAGTGCTTGGGTCCATGCCACTCATGTGGCCTCCAGCTTCAGCCTGGCCCCGTCCCAGCTGTTGTAGGTATTTAGAAAGTGAATCACCAGGTGGAACATCTGTTTCTCTTGTCTGTTTCTGACTGCTTTTCAAATAAACAAAACATAAGCAAAGAAATCAAGTCATATTTCAAGCAATATCAAATTAATTTTCAGTAGGAAATTAATCAGAAAAATATTAACATCTATATGAACCACTTGAATCAAATCCATCATTATCCTCTAAAAAATGTTACTATGTTCTACTTACATAAAAATTCAAAATGTGTACAACATATATATATACACACACACATTCCCAAATCATACTTATTTTTTAAAGTTAGTTATTTGAAAGGCAGAACTATAGAAAGACAGACAGATTGATCAGTCGATCTTCCATCCTTGGTTTACTTCCTAAATGGCCTCAATGGCTGATCTGGGCCAGGCCAAAGCCAGGCACCAAAATTCCATCCAGGCCTTTCAAGTGCATACAGGAATCCAGATTTCAGCCATCTGCTCTTTTCCCAGGGGCATTAGAGAGGAGCTGCACTGGAAGCAGGGTAGCCAGGACTCAAAAGTGGTGCTCAGATGCGATACTGGCATTGTGGATGGCAGCTTAAACCTGCTGCATCACCACACTTGTAGCAGTCGATCAAAAAGCTGAAAATATCTAGCATTTAATTAGTATCTATTACAAACAGATTGATGTCAAGTCAAAGGAAAAATGAGGAGGGGTAAAGATGCTGCTTGGGACACTGCATCCCGAGTTCGGGTCCTTGCTGCATTCCTGATTCCAGCTTCCGTGAACACACACCCTGCGAGTGATGATAATGGCTCAAGCACTTGGGAGCTTGACACTCAGGACTTCAGGCTCCAGGCTATGGTGGCATGTGAGCAATGAACAAGTGGACAGAATTTCTCTCTGTCTCTCTGCCTTTCAAATACAAAGAAAATCCTTTTTTTTTTTTAAATATAAAACAGTAAAATGAGCCAAAAACTGGTACAAGCACATTAAACAGTGAGATGTCATCAGGTCTAGCAAAGGTGAAAAAAAAAAAAAATCAAATGTTCAGTGTTAGTGTGGATGTCAAAACCACAGGGAACATGGAAGCTCCTGAATGACTTTTACTCCGAAGTTTACCTTTGGGAAGTCTCTCGATTATATGAACATGAACATGCACTGAACATGAGCATCTTTATCCTAGGAAAGTGTAACCATGGTCAGTTTTTAGAAAGAAGCAAGTAGTTAGTATTCTCCAGCAGTCAATAGCACTTTCCATACTAAGCCAATTGAATCCTTAACTGTGTAACTGTATTAGAGAAAGACTTTCATAGATTGCTTTCAAACAAAAACATTCAGGAAGTTATATTTAAGGAGGAGAGAATGGGGAAGCTTTATATATGATCAGAGATTAAGAAAGGGTGAATATTGGGCTGTCATTGTAGCACAGTAGGTTAAGCTGTTGCCTACAACCCTGGCATCACATGTGGATTTCAGTTACAGTCCTGTGCATTTTAAAGTGTTTTCTGCTTTTTTAATCAGAGAGGCAGATTAGCAGAGAGACAGAAAGATCTTCCATCCACTGGTTCATTCCCCAACTGGCTGCAATGACCGGAGCTGAGGGTTGATTGGGTTTAGCCACAGCATCAGCTGGCAGAAGCTGACACTGGGGCCTAGTTCTGTCAAGTCAAACCACAGAACTACCTGGAGAGTGCATAATCCGGGAGTGGGAGAGGCCTGGGAGGGAAATAGTGGGCTCCTCACTCTTGGGTTACCACTTCTATGGGAGGGCATAAAACTAGGACAGCGGCTGGGGTTGAATGGGGTGTGGGACAGACTGGACTACTGCTACACATACTGGCAAACCAGGGTAGGGGGCGGGCCTGAAGGGGGTTATTGCGGGTCACTCCAACTAGGCTGCAGCTCCCACTGGTTTATGCGAGGGCCAAGTATATACTGGGCAGAACCAGGCTGGACTGCAACACCCATTGGTTCCAGTGGAAGTCGGGAGTAAAAACAGAACCAACCCAACAACTGCAACCACCAGCTGATCAGGGCGATGGACTGAGCCGGGCCTGTACTTGTTAGCACATACAAGAATCTGGTTTGAGCACACCTCAGACAGTTTCTTTGGAGATCTCCCCAATCAAAATGCTGGACTCAGAACCCCAACCAAGAAAAGAGAGAAGACAGAGCAGGTCAACCAACCATCTCAGCTATGATGGACTATGTCAATCAATGGATTCTTCAAGGACCTCATAGTGCTTAGAGTGGCAAGATTGACAGTGATTCATAACTGTTGAAATATCAAAACCACTTGGGCAAGAACCTCAGAGCATACCCTATATCCAGGACCTGGGGAGGATGGGAAATTGGGTGGGCCTTCTCCCTTAATACCCCCCTTTGAAACATGAAGGAAACAATATGGAAAAAATAATAGTCTTACCCACTTTCCTGTAGCCCTTGAACATTTTTACCCTAATTAACTATGTAAAGATTGTCAAAATATAAAAAATAAATTAAATTAAAAATATTACATACAAAAAAAGATTTTATTTTTATTGGAAAGTCAGATATACAGAGAGGAGGAGAGACAGAGAGGAAGATCTTCTGTCCGTTGATTTACTTCCCAAGTGGCCACAACAGCCAGAGCTGCGCTGACCCAAAGCCAGGAGCCCAGAGCCTCTTCCAGGTCTCCCAGGCAGGCGCAGAGTACCAAAGCTTTGGGCCGTCCTTGACTGCCTTCCCAGGTCACAAGCAGGGAACTGGATGGGAAGTATGGCTGCCGGGATTAGAACCGGCACCCATATGGGATCCCAGTGCGTTCTAGGTGAGGATTTTAGCTGCTAGGCCACGGCACAGTGCCCAGGAGCCAGGATTTTCTTCTGGGTCTCCCACACTGGTGCAGGATCCCCAAGGTTTTGAGTTATCCTCTACTGCTTTCCCAGACCACAAGCAGGGAGCTACAAGGGACGTGGAGCAGCCAGAACACAAACCAACATCCATATGGGATCCCAGCCGGTGCTTGCAAGATGAGCACTCAGCCACTAAGCTGTTGCACCAGGCCGCCAGCTCCCTTCTAGTATGCTAGAAAAGCAGTGAAGACAGCCTCAGTGCTTGGGTCCCTGTGTGCATGGAGCGGTTCCAGAAGACACTTCTAGTTCCAGACTTCACGCTGACCCTGTGCAGGCCCAGGCCACTGAGGCCATTTGGGAGTGAAATCTATCTGGAAGATCTCTAACTCTGCCTTTCCAAAAAAAAAAAAAAAAAGGCCAACATGTATAAGTCAAGCTCAACTTTTAGAATATCAATTTCTTATGCTTCATCACTTAATTTCTCAAATAAGAAAAGGTTTTTTAATAGGTTTTAGAACAACCATAATTCCAAAAATTTCCCTTTCTACAATGCACCAGTTTATTATTGTTACTAACATCTATTAACTTCTTGAAGCTATTTTTAAGACACTACATTTTTAGATATAAGCTAAATTCCTTATGTTAATATTTATGTATCACAATGATTTGTTAATTAGAAAACATTTTTTGCATTAAGCCAATAAAAGCAATGATTAGAATGAAATTTATCACTGTTTTCAAACACGTCCTTATTAGTCGTTTTGGTGATGCCGATCAGAAAACCAAAGTCTCTTGCTGAGGTGTACCATCAGGCTGACGTTCAGCAGGGGCTGATACTGTGGCTTAGCAAATTAAATGACTGCCTGCATCCCATGTAGACAGACACCTGTTCATGTCTTGGCTGCTCCATTTCCGACCTAGCTCCCTCCTAATGTGCATGGGAAATAATGGAGGATGGCCAGCATCCATGTGGGAAACCAAGAAGCTCCTGGCTTCAGTGTGGCCAGCGCCAGCCGTGCAGGCTAACTGGGGATTAAACCGGCAGACAGAAGACTTCTATCTCTTTCTCTGTAACTCTGCCTTTCAAATAAATAAACTCAAAAAAAAAAAAAAAATCTTAGCAGATCACCAAACTATATTATCCTATAAAAAAAAAAGAAAAAAAGCTTCCTGTGGGATCACTGTAATATACTACATTTCCTTTCTCTCTCTCTCTTTATTTTTATCCCTTTGATGTTTCTAGAATAAAGACAACATTTTCTGAAATTCATTAGACATAGGAAAAATTTCACAACTTTTACTATCTGTTGCTTTCACATTTTTTAAAAGAACCTACTCACTTAAATAAATTTTAAAAATTAAAAAAAGAACTTACTCAATTATTTGCTGAAATTATACCCAAACAAGTTTAGAAGTTTAGAATGTAATAAGAACATTACTTGGCTTTTCAAAGTCATTGAGGAGTAGCACTTAACTAAAATAGACTGTATTAGCTGAAGACATTTCTTGAAAATTGCGCATGAACGTCTAAAAGTAGACATCAAAGAACACAAACTTTTAATTGCTGAAGTTTAAAATTCAAAAGAAAAAAAATCTACATTCAGATCAATGGAGGGAGGGGGAAAGAAATAAAGTTACTCCTCCCAAAGTCAAGGGGCTGTAAACACTCAATGCAAGTAAAATTTAGCATCAATGTGGCAAGGCAATCGCAAATGCTTACAACTTCAGGAAAGCACTGATAATTTTTAATTTAGTGTCATAGATTATGTCATTTTTATACGAGTATGAAAAAAAATACACTCTACTATTGAAGTCCTGAGCAATAGAGAACACTGATTTCTATCCTTTCTTTGGGACAACTGTACAGTAACTTTGTAAAATTATCTTAAAAAAGCAAAAGAGAAAAAAAAGTAAAAGAGAGGAGTTAGGTTAGTGGAATATAAAACTCACTCCTAAGTTTTATTAAATGAAATTATAAAATAGAAACATTTATTTAAACTATCCAAAAATAAAACCAGTGAAATATAAAAATACATTTTAAATATTAGGCACTACAATAAGAACATAAGTAGGATAGGATTTTTTTACTCATACACATGAAACTACCATATATTGGGCCTTACTAGAAAATAAATGAGATATGGGGCCCGGCGCTGTGGCGCAAGTGGTTAAAGGTCCTCGCCTTGCACGCCCGGGATCCCATATGGGCGCTGGTTCTAATCCCGGCAGCCCCGCTTCCCTTCCAGCTCCCTGCCTGTGGCCTGGGAAAGCAGTCGAGGACGGCCCAAAGCTTTGGGAACCTGCACCCGCGTGGGAGACCCCGGAAGAGGCTCCTGGCTTCGGATCGGCATAGTATCGGCCTGTTGCGCTCACTTGGGGAGTGAATCATCGGACGGAAGATCTTCCTCTCTGTCTCTCCTCTCTGTATATCCGCCTTTCCAATGAAAAAATAACAAAAATAAATCTTTAAAAAAAAAAAAAAAAAGAAAAAAAAGAAAATAAATGAGATATGAAGGTGGTTTGCACAGTGAAACAGTGGTATTTAAGATATTTTAAATGACAAAGAGTAAAAGGGAAAAGGGATAGTATTTTTGGCTGTTCTACTTCTAATGGTATTTCCTGTTAAAACACCTGGAAAAAGCAGTGGAGGATGACATGACTGCTTAGGCCCCTGCTGCCCGTGGGGGAGACTGGGATGAAGCTGCAGCTCCTCGCATTGCACTGGCCCAGCAATGGCCAGCGGAGGAAAGATCTCTCTTTTTCTATCTCTCTGAGATTTATTTATTTTTTTCATTGGAAAGGCGGATATACAGAGAGGAGAGACAGAGAGGAAGATCTTCTGTCTGATGATTCACTCCCCAAGTGAGTGCAACGGCGGATGCTATGCCAATCCGAAGCCAGGAGCCTCTTCCGGGTCTCCCACGCAGGTGCAGGGTCCCAAAGCCTTGGGCCGTCCTCGACTGCTTTCCCGGACCACAGGCAGGGAGCTGGATGGGAAGAGGGGCCGCCGGGATTAGAACCGGCGCCCACATGGGATCCCGGGCGTGCAAGGCGAGGACCTTAACCACTTGTGCCACCGCGCCGGGCCCAGAAATTGACTTTTTTAAGACTTATTTATTTTTATTGGAAAGGCAGATATGCAGAGAGGAGGGAGACAGAGAGGAACATCCTCCATCTGTCGATTTACTCTCCAGACAGCTGCAGTGGCTGGAGCTGAGCCAATCTGAAGCCATGAGCCAGGAACCTCTTCCGGGTCTCCCACATGTGTGCAAGGTCCCAAGGCCCTGGGCCGTCCTCTACTGCTTCCCCAGGCCCAGGCCACAAGCAGGGAGGCTGGATGGGAAGCAGTGATACTGGGATTAGAACCAGTGGCTCATATGGGATCCTAGAGAGTGCAAGGTGAGGATTTTAGCCGCTAGGCTATAGCACTGGGCCCAGAAACTGACTTTTAAAAGAAATAAATTGTAAAGGGGTGGGGGGCAGGGAAGAAGGTGCCATTGTGGCATAGCAAGCAGATCAAGTGGATGTTCTGTGGCACAGGTACCCACATGGGCACCAGTTCAAGTTCCTTCTGCTTTATTTCCAATCCAACTCCCAGCTAATGCTCCTAGGAAAGCAGACAAAAGACAGCCCAAGTCCCTGGATTCCTGCACCCCCAAGGGAGAACCAGAACAGACTCCTGGCTCCTGGCTATAGCCCAACCCAGACCTAACTGAGGAACCATTTGGGGAGTGCTCAGTGGATAGAAGCTCTCTTTGTCTCTCCTTCTGTAATTTTGGCTTTTAAGTTTAAAAAAAATTTTTTTTAAAAAAAGAGGTGATGAATGTGTCTTATATATACACATATGAAGTACATGTTTTTGGTGGCATACATCGAATTACTTAGAAAGCTATACAGGACACAGCTAACACCAGCGCTAAGGGCAATAGCACAGCTGGACGACAGTTAGAGAAAAGGCTTCTTTGAGTCACCCTTCATATATTTTCAATTTTGAGCAATGTCAATATATACTGATCAAGAGAAAAAAAGTTAAAAGTACTTTACCTTGCACCATTGCTCCTAATGACTTCCACAGTTTCTTCAACAAAATACCGATCCTTGATATACGCAAAAATGTCATCGCAGACTTCTTGTAAGCGTGAACGACAGGTAAAGCTGGCCAAGCATAACACTGGGATAATTAGTGGTTCTGGAAAACTCTGAAGATTCTGCCTTGCTTTTTTTTCTGACTCAAGTGCTTCCTGGTATGTCAGTCCAGGTCTACCCGTCACAGCACAACTCCACACAAGACTGTTGCACAGGATGGTTCGTTCGAAGAAGTCACTGATTAAAAAACAGGAAAAAAAAATTCATTACCTATCATTTCATACAATTCATCTTTAAAGCTGATATTCTTTTTTACTTTTTTTATTGGAAAGTCAGATATATACAGAGAGGCGGAGAGACAGAGAGGAAGATCTTCTGTCCGATGATTCACTCCCCAAGTGACTGCAATGGCTAGAGCTGCGCCGATCCAAAACCAGGAGCCAGGAACTTCCTCCAGGTCTCCCACACGGGTGCAGGGTCCCAAGGTTTTGGACCATCCTTGACTGCTTTCCCAGGCCACAAGCAGGGAGCTGGATGGGAAGTGGGGCTGCCGGGATAAAAACCGGTGCCCATATGGGATCCCAGCGTGTTCAAGGTGAGGTCGCTAGGCCACACCGTGGGGCCCTAAAGCTGATATTCTTATCAGTACATTTTGTGTCTTTAAAGCAGAGTTTTATACAGAATTACAGAATCCAAACGTGGGCTTAGTAATTGGTCAAGTTATATACATCAAAAGAAACCTAAGAATAAAAACTGGGCATTTATATTTTTTAATCTAAAGGCACAGAAACAAAATTTAAATTTCAAGTACTATTAGTTAAAAGTAGTGGTCAAACTACATATATATTCAATTTTATTGTAATTTGTACACTTTTTGTCCCAAAGTAGTCAAACCACTACAAATAACACTAGCATTTAAGTAGGAATTTTTGTTAAAAGCTTTAACATAGTAGTGAAAAAATGAGAAATTTAAGCAAAAAAAAAAACAGGAGAAGGACTAAATATAGTTCTTCATACAACAAAAAAGTTGTGACTAAAATTTGAAAGGTGTAGAGACACCCAGAGTACTCCGAGCCACAAGCTTTTGCTACAACGCCTGTAACAGCAAGGGCTGGGCCAAGCCACAGGCAGAGCTGGATATTAATCTGGCATTCCCACGTGAGTGGCACAGCAGCAAGTTTTCAAGCCTTCAGTTGCTGCCTGCAAGGGTGCACATTAACCAGAAGCTGAAACTGCAACTGGAGCTGAGAGGGACTCAAACTCAAAAAGTTCCGGTATGAGGTATGAGCGCTAAGCAGTGACTTAACCTATAGCACCAACATCCCATATACGCATCAGTTCAAGTCCTGGCTGCTTCACTTCTGATCCAGCTCCCTGCCAAATGGCATAGGAAGGCAGCAGAAAATGGCCCAAGGGTTTAGGCCACTGCACCCATATGAGCCATGGAAAAATCTCCTGGCTCTCAGCTTAGGATCAGTCTAGCTCTGGCCATTTGGACCATTTGGGAACTGAATGGGAAAAATGGGAGTTCTCTGTCTTCTTCCTCTGCAACTGACTTTCATGTAAAATAAATCTTTTTTTTTTTTCTTACAATTTATTTACTTTTATTGGAAAGGCAGATACACAGAGAGGAGGAGAGACAGAGAGGAAGATCTTCACTCTGGTGGGACTAATGTGGTAGCTCAACATGCTAGTGCTCTGTCTGCAACACTGGCATCCCAAATGGGTGCTGGTGCATGCCCTGGCTACTCCACTTTCCTTCCAGTGCAATGCGTATGGCCTGGGAAAGCAATGGAGGATGGCTCAAAACCTTAGGATTCTGCACCCATCCAGAAGATGTGGAAAAAGCTCCTAGATCAGCTCAGCTCTGGCCATTGCAGCCATCCAGGCAGTGAATGCGCCACAATCCCATGTAGGCCACTGATTCTAATCTTGGCAGCCCCGCTTCCCATCCAGCTCCCTGCTTGTGGCCTGGGAAAGCAGTTAAGGATGGCCCAAAGCTTTGGGACCTTGCATCTGCAAGGGGAGACCCGGAAGAGGCTCCTGGCTCCTGGCTTCAGATTGGCACAGCTCCAGCCATTGCAGCCACTTGGGGAGTAAATCATTGAATAGAAGATCTTTCTCTCTGTCTCTCCTCCTGTCTGTATATCTGAATTTCCAATAAAGATCAATAAATCTTAAAGAAACAATCAATTTTTAAAAATCAGAAATAATACAAATTTTATTGTCAACAAAAACATATGCAAATTTAAAATGAAGATAAATATAGATAAGTGAAGATAAAATACAGATTAATGCAGGCATTATGATGACCATATTCCCTCAGTGATCCCTTTTGTCAGTGGTGGGGATAGTTTGGGGATGGAAATTAAACTGAGCCCTGCACCGGGAGAGGCAGCTGTTCTGGAGCACAGGCATACCCATGCATACTTTAGGTACTGCACCTTCCTTCATTACTGGTGGTAGGTGCAAGAGACTACAGAGCCACAGGAGTCTAAAACACTGAATGTGCTGCTCTTAAATAGTAAAACATGATGGTCCCACCTGTTCATTACTATTTCCTAAGTAAAAACTACTTCTAATTTACAAGGCAGAGAACTTTTTCTAAGAACACACTTGTAAAATAAAGTCAATAATTCTGTTGAACGAGGTTAACAAAACGTTAATATTCAGGCTATGGGTAAAACTGAAATCTAGAATTCAGTGACATAAAAAAAAAATAATCACACATCAAGTGCAAATGCAACTCAGATGAACACAAAATGCACACTACTTAAAAGCACAAACACATAAAGCAGATATAATACATTTTAAGAATGAGCTAGCACAATTTAGCAGGAAAGATCTGAGGGCATTACAGACACTCCTGCCCACAAAACTGGTAACTGAGAAATGTAGCCAGAGGTAAAAAAAAACTAATGCAATTCCCTATTTAAACAAGAGTTGGGAGGTATGACTTATAGTGTAAAAAAAAAAGAGAGAGAAGCAATCCTTGCTAAATGGAGCATGAGCAGTTCTCTTCATTGACAGGGTTACAAGAACAGGAGATTACGGGCATAACAAATTTAACACGTATCTAGGTACTAGCTAAATGAAATGTTTTTGCATTTTTAATAATTACAAATGGTCACAGGAAAAATTTCATTAATAACTTTTTGTCTTTACTCCTTTTTGAAAAGCAGAGACAGGTAGGACATCACTCACCAGTTCATACCCTAATTGGCCAAGATGGTAAGGGCTGGGCCAGGGCAAGGTGAAGATCTAGGAACTTCATCTGTGTCTCCCACATGGCTGGAAGGAACCCAACCACTGGTAGGTAGATGGAACGGAGAGAGGAGCTGCGACTTGAACCCAGGCCCTCTGACATGGGTCAAATGTGTCCCAACTGGTGTCTTAACCAGTAAGTCACTTACCGCTCTTTCTCTTCCCCTTTTTTTTTTTTTTCTAAAAGAGCTTCCTTAACTTCCTAGCCAATAATTACCAGCTCTATTTCTCTATTTTCTTTCTTTTTTTTTTTTTTTAAGATTTATTTTTACTGGAAAGACAGATCAAATTTATGGATCTTCCATTTGCTGGTTCATTCCCCAAATGGCTGCAATAACCAGAGCTGAACTGATCCAAAGCCAGGAACCAGGAAGCTTATTTCCTCTCTCCCACAGGGCAGGGTCCCAAGACTTTGGACCATTTCATAGGTATCCAAAGTGCACCCAAGACTAAGAAGGAGTGGGGCGAGCACTGTGGCTCAGTCAGGAAAGCCACCATCTTCTACACTGGCATGCTATATGGGAGCCACTTTCAGTACCAGATATTCTACTTTCCAGCCAGCTCCCTACTAACACACCTAGGAAAGCAATAAAGATGGCTCAAGTGCTTGGGTCCTAGCCGCCCACATGGGAAACCTAGAAGAGGCTCCTGGCTTCAGATCTGCTCAGCTCTGGCTGTTGTGGCCACTTGGGCAGTGAACCAGCAGATGGAATATCTTTCTCTTTGTAGATCTGCCTTTCTACGAAGAGAAAAATAAACAAACCTTTAAAAAGTTTTCCTCCAATTGTTTACTGAAAACAAAATTTTCCTGTCTTAGGATATAGCATCTTTATACATATAACTAGCATTAACACACCAGGGTTTTTAGTGGAAAACTACAGAACAGTACCTATTTTTTATGGAGAAAAATGTAATTTACAACATAATTTAATATAAAACATAATCTATAATGTTCAGTGAGAATGTTACTGATGATTTTCTTTCCCAAGATGTAGGACAAAATCTTTAATTTACAGAATTCCTTTTTGACTCAGATGATGATTCTTTATAGACCAATAAAATGATTATAAACATTTTCACAAATGTAAATCTTCTTTTCTGCTACCTTATCACTAGTGGGATTTTTACTTTGTTGCTTTAAAATTCAATGCAGAAAAGTTGTTGACTTAGGGGAAACAAAATCAATTCAAATTTTTTGTTTAAAAAATAAACAAAAAAAATAGCAAAAAGAAAAGTATGAATCTCAGTTGTACCACTTTTAGAAGACAAATTTGGATAAGTTCTACAACTTCCTTGATCCAGTTTCCCCTCTTGAAACTGGAAATAATGCCCCCCTTAAACAGTCGATGTGAAAATCAAATGAGTTTAATTCTAAATAAATGCTGCCTTGGTACAGATGTACTCAATGAATATTCCCTATTCTAACCATCCAGGCACCACTCTAACAGAGATCCTAGGAGAATAACAAGTATGACAAACAATGTCAGAGGAACACACAAAAGATAGAGAACGTTCAAAGAGCAAGTCTGGCTTTGGGTATGGGGCACGAAGAAGCAGAGTTGAACCTGTGAGAATATTTCTTCTTGGCAGTTCCTGAAAACAAACCAAGGAACAACAGGAGTTACGGGCAAAAACACAGTTGAGTCATTGTGGTCAGTAGCTCAGGGACAAGCTAAGAAACAAGGTATGTCCACAAGCTGTTGAGATGATTTTCAATATATTCTGACCGATAACATCCACCAGCTTATCAGTGAACATCCAAATTAAGCATGGAGAAGTCTGTGGCAGACTATTCCCAAGAGGGTAAAGGTGTGTACAGTTCTCTTCAAACGTGGCATTGATGCCCTTTTTGCCAAGAGGTGGATTCTATTTCACCACTCCTTGAACCTGGGTTAGCTTTTTGATTCCTGTTAATCCATATGATACAGAATTTACACGGGGAATTTTTGCCCATGAGAAGCACAGGATAGCCTTGTAAGGATGAGAGACTACATGGTAAGAAAATCTCTCCCAGCTGAAGTCATAACCCCAGCCCAGCCTCTAGCTGACAGCTGCCAGGGGATGGAACAGAGACCAGCAGAAATCCAACTGACAGTGAGCAAATAAATGGGTCGGCACTGGGGGTCAGCTATGTTTCACACTACGTTGGAGCTACATTTCACACTAAACTATACATATGTATATATATTCTGTCTGAAGGAAGAATACATTAGTACATCACAGTGTTGCCTAAGAAGCAAGTTTTTAAAAAGTTCCAAAAGTAAACCAAATAGGAATCTTCCCTACATCATGCAAAGGAGAAAAAAAAAAAAAACCCAGAGTGAGACAATTTGTGTGCTCAAATATTAGGACCATGTGGCAGATACAGTCCAAAAGAAAAGTTAAATACCAAATTTGAAGACAATAGCAAGGAAGACAGCCAAGCTTCTCTTAAAAGCCTCAGATTTATCAAACAGCCTTTGCCTGTAACTAGATTTCATATATAACTGATAAGTATCAGAAATCCTTAGTGTGAAGTATTTCCCCCACTATACAACGACAGCATTCTGGTTCGTCCATTTAACAGCCAGATGTTAAGCATGCTGGATACGGGAAGGTAAATGTCTTGACTGGATGGTACAGTGGTACCTACACAGAAACTAAGGCAGCCAACTTGAGTTCCAGGAAATACCCCTGTCTTCTCAGTGTATATTGCTGAAAATCTCAGGTATTAGAAATTCTCCATAATACAGTTGTTATTCTAGTGCCATCAATTGCTAGACAAATGCTTTTGAATGCCATGCCTTGGACCTTTCTATCTCAACCTCAGTTTCATCATCTGTAAAAGGGAGCTTCTGAAAAAACTGCAAGAGGGGTCAGGGCTGTGGTGTGCAGTGCCAGCATCCTTATGGACACCACTTCTGATCCAGCTCTCCACTGGTGTGCGTGGAAAAGCAGAAGATGGCTCCAGCGCTTGAGACCCTCCAGCCCACATGGGAGACCTAGAAGTAGCAGGCTCCTGGATTCCATCTGGCACAGCCCAGCTCATTACAGCCATTTCGGGAGAGAACTAATAAATGGAAGCTCTCTGTAACTCCTCCTCTCACTAACTCTACTTTTCAAATAAACAGCTCTCATGTCACAAGAAAAAGCTGGGTTTTTGTTTAAGAAAGGACTGTATTAAATTGAGAGCTAACAAAAAAGAAAAACAAGATAGAAAGCCAGCTTGAAAGATAAGGTGGACTATTAGTCAATATGAAAGAGGATCCTATATTTTGTTTGAAAAGTTGGGAAGTATATTTCAATTACAAATATCCAAATTTTTTTAAAGATCATTTAAGAGAATAAGTCTACAAATGATTTCCTATCTCACAGATCTAGAATTTCTGGTATTCAGACCTGATTAGTCCATTTTTAATAAGCCATAGACAAAAAGGAAAAAACTAGAATTGTTGTTAGCTAACCAAAATGACAGAATGAATCGTTATCCGACGTAAGAGACAAAAAGTATGTATTTTAGTTTATGCATGTCCATAGTGTGTTATGTCTATTAAGATTTACATATGAAAACAGGTCAAACAAGAGTCAGCAATTAGGAGTACATAGTTCAAACGAACAAAATTAAAGAGGGTGTACTGTGTAATCAGTGAGACTCCATCCTGGTTACAGCCTCTGTCTCAAAGGATTCAGGATCTTGGGAAGAAAAAAAAGCAAGAGGCAACAAACACAGCAAAAGACACCACACAAGATAAAGAAAGGGGTAAGCAACGCTGCTTAGTAAGAAAGAACGCAGCAAGTGAGCCCAGGGGTCTTCAGAACACACAAGAAAAACACTCAAAATAATGCACCTGAAGGGTAATCTTCAAACGCACACCAACCAACTGGTGATTGGATGAACGTGTGAAAACAAGTTTCCTTCAGTTGCTCCAGACTTGCAGCAAGGGTCAGATAACCACAGTACTCAAGACCAACATATACCACCCACTCTAAATGCAATTTTAGAAAGATTTCCATGGAATCGTTTAAGAGAAAGTGATTCAATAGTTCACATAATTAAATGGCAGATTTCTTCATTTCAGCCAGTTAAGTCATCAAGATTAATACCCAAGAACACCAAGTATCCTGCTTCTTTCAGGTAAGCAACGCAACCTCTGCTGCCACACCAACCAGTTCTCAACACTGAAACACTCTAGCACAGAGAAAAAGTCAAAATAAAAGCTATTTAAAAATGTTTAAATGACAAATGGCCATAAAGATACAGTTCCTTTATACCAATGGATGGTAGATAGGTTTAGATTTAGAATGTCAAACTTTTTCTTTCAGCATTTCAGATTTCTCCAGAGTTACTATAAATCATCCCAGGAGCCAAAGTACACACAGTGTTTATGATGAAGTTTTTAAGAGCCACATCTGCCCTACTGGCTACAGTGAAGAGAGCCTCTTAAAAAGACTGCTTACATTAAAAGAGAAAAGTTTGAAATGGAAGCCGGTTTCCTACCTTCTTCGCTTCTAACTACATTTTTAAAAAAATGTTCCCAAAATTTTCAGTTTAAATAAAAAAAAAGAAAAAAAGCATATTCCTCCAGTTACCTAATGCAACCTCATTTAAGCAGTTACAGGAGTGAACTCTATTTGAGTAACAAAACAAGTCTGTACAGGAGCACAGTGAGATGTGTCCTCCTCCAAAAGTACTTCTGATGAGAAGTGCTATCTGCTTCTCCAGATAGAGCCTGCGTCTGTGTAACCCTTTCTGGGGACCTGAAGACAAAAGAAGGCTTACTTTAAAATAAACGTTCCAAGGAACCGATTTTTTTTAACCTAATTTCCCAGACAGGTGCAAAGCTGGCCTAAAGCCTTCCTCGTTTCAGTACCCACCCAGAAAAAGCCTCCACGCAGCGCCATTTAGTTGCTGTAAGACTCTAAACCACAAAGGGATTCCTTCCGAGTTGGGTGAGGGTGGGAGGGAGAGAATTAAAACATAACAACAACAAAAAAATCGGTGCTCCAAGTTCTCCATAGAGATCCTGTTTCAACGAAGACCGCTAAAGCATACCTCAATATACCCCAATGCTACGTGTCAAGGACAAGGCAATTTCTGGGGATAACACCGGGCGACGGGCGAAAACTCGGGTGCTGAAACTACAGCAGGAGCAGCTCTGGGTTCTCATCAAAAAACAATAGCCAGTGGCACACGTCAGGCGGCCCACCAGCGCAGGGCAACCGAGGGGCGAGACCGGCTCCCGCTGCAGTTGAACTTGTCTTCACCCCTCCCCCAGCTCCCACCGCCGCGCTCCGGGCTACGTGAAAGTGAAAACGAGGGGGCGCCCAGGGCCCTGCTCTCTTCCCCCTTCCACCACCCGCCCGGCCCCGACTGTTTCCTCACCGGTCTCCCGGGGGCGGAGTCGCCGAGTTCCCCGGGGACCGGAGTTAGTCACCACAAGAGGCGGTGACAGGGCGCCACGGCTCGCGTCGCCCCCTCCGAGGCCTAGCCGCGCGGGGCCGGGCAGCGCAGCCCGCACTGGCCCTGGCGTCCCGGCCCTTTGGGGAAGCCGCCCCGGCGGCTCCTTCCCTTCCACAGGCGACAGCGCTCAAGTCCGGTCCCCTCCCTCCCACCCCTACCCTGGGCAAGCTCTAACGTCAGAGCCCAGTCCCGGGCGAGGCGGCGATCCGCGGGCAGCCCTTGCCCAGCCGTTTTCTGCCCTCGGGCCCGGGAGGGACGGCGGGCTGGGCCCCCCGCGATGCTGACCCGAGCGGGGATCCCCTCGGTCGCCGGCCGGGGATCCCGGAACTGGCCCCGGAGTGCGCGTGTGGCCGCGGCGGGGAGGGGCGAGGCGGGGAGTTTCCGCCGCCCCGCAGCCGGACGACAGCAGCGGCCCCAGGAGCGGTCCCCGCGGTCGGCTGGTGGTCGGGGGGCTCGTGGGGGGCGGCGGGGGAAGGAAGGTGGAGGGGGGGGAACCTCAGCCTTCTCCGCCGCAACCCGTTTACCCGCAGCTGCGCGCCGCAGAGCCACTTAACCGCGTGCGGTGTCCGGGCCAGGGCTTTGCGAGGCAGGGAAACGCGGGCCCAGGGTCACCCGTCACTTTCAAGTGCCACCCACCACCCACCCAGCCGAGAGAAACCCAAGGGAGAGGAGACAAAAGGGCGCTGGGGTGAGGGAGAAGGCAGGGGGTCCCCACACCCGTCCGCGCCTCCCCGGTGCCCGGCTCGGCTCTTACTCGTAGTGGCGGAAGATCTCGTTGGTGACTTTACAGTAGAAAACTTCCTCGTCGGGCCGCAGGTCCGCGGGCGGCTTCTGTCTCACAAACGGCTTTCGGTGTAGCAGCGGCATCTCCCGTCCGCCCGCGGGGCTCGCCCCGACCCTCGGCCGCCCGCGTCGCGGCCCGGCTTCCCTATCAAAATTGGAGGGAAAGAAAAGCCGGTAAGGTGGGGGGGCGGGGGGAACGCTCGGCGGCGTGGGCCGGTTCCGCGCGCCGGGCCGGGGGCGGGGGAGGGCAGGCTCGGCTGCTGTCTTTTGTGTGACTGACGCTCCCCCGACTGCCACCGGAGCCGAGTTCTCGCTCGTGCCTCCTCGGGCCCTCGCAGCGCGCCCCGCCGCCCGCCGCCGCCGGCTCACAATGGGGGCCGCACGCCCAGCCGCGGCGGCGGGCGGTGCGGGAGTGGCGGCGGCCTCCTCCCCCAGCACCGGCTCCCCGCCCGCCGTCCGGCTCCACAACGTGCTCGGCTCGCAGCCGGCCGGCCCCACGCCGCGAGGGCGCTCCCCGGCGGGCGGACCCCGGCGCGGCTCCGCTTTGTTCCCCCCCGCTTCTCTCACACACTTCCCCTGCCGGGCTCCGGCCGGACTCCCGAGCCCCTCACCTGCGAGCACGCCGGCTGCCGCTTCTCTACCTTCGCGACTACCGGAGGGAGGGAGGCTCCGTGGCCCCCCGGGGGTCACTTCTCGGCCGGCCGCCCCGCCGCCCCCGCGTCTGCCGCCTCTCCCCGCTGCCACTGCCTGTCTCCGGCGCGGCGGGGGGGGAATCGCGTCGCACCGCCACTTCCCCGCCTCTCGGAGCTCCTGGGAAGTTTCTGATCTACTTTCGGCTCCGAAGGAGGAAGAGCGGTTGGGAGGAGCCTTTCGTTGCTCGCTTCTACCTTTTTATTGGCTGCTCGATGACTTTTACAGCCTGTCACTGATACAGGAAGAGACGGCGGAGTGCCTGGGAGAGCTACATTATTAATTAATGGAGCAACCCCTTGTGAAGAATCAGAAGCATCCTCCATGTTTGAGATTATCAGCCAAAAAAGATCGAGCCGCGGGGGTTTCATAAACACATGGCTAACAAAGTGGAGCCCTCACCCTCAAGTCTGGCACCAGCGCTCGGCCACACGATGGGAAAGGGACCCAATTACAATTTAACGTGTAGTTTAAATGTGGGAAGTGAAATGAGGAATAAGAAATCATTCGGGAGGGGGGAGATATTTTTCTTCTTTAAAATTAGACTCCATGTCTCTCAAAGACAGTTTGCATGTGTAAACATCCATCTTGAACAGAAAATGCCTTTCCTGCCATCCATTCTTTTTCACACTTAGGGTCAAAGATTTAGACAAGCATAGGAAAAAACAACAAAAGAGTATTGTTTTTAAAATGTCATCACCCCTATGGGATCTCCTCCCACATATTTACAATTAGTTCGGCACTTTTAAAAACTACTGTTGGGACCACTGTGCATCTTTTGACAAGGTGCGATGTTTAATTCAATTGGGATTTTAAAGATTACAGATTTACTAGTGACTTCTCCCCTAAACTAACTTCTGTGTCAGTAATTTTCATTTATGAAGTCAATCTTACTGTTCATAATACATGTGACTTGAATTGCAAAGAATTTTTGAAACTACAAGTGACTCAATATTCGCTATCTTTGTGTTAGTGGGGTTTTTTCCCCCCATTTTGCAGCTGCATTTGATATTTGCTTATTTGCAAATTAACATGAAAAATGAGTCTAAAAGTGAGGCTCACTTCTTATTCCTTCTAATTACTGGCAGTAAAGAGATATATCTGATGTTAATAAGAAGAGAAACCTTGTAGGATCAACTTATATCTTCAAATTCAATGCAGTTATATTTTGGAGCAGAAAATGTAAAGAATCTACTTAGATCCAGAGTAACTATTTTTGAACTTCCTTCAGGCTTGTTTTAGCTGTTTATACACATAGCAGAATCAACATTGTGAAACGACAAATATCCTCAGGGTGGTTTAAGTCCTTCATGATATTATCCCCACATATTTATCCTGTATAGAATACAAAAGTCACAGCGACTTGGAAGTACTCTCACTTAGCAAGTATATAACTTAGCCTGGGAACACTCTTCAAAAAAAACTGC
The DNA here is from genome assembly GCF_017591425.1 of Ochotona curzoniae. NCBI lineage: Eukaryota > Metazoa > Chordata > Mammalia > Lagomorpha > Ochotonidae > Ochotona > Ochotona curzoniae. The sequence goes on along the minus strand of NW_024467122.1, from coordinate 30,858,739 downwards.
TGGATTTGATGTTTTAAACTGGATCCGACTAGCACACTGAGTGACAAGTTAGAATTCCCTCACCAGAAAGTAACTATTGATTTGCTAAATGAAAAATCATTAGGTTAGCAGGTGAAATTTTGAGAGCCCACGAGAATAGACTCGATCTTCTGAAGAGACTTCAGTCTGTAGTGACACCATCACAAAAACTCCAACCTGTTAAGCCAAAAACAGATGGAATTCTCTTTGATATCTATTTTCAGATTTAATTGGTAAGTTAAGATGATTTGGCTAAAATCATGATCAAAAGTGGTAATATTATTATTATTAAATTTTCAAACAGCTGTATTTTCTTATGCTAATTAACATTGAAATTTCATGTTATTTTATCGAAAATACTGTTATACTCAATTTTCCCTCTAATCTTACTCAAAGGTCAACTCAAACATGACTCAATACTCAAATTTACATATCTGGGGTGTAATTTTTGATATTTGATTAATGTTATATATAGCTCATTACTTCAGAATAACATAAGTTTAAGAATCTCATGCTCTACTGACTGAGCTAGCCAGACTATTAGAATAGCATAAGTTTAGAAAATTGTATTTTCATATTTTTATTATGCTTTTTACAGATTGATAGCAAATCCATTCTGCCTCATCAAATAACATTTACTCTACACTTTTTTAAAGAAGATTATTTTTATTACAAAGTCAGATATACAAAGAGGAGGAGGAACAGAGAGGAAGATCTTCTGTCCCATGATTCACTCCCCAAGTGACCACTACGGCCGGTGCTGAGCCAATCCGAAGCCAGGAACCAGGAACCTCTTCCAAGTCTCCCACACGGGTGCAGGATCCCAAGGCTTTGGGCCGTCCTCGACTGCTTTCCCGGGCCACAAGCAGGGAGTGGATGGGAAGTGGAGCAGCCGGGATTAGAACCGGCACCCATATGGGATTGTGGCGCGTTCAAGGTGAGGACTTTAGCCACTATGCCATGCCGCTGGGCCCTACTCTATACTTTTAGGACTAAAAACTTACTAAGATACTAGGTATCTTTTCTGTGTCTTGATAACATAGTTACTTCCTTATTACTTGGTTTTTGAGGCTGAAAACTCATTAGATTCAGAAGATATTTTAAAAAGTTTTGCAAAAGGTACTATGAAAGGTAAAGTAGCACACAAAAAAAAAGAGAGGGAGAGAAAACAAAATAAATTTAACTTTTTAACAATTTCATTTAATTAGATATTTATCAGGCATCATTCACATACCTAGGCAATGCACTAGCTCATATAAGATATGCCATAAATCCATCCTTGGCCTCAAAAAATGTTTAGTCTTATAGAGAAGAGGGGATGTAAACACCTCCCGATACAAAAATTGTTGTGAGTGCTAATGGCCGTGAGTGAGATGCATAAAGAGAAGTAGAAAAGGTGAAGAGAAAATGTTGAAAGAGGACCCAGGATGGGGGCTGAATGATGTAATCCACAGGCACCACAAAAGGGCAACAGAAAACCACCACAGTTCCACCCTGTTCTCTTAGCCTTGAGATGCAAACCTTGATCTCCCTTGGCCGCCCTTCTGGGTGAAGACCCCGAAGCGAAGTGGAGATATACCAGTTAGGCAGCACATCCAGTAATTCAGTTCATTTTATACCTGAGCAAGTTGAAGCTTAGGAGACAGGCCTACCTGGCTCCTGGTCTTGTCAGCCTGTTTAGAACATACTGCTGATAGTATGTTGATAGTATCTAATTTTCTTGTATATCTTATTCACATGCTATAAATGAGCTAAAATATCATTAGAAATTCTCCCAAAATTGCTAAAATGTATAATGGGATAAAATTTTACTGATAAGAAAATTAGATTTTACTCATGATCAGAAATAATATCTTAATCATTCAGCAAAGCCAATGGAGTAATAAGAATCTTGAATTCATCTAATTGAACAGTGTCATTACACATCGAACAAATGGAAGCACCTATTATCCCTTACTTAGAGTTCAGCTGCTCTGGGCGTTTCTGAGAAAGGTGCCAATAAATATATATAAGGAGCATCTTTAACTTTATAAATCCCTTCATCACATATCTGTCTGACATTCTCAACTCTTCTGTTTTCAGTATCTTTCCCACAAATTCTTGATATTTTACCAAAAAAAAGATTTCTGTGTTTTGTTCTTTGCAACCAATAAAGAGGTTCTCTCTCTCTCTCTCTCTCTCTCTCTGTCTCTCTCTCTGTCTCTCAAAGGCAGAACAGATAGAAGGAGAGACAGATTCTCCATCTGCTGTTTCACTTTCCAAGTAGCCGCAATGGTCGGAGCTGAGCTGATCCAAAGCCAGAGACCAGAGAACTTTTGAGTCTCTCATATGGGAGCAGAGGCTCAAGGACTTGAGCCATCCTCTGCTACTTTCCCGGGACATAAGCAAGGAGCTGCATGGGAAGTGGAGCATCCAGGAAATAAATGAGCACCTATATGGAGCGCAGGAATTGCAAGGTAGAGGATTGGTCTATTGACCCAATGCATAGGCCCCAGTGATGTTATCCTTCCTATATGAAACTATTGGCCTAGGGTTACAATACTGGTTCTGGATCTTTGCTACACATTGGAAAGATCAATAAAATTTGAAAAACAGGATCATAGGACTATACCCAACTAATGAGATTTTAAATTTCCTCAGAGCATTCTCTTAGCACTCTCTGTACTGACTTCTAACTCCCACCAACAGTGAAGGGGGTACGTTTCTCCCACATCCACACCAGCAGTTGCTGTTGGTAGAGTTCTGAATGTAATCGAATCTCACTCTCAATATGCTTTTCATTTGTGCTTCCCTGACAGCTAGAGAACCTGACATTTTTTCATGTCTGTTAGCCATTTGAATTTGTTCTTTTGAAAAGTGTCTGTATTTTCCTCATGTGCAGATTTCATTTCCTTTGCCCATTTCATCACAGAGTTGCTTATTTTGTAGTTGTTGAGCTTTTGATGCTCTTTGTATATCTTGAATATTACTCTCCTAGGGGTTATATAGTGTTTAAAGATTTTCTCCCATTCTGTTGGTTGTTTCTTTTTTTCAGATTTATTTATTTTTATTTCACAGTTAGATATATACAGAGATGAGGAGAGACAGAGAGAAATATTTTCCATCCAATGATACTCTCCCCAAGCGAGTGCAATGGCCGGTACTATGCTGATCCGAAGCCAGAAGCCAGGAACCTCTTCCATGTCTCCATGCGGGTGCAGGGTCCCAAGGCTTTGGGCTGTCCTGAACTACTTTCCCAGGCCACAAGCAGGGAGCCTGATGGGAAGTGGAGCTGCTGGGATTAGAACCGGCACCCATTTGGGATCCTGGTGTGTTCAAGGTGAGCACTTTAGCCAGTAAGCCACTGCGCCAGGCCCCTGCTTCTTTACTTTGTTAAAAAATTGGTCTGCCATATGACCCAGCCATTTCACTTCTGGGAATATATCCAATGGAAATGAAATCTGATAGTGAAAAAGAGTTCTATAATCCTATATTTACAGCAGCACAATCTACGATAGCAAAGGCATGAAAACAACCTGGATGCCAATCAAAAGAGGAATGAATAAAGAAATTATGGTATATATAATCCTTAGACTACTACTCAGCCACTAAAAATAATGAAATTCTACCATTTGCAACCAAATGGTCCCAACTAGAGATAATTATGCTCAGTGAAATAAGCCAATCCCAAAAATACAAAAATACAATGTTCTCTCTTCATGCAAAATGTAACATCAATAGTGCTTTCAATACTGTTATTGCTACATCTCATGGGTTTTAATATTTTTGTTTTTATTTCATGTCTTCAAAATATGTTCTTATTAATTTCTTCACTGACTCATAGGTCACACAAGAGCATCATTTTCTTCAAGAAGGTTCTTGATTTTCATTTCTTCAGCGACACATTGGTTGTTCAGTAGCACATTATTTATCTTCATGTTATTGTAAATTTTCTATTTTTCATCCATTAAAGGGATGTATAGTAACTGTGTAATAGAGACTGTCATATGCAGAGGTGAGGATACAATGCAGTATGCATTTCTACTTCCAAATCAAACATGGATTTCCAATGAAACTGTTAAATATGTCTTGACAATAGGATGATGGACTCTGCCATTGTCCATACCTACAATGTCAGGATACACTTAAATAGAAGAATGATAGACCTAGGACTGATTATGAAGGACTATACTACTGTTAGAATATGCAGGAAACCAGTGGGCGAGAGGAATTGGGAAGGGGGTAAGGGAAATCCCAGAGCCTATGGAATCATTAAAAAAAAAAAAAAAGACCTGAAAAATAATTTACTTAGAAGATTCTAATGTACTTGCCTATATTAAGAACTACAGTCCTCAGAGGTGATTGGATTGCTGATGTTGAAGTGATAATTTTGGCAATTTGGGAATGTATCTTTGTATTCAGCCTGCTCTGATTTGTGTCATGAACTATGTGATGGTTGTGATGTTGAAAGAATAGTCCATTAGTCCATGGTCATCATCATTTTCACAGCACTAGTTTGCATTTAATGAGTGCCTCTGACTTGTCTAACATCATGCTACAGGTTTTGGATGAATCATCTCATGCAATTTTCACCTCAAACTAAGTACTACTTCCATCTCACAGATGAAGACCCAGAGTTTCTTTAAGTGTATGCCCCAGGCCACAGGTCCAACAACTTAGGGAAAACCCTAAATCTACTCTGGAATTCCAGAAATCAGACTTCTCACCATTAGCCCATATTCCAAAAGACAGATTTGTTCATGTGGGGAAAGCCTGTCAGGGGTGGGAGTTGGGGAGAATCCCAAATAAAATAAAACCAAAAAAAAAGAGAGACATATTTGCCCATCTAGCTCAGATCAAACTAGAGACAAAGAAGTTGATCCTATGCATTAAACGATTTAGAACTTGGAATCACTAAAAATATTTTGAATCATTAAAGTACCAGAGGAAACTGTGGAAGAATTTTTAAAACTTAATTAAGGATGAGGGCGGTCTAAGTATAACACAGATCTCTACATTTGCTAAATACAACATCTGATAAAACTTGGCTGATCTGTACAAAGTTTGAGAGACAAATATCAAAACTGAAAAAAATTTCTGCAACTCACTGAATATATATATATATATACGAAAACATATATATATATATATATGAAGAATTATCGGGCGTGGCACTGTGGCCTAGTGGCTAAAGACCCCCTTGAACACACCAGGATCCCATATGGGCGCCAGTTCTAATCCTGACAGCTCCACTTCCCATCCAGCTCCCTGCTTGTGGCCTGGGAAAGCAGTCAAGGACGGCCCAAAGCCTTGGGACCCTGCACCCGTGTGGGAGACCTGGAGGAGGTTCCTTGTTCCTGGCTTTGGATTAGCACAGCACCGGCCGTTATGGTCACTTGGGGAGAGTATCATTGGACAGAAGATATTTCTCTCTGTCTCTCCTCGTCTCTGTATATATCTGACTTTGCAATAAAAATAAATCTTAAAAAAAAAAGTATGATGGCATAGTTAAAAATAGTATAATATTGAAAACAATGAAAATGTCTATAATTACATAAATCATGCACTCTCCATATAGTGAGATAGTATGCAGACTGAGGAAAGAATGAGAAAGTGAAATTGAACAAGCAAACTAAGGTACAGTAAAATATGCATGCTCAGGGTTAACATGTACATATCTTCTTCATATGTAAAGTGCAACTGGAAAGATAGAGTAAAATCACACAGAAGTTATCCCTGGAAAAGGGTCATTGTGGGGCAGGGATGAGAAGGTGTGTTCTCAGTGAAGGAGGATAAATAATAATGTTAAAATAGGGAGATGAGAAGGCCAAGAGGCAGGTCAGCACAAAGAGGACATAGAGCAAAATGTTTCGCTTCACAGTTGGGAAGAAGAGCTTTAGAACTCCAAAGAGAAAGTAAAGTGTCTGTGTTCAATAGTTTACAGGGTCGAACACTCTTTGCTATGATAATAGTTTAACATGCATCTGTTAGATGATTAAGGTACAAAATACAAATTAACTTTGGTTATAGAGACGTGGATAAAGTCAGATGGCTAGCTGCTTTCTCTCAACCTGAAAATAGAATTTGTTACACATCTCTGAAAACCCTTTCTAAATTACCTACACTAGTAATTGCACACTTAGACCAATTTATAGAATAACTCAAATTATGTTCAAATGGGTTTATTACCTTATTTTTTTAAAAAATAAACATATAGGGATCAGACCATTTTAACATGTGAATGGGGAAACTCATTATTTTTAAAGAGTTTTTTACTTACTTGAAAGGCAGAGATAGGAAGAGACACAAACTTGAACTGGTGCTCCTGTGGAAAACCAGTGTCTTAGGAGTCAGTTTAACATGCTGTGCCACAATGCCAGCCCTTATTTACTACTTTTATCAACTGAAAAACAAACTCTTAAAAGTTTGGCCTATGCAACCAGATAAAAGCTATACCACATTGCCAACTCATTTACTGACAACTTTCTGTGTAACATGGAGTACAAAATCCTAGAACATATTTTGTTTCTGTTTTACTTTCCCTTTAGTGTTCAGGCTATAACCTACTCCCTTATATGATATAAAATTTTATCATACAGCTTTCAAAATAGGTTTACTAATATTTGCCAAGATGCCTGAAACACAGAAGGCACTCTAAATCTATCATAAAAGAGTAGCATGCTTGATCACTTTTGTTTTTTTTTAAAGATTCATTTATTTTTATTACAATGTCAGATATACAGAGAGGAGGAGACACAGAGAGGAAGATCTTCCATCCCATGATTCACTCCCCAAGTGACCACAACGGCTGATGCTATGCCGATCCGAAGGATCCAGGAACTTCTTCCGGGTCTCCCACATGGGTGCAGGGTCCCAAGGCTTTGGACCGTCCTTGACTGCCTTTCCAGACCACAAGCAGGGAGCTGGATGGGAAGTGGAGCTGCCGGGATTAAAACCGGCACCCATATGGGATCCCGGCGCATTCAAGGCGAGGACTTTAGCTGCTAGGCCACGCCGCCGGGCCCTTGATCACTTTTCTTATACTAGTTAGAAGTAGGCCATATATACATATATTTTTAATTGAGTTGAGGGGTCCAGCATGGTAGCCTAGTGGCTAAAATCTTTGCCTTTCATGCACCAGGATCCCACATGGGCGCTGGTTCTAATCCAAGCAGTCCTGCTTCCCATCCAGCTCCCTGCTTGTGGCCTGGGAAAGCAGTTGAGGACAATCCAAAGCCTTGGGACCCTGTACCCACATGGGAGATCTAAAAGAAGCTCCTGGCTTCAGATCAGCTCAGTTCCGGCCACTGCGGCCTCTTGGGGAGTGAATCAGCAGATGGAAGATATTTCTCTCCTTTTATCTGGCTTTCCAATAAAAAAAATTAAATCTTTAAAAAAGAAAATGAGTTGAATCATAGTGTTAGCAATGTAAATACAGTTTTGACACAAGTAATTTACTTTTACAAAAGAGAATCCCTATATGGTAATGCATATATCCATAGAGTACCTGGGACCTATGGATGGAAAGATAGAATTAAGACAGTTAAAATTCAGAACCAGGGCATGTGTTTGGCCTAGTGGTTAAAAATACCAGTTAAGGGCCTGATGTGGTAGCATAGTAGGCTAAGCCTCAACCTGCATGTCAGTATCACTCATGGGTGCTGGTTTATGTCCCAGCTGCTCCACTTTCCATCCAGCTCCTTGCTTGTGGCCTAAGAAAGCAGTGAAGGATGGCCCAAAGCCTTGGGACTCTACCTGCATGGGAACCCAAGGAAGCTCCAGGCTCCTGGCTTCAGATTGGTTCAATTTTCGTCCTTGTGGTCATTTGGGGAGTGAAGCAGCAGATGGTCTCTTCTTTCTCTCTGTCTCTCTTTTTCATTGTAAATCTCCCATTCAAATATAAGCAAATACATCTTTTTTTTTTTTAATGATAAAATGCAAGTTAAGATACTTGCCTTCCATTTTGCAGGGCCTTGGTTCAAAGCCTAACACCAGCACCTGACTCCAGACTCCCACAAAGGTAGACAGTGGGAGGCAGCAGGAGGAGGCTCAACCCTACATGGATTATAGGAGTCGTGTTATCGCTCATTCAATTTCCTCTAGTCCAAATGTTTGGGTGAAAACACACACACACACACATACACACACACACACCCCTCTTCTCATTTCCTTATAAAGTACAACTGAAATTTCTCTTTTTCAACTGAAAAGATACATTTCACTCCAAGCTACCAATAAACTTTCTCAATAACTTTTTAGCTTCTTGACAACACAATACCTAGGCCCTAAGAGTCAGTTTTACCCACCAGAAGGAACATCTTGCCTGATTCAACAACAAAAGCCATATTTCCAAATACTAAGCATCTTCTTTATTTCAAACTTTACTTTTACAATAAGGACACTCAGTTCCTGTATAGTAGAAAAAAATAGCAGCTCTGTCCTCCCTCCCTAACCATCCCCCCAACCCCGAGTGTATATCCTAGTCCCCAGAACTTATGCTATCAAAAGGGATTTGCAAAGGTGATTCAAGTTAAGGACCTTGAGTTGGAGGGTGCGAGGAGTGAGTAGCCTGCAGGATCCATGTGGGCTCAGTCTAACCCCTGGGAGCCTTCGGAGTGGAGAACATTTCCTGACTATGGTCGGAGACAGAGGATGATAAAGCAAAATCAGAAAGACAAGACTTTGCTGGTTGTGACTGGGGAAAGGAGACCACAAATCAAGGAATATGGTGACCTCGGGAAGCTTGAAGGGGCCAGGAAATGGGTTCTCAGGAGGAGGACTTTCCAATGAACACTTCCTGCCTACACCTTCATTTCAGACCGATAAGAGCTGTGTTGGACTTCTGACCTACCGCAAAGTTTGTGATATTCTATTACAGTGTAGCAGAAAAACAAATACATCCAGTTTTCCATCTGAAAGCATTTGAGCCTCAGCTGATTTTCATTATAACAGTGAATAATACCTTTGAAATTTAGCAATTGATTCAGCTTTTTAATCTGAGGGGACAGAAAACTTCTAGAGTTTTCTGAAATGATTCATCCAGTTACTTCCCCTTGAGTTGCAACATTTCATCCAATCATTTCGTAATATGCCATGACTGCAACTACATACAATTGTAACACAGATACAAAATTAGTATGTACAGGGTAAAGGAATGATTATAAGAGGACAAAATATAGTTTTTTCCTGCTTAGATTTTATTTCCTCATAATTCGGAGTTCTTGCTTATTCAGTCATTTTCGCTCTATGTGATATCAACCTCTCCCTCAGCCTTAGGCTATGAACTAGTGCAAGTTTATTTCAATTTTGGGGAAAAATTAGCATTTGCTGCCTTTGGTGTAAAATCAAAAGGGAAAAAGTGTGTAATTATCCTCAGCACTGTATCCCTTCTCTTCTTTATTTTTAATTTAAATTTTGAGTGTATTTGCTTTATTTGAAGGTAGAACGAGAGAGAGAGAATGAGAAGCAGAACTTTCATTTGTGGGTTTACCCGCCAAATATCAGCAACATCAGGGATGGGGCGAGGCCGAAACCAGGAGCCAGGGACTGCATGCAGATCTTAAAAATGACATCCAAGTACTGGAGTCATTTTCAGTGGCCACTCAGGGCACTCAGCAGCAGGAAGCATAGGCAGGACTCCATCCCAGGCACTTTGATGTGGGATGCAGGTATCCTAAGTAGAGTGGTACCACAACGCTCACCCCCTTTTTCATAATCTACATTTAAAATATAAACATCTGGGGCTGGCGGCGCGTAGTGGCAAGCCAAATAGTCCTTTGACTGAGGCACTGGCATTCCATATGAGCACCGGTTTATGTCTTGGCTGCTCCACTTCCTATCTAGCTCCCTACTTATAAGCTATGAAAGCAGTGGAGGGTGGCCCAAGTCCTTGGGTCCCTGTCTGTACCTGTGTGGGAGGCCTGGAAGATGCTCCTGGCTTCAAATCAATGCAGCTCTTGCCATTGAGACCATTTGGGGAGTGAACCAGCAAAGGGAGATTTTCTGTCTTTCCTCCTCTCTGTAACTCTGCCTTTCAAATAAATCTTTTTTTCAACAAAGAAAAAGCACGTCTATGTTCTTTGTTGGTCCTTCTTTATTTCTGAATCCTTTGTAAGCCTCTCTACTTGTTATAAGCCCCTGAAACTGTGCCTGATTCTGACTCCTGACTGGCAAGTCCAATAGACTCCCAACAGGAGGAGCCTACCTTGCTTATCCTGTCCATGACATCGCCTCCTACAACAGCTGCCTTCTCTGATCATTTCCTTGGTTCTTTTCCTGTTCCGTCTGAATCATCCTGGCTCTCTTTAGCATCACTCTTCTCCCTCCACCTGTCCCGTAAACCCTGACATTTCCCAGCTTCCTACTACTCTGTTTCCTCTCTTGACTCGCCCCCAAGGAAGTTTTCCCTGGACTAACATCTCTTCACCTACATTAGCTATTCCTATAATTATTGGAATATATGTTCCTTTAGGGTCTCGGGTTTTTACCACAGCTCTTTGAAGATTTCTAAGATAATGAGTAAATTATTAAACCAATATTTTTTAAAGATTTATTTATTTATTTTAAGATTTTTTTTTTTTTAATTGGAAAGGCAGATATACAGAGAAGAGAGACAGAGAGGAAGATCTTCCATCTGATGGTTCACTCCCCAAGCGGCCACAATGGCTGGAACTGAGCCAATCCAAAGCCAGGAGACTCCTCCGTGCAAGGTCCCAAAGTCTTGGGCCGTCCTCGACTGCTTTCCCAGGCCACAGGCAGGGAGCTGGATGGGAAACAGGGCTGCCGGGATTAGAACTGGCGTCCACATGAGATTCAGGGTGTTCAAGGCAAGGACCTTAACTACTACACTATCGTGCTGGGCCCAGATTTCTTTATTTTTATTATAAAGTCAGATATACAGAGAGGAGGAGAGACAGTCTGATGACTTACTCTCCAAGTGACAGCAATGGCCAGTACTGTGCTGATCTGAAGCCAGGAGCCAAGAGCCTCCTCCAGGTCTCCACGCAGGTACAGGGTCCCAAGGCATTGGGCTCTCCTTGACTGCTTTCCCAGGCCACAAGCAGGGAGCTGGATGGGAAGTGGAGCTGCTAGCATTTGAACCAGCGCCCATATGGAATCCGGGCATGTTCAAAGGGAGGACTTTAGCCGCTAGGCCACCGGTGGGCCCCAAACTGTTATTTTTATAATAATTAATCTGGGGGTGGTGTATAAGACAGTATTGGATACAGCTTTGTGGCAGGGAATCTAACTGAAAAGAAAAATGCAGGGGCTGGCGGTGTGGTCCAGTGGGTAAAACTGCCACATAGGGTGCCAGACTCTTATATGAGTGCCAGTTCAAATCTTACATGCTCCACTAACAACCCACCTCCATGTTGGAGCCTCAGGCTCCTGCGTTCAGGTGGGATATCAGAAAGAAACTACTGGCTTCTAGCTTCCAATTGGCCCTGCTCTGGTCGTGGTGGCCATTTGGGGAGTAAACCAGTGGATGAGCAGTTGGAAGATCCCTTTCTGTCTTTTCATTTGTGTAACTCTGGATTTCAAACAAATAAATACCTTTTTTTAAAGGGATAGAAGTTCAAGCAGGAAACAATACCCAGCTGCCCTGTGTCTGAGGTTTCACTTTCCACAGTTTCAACTGTGAGCTGCGAATACTAGCATTTATGTTGGCTCTTTTCAAGATAGACAAGCCATATTTGCAAAATCTTTATACAGCATTTTGAGATAAGTGTTCTATTTATTACTAATTATGGTTTACTACTTTGCTTTACTTGCCTTATAAAGCCTTATCCTTAGGAAGAAACTTATTCTAGGAAGAAATCTATTGTGTATAGGACTTCTATAGGAAGAAACCTACTGTGTACAGGGCTTCAAATTCCCTACGGTTTCAGGCAAGTGCTGGTGACCTTGAAGTGCACCCTCTACAGATAAAGGTGTGTGTGGGGGTGGGGGGAGAGACAGGCTACCATAGCCTCCATGATTGCCTTGGCAATGCAAAGGAAGAAAAGCCCAGGAGAAGTATTTCAGAGGAAGTACTGAGTGGCAGCATTTGATGATCTGTTGAGGAAGAAAAAGGAAAAGTCAGAGCTGACTCAAAGGTCTCACGCCTGGAAGACTAGCAACCCAATGACGTCACAAACAGAAACGGGGTCAGTAGGCATCCAAACAGGTTTGGGAGGGAGCTGAAACGCTGTGGTTTAGAGACGGAGCCTCAAAGCAGTGATGCCCTATGGGCAGATGGACAAAGGGCTTTGAAATCAAAAAGGAAACAGAGATTGAGATCACATATCAGGGAATTGTGTCCATAAATAGGGTAACAAAATCTGTTAGGCTTCAGGGACGTATCCATGCAGGAGGTAATTAATATTTACTGAATAATTAAGTTTGTTTAAGCTTCCTCCCTCTATTTAATGAAGTATCAGGACGCACAGACATTCAGCAGCACTGCAGCACACTCTCCCAGCGAGTTTCTGCTCCCACTTCCTGGTTATCAGACACTACAAAAGTGTGCTCTCCAGTCCCTATAGCTTGAATCAGATATGGCTTCCCAACTCATGAAGATATTTAAGTCCCAAAGTCATGAACGGAAGGCATTTACAGGGTAGGGGCTTGATCCAAGTATAGGACTTTGGGCAGTGATTGCTTTGGATTGGTTGCTGGGAGAAGCACCCAGGATCATGGTGGCTTTCAAAGGACACACTGACCTACCCTCCTGTCTTTCTCTGCTGCCTGGCCTGCCACGTGGACTCTTCCTGCACATGTGCTCTGCCATTGTCTGCCTCCAGTGACATCACTCCCCAGCCTGATGGGCTATGACCCTCCCAAACCACGAGCCAGAATGAACCTCCCTTCGTAGGCAACTCCTTTGAGGTATTTTTGAGTACTACTGAAAAAGTGAATAATGCTCAAATCTTGGGGCCTTTTCTGACGCTCAAAACTTCTGTTAAATCAAGTTGTATTAACACTTTACACTTTGTAGAACACTGCAACAGGTTTTATAACCTTTTTTTCCCTCTCATATCTCCAATCTGGCCTCTTATATTTTTAATCTTTCCTGACCTCTCAGTCACCTCCTTTCTTTCTAGTTTAATTACAAAATCCAGGTCACTCAATAAGACTTCATGTCTCCATTTAAATTTTCTTTTATTTTCATACATTCCTTTTTCTTTCCCCATTGTTTTCTTTTTCTCAAGGTCATATCTGTACCCCTGATCATATTTCTTTCCATCCATAGAACTTTATTTCTTGACTTCCTTCTGTAATATCATTCCCTTTCAGCTATTTTTCTGAGTTGCTAACATACTCAAGCCTCCCTGGTCCGCACAAATACTTTTTATAACTTCACATCAATTCACTTAAATACACCATTTTATCACTAAGTAATATAATGTAAACTTTACAAAAAGAATCTTGGCAGTGCTTTGAATTCTTTGTATTAGGATTTCCTGTATCTTTCTATTTGTTTCCCAAATAGAATTCTCTAGAATAGCAATCCTCAACTTACTCATAGCGTGTCTTTAGCCATGACTACTCAAGACATAGTAGTGTGGCTCTGGATGCTGACTTTTGTGAAAGAACAGATAGTCATAAATTTTGTTTTCTTTTTTCATGTTTACCAGGACTTAAAATTGGAAATGCACTTTGAATTGTCATATAATGACTATTTCTTAGTCATTAGTCAGGACTTTTCTTACGTCTTATACCAATTATAGCATAAGCAAGAGTCTTGGGCAATCCCTATGGCACGGGGCCCCCAAAATAAATCTTTAAAAGGAGAAGAAAAAAGAACCAGTTGCAGGCAACTGCCTAGGTTATCTTGTCCCTTCGCAAGTGTTACACTACTGGGAAAAAAGCAGCCAATACTAGTGGGCATTCTTGATCTGGTTAATGCCAAATTTGTTGTCAACACTACTGTGCCAACATAGTTGCTTATTCTCTCTCAACGTAAGTGGGGAAGGCAGGAAACTCCAGGCCAGAACACGTAACCCAGCCCCCAGGCAGGGGCACTGTAGACAGGCCAGGGAGAGGGTCTAGGGCATACTGGACTGGGAACAGCTGAGGGCATGTTTGACAGGGAAGGAATGATTTCTGGGGTCTTCCATGCACCAGGCCACTGCACTCACAGGGAGGCAAGGGAGCTGAGTTTTACAGGAGAAGTGATTTATAGGAGAGGAAACTGAAGGGCATGTCTGAGTCAGGCCAAGGTACCCACCCATATGGAAGCTGGACTAAATACTATCACCCACTGCTTCCTGGTGCTTGCAAAAGTGAGGACTGGGGGCCATGCCTGGCTGGGCCAGGTCATAGTAACTGCCTGTGAGTGTCAGAGCATGGGGTAGGACACATCAGGCTGGGCCACAGTACCTACCAGAACACAAGAGAAACAGATAAGAGAGTGGAATTGTGGGCTTATTTCTGTGGGACTCCAGCACCCACTGGTTTATGCAGAGAGCTGGAGGTGGTGGTGGACTAAGCCAGGCTGGACCATGGAACTCACCTGATAAGAACTGACCTGACACTCACAGGGCAGGGGGCTGAGTAGGGAAAAGGCTCATTGGGGCCAGGCTACAACATCAGCCTGGGCAAAGAAGGGCCAGGACTGAAGGCAGACCATGCTAAACAGGGGCATTGCCCCCACTGGCACCTGTGAGATCTGGGGCTAGGAGCGGGCCTGGGAGGAGAACTTGCAGAACTCCTCTACTAGTCCACAGCTCCCTCTGGAGAGCCTAAGAACCAGGGCTGGGGGCAGGCCAGGCCAGGCAAGTCTGCAGCACTCCTTGTGTGGTGCTTGTGTGGGTTAGTTCAGGTGACAGGCCAGGCTGGGCCAGGCCTTAGCACCTGCTGGCATGTGGGCCAGGGTGTGGGCCATGCCTGGCTGGGCTGAACTGTAGCACCCACCAGTGAGAGTTGAGACTGTAGATAGGACATGACAGGCTGGTCAAAGCACCCATCAGCATATGTGAGACCTGAGGCTGAGAATAGGGCTGGAATGAGTACTCTGGGGACTCCCCTACTGGGCTGCAGCTCCCATTGCTGAGTGTGAGAGTGGGGTCCCCTTTGCTGTGTGTGAGAGCAGGGGCTGTGGGCATAGCAGGCTGGGCAAAGCTGTAGCACCCATCAGCAAGCCTCTTGGGGGGTGGGCCAAACTCTGGGCTCCAGCACCCATGGATGCTCATGAGAGCCAGAATGGGTGTGGGACAGTTCAGACTAAGCCACAGCACTTGCCCTGTCACCTGAGAGCCAAGTCTGAGAATGGGCATTTGGCTTGAGGTTTACAGGTGACTTGGGGTATCTACATTCTACATCAGAATGCTTGGGTTCTAGTCCTACCTCCATTTCCAAATCCAATTCCTGCTAAAGTGAATCTAATAAATAGCAGGTGACAGTGTATGTACTTGAGATCCTGTGAGTCACATGGAAACCTGGATTAAGTTGCCAGCTCCTGACTTTGGCCTCAACCAGTCTTAGCTCTTATGGGTATGTGGAGAATGTACCAGTGGATGGAAGCTTTCTCTTTCCCTGCCCCCCCCCCCCTCTCTCCTCTATCTCAAATTAAGTATATTTTGGTGCAAAAAAAATGAATTAATGATAGTTCTTTCATAACAAGCACTTCTCATGAGTGTTTGAAGAATCCAAATGGAGGTATTTCAAAAATTTTTTGTACAAAGCTGGCACTGTAGCATAGTAGGCTAAGACTCCACCTGCACCATTGTCATATTATATAGACACTAGTTTGTGTCCTGACTGCTGCTCTATTTTTTTCTTTCTCCTTACTAATACCTTGTTAAAGCAGAGAAGGATAGTTCAAGTCCTGGGACCCTGGCACCCACGTGGGAAACTCAGAAGCAGCTCCTGATTCCCAGCTTTGGATCAGCTCAGCTACAGCCATTGTGGATGTTTACAGAGTGAAACAGCACATGGAAGACTTTTTCTGTCTCTGTTTTTCTCTGCCTCTCAAATAAAAACCAAAATAAAAATCATTTGAAAAATTATGGACCAAAGTAAACTTATCTTCTCATTCTGTTTTCCATGAATTTTTAAAAGAGTTATTTATCTATTTGAAAGTTAGCATTACATAGAGAAAGGGAGAGACAAAAATAAACAGAGGAAATGGCACAATCGCTCAACTGGCTAATGCTCTACCTGCAAGCACCAGCATCTTGCATGAACACTGATTCATGTCCCACTGCTCCACTTTCCATCCAGCTCCCTGCTTATGGCTTGGGAAAGTAGCAGAGGTCGGCTTTAGCCTTGATATACTGCACCAGCATGAGAAACCTGGACGCGACTCCTGGGTCCAGATCAATTGAGCTATGGCTATTGCAGCCGTGTGGTGACTGAACCAGCAGGTGGAAGATCTTTTCCTGTCTCTCCTCTGCAAATCTGCCTTTCTAGTAAAAAAAAAAAAAATTTTTTTTTAATCAAACAGAGCTAACCATCTGCTGGTTTATTCTTTAGATGACTGCAATGGCCAGGAATGGGCCATGCTGAAGCCAGGATCCAGGAGTTTCTGAATGTCCCACACAGGTGACAGGGGCCCAAACAGTTGGGTTATCTTCTGTCTCTTTTCCTAGGTAATCAACTAAGAACTAAATGCGGAGTGCAGCATCTAGGGCTTGAACCAGCATCTTCATGGGACACTGGTGTTACAGATGATGTTTTTTTTTTTTAAGATTTATATATTTTTATTACAAAGTCAGATATACAGAGAGGAGGAGAAACAGAGAGGAAGATCTTCTGTCCCATGATTCACTCCCCAAGTGACCTCAACTGCCGGTGCTGTGCCGATCCGAAGCCAGGAACCAGGAACCTCTTCCGGGTATCCCACGCAGGTGCAGGGTCCCAAAGCTTTGGGCCGTCCTTGACTGCTTTCCCAGGCCACAAGCAGGGAGCTGGATGGGAAGTGGGACTGCTGGGATTAGAACTGGCGCCCATATGGGATCCTGGTGCGTTCAAGGTGAGGACTTTAGCCGCTAGGACACGCTGCCGGGCCCCAGATGATGGTTTTAACCAGTGGATCAGAATGGTGGCCCCATCCACAAACCTTCTGAGGGACCCTCGTACAAATTCCAGTAACTGCATATCCTAATGGTTCTGGTGAGCATATGGTGACTCCCTACTGTACTCCCAATAATGTTTTCCTGGTTGCTCATGAGTTTCATTAAGCTCATTCTCTTCTCATTTTTCACTTTTATTATTATTATTATTAATTATAATTTTATGACACAGTTCCATAGGTCCTGGGATTTCCCTTCCCCTCCACCCAAAACTCCCTTCCCCCGCCACTGATTTCCCTTATATTATTACTATAGTATAGTTCTTCATAAACAGTCATATGTCCATCATTGCAGGCATGGACAATGGCAGAGAGTCCAGCATCCTATTGTCAAGATATATTTAACAGTTTCACTGGGAGTCCATATTGCATTGTATCCTCATACCTGAATATGACAGTCTCCATTACAGTTACTACACATTCCCTTAAATGAAAAGCCAAAACAAAACCAACAACAGGAAGAAAAAAAGAAATTTACAATGCCATGAAGTTAAATAACATGCTACTGAATGACTAATGCGTCACTGATGAAAAAGAAAATCAAGAACCTTCTTGGCGAAAATGATGCCATTGTATGATCTAGGAGTCAGTGAAGATTTCTTTTTAAAGA